>NC_134710.1:218425691-219059857 GCF_043290135.1 Rhipicephalus microplus | reverse complement strand
CTGAGTCCGCAGTGTTACGGTGAGTAGCGAGCTCACCACAAATTGCAGCATGCAACAAATCTTTGTAACTCCACTTGTGGTAGACAGATTCTAAAAATTTTTGTGGCAGGGAAATTCCTGAGGAAATAAGCTCCTCTAGTGAATTCATTCCAGGTCCACTTAAAAAAGTGTTGCAGGGCCCCTTTAATAAATTTAGAACACCGAAAAGCAACATTTGAGCGTTGGGACACCGTGCAACATATGGACATCCGAAACAGTCTAATTGCAAAATATAGGCCATCTTATAGAAAAAAGTAACAAGACAGTTCAAACCTGGACGAGCATGTGAACCAAGATTAGATGTCCTCCTTGCGCAGCTGCATGCAAAGCTCCAGAGTCTGCTGGGCCAATTTCGCGGCCAGCTGTCAGAGCAAGGCATACCATAAGTTTGCAGACAGTAGTGCACTTATGTTAACAGAAATAATATTTAGGGTCACTAGTTTCCCAGAAGTTACTAGCAGGAGAACACTTTGGCTATAAATAAAGCACATTGAAACACCAGAGTCTGCTGGGCCAATTTCGCGGCCAGCTGTCAGAGCAAGGCATACCATAAGTTTGCAGACAGTAGTGCACTTATGTTAACAGAAATAATATTTAGGGTCACTAGTTTTCCAGAAGTTACTAGCAGGAGAACACTTTGGCTATAAATAAAGCACATTGAAACACATGATACAGACACAATGTAATATTGCTATACAATATAGAATAAAACATAGCACACTAAAATAGTATTTAGGCATAAAGCAGACAAGCTACTATTCAAATATGCCCATTAAAACTTAGAAGTACAGTCGAACCTCGGTACAATGTAACTGACAGGGCACAGAAAAAATATAGCTGACCTGAGCTAGCAAAACAAAGCAACTTTTATTACTTAAATTAAAGAAGCGTTGGCTGCTTCCTATTCTTTCCAAGAGGAGTCACAACGAAATATTCACCCATGCATAGCAACACCCTGGTAAAGAGCACGCTGAAACAAGGGCCACAATGACTTTCGTGAATGAATCTAACAGTTGCACTAACATGCTAACACAGCTGTCCATCGTCAAAGTGTATCCGACAACACCGAAATGGAGGTGTATCGTGGAGTGGCGACAACTTATGTCATATTCTATGCTAGTCTTATTATCAACCAGTCACGGCTGGCTGATTTTGTTGATAACACGGATGAGCAGCCGCTCTAACCGTTGACCACACTGGCCAAGTGCGAAAAGAGCCAAAAGCATTGGCATCAGAAAAAGCATCGTTCCACGATTGCACCCAGCATCTGCGAGTACAAAACTATGAACTGAGCGACTGATTTGCAGCTTGAAGCAAGCAAGCAATGGTGGCCCACATGTTTAGTAAGCAGCGGCAGTTTCTGGTGGCGCCAACACCTGTTTTAGACTTCCTCGACGTATTTTCATGTTCTGGAAATGCATAAAGACGGTCAAGATTGTGTTTACTGCACGGCATTAAATATCTGAGCCTAGAATTTTAACCCTTTACTGCCGGTTGTCGCGAATTCGCGACACACCAAAAAAGGCCGACCAAGCAACTTACCACACGCGTACTGCCTTCAGCGCCGGCTGTCACGTCTTCGCGGCGAACGTAGCTTTCAGTACGAGACATCTAGCGCCATCTCACGTAAGGTATTCCAAGCTAGGACCCAGTGTTGTGTCCGAGTTGGCGGTGAGCGCGAAGCACGTGCAACAGCTCTCATTTCTTCGTTGTTTTCTGCCGGAGTGACGTAAGTTCAATCTACTATAAATTTTTTTCGGGGTGCACGCATCCAAGAGATTGAATATGACATGTTACATCGTTTTGAAGTACATTTTTTGTTGCACAATCCTTGCTTTCGTGGTATGTCGTGAATTCGCGACATCCGGCGTTTGCGCAAGTGGTGCCGGTTGTCGCGAATACGCGACATACCAAAAAAGGCCGACCAAGCAACTTACCACACGCGTACTGCCTTCAGCGCCGGCTGTCACGTCTTCGCGGCGAACGTAGCTTTCAGTACGAGACATCTAGCGCCATCTCACGTAAGGTATTCCAAGCTAGGACCCAGTGTTGTGTCCGAGTTGGCGGTGAGCGCGAAGCACGTGCAACAGCTCTCATTTCTTCGTTGTTTTCTGCCGGAGTGACGTAAGTTCAATCTACTATAAATTTTTTTCGGTGTGCACGCATCCAAGAGATTGAATATGACATGTTACATCGTTTTGAAGTACATTTTTTGTTGCACAATCCTCGCTTTCGTGGTATGTCGCGAATTCGCGACATCCGGCGTTCGCGCAAGTGGTGACTGACGGTATGATAATTTAGTTTTTCATTTCTTGACAGGAGATGGACTCCCGCTCGTTTTAAGGGAAAAGGGGGCTTCGTACGCGCTTGCCACCTGAAGACAAAAGTGATGACAGCTGTGTCAGTGACAGCGAAGACGACGATGTTGTTCCCTATCATCATACACAAGCTCGAGTGTCTTCATCTAGCAGTAAGGATGAAGACGAAGATGCGGTAGATGAACCAAGCGCCTCTCGAAAGCGTTCGGTGCGATGGAAAAAAACCGGTTGTCAAGAACAGCGAGAAGTACCACCCTGGGAAAGCGCTCTTCCTGAGGCTGACACTGTACGAGCTCCTATCGAATATTTCAAGGACTTTTTTGATGACAACTTCATGGATCACATCGTTGAGCAGAGCAATGTGTTTGCGACGCAGAAAAATCCTAACAAAGGACTTGCTCTGTCTCGTGATGAGCTAGATCAATTTCTCGGCACCGTCACATTCATGTCGATCTGTCGACTCCCAAGAAGTCGGCTATACTGGGCGGCCGAGTCCAGGGTCCCCACGGTGGCCGACACGATGTCACGAGATCGCTGGGAGGCAATCAAAGCAAATTTGCATTTCAACAACAATGATGACATGCCGCCACCAAATGATCCACACAAGGACCGTCTTTTCAAGGTTCGGCCAGTTATTGACTTCCTCCTGCCGAAATTTCAAGGTATCCCAAAAACACAAGCCCTGTGCGTTGACGAGCAAATGGTACCGTTCAAGGGACGCTCAAGCCTCAAGCAATACATTCCCAGCAAACCCCACAAATGGGGTTACAAAGTTTTTCTGCTGTGCGACCCACAGGGCATGGTGCACTCTTTCGAAATATACACAGGAAGGATTGATGCTGTCCCTGGGGAGCCCGACATTGGTGCCAGTGGCAATAAAGTCCTCAAGCTTTCGCAAAACATTCAGCCAGGACTGAACCATCTTCTTTTCTGCGATAATTGGTTTACGTCCCTGAAGCTCTTTAGCTCATTATCAAAAAAAGATGTCCGCTGTCTTGGCACAGTCCGTGCTAATCGACTGCAAGGTTGTCCTCTGCCTTCTGATGCAAGCCTCAAGAAAAAGGGACGAGGATCCTTCGAAGAATTCGAGACTGTGGTTGATGCCACAAAACTAATTGCACTCAAGTGGTACGATAACCGAGCGGTCACAACGTTGAGCACGTTCGCAGGTGCTGAACCAGTTACATCTGTTGGCAGGTGGGAACGCTCAAAAAAGATGACCGTACAGGTTGAATGCCCAAGTGCGGTCAGCATCTACAACAAGTTCATGGGAGGCGTGAACCAGCTGGATGCACTGATTGCATATTACAGAATCCATATAAGGTCCAAAAAGTTTTACCTTAAGATTTTTTTTTTTCATTTTGTGGATATGGTCGTCGTTGTCGCCTGGCTGCTTTACAGACGTGACTGTGATGCAGTAGGCGTTCCTACCAAGCAGCAGATGGACCTCCTCAAGTTCAAGTTCTACATCGCTACCTGTTTGCTGAAGGAGAACAAGGACACTGCAACGAAAAAAAGGGGCAGGCCGTCCTCATCTGTGGAATCGCAGCTTGAGTGCAAGAAAAAAAGAGGGCCCATGAAACCCGTGCCACTCGCTAGTGTCCGCACGGACAGTACAGGTCACTGGCCAAATGTCGAAACCACACGTCAGCGGTGCAAGCGGCCAGGATGCAAGGGGCAAACCGTTATCAAATGCACAAAATGCGACGTTCACTTGTGCTTGAATAAGAATGCTAACTGCTTTGTGGCTTTTCACCAGCCGTAAAACGAGATGCTGTTACTAAATCCTGGGTAAAGGATATGTTTTGCTGAATATTTTTGATTGAACGATTCAGTTTCTGTGAAATAAATGTTTGCCAGAGATGCCAAGCTCCGTAGCCCTGATCAGACTCGGTTTATTGATGCGGCGATCACATAGTTGCGTTGAATTGAACGCATCTCTCGTTTGGACCACATATTGACTTAAGTGCCTGTTGTCGCGAATTCGCGACAAACCTAAAAGTATGCAATAAAGTTGCATTTCAGATAATATAATTTCCGAATGAAGTAAAGATTGCTATTTAAAGCTGAAAAATATGGACTGGTCACGGGAAACCGAGAATTTTTCGATGTAGCAGAAATTTCATTGAAGCGGCATTCGTTGTAGCGGAGTTCGACTGTACCTCTGTTTTACAATGTTGGAATTGAAGCTAAAGATTCAGGTGGACTGACAATTTTACCCAACCCAGTGCCCCTCCCTTTTCTGATCAGCAACTTATCCTCACATGTCTCCTATATAAGTTCTATTGTCTTGCATGATAGCAATCAGCATTTTTGGGTAATATTCTGACCAAAATACAAACTAACCTCACGCAATAAATTCCATTAAACTAAATATGCATAAGCACATCCCCTAAAAAAGCTGTTCTTGTTGATGCAGAAACTGCTGTATTAACAGCAGAAAACTCCCCCATGGCTTAAACGGAACCAACAGCATTTTGTGACCCTGCAAAAATGATATTTTTTGTTTTCTTAGCATGTAGTGTTTATGTAGTGTCATTGCTATCTACACACCGTAGCCAGGAAACACTTTTAAGATATTTTACTTTCATTTGAAAGTTTTCATCGCCAAGCATCTGTAAAACAACCCCACCACAATGGACATTATCAGTTTATCATGCCTAGTGAACAGTTCACTAGATTTGTCAACTCTACGTTCTCGATGCAGCCGAAATCGCTTTCTGAGCTACTGAACGTCTAATTACCTTTCATTGTTTACATGCAACATGTATGGCCAACAGCAAACAAAGTGATGCAGAAAAAAACAAGAGTTGCTGTCCACATGTAACTAGGACATACATCACACAGTGCTTATACGTCACTGTAATACCACTCTCTCGATATTGAAACCAAGAGATTTTAAGGGTGTGGTATAAAAAGTACATTAAAGGAACACTAAAGTGAAAAACGATTTTTTCAAGTATTACTAGTGTATAATTCCACATTCCTTACAGCCCCTCTTACAGCAAGATGACGCTTGATAAGCGTGCAAACTGCAGTGGAGACAACATTTTCACACCAAATACCGTGACGCAGAAAATGTTGATGGTATCTACTAGGTCATACGTGCTCCTAATCGATAATAATCAATACATTGTCATCTGTGGGGCCCACAGGCTCAATGTACAAAGTTTCAAAAAATTTCACCAAGCCAATGTCGCGAAAATACGAAAAATACATTTCCACATGCATGACGTCACGTGCGAAAATTTCAGCACGAAATTTAAAAGTTACACTTCAACCTTGACTTTTTCCTCTAAAAATGAACTTATGATGGTAAAACTTATGAGATTAGACTTCTCAGAGTAAAGTGTATCAATCTAAACAAAGCAATAATTTCACTTTAGTGACCCTTTAAATGCGTTTGCGGCAACTACGATACACATTTTAGTGCTCTTGAACAACAATATAAAAGCAACAATATATAAGAGCAACAATATAACATTTTCTCAAATCTGTGTCAGTGCACCTTTGAGACACAGGCAAGAGACAACTGCCGCTAACTCGCCTGAGATAATGCAACCATCAGTTACACAAAAGCCTGCCCTTAGAGTCTCACAGCCACACTAGTTGGCTCAATTACTTCTGGACTTCATGCGGAAGATTCATAGAGTCACTAAAGGCAAATATTAAGTCGACACTGATTGTTGAAATAGTGGTCTAGACACCCCGTAGGGCTAGTTTAGTGCTAAGAAAGTGCTTATTTTAAAATTAAATTATGTTTTCATGGTCTGCATCGCATTAGCGCACTTCAAATTACCCGCACCTCTAAGCGGTCTTGCAGATGTCACTATTACCGTGCCTAACATTGCCACTCTTTACTATGCGGCCGCCGACACCAGTACCAGAATAGCACAATATTCTGCAACCTCAGAGGCCATGATTCTGCTTTCTTGGTTCAAGTGGGCCCTGCCAGATGACACCACCTATCCAGCCTAACCAGCAAAAAATTGAATTTTTGAACCACTCGTGCCATTCCCCATAAAGTTAAGCAGTTCTTTTCTCTATATTGCCACGTTCCATTTCACAAGTTTTTGTTATCGTTCCGAAACACCACACGATTCTCGGCGCGAACCGCGCCTGCAGGTTTCTAGAAGGTTCCGGACTGTAGTAGATCATTTCGATAAGATCACGCCCACTGTGCGAACGGTACAGATTGTTCTGGAACCTACGCCACCGCCAGCGATAACGCTAGAACATTCGACGGCAAGGGTATAAATGCCGACGCGCTTCGCCGCTTGTCAGTTGTTGATCGAAGGCCGACGCTGCGTTCGCCGCTATCAGTCCGAGACTGCTATCTGTGCAAGACTGCTGCTGTAATTAGGCTTTCCCTTTACCGGGCACAGGTTCGCCCAAATAAACAGTTAAATCCCAACACGAAGCTTTCTGTCTTTGGCCACGTCACGATTTCGTGACATCTGGTGGAGGTGCTGCTTCGTTCATGTACCGGACGCCCCCGTCAAGCCGTGAACCCAGCCCCCTTCGCGGAGAAGACACCGACGCCAACCAAGAGCAGCGAACGAGCCGCCGACAGCAAGGTCTCCCACCGGAGTACGGCCTGCTACAAGACAAGGCGCGGAAGACCAAGACCATGACCTCGACTGCAGCGACAATGACAACCGGAGCGTCCCAGCCCACGATCGTCATTCATCAACCCAGGGAACCACCAACGTTCCATGGCTCATCGTTCGAAGACCCGGAAACCTGGCTAGAAACATACGACCGTGTGGCCGCCCTCAACCACTGGGACAACGAAGAAAAGCTCCGTCGTGTGTACTTCTACCTGGAAGACACCGCAAGGACCTGGCTAGAGAATCGGGAGTCCACGCTCCGAACGTGGGATGTCTTCTGCGGCGCATTTCTTCAAACGTTCGCAAGCGTCGCTCGCAAAGAGAGGGCCGCTGCTCTACTCGAGACCCGGGTTCAGCTACCAAATGAAAAGGTTGGAATTTTCACAGAGGAGATGACCCGCCTATTCCGTCACGCTGACCCAGACATGCCTGAGGAAAAGAAAGTTCGTTTCCTCATGCGAGGGGTCAAACAGGAGCTCTTCGCGGGACTAATGAGGAATCCACCGAACACCGTCCAAGAATTTGTATCCGAGGCGACCACCATCGAAAAAACGCTGGACATGCGCACCAGACAGTATAATCGTCGCCTGACTCCAGAATGCGCTGCTGCTCAAGCCAGTGACTCCGACGACCTGCGTGAAACGATCCGAGCGATCGTGCGGGAAGAGCTGCGCAAACTGTTGCCTTCGGCGCAGCCTCAAGTGGATTCGATCGCCGACATTGTGCGAGAAGAAGTCCGGCAATCACTTCGAATTCCCGAAACACCGCCGCCCGAGCCAGAAACTATGAGCTACGCCGCTGCAGTGCGCCGCAACGCTCCTCCCCGTCCACGCCAAAACGCCGCCCCGTCACACTTCCGTCGCCAGACGCCACCGCCGCCACCACCCCAACCGACGTCCTACCGTTCCCCAGCGGGCCAGCGCAGTGCACCGAGGAAGACTGACGTCTGGCGCACCCCTGGCCATCGCCCGCTCTGCTACCACTGCGGCGAGGCCGGACACACATACCGCCGTTGCCAGTACCGCCAGATGGGATTGCGTGGCTTCGCCGTCAATGCACCGCGTCCGCAGCCAGGAGATCGGCCACGTGACATCGCCGACTACCTGGCAGGAACTCAATGGACACCACGAAGTCCTTCCCGTTCGCCGTCGCCCAGCCGCCGCATGTCACCGCACCCCCGGCAGTACTCTGGCCCAACGCGGGGCCGGTCTCCTAGCCCGTATCCGGGAAACTAAGGGCAGCAACCGATGGAGGTGCGGTTGCTGTGCGACGAACTACCGAAGATCCTCCGACGACGACGCCGACGCGACGGAGCTTTTTGAACACAACCCCAACCAGGCAAAACCCTGAAGGCAAAAGCTCACTTACCGAAGGTGGCCGTACAACGCAACATGGAAGCAGCGGAACAAGCCGACGCAGCCGTGACACGACGCCACGCCCTAACTGTAATGCGAGACGGCGAACTAGCGACCTCGACGTTCTTATCGATGGCCACAGTGTGACTGCTCTCGTCGATACTGGAGCCGACTATTCTGTCATCAGTGGGTCGTTCACCGCGAAGTTAAAGAAAGTTAGGACAGCTTGGAAAGGCCCTGAAATCCGCACAGCCGGAGGTCATCTCGTAACGCCTGCAGGAATCTGCACAGCGAGAGTCACCATTAACGGCCGCATTTATCCTACAGACTTCGTAGTCCTACAGCGTTGCTCGAGAGATGTCATCCTTGGCATGGACTTCTTATGCCTCCATGGTGCTGTCATCAACCTAAAAACAAGGTCGATAACGTTATCCACAGAAGAAGCACTACCGCCGCGCACGCCGTCAGGACACCATGCCTTGAATGTGCTGGAAGAACAAGTCACCATTCCGCCTCGCTCAAGCGTCATTATTTCAGTCGGCGCTCCTAAATCACCTGACTTGGAAGGCGTCGTTGAAGGCAGTCAGCATCTGTTGGTCACCAGAAATATTTGCGTCGCAAGAGGAATTGCAGAGCTGCGGGGAGGCAAAGCAACGGTTATGCTCACGAATTTCAGCAATAAGTACAAACATGTGAACAAAGGAACAACGGTCGCATACATCGAAGAAATTGTCGAAGCCACCAGTGCTTTCGCCCTCGCCGATTCTGCGGAACCTGCTCAGAGGAACCAAGCCCCTCCCATAGCTTTCGACGTCAATCCCAGACTTCCGAACGATAAGCAAGAACAGCTTAAGGCCCTGCTCCTGCAATACGAAGATTGCTTTTCGTCGTCATCGAAAATTCGGCAGACCCCAATCACGAAACATCGAATCATGACCGAAGAAAATGCCAGACCACTCCGTCAGAGTCCGTACAGAGTTTCGACGCGAGAACGTGAGGCAATGAAGAGACAAGTTGATGAAATGCTGCAAGATGACATTATCCAGCCGTCCAAGAGTCCGTGGGCATCCCCCGTGGTGTTAGGGAAGAAAAAGGATGGGACCCTACGTTTCTGCGTCGATTATCGCCGCCTGAACAAAATCACAAGAAAGGACGTGTATCCTCTCCCACGAATAGACGACGCCCTTGATCGGCTCCATAACGCCAAGTACTTCGCGTCAATGGACCTCAAGACTGGCTATTGTCAAATCGAAGTCGACGAAAGAGACCGAGAGAAGACGGCGTTTATAACACCGGACGGCCTCTTCGAGTTTAAGGTGATGCCCTTCGGTCTTTGCTCAGCGCCTGCAACTTTTCAACGCGTTATGGATACAGTACTGGCAGGATTGAAGTGGCAGACTTGCCTTGTGTACTTGGACGACGTCGTCGTATTTTCCTCGAGTTTCGACGAGCATGTTCGGCGCCTTGAAGCTGTACTTCAAGCCATCAAGACGTCCGGACTCACACTGAAGCCAGAAAAGTGCAGATTTGCGTATGAGGAGCTCTTGTTTCTGGGGCACGTTATCAGCAAGTCTGGAGTTCGTCCCGATCCACGGAGAACAGCCGCTATCGCCGACTTCCCGCCGCCCACTGACAAGAAAGCCGTGCGCCGATTTCTGGGCCTGTGTGCCTATTATAGGCGGTTCGTGAAAAACTTCGCCCGCATCGCCGATCCTCTCACTAACCTTACCAAGGCCGACGTTGAGTTTAAGAGGGAAACGCCACAGGAACACGCTTTTCAGGAGCTTAAACATCGCCTCCAGACGCCTCCGTTACTTGCCCATTTCGACGAATTCGCCGAGACAGAAATACATACTGACGCAAGCAGCGTAGGTCTTGGCGCCGTTCTTGTGCAGAGGGCTGACGGACTTGAAAGGGTTATTAGTTACGCCAGCCGATCGCTATCCAAAGCAGAAGCAAATTATTCCACAACAGAAAAGGAGTGCCTCGCCATCATCTGAGCTACGTCGAAATTTCGCCCCTACCTCTACGGCAGGCCCTTCAAAGTTGTGAGCGACCACCACGCCTTGTGTTGGCTAGCCACCTTGAAGGACCCTTCAGGTCGCCTCGCACGATGGAGCCTGAGACTTCAAGAATATGACATTACTGTCATTTACAAGTCCGGCAAAAAACACTCCGACGCTGACTGTCTCTCTCGTGCGCCTGTCGACCAACCGCTACCCGACGACTCGGATGACGACTACTTCTTGGGAACGATAACTACCGACGACTTCGCTGAACGACAGCGGGCCGACCCGGAACTTAAAGCCCTAATAGAATACCTCGAAGGCAGGACCGCCGAAGTCCCGAAGGTATTCAAGCGCGCACTTGCGTCGTTCTTTCTACGAAACGGACTTCTACAAAAGAAAAACTTTTCACCGCTTCGAGCTAAGTACCTCCTTGTGGTGCCTTCAGCTCTGCGACCAGAACTCCTGCAGGCCCTGCACGACGATCCGACGGCAGGGCACCTCGGTGTTTCCCGCACGCTCGCGAGGATACAAGAAAGGTACTACTGGCCACGTCTTACCACCGACGTCACTCGTTATGTGAGGACATGCCGGGACTGTCAGCGACGCAAGACACCGCCGACAAGGCCAGCGGGACTTCTGCAGCCAATTGATCCACCTTGCCGACCTTTCCAGCAGATTGGTATGGACCTACTGGGGCCGTTCCCGACGTCGGCTTTCGGAAACAAGTGGATCGTGGTAGCTACCGACTACCTCACCCGCTACGCCGAGACAAAAGCCCTGCCAAAAGGCAGTGCATCCGAGGTAGCTAAGTTCTTCGTCGAAAATATCGTCCTACGTCACGGCGCCCCGGAGGTCCTTATCACCGACAGAGGAACGGCATTCACTGCCGACTTAACTCAAGCGATCTTGGCATACAGCCAAACAAATCACCGCCGGACGACAGCGTACCACCCACAGACCAATGGCCTCACCGAGCGGCTTAACAAGACGATCGCCGACATGCTGTCAATGTACGTCGATGTCGAACACAAGACGTGGGACACCATTCTTCCGTATGTGACCTTCGCATACAACACGGCGGTGCAGGAGACGACGCAGATATCTCCATACAAACTGGTCTACGGAAGGAGCCCGGCAACGACGCTCGATGCCATGTTACCCAACGTCACCGACGAAGAAAACCTCGATGTGAGCGAGTACCTTCAACGCGCCGAAGAAGCCCGACAACTTGCGCGTCTTCGTATCAAGAATCAACAGACGACCGACAGCCACCGTTACAACCTTCGACGACGCTTCGTGGAATACCAGCCCGGTGAACGTGTTTGGGTGTGGACGCCGATACGCCGACGTGGACTAAGTGAAAAGCTTCTGCGACGGTACTTCGGACCGTACAAGGTGGTTCGACGTCTCGGCCCACTTGATTACGAGGTTGTCCCCGACAGCATCACGAAGTCTCAACGACGCCGATCGCGACCTGAAGTCGTCCATGTCGCGCGCCTCAAGCCGTTTCATGCACGTTAACAAACTGAAACAGTGTTTTTTGTATTATTGTTGTATCGTAATTTATTCATTGTACTTTCTTGCATTATTATTGTACCTTCATCTTTAGTTAAAGCATCGGGACGATGCCTTTTTTTCAGAGGGGGGGCAATGCCACGTTCCATTTCACAAGTTTTTGTTATCGTTCCGAAACACCACACGATTCTCGGCGCAAACCGCGCCTGCAGGTTTCTAGAAGGTTCCGGACTGTAGTAGATCATTTCGATAAGATCACGCCCACTGTGCGAACGGTACAGATTGTTCTGGAACCTACGCCACCGCCAGCGATAACGCTAGAACATTCGACGGCAAGGGTATAAATGCCGACGCGCTTCGCCGCTTGTCAGTTGTTGATCGAAGGCCGACGCTGCGTTCGCCGCTATCAGTCCGAGACTGCTATCTGTGCAAGACTGCTGCTGTAATTAGGCTTTCCCTTTACCGGGCACAGGTTCGCCCAAATAAACAGTTAAATCCCAACACGAAGCTTTCTGTCTTTGGCCACGTCACGATTACGTGACAATATATCAAACAGCAACTGACAAGCAGCATTTTATTGCGTCTCTTGATGCACTGAAAGTTCTTTTTTTATTGCAGCTAGTTTGATTACTTGTGATTAATTGTAGTCGGGAAACTCTCACATCATTGGGTTCATTTCGCATGTTTCCCACTCGTAGCACACATCGTGTGATACATTTAGCTTAATTTCTTTGTGAGGCAATGCAGTTGATAATAACGCCATTTTTGACGTCACACACTGAGCTTTCACTCTGACAAATTGTCCTTTGCCTTTAGTGTCCCTTTAACATGTATTCTTGCACATAAGCTACCCCTCTGTATAACCCACTCTCTTAACTTTAGAAAAAATATATTTATAGGCATATATCCCCTGATACAACCCATGCTTCCACTTTTTAAGCACATTTTTCAGTTGCTGTTTTTTTGTTTAGGTTATATACAAGAAAATATAGTATATTTTTTATTCAATTTATCGTGTCATAGGGCATACTAGTGCCAATAAAATTTCTTCTTAAAGTCCATTTCATGATTTGTGAGGCGTTCTGTGAACCAGATTTTGCACAGCAGTTTGGCTAGCAGCAACAAGGCAGGGTAGGTCAACCTACCAAACATTGCTGTGGCACTGCCTCAAATCTCCAAAGTAACATCATTTACACGAAGTTTGGGGGAAAATCTGGTTTGGGTATTGCTAATAGGTAGCCAAAATCTTCAAACTAACCAAGCTGGTGCCGGCCATCACTTCGGATAAAGTTAAATTTATATTAGAAAATGTGAGACTGCACAAATCTTTGAATCAGGTGGGACATCAAACTAAATGAGTTTGAATTATGAAGTATTTACTGCATTGTGCAAGTATGATCAGCTACATTAAACAATTTTTTTCCTCCTTCAACAACACAGGTTCAGAAGAATCTATGCCGTAAACAACACATCAAACACAAGCCATTAGTCTTACAACAGTAATAAAAAAAATGACTTACACAGGCACTGAACGACCCTGCCAACATCGCCCTGACGGCAGGCAGCCAGCAAGACAGATGTGCCCGCAGCGCCTTGTGGAACCGGACGACTACTACTGGATGAAGCCTCTTGCCACAGATGCCGCACCAACTGGTCTAATTTTCTGCGCGCAGGTGTTATCGAAGGTCTCTCAACAGAGGCTGCACCAAAGAAACAAGTCATTTCATTCTTCTTTACATCGCATCACAAAGGTTTCAAATCGGCTCCAGTAGAGATTTAGTACCTAAGTTTGGTGCAAAAAAAAGTGCCAGGTTTATTGGCGCAGTGAGCATATTCACAATTAAACATACCCCCAGCTTTACTGGTCAAAATTTATATTTTTTTTCCTACAGCAAGTTTTTATGTTGTAACAAAAAGTTCATTTATGGAAGTATTTATATTTGGAGTGGTTAATACTGAAAGCTTGTACACATTTTGTAACTAAAATTTTTCAATTTGAGCATTCCATAAAATATGGGGCCCTACAGCAGTAACACTGAGAAGTGAGATCGATTCAGACTTACCACATATATGCCGGGTAACTATGGGCGACTTTTACAAAAGCGCGAGAAACTTTAGTTTACCGTTTACATATTAACTAGGAGTGTGCCAATATCAAACTCTTCTAATACAAATCGAATACGAAAACCATTTACATATTAACTAGGAGTGTGCCAATATCAAATTCTTCTAATACAAATCGAATACGAAAAAATAGCTTTGCATACGAATCGAATATTGAGTAAACAAGAGATGCGATTTTTTTCCGCCAGTAATATTTCAATTCCATTTGTCTATCAAGAGTGCTGTAATGTCATACCCATAGCCGCACGATCGTGACCACAAAGTACTGGGGATAACACAAGGAAGGCATGCGAGATAGATGAACCCAGTATTGTAGACCACTGAGCTATAATTATGCGACTAAATGGCACCCCATTATACGGAGGATTGATTGCAGAATACGATGCCACTCGAGTGTGGTGCAGATATACGACAGATTCCCAAAGGCACTACGCAGTAACTGCCTCAACTTTTCGTCACCTGATGTGCATCACCGTTAACAACATAGGAATGTATGTAATAAAGCCATTTTAACGTTAACGAAAGTGCATGTCCTTTTCTTTGTTTGCTATTGAGCAGCAAAACAGTCCAGCTCATTCTAATAATCACGTGTTACCATAAAATCCTTTCAGTACTATGACAGGTAATACATTCTGACAGCTGACGGAATACTAGTCGCGCTTTCAATAACGCGTGCTTTGTGGCGAATCATGACCATAAATAGACGCAGCTACACGTGATACGCGTTACCTGCATCGTCAAGCTGTTTGTCCTAAGATAGTTGCATACAGTGCGTCGCCTACTAAGCTCACTCCGTCAGTGCCGCTCGCTATAGACGAGTGCATTTTCCCTTGCGCAGTCACATTTTTTCTTTGTGCTCGATCAGCTAAAGACTGTGCAAAGGTGCGATGAGTATTTTTTAAGGCCAATGCAACGGCAACGAGTTGCCTTGATTTCCACAAGCGATGCACACTTTATTGAAGTGGTCCCGCACACAAGGGTGCGACAGCGAACGGCGCGCATTCGGTACACTTACAGTACGCTTATACGAGAGCGGTAACAGCGCTAAACTGCTAAAACTCACTTACGGCGAAGGAGGCCGTTCATCATCTAGTAGATTTTCTAAAGATGTTTAGGGCAGGTAGATCTGTCGCTATGATGTGCCGGCGTGTTTGTCAGTAGCCGTTATCTTGCTCCTGTGCATTTCCGTACAGCTATCGCAGCACTGCACTGAAATCGCAGTAATCACTGCATAATCTACTGTTAAAACACTTATCATAAAGGTGCAAAATTGAAAGTTCTTTACAGTAACATGTGCAGCCAAAATTAAAAAACATTAAACATTCGAATTACTTTGGATAATGGAAACTTTTGAATATGTGGTATTAGAATTGAACATGAATATTACTATTGCAATATTCAACGAATATTCAAAACTTTAGGATATTTACGCACCCCTAATATTGACTTTGTCAGTAAGCTGCTGCAAACACTGCACCTTGCTATTCGAACTTTTCTCAGATTTTTATTGTGTTGTTTTCCTAAGAGGGAATATCAAAAGATGGCATCTATGATGTATATCTGGCTCTCAATTCGCTTCTGCCAAATTAAAGAAGTTATTGTAGCATCACCTACGAGAATCACCTGTTAACTGGCAAAAACAATCGGTGGAGAATTTACTTGAACACCACTGAGTACATATGGAGCCCCAGCCTACGCCTCATGTCATGGCATGACCCCAACAGTCCTTATTCTGCCAATGGACAAGCCATGCCAATCAACCAACGATCAAACCACACTTCTGCCCATACTAACAAACGACTGCAATGCTAAGGCATTATGTAACTAATCAGGTGGTACAACAGCCGAAATAAAACTTGGAGTAATTTTTGGAGCAGCAGAATCTTACTTTTAGAACACTAAAATGCAAATTTGGAGCAGGTTACGGGAAATAAACATAATTTTTTATTACAAAAGACCAAATTTGAAGCAAAGATCGCTTATATTTAGAAAAAAAAAGTATGTTCAACATCACTTAAACCATACAGAGTAAACATGAGCACTGCAGTTTCAATAAAACTAGTATTTCGATCTACCCCACTAAGCAAAAAATCATAAAGTCCACATAAGCACTTGTCACGTCTGTCAAATACTTTGACAGAATCCATGAATTAAAACAGGGATCTGCTAAGCTGACGAACTTTAAATTCAATAGGTGTGGCCAAACAAACCAAAAAAAAAAAACCTTGCACAGTTCTTTTTTTCAAGGGCAGCAAAAGTATCACACACTGCTTCAAATGATTGCCAGTAACTTTTTGAGACGTCAGCAATCGTACTAGTACTCGCCATTATGCAGTAGTATACATGCATGAGTAATTGAACTAAATTTGCTGTCCTGTCAGTATTGCTAACAGCCCCTTCTAAATTATATTATGCTTTTTCGCAGTGCACCAAGGTGTTTTCAGCCGTGTTTTGCATGAATTAAAACAAGGCCAATAAATTTCCCAGCCCCGCTACGCCTCCTAGCTCTCTCTCGTTTTTTTTTTTTTTGTTTTTTTTTTGGTTTTTTCCAATGGGGGTTAGGTTTAAGGCACATCATCTCGGCTCTCTTGCAAGGTGCCTTCTACCGGATAAAATAACAGTGACGCACTCCCGTTGGTCCGGTGACAGCACTGGATATCTATCGCCAGAACGACGCAACTAACGCAACTTCAAGACAGAGTAATGTTTTATGTCCCGTAGCGATTCGCGGTGATATCGAGCTATGGGTGGCAGCACCATCCCCGCGCAAGTGTGGATAGGCAGTCGGCGGTGTGCGTGTACAAATACATGCAGCGGCGCTTCGTTACAAGTATGTCTGAGCCGATTATCGGCGAATAAAAGGTCTTAACGGCAGTTTACTGATAATATCTACGCTCATCTCTACTGAATCGGTGCACGAAGCCTATGCAACATTATCATGCGCGCTTCGTGCTTTCACGACTCACGTCTTTGCTGTGTTGTTTGTATGTGGTTAGCTTGTGTTCCGCCTGCTACGCACTGCTGTAGCGTCATTGAACTACTTATTTACTTCTTTCTCATCTGCATAAAACAAAAAAAGAAAGTAAGATCACAGAAAGCCCACGTATCTATGCGATTAGTTCAGTACCACCATTCGCGCCTTATACGCATGTGCATTTTTTCTCATTCTGTTCACCATGAAATGAGGGACAGTCGATAAGTCTAGTCAGGAAAGCTTAGTGGCTGACAGCGCTTTGCGATACACTGTGCCTACCACGTATACGCACATGTTCTTGCACATGTAAAAGTATAAAAACCTTGTATAAGAGTTCAGCAAAAAGCTTTTGTTCATGCATTACGTACATGACAGTGCTACAATAAAGCACTGGCTAATGGCCAAGCATTTTTTTTTTTTCAGACAAAAAAAAAAGAGACAAAAAGAGCCGCTACCTTCTGTTTGTCACTAACAATGCCACACAAATGCCCAAGACAATGTAAAATAGATAAGACTTTCAGTGAAATTATACATTATATGTCATGCATGTCTTCTGAATTAACTTTGCACGTCTGGGCTCCTTAACAATCCAAACACACGATTGCGCACGACAACTCCGTTTTAGGCACAGTTTAAGTATCAAAGTGTCACATTTTATCTGATAGTAATATCTCTACATAGTGGTACCACGGCCAAATAAACACAACTGAGGCTCTTTGCATAATCTATAAACTACAGTGCCATAGCTGTACATTTACAAACAGCACGCAAGGGAGTGGCCGGGAGCCTCGTATCTATTCAATAAAACGCAGCATTCACATACCATTTAACTGTCCTCATGTTTGAGAGGACGCGAAGAGCATTTCACGATGTGCTTGAAACAGAAAGCAGTACCCACTATGAAATTATTCTAGTGAATGGAGGATACGACGACAATAAACAGCACTCTGGAAAGTTGCAATCGTCGATCTTATTACGATGCATTAGCAGCCGAGCAAGACCAAATGCTTTCATACATCGTTTCATGCATACGTAAAAGCAGTTACATTCGCACTGACATGACCGGGCAAACCACACTTTAAAACTTGTATGACGTACGCGCACATTGAAACACGACGTGGCTAGCAGACAACGCACGAAACAATGCACACTTGCACGCTTCAACCTGTTGCCGCTGGGTGTTGACTCCGCTCGATCTTACGGCGAATGGCAACCAATGTGGTCGTTGCCAATGGCATCATTCGCAGAACGTTCACTCTGTTTGTGTGCGAAAAACGCGGTATGCACTACCAGCTTTAGTTACTAACATGCCATAGCCACTTTTGCTGACCACGAAGTTCATATTTCCCACGAAGCGTTCCTGGCTACATTACGCCAACACATTTTTGTCTTGCGTCGTCCTGCCGATAGGTTAGCGGCAGGACGACGCAATAGCGATAGGTTAGGTTCATTGCAGTTAGCGGAATTGTGATTGCACAAAAATCTTAGTTGCGCAACAGTGGTCCTCCGTTAAAGAAAGGCCTGACATGACACCGCCATGAGCTTTTAACAGACAACAAAAGTGCGCTGCACCACCGTTCGCAGCCACCTCGTGCGGGACCCCCTTTCAGAGTGAAGCCAAGAAACATCCCGCACCGAAGTGACGAAGATAAGAAAAAACCCTAAGGGTCGCAGCTCTCATCGCCTCTTCCAAAGAAAAGAAAGAGCTAAGAAAAAATTCCTCGCATTTCCTTTTCTGCTCCTTCGCTGTCTCAGGTTTTCCGTGCCCATGCTTCCTGCTCCGCAACTCCCACTGTGCCCTCTGCCTCGCCGACTTCGCCCTCCCGTGTTGACCTCACCCCTCGCCTCTGCGCGTGTAAGCCTGAAGCGTCGGCGTTTCAATAAAAAGAAAGAAAAGAAAGTCATCCTTTCGTTTTCCCCCCCTCCATACTTTCGCGCGTCTTTCGAGAAGCAAGGCGTTCGTTTGCTTTGTTGTCTGCTTGGGTGGTCGCGATATATTTCAGAACACGAGTTCATAGTACTGAGACATTAATATAACGCAAAACTAAATTAGTGCTCGTTCTGAAAAGTTTGATATTCTGAAGTACGTAGTAGTGAAGTAATTTTGCATTGAAACTATTAGCAGTCGGTGCGGAATTTTTTAAAAGTTTGTTCATCTGAAAAGTTTGTTAAAGTGGTGTTCCTGCAAATACGTCGCTGAAAGCAGTCTGCCTGTTTTCAGTAGCCTGCAATGCGCGGGTGGCGAGCACGTTCACTGCCAATAGATTTATTTTCTGCTGTCTGTCTATGCGCGGCGAACTTCACTTTGACGACCCATCACTGCAGTTCATCCACACTAACTCAAGCTTGACAGCAAGGTCTAAATCCTGATCGTTTCTCCTTATCTCGGCCCCTCCGTTGCAAATCTTGCACTTTAAGGGAAATAAAATCAAAGCATTTGCCGCCTTCAAGTCCAAGACGGTGAAGGTTGTTTCATCAGCGGCATCACCCGTGGCACCGGCATGTTCACCGATAAGGCTACGCTTTCGTTCCGCCGCCACAACGAATGCAATCTGATGCAGCTTCTTCTCTGCCTTCCTTTTCTTGTCTTTCAATTGTTGCAGCTGCAAAATCTGGTTGTCATGACGTACACGGCCGCTTTCCACACGTTGTCAGCAACTGACATGCTCGTTGGTCTCGTGTCCATTAGGCCTGACCAGTGCCTAAATTTTTATACCTGCAAGATTGTTTCAGCGCGCGAACATAGGAAAAGGGACAGGGTAGACAGAAAGAGCGCTGAAGAAGAGCGCTTATACCTGCTCAAGGTTTCTGAATATGGGAGATTTCTGCAATGGGGGGGGGGGGGGGGGGAGGAGGCACCACGCTCTTTTTCCCCTTTTTTTGGCACCAAAAGAAAAAAATATACATCACAAAAACAAAAGGCCATGGGCAGAGAGGGGTCCCAATCGCATGCACTAAAAACAATAGAAAGAGGGTGGTCCCAATCGCAAGCATCGGCGTTGCGGTCTTATAATGGCTTGGAGTGGCTGAACACACGATTGCAGAGTTTACCTTTAGGGCGAGAGTCTCAAAGTGGGAGCACAAACACTCCCGAAGCTTCATGTCATTAAAACTACTAGCAAAACCTACTTCATGTCATTAAAACTACTAGCAAAACCTATTTCCATCCAAACAACTCGCGTATGTCAACACGTGAACGCATGGGATGGCGGAGCTGGCTGCCACGAAAGCGCGGGTCAGAGCTTTGCTCGCTACTTCATTACTTTCACAGGAACGCCAAAATGCTTCTAGCATTTCTACGTCTTTACTGCCTTTAATATACCGCTAAGCCAGACGCGTCCCCTAGGAGCTCATAGATTGCTATCGCGTCACCGCGACCGCGGTTTTGTACACGGCGGAAGCGGCAAGCAGCAGTTCCACTTTCAGCTCGCGTGCGCTGGCTGCGCACGTGCCTTCAAAACTAATTCGTTTTATGCCATCTATGATCGCATTTACCACAGTATTCTCCACAGAGTCTGCGGAAAGCATCGTTGCTTTGACTGGTCAAGCGTTGTACGCACACACACTTTACGAATTTTCTCAGTAACGTTGTCGCCATACACGATCATGTCAAGAACGATCGCAGTTGCGGCAAAAACAACCACACGCACAGTAGAAAACAGTGCGTGCACTGGCCGCACGCGTACTTCTGAAGTTCAAGCACCCTGTTCTCAGCCTTTGTTCAACGATTTTAGTAGTAAAGTTGATATCACCCGCTGCGATTAGGAAAAGTGTTCGAAACAATTGAATTTTGGTCCGAAGGACACAGTGGAATTTGAGTGGGGAATTTCATGAATTCGTATCTACCACGGTTCACAAATAGCCTGGAGCGGATTGACCTGCATTCTTGTTGAAAAGGCGAGATCAAGCACAGAAATTTCGATTTCTGGGAAATTTTCATGGCAAGCATACAAACGAAAGAAACGGACAAAATCCGGCAGTCTCCTGGACAATCTTGGAGGCTTGGCAGGCATGTATTTATTTAGTGCCAGGGCAAACACTTTCCTCCAGCCGTCGAGCACGCGCTCCACCGCCACTCCCCGCAGCAGCACTGTGCGAGTACACTACGGACAGCTGGCGCTCGATGACCACACGTACTGTTAAGCTTGTGAATTCATGTTTACATCGAAATTTAAGTGCATTCGTGCTTCTCACAGGCTTTAACAGGCAGGAGGGTGGGGGTGTCAAAAGTTCCCAGGCCATGCTCTCTTAGGAATACATGGGCTAGTTAGTGGCCTAGGAACTGCTGACCCCCCCCCCCCCCCTTGTACCTATCTCGAATGCAGTCTATCTAGCTATCTGGCTGTGAGACCGGTGCAAAAAATGCTCCTGAATTTGATAGTATTTGAGATTTATACTCTATTTAAGCCATTCGCAATGACGTGCTTCGAGTGTCGCAGCATGTCTTATTGTTAGGTACTGCTGTGCAAACAAGCAGAAAAAAACAAAAACACTGACAGGCTTTTGTTCCATGATATACCAGCTGCTGCTGGTGAACACGAGAGGTGGCTTGCTGCGATCTAGCGAGACGATTGATTGCCTAATACAGCTTCGTACTATATACGAGTATGTAGCCGCCATTTACAACCAGAGGACTTCATAGAAGGAAAAAAAAAACGGCAGGTTAAAAAGGATGAAGTACCGTCAGTATTTGCAGACTACCCTTAACATTTGCAGCCGAAGCTAACAATTGAACGAAGCATGGGAACTACGCATTGAATGTTACCGACAAGCACAACACTCCTAAACATATCCCATAAAAGCCCCTTTTTCCAAAGTGAGAGTGGCATACGTTTGAATGACATGCGAGTTTTGCCTCTAGAATAAATGCTTTTATTTTGTGGTGTTAAAATGGTGCAATGAATGTAATCCATGACTCACCGTGCGTCGCTCTTCAAAACAAAAACTCACAGGGTACCTTATGCGTTTACCTCAAACGAATCAAAGGCGAAACCTATGTTTGTTTTTTTCATTAGTTGATATATTGTTCTTCCACACCTTATCTGATAGCTTTTTTTTGTTTTTTTAACCTTACGTGGCATCACATTGCCTCTGCTATCGACCCACCCATGACGACGGCAGTGCAAAATGACCATGTATAAAGATGTATAACCATGTATAACGTGACTTAATGCTGTAATAGTGACGCCTTGATAAAGGTCCCAAATTTTGGCTAACTGTGAAACCATATGTTGATGATAGCAAATCCCAATGACTTTTTGTATCCCTCGTGTGGACCTCACCGACGCAGACAGTAAATTTTCACGTTGGATGGTAAATTTTCACTAACCAGTCCATGTATTCCTAAAGGAGCATGGCCTGGGAACTTTTGACCCCCCCCCCTCGTGCCTGTTAAACCCTGCGAGAAGCACGAGTGCACTTAAATTTCGATGTAAACATGAATTCACAAGCTTAGCAGAAACAGAATTCACAAGCTTAGGCGTGCGGCCATCAAGCGCCAGCTTCCCGAAGTCTATTCGCACAGCGCGCCGCGGAGAGTGCCGGTGGAGCGCACGCTCGACGGCTGGAGGAGAGTGTTTGCCCTGGCACTAAATGAATACCTGCCGAGTCTCCAAGATTTTCCAGGAGACTGCTGGACTGCTGGATTGTCCAGGAGACTGCTGGAAGTTTGTATGCTTGTCATGAAAATTTCCCGGAATGCTTTTGGCTTACTGGCCTCTCTATTCTCACATTGGTGCATGTTCGCAAAACCTCTCATTAGTAAGTGACAACACTGACGGCAGGCTGCATTTTTCAAGTGTGTAACATTAGCTCAAGGTCAACAGTGTGAGAAAACTGAACAGCATTTGTTCACACACGTCAGGCACTTTTAAAAAAAGTGCACGCTGAAGGAACTGTCCTTGTTTGTTTTTTGTATTGATTGATTGATAGATATGTTGGGTTTAACGTACCAAAACCACCATATGATTATGAGAGATGCCGTAGTGGAGGGCTCCGGAAATTTTGACCACCTGGGGTTCTTTATTATTATTATCATTATTATTATCATCAGCCTGACTACGTCCACTGCAGGACAAAGGCCTCTCCCATGTTCCGCCAGTTAACCCAATCCTGTGCTTGCTGCTGCCAATTTATACCCGCAAACTTCTTAATCTCGTCTGCCCACCTAATCTTCTGTCTCCCCAGAAGGAGACAGAAGGTTAGGGGGATTGAACCCAGCCGGGATTTGAACCCACGACCTGCGGGTCAGCAGCCGAGTACCTTAGCCACTAGACCACCGGGGCGGGGCGTTTGTTTTTTGTACCATCAAAATAAAGCTGCTTTAGGCTATGAAACGACGCAATCACTCGGCAAAGTGGGTGGTTTTTTGGCGCACCACATTTTGCTTCCTCTTAGGGGCAACAAATGTACATGACAAAAGATTTGCGCAGGGAACTTGATATCACATACTTTCATGAGATTCCGAAAATGTCAGTTTGAAAAAGTTAATTTTGTCGTGATTTTCGACCCTCCAAGACCTGTGTCCCTCCTCCCTTATCCTTTGTATACAACAACCACCAGGAGAATCTTGGGTAGCTAACATTGAGCTGGTAGCTAACAACACTACAACTTTGTCCGCCTCGGTGGTACACTAGTTACGATGCTCTGCTGCTGGCCTGAAAGTTGCGGGTTAAATCCCAGCCATGGAGGTCACATTTTGATAGAGGCGTAACACCAAAGGCCTGTGTACTATGCCGTCTCAGTGCCCATTAAAGAACACCAGATGCTCGAAATTTCTGGAGCCCTCCATTACAGCATCTTGATTGGTGTCAATCTGTTTCAACCATAAGTTCCGTAAGTTTCAACCATAAGAGTGCAAATGTTTTTGAATTCACCTCACATGGTGGTGATGTGCAGTGAAATAAATCTTCGAAATAGTGAAACATTTTTTCCAGACAATCTACTACCCTTGAGCTATTAAAAAGACGACATCCCAGGTAATATATGGCACTCACTATCTTGGATCTCCTCTTCTTTAAAACTTGGAAAAGAGGGCTCCTGCTTCACTTGTTTTGGCTGTCCTATTGCTGATGGCCATGTTGCCCTCATACGTGCACGAGGACTGCAACAAAGTTGAAAAATGAGACTAGAAGACAATATTCACGGACTTAATTTTTAGACAATAAAATACATTACACAGCAAAGCACAAAATGCATTCAAAATGCATTCAACTTTCAACTATACTATGACCCTAGCATATAAGGGGCTCTGTGACATAAATTGAATGTTGTAATGCTTTGCTTTTAGTACACAATCTGGCAATTAGGTATTTGTTTAACACTATCTGGGAAGCAAAGCTGCATTGTCAGCATTAATATTTCAAATGATGCAAGTGATTATGACCAAGTTCTGGGAGGTGCAATGGCAGGGGCAATAGTGTCCTAATATACACTGAATATGAAGGTAAATGAGGTTTTTCATCTGTTCAGTAGAGCAAAATAATTTGATACATCAGGGTTCGATATAACCAAGTCCACCTGTAGTCTGTCTCAAGACTTATGGTGAAGTATAGCCAGAAGAGTACTGAAAATCATGACGTGCACACAAGAAAACAAGAATAACAAATGAAGAAAACAGCAGCGCACACAGACTTCACAGTAGGGGGATAAGCAAGAGAATGTGCAAGTCATGTATGGTCATTATCGTCATCAGTTGTGGAGAAATGGCAAGAGATGGTGGGACAGAATATGAGGAATGTGCAAGGGGGAATGAAAGCTAAAGGGATTCAGACAAACCTTAGGCGGGAAACTATAATGTGGAAAGAGAGACAAGGCTTGACTTTGATGCGAACAGATATCACTTAATGACCGCAAGAACCCCCAGCCATCATGTCAGCATGATGAACAGTAATGATAGATTTAAGCGAATGCATCTTGCTGCCTCTTGTTAAACAAGGCCCCCGAAACCTTGACAAAATGAGGAGGCTCCAACACTATGTGCACAAGAAGACTGCGCACACTAAGGTCCCTGCTGTGTATGACAAATACAAGGAAACAAGGAAATTTATTCAAGCCTTTACCAATCTCAATGTTCCTTTGATTATGTTGAAGCAGTCACCTTCTGCAACAACAATACTCCACTACAAAAGCCAAGCAAAACAACCTTTTTTTTGTGCTTTCAAAGTTTTAGTTATGTAGTATCATAATTAGAGGCTGGATTTATAGGCACTAAAAAACCGGATTTTAGGCGCTAAAAATAGGCGGCCAAAACACCGTTTTAGGCTCCCAAAATCGTAAATATAGGCACAATAAACCTTGACAAAATTCAAATTTTTGAAAAAAATATGTGTCTGATCTGTGTCTACGACAGGAAAGCAAACAAAATTGCTTAAGTTTATGATGGCACAAAGGCGTAATGATTTAGCATAGCCATGCACTTTTTTTTCCCGCAGGGTTCGCAGAATATGGTGTCTCTATTTCTACATTCCAGTATGGTGATTTAGTGTCCACTGTCGAAGAAACATGCTTCTGGGTCTCTCTTTTCAGCATGGCTGAAAAGGGCTACGTAGGTGCAAATAGACAGAGCGCAATAGGCCAGAAACATCTTTTTGCCTCATATTAACTTGGTCTAGCTACACCGGCTATACCATATCTACTCACATAATCCTCGCACTTTTTTGCGGAAAACCAATGCAAAGTTGGGGGTGCGAGAATTATGCGGGGAAAACTTTCTACTAAAACGTACAGAGCGAAAAAGAAAATGAAGAGGCCGCAAATCTGGATTTTCACACCAGCACCTAACACCAAGCTTTGAGAAATACTAATTAAAACCTACTTCAACAATAAAAGCATAGGTTCAACACAAGACAAGATTTATTTGAGGGCCAAAAAATGCGAGCAAATAGTCGAAAATTAGAATACCCCGCGCAAAACTTGCGGGCGTTGCGGGCGTAGCGGTAGCGTCGCTCAACAGGAGCCCTCAAAAGGTAAGCGTAGGACGTCAGTATTGGGCTTATGGCTATTTAACAGAATCGTCAGCAGTTTCCTTCTGAGGAAATAAAGTTTACCATCAATCCCAGTTTTAGGTACACGGCAGGCCCAACGCGTCTTGGTGGCTTTCAGCTGCTATCACCAGTAGCGAACACAAAACTCGTAGACTCCAAAAGGCCTTCCAGCACCCCTGTTGCTGTTGTTTAGTGCATGATCTATCACTTTCAACTTAAAAGCAGCCGTGTAGCTTCAGTATCACTCGATGACATGATAAGATTACCGACACAACGTATAAAACACACTGCAACGCGCACTTGCCACTTTGGCTTGGCTTAGATTGGATTGAATCTCCGTGCAATAATAGTACGCTACATGCTTAAGAGATCGCGCCAGACGGCACGCGCTATAATCATCGGTGGTTGTAACGAGCAGACGACATTATTGCGGCAGTTTTCGGGGGTGCAATAATTACTCAAGGAAAAAAAGAAATCATATTTTTGTTGGGCGATGTGGGGGGTGTGAGAATTATGCGAGTGCAAGGAATACGCGAGTAAATACGGTATTTTCTTCTGTATGTGAAACTGAAAGGGCCCCTTAAGCGATGCGAAGAGTAATGCATGCACTGGAGGCTCACCATTTCATCTGCCAAGATTAGCAGTCTTATACGCGTGCCACAAAGAGGTAAAATGCCAGTCTGAACACTGCTTGACCTACATCTCACGAGCGTGCGCCCCAACATGGTTGGAGGTGATGGAATGGTCTTGCGTACGTCAAAGTAACACGTGACACTGCAAGAACTATTCGAGATGTGTGTAATTTGTGCAATCTAATGCCTGAATAGAAGTATGAAGGTTCACAGAAATATTAAAACATACAGACTGATTCTACGTGTGTTATTTTTTTAACTTCGTATCAAGCGAGATGTGGGACTAAGCTGCCTCCATTTCGTTTGCGTTGGTGTTCTCACCGCTCTCGCATCGTGTCGGTGCCAACATTCACAATACATGGCGTGTTTTTGGTGCATCGTCCCTTAGAAGAGTTGCAGCGGTGCGATGCTGTGTATAGTGGTAAAGATACGTGATCCATGCCAGCCTCTCCAAACGTGCACACATAGAGGGATCCAAACCTTAGAAACGGGCAGTACAACACAGAGAACGTCGAAATGGCAGAACACCACTTGCGTGCACGACCTGGGATGAACATGTCATGCGAATGTACCTCACGCGCGCATGACATTTTGATGAGCCCATATCGTGTGGTCCTACAGCTCCAAGCTGCTCTGATACCAAATAGGGCAGGGAAGGAATTGGGCTTGCAAAGTTTACATCGAGTGAGTGGCGAAAGTCTCAAGCTCACCTCCTCACATCATGCTTTCGCAGCTTGTAATGAACCAATTAAAAATTCTAATGATGCAAAGCTTTTCATTGGGCACGAACAACTTCTACTGTTGAAGTAAAATTTCTCATGTGACCTAGTGAAGTTCCATTTAGGAAGTAAATGACAAACCAAAAATCACAAGGATATCGTTTTTCTTATCTACACTTTAATTCCCCTGATAACACTCCATGGTTTCGCATTCGTTTTTCATCGTCCTGCCGCTGCACAGAAGCACTTCCTGCTCCCTACGCAAGCGAGCGAACACTGGAGAGATGCCAAGCAGACGACGCGACACATATGAATACACTTGTAGAGGCTTATTGACCTTCATATTGGCTATAAGACCTTGTAAGCTTGACAGTGCTGAAAGTAACTTATGAGGTGGAGTATAGGTTGCACCCCAGTGTTCCGAAAGCTCAATTTCAACGGGTAACATGAATACCGTACTCCAGCAGTACTAGAAAGCAAAATTTGAGGATAAATAGCGATTATATAGACACAGATTTTGAAAACAGGCATTTATAGGGACGTATAAGAATTTAGGCACGAACGTCCAAAATAGGCATTTATAGACACTATAGGTAGGTAGGTAATAAACTTTATTAAGGATCCAACAAGAAATTCATGGCCCGGCTAGGCCTCCAGGAGCTGTCATCCGCGGAGCATCGTGCGATGCCCTCGGCGATAGCCCTGGCTCGCTGAACAGCCCAGATTTGGTCCACTGCACATGGGCTGAGAAGGGCGGCTCCCCACGGCTCAGCCAGTCGTCTTGGGGTACACTCACGCTCATCCAAGTAGTGGCAGCCAACACCGCACCCGCACTCTCAAAGTATATGCGCCATGTCGGCTGTCTCATGCCCGCACCACGGACAGCCAGGTGACGGGTGGAGCGAGGGACACAGTCTATGCAGGTGTCGGGGATTCTCAAATGTGTCTGTCTGCAGACGCCTTAGATCAAGCATCTAAGACCTCTGTAGCTGCACGTGGGGTGGTAGGTAACGTCGCATTTTTCTATAATGATTTAGGATCTCGTGGAACGTAACCATGATGTCCTTACAGTCCTGTAAGGCCTCCGGGTCTGTTATCGTCTTCGCAGAGGTATTATGCCCTCCGACCTCGGGTGCCTCGCCATCGCCGATGTGTTGCACATCGGCGGCCCTTTCGTCTGCATCGCGGCAGGTTAGCAGTCTCGCGACGAAGTGGGCACGCTCGTTGTGGTTCGACGGGAGTTCAGATCTTTGGTCACTGCTAAGCTCTCCCACGTGCGTGGGGAACCACTTGAGAGACTTGGCAGCAATCGCGCCAGACTTGAAATCTTTGGCTCTGGCGTTTAGCATGTGCGCCGCCTCCACAGAAACCCATCCCTTCGTAAAGTTTTGGACCGCCGTCTTGGTGTCACGATGAGTGTGTCCTCGTTTCCACTATGAATTATTGCGGGGACTATGGCCCTTTTTTTTTTTGTCGCCTCAGACGATGGGAGCCTCGCAGATCCTGTCACCAGAGTTCGTCCCCTGTGTCGACCACCACCATAAAGAAGGCAGGTGTCGATTGGCGGCGTCGTTGCTCTCGTTTGTTCTGCTGTTGTCTTCGGTCGGGCCAGGGGTATCTAGCAGCGTCGACAAAAAGGACACCCTCTCAGCTGCCATGCTCTTTGAGGATCGCCTCAACTCTGCAACTGCGCCTTTCAGCATCGTGCACTGGGGGCATGTTTCTGGGCATACTCTCTGTGAGTATAGCATTCTTGACCGCTCTCAATAGCGCGTCCTTCAGTCCTTGCATCCCGTGGTAACGAATCTTGAGGGAGTCGAGGATGGTTCTTCCGGTCTTGGTGCCTGACAGTCTTTCGAGCTGCGCGCTCCTCTGAGCCTCAACGATTTCGGCGAGCGTGTTGTGCACGTCCATCTCAAAGAGCCTGCAGTTGGTCTTGTAGTGAGGTATGCATAATGCAGTTTTGTAAGCCTCGAGGATGATCGTGTCCAGCTTGTTGCTTTCGCTTTTACTGCAATTGATGTAAGCAGCGACGTACATGATGTGGCTTAAAGCATACGCCTGCATTAGTCTCACTACATTGTGCTCTTTCATTCCTTTCTTCTTGTTCGTGATTCTTCGTATCAGGTTCGTGGCGGCTGCCACTTTCTTCCGCAGCCGTGTGACCAGCTCGGAATCGGCACCGTTTCCTTACAGCCAGAGGCCGAGGACTCGTATCTTAGCCACCGTGGGTATGCGGACTCCTCCTTTTGTCGGGACACACACGCCCGTCTGACGGGCCTCGGCCACGTCCCTCGGGGAACGTCCCGGTTTCGAGGTCTGTGGAGCAGGATCTCAGACGAGCCCCGTGCCTTCGAGATGCATCTCATGTTCCCTTACCGCTTGCAGCAGCCTATCTAGCATACTCCCAGAACTCATGCTCTTTGTGGTCTATATTGTAATGTCGTCCGCGTAGATTGTATGGTTGATGCCTTTGATTGCGTCAAGCCGTTCCGGAAGGCCGATCATAACGAGATTCAACAGCATTGGGGAGAGCACGAAGCCTTGCAGCATCCCGGCACCTCCCATCTCGACAGTCTTTGGTGGTAACCCGTCGATCTTGATTCGCGCTTCTCGCCCATCGAGGGAGCTGCCAACGTATCGATGGAATCTCTCCCCTAGATTTAGCTGACTGATCTTCTTCAGTATGACCGTGTGCCTCACAGTGTCGAAAGCACTTTTGAGATCGAGGCCGAGTATGGCACGAAGGTGCGTGCTCAGTGCATCAACGACTTATTCTTTAGTTTGTTGCTGTGCTGGTAGAAATCCTTTCAAAGAGGCCCTGCCAAGCAACTGAACTGCACAAGCTCAAGTGCAACACTTGCTAACGCCCCCTATGCAGTTCGCAAGGTAGCAGACGACCCCTGGTCAGCTCGGGCATTTCGATGTGCCTATGCTGTGGCGTGATCTTTTGCCCATTAGTGAGACCCATACACGCCAATACACTGAATCGTGTATGGGTCAACAAATTATTATGGCAAGAGAAATGTGCCCCCTTTCTACGGTTTCCCGTCAGGGAAGCATTACCTATCGGGACAAATGTTTCAGATTAATTCTGTAAAGCCATTGAATGAGGACAGCTCAGTATGATAGCCAAACATGCACTCGAAGGATTTGCAGCGAGGAGTTCATAACAGGTGTTTCATAGTCATTCGTATTAAAGGAACACTAAAAGAAAAACTACTGTTAACATGCTAGTAAACTACAATTTCACAATACCGAAATCACCACATTTACCGCTAGAGGACACTTGGTAAGCAAGCACACACGAAAAGACAATGCAGGTGGCAACCCCACCTAAAAATTCCCCCACTAAACACTGTGCCAGCAACGATTTTGATGGCATCTACAAGGTCATGCGTATTTCCTAATCAGTAAGAATTAAGTACATTGCCCCTTGAGAGTGCCAAGAGATCATACCAAGCTTCTGAAAATTTCATTGAACTAATGTCACCAAAACACATAAAAAATTAAAAATAAATGACATCACACACAAAAATTTCAGCATGAAATTTAAAAAACAAATTTGTGAGCTCAATCTTCTTTATCTAATAAACATATACAGTGGACTCCCATTAAACAAAACTCGGTTAAACAGAAAAAGCCGCATAAATGGAAACTATCCAGGCAGGTTTGGTTGGTCTACTATATATTTATAGATAAAGAGTTTCGGGTAATCGGGACATTTTTTTCCGCTTACGTCGGTTAAACGGAACTAAAACGGGCAAAATCCATGACCGGTGAAAGTGGCCATGGCAGTCTAGCAGCCATGAAACAAACGACAAAGTTAGCCTAGCCTAGCCAAGCCAATCCAGCGATTGCTTATGTCCGCGCACGCTGAGCAGCAATTGACATCTTGTCGTGAACTTGAGGACAGCCTTGAGGAACCTATAGCTGAAGTTCAAGATGAGGACCTGTGCTCGGGTAGTGATGAGGTGGTGTGTGATCCCGAGCTCATTTCAGAGGCTGACAGTGCAGCAAGAGATGCAGTCATCCTGTTGCAGCGCTACTTTGACCATGATGCTGGGACAGAGTTTCTGCGAAGCTTTTCAGAAATGCACTCCTACTATGTGAGAAAGTACTTGAACAAGGCCGAGCAAGTTATGATTTCCTTTTTTCCGAGTCAGCAATTCAACATTTCTCTTTCTAATCAGCTATAATAGTGTTGTATTCTTCAAAATCTTTTTGTTCAGTCAGCAATAGTTGGTGCTTTTGAAATAAAGTCATATTTCATTCATTTTGTAAGCTTTGCGTGAATGAAACTTCTCATAAATGGAATAAATTTTCTTGTCCCTTCGAGTTCCATTCAAGAGGAGTCCACTGTAACGGCAGAATTAATTGTAATACAGTGCTCGTAGTAGTTCCTGCGCCAATTCGTCGTCTCACTTTCATCATCATCATCATCAAACTAACTACCGTATTTACTTGCATAATCTTCGCACTTCTTTTGCCAGAAAACCGATGCAAAGTTGGGGGGTGCAAGAATTACGCGGGGAAAACTTTCCACTAAACGCAGAGAGCGAAAAAGAAAACGAAGTGACCGCAAATCGGGATTCTCGCACCAGCAACCTATAGCAAGCTTTAAGAAGTACTAATTAGAACTTACCTCAACAATAAAAGCAGATGTTCAACACAAGGCAAGATTTATTTGAGACACAAAAAGTGGAAGCAAATAGTCGAGAATTAGAATACCATACGCGAAGCTTGTGGGCGTTGCGGTAGCGATTGGCGCTCAACAGGAGCACTCAAAAGGTAAGCGTAGGACGTCAGTATTGGGCTGATGGCTATTTAACAGAATCTTCCGCAGTTTCCTTCTGAAGAAATAAAGTTTACCATCAATCCCAGTTTTAGGCACACGGCAGGCCCAACGCGTCTTGGTGGCTTTCAGCTGCTGTCACCAGTAGCGAACACAAAACTCGTCAACTTCGAAGGGCCTACCGGCGGCCCTGTTGCCATTGCTTAGCGCATGATCTATCACTTGCAACTTGAAGCAGCCGTGTGGCTTCAGTATCGCCCCATAACGTGCCAAGATTACCGACACAACATACAAAACACGCCACAACTCGCACTGGCCACTTCGGCTAGGCTTGGCTTGGATTTAATCTTCGTGAAATAGTACGCTTGATGCTTAAGAGATGGTGCCAGATGGCACACACTATCATCATCAATGGCTGGAACAAGCAGACGACATTATTGCGGCAGTTTTCGGGGGTGCGATAATTACTCGAGAAAAAAAAATCACATTTTTTCTTCGGCGATGTGGGGGGTTCGATAATTATGCGAGTGCGAGGATTATGCGAGTAAATACGGTACACCCACTGCACGGCAAAGGCCTCTCCCATGTTTCGCCAACCACGTTAGTCATGTGCTTTCTGCTGCCACAATATACCTGCAAACTTCTGAATTTTATCTGCCCACCTAATTTTCCATCTCCCTCTTATGCATTTGCATTCTCCTGGAATCCAGTCATTTACCCTTGATGACTAGCAGTTATTTTGCCGACGCACTATGTGCCCGGCCCATGTCCATTTCTTCTTCTTGATTTCAACTCTGATATCCTTGACCCCAGTGTGTTCCTTGCCCCACTTTGCTCTCATCTCTTAAGATTACACTCATCATTTTCTTTTCCATTATTCGCTGCATCGTCCTCAATTTAAGTCGAACCTTCTTTGTAGGCCTCCAGGTTTCTGCTTCGTAGATTAGTACCAGTAAGATGCAGCTGTGACATACCTTCCTCTTGAGGAACAGTGGTATACTGCCATTCATGATTTGAGAATGCTTGTTGAACGTGCTCCACCCCATCCTTATTCTTCTGATTATTTCACTATCATTTTAGTGTCCCTTAAAAGGACGCTAAAGAGAAAAACAATTTTTCACGTACAGTCGAACCCCTTTATAAGACACACTGATATACGAGATAAATGGGTATAAGAGACCCCAGTGTGCCTACAGGAAAATACGGGTTGATAAGAAAATGCATATGTGGTGCCCTGGTTATAAAAGACATCTCATATAAAAGACAAGAATTGGTGCCTGGAGCATGCCTCTTATAAAGGGGTTTAACAGTATTTGTAAAGTGCAATTTCCCAGTCTCGAAAACCCCACTCTTACGGTTAGACGACGCTTGATAAGCAAGAAAACATGCAAAAATAAAGTGCAGGTTAAGATGTCAGCTTGTGGTCTTCGCACCAAATGATGTAACATGATAGATTTTGCCAGCACCTACTGGGTCTTACTAGTTTCTAACTGGAGAAAACGAAGTATGTTGTCATCTGTGGGCACCATAGGCTTATCATACAATTTCATAGAGCTCAGGTCAAAGGAAAAATAAATTTTTAATTTTGTGACATAATGCGCAGATATTTCAGCAGCAAATTTCGAAATGAAACTTCAACCTTGATTTTCTTCGCTAATAATAAACTTATGATGCTGAAATTTGTAAAATTACAGTCAAGCAATTTAAACCAAGTCACTGTTTAACTTTAGTGTCCCTTTAAACATACAACAGCTTGCAAAACAGTTACTGCTCAGGCATGAGCAAGTATGTTTTCCACAAATTTTTTTCCTCTGACCACTAATCCTTGCCTTTCCTTCCTTTTGCTGCTTCCTTTCTTTCTGCATACAAAGAAACTTACAATGACATATGACAATCCTGCAGTGTTTTGAAAAACCTTTGTGCTGCTCCTGCACCTTTGCTAGAATGTGGAGGGGTAACCACGCTTCGAGCGAGGAAAGCTATATAACAACAAACAACAGATTTCGTAGGACGACATTTTTCGCTAAGACGGCACTCAATATTTTGCCAAGTGTCAACGTTACTAATTAGATTTTAGAGACATATATATGCCTTTAAATTTATTTCGGGTATCCATGATAATATTGCAGGTAATGGAAACGGGGTACCTAGTACAGTCGCATCCGCTTATAACGAACTTGAATGTAATGTAGCATCCGTTCTCTGTATCCTGAAGTTTGTAGGACATTTAATAAAACACAGTTCATAAAAATTTGCAAGTGAGAACACATAACTTTTTTTTTTGCAAGAAAGTCTGAAATGTATGTGTTTTGAAGAGCAGACATAATTAGGGTGGTCTCGAGTTTAATTAAAGTAGCTGCATGGTCTTCGCTGAGGCCCTTGGCATATACAAGCTGCCTGAAGTTATTATGTAGCCAATTGCTACAGGCACGCTTGTGGGCACTGGATCCGAACTTTCGTTATCGTCATCATCCGATTCCTCCGAATCACTCTTGCCGCGCAATTTTTATTCACAATGCCTTCATCCGTACACAGTTTTGCAGTGTCGGTATCATCAGCAGCCGCAATGAAATGATCCCAGCAAATGTCCCACCCTCTCATGTCGAAGTTGACGGTGGTAAATAGGAGCCTAGAAGGTGAACGCTGAGGATGGATATAGGAGAAAATAAGAGGTGAACGATGAGAATCAGCGGCATTTGCCGCTATCCTCACCGCTGAACATTGTCAATGTTTGGACCCAAACTGCAGCTGAACAACATCCGTGCACTTTGGCATTATCTGCATTAACATTTTCTCCAACCCCATGGGACCATAACAAATTATCTAATATTCCCGTTATTGCCACTAATATTCTTGTAACAGTTGCCACGGGGGTGGACATTTAAGCTGATGCTGCACTTTCGAGTTTGAGGGGTGCGTGCTCAAGATATAACTTTCAGATTTCTGAAATTTTGGAAACGTTAATAGTGGGTGCTTGTGCAAAACTGGGTGCTTCTACAGTACTTCACCGTTGGCATTGAGGACACCATTTTGCCAATGTGCTGCTTTAACAGCTGCAACAAGAGTTCCTGAAGTTTTCTATTTGCGCATACCTATACCAAAATGAGATTTGCAAATGCAAATTTTGCCACATATTAAAACTATGGTGACCTTTTTATTCCCCATAGCCACAGGCTGCACAATGTCTTGTGCTTAATGCTTCACATTTGCATTTTATTTATTTTTTCTTTCTATCTTCCAGAAGAACTCTCGCAGAGGTGCAATGTGCTTTTGACAAAATTGGTGCTGTCATTACTAGTGGCATACCTCTCAACCTGGCAATAGAAAAATTCCTAAAACCCCCGAGCGGAGAAGGGAAGCAAGGGGGAGAGGTTACCGATTTTTTTATTAATTTTAGATGTGATCAATTTGCCTTTTGCGACCAGCATAATCATGTTTTGCCGCCATAAGTCATATCGACGCGCTGAATTATTTTCACCCATTTCTGCCACTAAAAGGAAAAAAATCGCTAAAAACGGGTGGGGAGTCCCAAACGTAAGCGCAAACATTGTTGTTGCGGTCTCGTAATGGCTTACAGTAACCGAACACACAAGGGTAGCGTTTCCCACTAGGGTAGGGTTTCCCACTAGGGTAGGGTTTCCCACTAAGGCAAGGGTCTCTCAAGGGGGGAGCGCAAATGGTTCCGAAATTTCGAGTCATGAAAACAACTATAGCCATAAAATCAATTCCGTCAAAACAACATGCGTATGTCTTCACACGTGAACGCATGGGATGGAACTATAGCCAAAAAATCAATTCCGTCAAAACAACATGCGTATGTCTTCACACGTGAACGCATGGGATGACGCAGCTGGCTGCCAGGAAAGCATGGGTGAAAGCTTTGGCTTTGCTCACTACTAGATTCTTAGGACAGGAATACCAAAACGCCTCTAGCCTTTTTTTTCATCTTCACCGCCTTTAATCTACCGCTGCGTCAGCCACGTGTCCTCGAAGCTTGTAGATCGCTATCGCATCACCGCGACAGTTGCAACATATGGTAGTTTTGTTTTCAATCCACGTGCCTTCAAGACTAAGTCATCTTATGCGCTCTATGATCACAACTGCCGGGGTTTCGTCCAACAGAGTTTGCAGAAAGCAGCGTTGCTTTGAGTGGTCGAGCGTTGGCCGCGCGCACACTTTCGGAGTTCGGTCAGTAACGTTGTTGCCATACATGATCGTGTCAAATTACCGCAGTTTCATCTACAGCAGTTGTTGCAACGACAACCACACACACTGTAGAAGATAGTGCGTGCGCTGGTCGCACACGTACTTCCGAAGTTCAAGCACGCTGCTCTTGATCGGCCTTTATTCGACGGTTTCGGTATTATTGGCCCAATGAACACATGAATTTGGCTGGAAAATTTCACAAATTTGTATCTGCCATGGATTTGCATAACTGGCACTCTATTGTACGTTTAGATGAATGCCTCTTAATTTCGTTTATAAAAAAATGTGGTGAGCTCTCAAAAAGCCTGGAACGAACTGAGCTGCACTTTTTTCAATGTGGCCACGTCTCGCACACAAATTTAGATTTCCGGGAGATTTTTATGGCAACCGTACAAACGGAAAAAACCATTGAAATCCGAGAGCTTCTGGGACAATGCGGGAGACTTGGCTGGTATGTGATGATAACACCAATACACATTGTTCTCTCCTGGTGGCGGAATATAGCACAATGCGGTTTTTGTGGCCTCCGCGACTAGCTACGGCAATGCACAGTACCCAATCGCAGAGGCCACGCTATTTTACTTATTTTATTTTTTATTATCAGAAACGTAACATTTTTCGTAAAATTTCAGGCAAGATTCGTAAAATCGTGAGCGCAGTCAAAATTTGTATATTTTACGAGAAAATCGAAAGAGTAGGCAGGTATGCCAATGGCCCAATTTGCACAATTTTTTGCACTTACATTTGACAGTTGTACGTTACTTTCTTTATTAAAAGCCTGCTACACTAGAAAGAAAAAGTCTTACCCTGTTACAACGGTTTGCTGGGATGTTTGGAAAAGAGTGTTTCCAAGAGCTTCAAGGCGCACCGACTGAATTCCACCACGTCCACAGTGGGGGCAGCTTTCCTTCGAATCTCCATTCTGCTGACACTGGCTGTGCCAGAGATGCCCTTCAGTGCACTGCACGAAATCGCCCTGCAAAGCAACAACACATCCAGTAAATACACACTCCTAGCACGGCTAGGCCAAAATAATTTACACACCTGACTCTCAAAGGACAGTAATACGTGAACATTAAAGGCTCCATAAAACATATCTATACAGCTTGGAATATCCTTTCTTTAATACCCAATAATATATTGTAGAAAAGGTAGCCTATATCTTGCATTCCTTGAATTACGCGGATAACAAGCACGAAAAGCTAACTGCAACCGAAGCGAGAATCGGGAGTGCTACCATGTTGCGGAAATCGTCACTATCTTTTCAAGGCGACAAGAGAGTTTTTCTTCTGGTTTTCCAGAAACCTGCGGCACGATGGCGACAAATAGCAAATCCTGTCGTGGTCACTCGAAAATTGTGTGCTTATGGTTGGGCCTTAAAGTTTCGAACTTGCAGGAAGTGACCATCGGTTGGCACATGCAGTTTCATGGCATTCACTCGCTGTGTTTGTCAGCTTCAATGTCGCTACACTCGCACCGTTCGTGAACCTTACTGTGGTGAATAGATAATTAAAAAAACACTGGGGACTTGCTGCGCACAGATAAAAAGAAAACCAATACGGCGAGTGGCAGCGAGCGAGGGGGTAAGAGGAAAAGCAAGCCTAGGTGGCCGAGGGTATTGGCATAATAATAAAAAACCGAAGAAATTCAACAGGTAAGGAGGTGCCTGATGTCGATTAGCGAGACTGCAGCAGATGCATATAGGGAGTGCGTTTATTACGAAGGGAAAAAAATCCAAATTTTGACAACTAAAGCTTATTATGCGAGTGCAAGTGCGTTCCTTACACGAGTAAATTTGATATTATATTTATATATATATGAGATCGAACAGACAGTAACGCCAAGGAATATATAGGGTAAGTTATTAGAACCAATGGAATGTAAATAAGAAGAAAGAAAAGTGGGTGAAAAAAATAACCAGCTGTGAGCAGGAACGCGTTATTTGAAGGCCGTAGGTTCAATTCCTGCTCACGGCTGGTTATTTTTCCCCCCACTTTTCTCTCTTATTTACATTCCATTGGTTCTAATAACTTCCCCTGTACATTCCTTGGCATTACTGTCTGTTAGATCTCATTAATATTGTGTCAAAACACGGAAAAACGAGCCCTTAGGTATACACTTCTTTCCCTTATATATATATATATATATATATATATATATATATATATATACATTAATGAAGGAGACACCGTCGCGATTGTGGGTCTCAATCTATCTCAGTCAAGCTGTTTCAGCCATACAAGACAGCGAGGTGTCCCTGTCAGCAACTCCTCACCCATGCATTAAGTGGGCGACTTCAGTGCTCATCATACAATCTGGGGAAGTTCGAAGACCAATGCTAAAGGAATAAAGTTGGTGTCCTTCGCCACCAACAACGAACCCTTCTTGCTAAACGGCGATATAGTGCAACGTTTTTGTGTGGTTCAAGGCATAGCAGCTGTCTTGACCTTACCTTTGTTTCACGAGGCCTCATGAGGCATGCTGGGTGGTTCCCAGACATAGAAACGCATGATGTAACCCCCTTCCCACTAACGTCAAAATTGTAGGATTGTCACATGCTAAAATAGACGATAGCGTTCTAAAGTGGACTGTTTGAAATTTCAGTCTCATACGAAGCAGCAATGTCAAGCGAACAGGTTCCTTGATATAGAAGAGATACTCAAAAGCACAATACACAATATTACGTGTAATCTCACATGTTCTTCTAAAATAACAGAATTTCGTATCGATTTAGAATGACTTCGAGCAATTTGACGGCGTGTTGAACGAAGATACCGACGCACGGCTGCAATGGAAGCCTTACGAATTGCTCGACGTATACAGAAGAAGATTCAGCGCCGGATAGATAATGTCGAGTCGCAACGTTGGACTGCATTCGGCGAGTCACTTGACCCTCGCAAATCTTCATCAAAATTGTGAAAGACGGTACGAGGTCTCCGCTCGAAACCCACTCAGTGGTCCTCTCGCCCTCTCTGAACGAAGGCGCGACATTGACGTGACAAAAGACTTTTGTGCCAGATAATCTGGGCGACTCACAGTGCCCAATAGCCTATTGCCCTCGAACAGCTTTCCACAAACACTGGATTCCAGCATAGATTTGCCTTTTGCCATTGTTGAACTCGGAGCAGCACCAGCTATGTGCCGATGCACGTCAGCACCACAGACCCGATATAATTTCCCATAGGGCCCATTGTCATCTGGTTGAAAGCGCGAGAATCCTGCTCCTGGAGTTTTACGAGAGTTTTATGACAAGCTGCAATACAAGTCACCTAGTTCCACTTTTGAAGCCAGACAAATCACCGTTGGAACTCTCACTCTACCGTGCAATCGCATTAGCCAGTTGTGTAGGCAAAGTTATAGAGAGGATAATCCTGACACGCCTGGAGTGGTACATGGAGTGCAAAAACACCAACCCAGATGCCATGGCAAGATTGCCGCGTGGTCGATCATCGATTTACAACGTAGTTGACCTAGTAACTTACGTCCAACACAAGTCTTAGATGTTAAAGGGGCTTATCTCAACGTTACGCATGAAGCAGTCCTCACCACTTTCGAAGATGTAGCATTAGGTGGCTCATATATCTCTGGACACTTAGTTATCTGTAAATGAGATTCTTTTTTGTGAGCACTGAATACGGTCCTCCACATTACAGCTACCGTGGCATCCCCCAGCGTGGCGTACTCATCCCTGCTGTCTTCAAACTTGCGCTAATTTCTCTAACTGACCATCTGCCCAGAACAGTCAAGCTATCAATGCACGCAGATATTATCTGCATTTGGACATCGGCTATAACACGCCTGCAGTTGCGAGTGAGAATTCAAAAAGCTGTCGCTGAAACTGCACATTACCTTCGAAATCGAGGCTTCGAAATTTTTCTGAGGAATGAACTCGCACGCAAGCTTATGAAAAGTACACCAAAAGCATCAATGGTCAAAATGTATCATACGTTCGATCGCACAAGTATCTAGGCGTCATAATTCACAGGAATCTATCATTGCGCGATCACGTCTCGCACATGAAAAAAAAAACGGTTAGTAGACATCGGTAATATACTGAAGTTCTTTGCAGCCAAGACTTGGGGTATGTCACCCAGCGCAAAGCTACAGCTGCACAGGGTAATTTTTCTCGGCTTTCCGCGGTACAACTTACCGGCGTTGACCAATGGAAGCAAAACAAGCCTACAAACGTTACGAAGTATTTAGGCTCAGGCACTCCGGATTTGCCTAGGCTTGCCTCGTAGTGCGGCGAAAAAGGCTTGTATAAAAACCGCCGGTGACCACCTCATCGCAACACATAGTGACGTTGGGACACTCGGGACACATATAAGGCATATATATTTGTGTCCTCAGACACCCTGCCACCACCTAGCCTCCTTACCAACAGACACACCGCGTGTGTTCTTTTGTCAAATGGTGACCACGTTTCGCGACTTCTTGCCAACATGCAATCACATCCGCCGCCAGGCTTTCGACTCCTGCTTGGTGCCTGACTCAGGCTAATGTCAGGCTAACAATACCTGGCATTCAGAAAAAAGCATGTATGTCATCAGGTGCTCTTAAGCAGCTTGCTCTGCTCTTGTTATACGATACGCACCAAGGCTGTATACACGTATACAGCGACGGCTCCGTTTTACAGAACAGTTCAATGACATCTGTTGTTATAGCTATAAAAGCCAAAACAAGCAAATTCAAGACCAGCTGTTCGTGCCGCATTGCAATTCATTAGTGATCGACACCCACAAAAATGGACAATTTTCAGTGACTCCAAGGCGGCACTGCACTCCCTTTTATCATCTTTACGCCGCGGCCCTCACAAACAACTGGTGTTCGAGATTGCAAAAGAGACTCATCATTTAACTGGGGAAAGAGACGAAATAGCCGCTCAATTGCTTTTTAGTAACTGTGGCACAATTTGCAATCAACGGGCCGATCGAGCTGCCCGCTGTGCTCATACTGAAAGCAATCATATATCTAGTGCGCTCTCCAGAACTGACGCTGCACGGAAACTCTGCATAATTGCTTGCGAGCGGACCACGCCGCTATAGAACAAGCCACATTCCACGTGCGCATTATTATATACCTTAGACCGAACTCTCGGTCTTCAAGTTCCTCCAGAACTTCGCCGACGAGATGCTAGTATGCTGTGCAGGTTACCGAAAAAGAGTGTCTAGCCATCATATGGGCCATAGGCAAGTTTCGACCTTATCTTTACGGGCGCCCATTCAGCGTGGTTACAGAACATCATGCATTATATTGGCTCTCCTCGTTAAAAGATCCCACCAGCCGGCTCGCCCGTTGGGCGCTTCGGCTAGAAGAGTACGATATTCACGTCGTTTACCGATCTGACCGAAAACATTCCGACGCAGATGCTTTGTCCCGATCACCTCTACGATGTAGTGACAAGTTGCCGTCTTCGCCTGCCCCCAACGTATCTGCACTTATTGCCAGCGACATGCTACAGGAGCAACGAAAAGATCCTTGGATCGCTTCACTTATTAACTTGTGTTGAACTCCCTCGCAAAATATCCCTAGAGGTATGCGCCGTCAAATACAGCACTTCATTATCAGAGATGGTTTGCTATACAGACGGAATTATCTCTCCGAAGGGCGCCAATGGCTCCTAGTCATTCCCAGACGTCTCCACTCAGACATATGCGCCTCCTTTCACGCCGACCCACAATGCGCCCATGCTGGAGCGTTAAAAACCTACACCCGCCTGTCCCACCGCTACTACTGGCATGGAATGTATCGCTTTGTTCGTCGCTACGTACGTTCCTGTCTCGCTTGCCAGCGCCGGAAGAATCCCACTCCAAGTTCTCCAGCTCCACTACAACCCATACCTTGTCCTGCATGACCGTTTGACCGTTTGACCGTGTTGGTATCGATCTGTATGGACCTCTTCCGATTACACGGCTGGAAATCGCTGAGTAATCGTCGCTATCGATCACCTTACGCGCTACGCAGAAACTTCACCATTCTCTTCTGTGTCAGCCAGTGACGTAGGTCGTTTCATGTTGCATCAGATCATTTTACGTCACGGTGCACCACGTGAACTCCTGAGTGACCGAGGGCATGTGTTTTTGTCAGACGCCGTCGAATCACTTCTCAAGGAGTGCCAAGTCATTCATCGCACCACCACCGCGTATCATCCTCAAACTAATGGCATTACAGAACGATTCAACCGTACATTAGGAGATATGCTGTCAATGTACGTCGCAACCGATCACACCAACTGGGACAGTATTCTCCGTTTTGTAACATATGCGCATAATACTGCTGTCCAGACAACCACTGGTTTCTCTCCATACTTCCTCCTTTATGGTCGCGAGCCCTTTTGCACGCCAGACACCATCCTTCCTTACTACCCGGATGTTGCTGAGTCGACGTCGATGTCACAAGCTGCTAAATACACGGAAGAGTGTCGTCAGCTTCCCCGCTCCTTCACAAGTGCTGAACAGCAACGCCAGAAACACCACCGCAATAGCCTGACGCCTTCGGCTTCTTATGCATCAAATGACCTTGTCTGGCTTCGCATCCCTTCAACCAGCCCTGGTCTCTCAACGAAGCTGATGTACAAGTATGACGGCCCTTACCGTGTGGTCAAACAAACTTCACCCGTCAATTACATCGTGGAGCCGCTTGAGCAGCCCCATGATCAACGACGCTGTGGACGTGAGACCGTCCACATTGTGGGGATCTGCGGCGCGCCCGCGACCATTTCGCGGGCATTCTGCCACACGGCCACACCCTTTTGCTTTTCTGCTCTGCTAACACCACGTGGAGATAGATGGCGCCACGTGCGGGCGGCACGGGTTACGTGCGCGCCGAGGGAGCTGACGTCTCTCCTCCGTGGTCGGCACCGGGTAAGCACGTGTTTTCCTTCGTCCGCGTCGCCTTTGGGAATCGCCGGACTGTAGCCTGCCTAGGGTGGCCTGTGGCACCTCGGCAGGCGTGTTTACTTGAGTGCTAGCTTCAGTACCGTACGCTAAGCCCACAGTGGTGCCTAGTGCTTGAAGTGGTCGTACCACACCGAGCCGCACTTGCCGTAGGCCTACGCGTACGAGGTTTGCCCTAACACTCGCGACCAGGCCCAGTGACCATCGTGCGAGTGCGCAGCATAGCCGCGAGGGACCTTTTCCCGACCGGCGTGTCAAAGCTCGCCATTGCCAGCTGCGACGTGCTCGCGGTTTCCCCTTATTGTGAACATCTGCAAGCGGGTGCCTTTGCTCCCCGCGTCCCGGGAGCGGACGTTGTACTGTTGTTCGGGGTGCCGCAAGGGCAATAAAGTGTTGTGTGTTTTGTATTGGAACACTGTCAGTTTTGCCGCGCCGCACTAAACGCCTTATTAGTTGAGCGCGCGCGGAGCGGTGCACTACACACGAGTAGGTGGCGGAGTCGCGGCCCTGTGGCTCGCTAAGCGTGAACCCGCGGTGATCATTCGCTGCAGTTAATAGCGGGGTCACCATACCGTCATTCGCTGCAGTTAGTAGCGTGGTCACCATAACATAGACCACCTAAAACCATATTACAATCCCTCTATGGTCTCCTGCCCATGAGTCGCCAGGACGGCTCTTTTCCGGAGGGAGGAAAATGTAGTGAAGAAGATGAGTGCTACTCATAAAGGCAGGGGGTATCACTCAATCGGCGAAGAAGACGACGTTCAGTTGGCTGGGTACTCAGGCTGGTTCCGCCATTATCACTTGAGTTGTCGTGACCGCTCTCCTGTTTTATAAAAAAAAGTGCCACTCTAAAACGCCTCATTTTAATATATATTGCCGCATGTTGTTAGGCACCTGCCGAAGTCCTGCACCGCTTCCTGTTACTTTGAATTCTGCCACACCAACGGACAAGCCAAACGCGCCAAGCTATAAACGCGCCATGCAACGCTGGCTGCACGTGTCACCACATCACGCGCTGGACAAGGAACGCTGGCGGTACGCGCCAAGCTATAAACGCGCCATGCAACGCTGGCTGCAGGTGTCACCACATCACGCGCTGGACAAGGAACGCTGGCGGTTTTTTGGGGTCAGCTCAAGGCGAGACGCAAGAGAGGTTGACGAGGTTTTGACCAGTGAGCTCACAACCTTTGTGTATTTAGTTGACGGGCACAAGTTCGCCATTAATAAATAGCTGTTTCAGCTTCCGGCACTGTATTTGTTCGTTACAAACCGGTGGAGGTGCGGGGTATGATTCCAAGCCCATCTCAGCATAGGGAACATAGCCCAGAACCCCGAAGGTTGGAGCCAGCGCTGTTGAGTCCCGTACACCAACGAACGAGTCGTCGCCTACGAGGTGAGCAGCCCGAGTTTGGTGCCCTCTTCGATTCTTCGAGACCAGCGGAGGACGTAAGTTCCGGAGCCCCTGCAATGGCCACCCAAGCGACTTCATTTCCATCGCATATCGTCATGGACCCGCCCCACATACCAGAGGTATTTCACAGTGATATTTTCGAGGATTCCGAGGACTGGCTTGACGGTTTCGAACGTGTTGCCAGACTGAACGGTTGGAACGAAGACCGGAAACTTCGCTACGTCTACGTGGCACTGCAAGATTCCGCACGTACGTGGTTCGAAAACCACGAAGCGTCCTTATTATCGTGGGACGACTTTCGAAGAGAGTTTCTTGCTACGTACTCCAGTCAGTAGACATTGACAGAGAGCTCTCGTTATCTCAGAAGCAACAGATTGCTGACCTCATCAGAGAGTTCGCCGAGTGCTTCTCCACCTCGTCGAAAGTCGGGCGTACTCCCGTCGCAAAGCACCGTATCGTGGTCGAAGAACCCGTGAGACCTGTGCATCAGCGCCCATACCGAGTAGCGCCAAAAGAAGGGGAAGCCATCAAGAACCAAGTGCAGGAAATGCTCAACGATGATGTAATCCAGCCATCCAACAGTTCGTGGGCATCACCGGTAGTGCTAGTCAAAAAGAAGGACAACACTCTGCGGTTTTGCGTTGACTACAGAAAGCTGAACCAAGTCACAAAGCGTGATGTTTACCCACTTCCACGGATCGATGATGCCTTGGATAAGTTACGCAATGCTCACTTCTTTTCATCATTGGACTTAAAAAGTGGATATTGGCAGATAGAGATGGACGAACGAGATCGCGAGAAGACGGCGTTTGTGAACCCAGACGGACTATACGAGTTCAAAGTGCTCCCTTTCGGTTTGTGCTCTGCTCCCGCTACCTTCCAGATAATGATGGACACTGTGCTCTCCGGACTCAAGGGGCAATCGTGTCTCGTCTACCTCGACGATGTGGTGGTTTTTTCTTCCACCTTCGAGCAGCACATCCACCGACTGAGAATTGTACTGGATGCCATTCGGGTGGCAGCACTGACCATCAAACCGCAAAAGTGTCACTTTGGATTTCGTCAGCTTCGGTTCCTCGGGCACATAGTTAGTGCGGAAGGCGTCCGCCCCAACCCGGAAAAGATTGCAGCAGTTGAAAATTTTCCGAAACCGCAAGACAAAAAGGCCGTCAGACGATTCCTGGGACTATGTGCCTACTACAGACGCTTTGTTGAAAACTTTGCTAAGGTCGCTGAGCCTTTGACACGGCTAACAAAAGAAAGTGTACCATTCTCTTGGCGGGACGAACAAGAAGCGGCTTTCTCAGAGTTGCGACGCCGTTTGCAGTCTCCTCCAATACTTGCCCATTTTGACGAAGAGGCCGATACAGACATACATACCGACGCGAGTAACGTTGGCCTTTGTGCCATCCTCGTTCAGTGGCAGAATGGAGAAGAAAAGGTCATTGCTTACGCGAGCCGCACTCTATCAAATGCTGAGTCTAATTACTCAGCGACAGAGAAAGAGTGTCTCGCAGTTATATGGGCCATCAGCAAGTTTCGCCCATACCTCTACGGCAGACTGTTTCGAGCAATCAGTGATCATCATTCATTGTGTTGGCTGGCAAACATCAAGGACCCTTCAGGAAGGCTTGCTAGATGGAGCCTGCGTCTGCAGGAACACGACATCACTGTGGTCTACAAGTCCGGTCTCAAGCACAATGACGCGGATTGCCTGTCTCGCGCACCTGTTGAGTCTCCATCATCTGACCAAGAACAAGACATCCCATTTCTTGGAGTTCTGAATGTGTCGGAGATGGCTCGTCTTCAGCGAGAGGACCCGGAACTACGCCCGCTTATCCAATACTTGGAGGGTCACCAAATTGAGGTACCACAAGTTTTCGTCTGCGGTTTGACATCCTATATCCTCCGGAACGACGTCCTATACAAGCGCAGCTTCGTAAACACCGGTGAGACGTTTCTGCTTCTTGTACCATCATCACTGCGAGCAGAAATCTTAGAAGCGTGTCATGACGACCCATCGGCTGGCCGTATAGGTAGTAGCCGCACTTTGGCCAGAATTCGCCGGAAGTATTATTGGCCGAAATTAAGGGATTCGGTGCACCATTATGTTAAGTCATGCCGCGATTGCCAGAGACGTAAAATACCACCATCGAAACCAGCGGGTCTGTTGCAACCAATAGAGCCACCAAAAGGGCCATTTCAGCAAGTGGGAATGGATTTGCTTGGTCCATTTCCTCTCTCTTCATCGGGAAAGCGCTGGATTGTTGTAGCAACAGACTACATGACTCGATATGCTGAGACATCACCTCTCGCGAAAGGAACGGCGAACGAAGTAGCCCAGTTTTTCGTCACTCAGATTGTACTACGACATGGCGCACCACAGGTTGTCATTAAAGACAAAGGAACAGCATTTACTGCCCGTTTGATGCAGTCTGTTATGAAGCTCACCCACACCGATCATAGAAGGACTACAGCATACCATCCGCAAACAAACGGATTAACCGAAAGGCTCAATAGAACTCTCGCCGACATGATCTCGATGTATGTGGACGTTGAGCACCAGACATGGGACAGTATTTTGCCTTATGCAACATTTGCGTATAATACCGCAGTACAAGAAACGACACACTTCACGCCATTTCAACTTGTTTATGGTCGGACGGTCACAACGACCTTAGACGCGATGTTACCTGTCAATGATTCGAATGAGAGTGACCCACACATCAGCGACTACATAGAAAGGGCAGAAGAGGCACGGCAATTGGCAAGACATCGTATCATTTTGCAACAAGCCTCCGATGCAAGTCGCTATAATCTGAAGCGGAGACACGTACAGTACAATCCCGGAGACAAAGTGTGGGTGTGAACGCCTATACGCGCACCTGGCCTATCGGAAAAACTGATGTGGCGCTATTTCGGCCCTTACAAAGTACTTCGCCAGTTAGGAACGCTAAACTACGAAGTGATTCCTGAAGGGCAAGTGTGCTCAACCCGACGCAGGAATCGCCCAGAAGTCGTACATGTAGTACGAATGAAACCGTACTACGAAAGGCACTGAACGAGACAACGGATAAATGTGCTCAAACATCAGATAAATACTCCTTTACAAAACTGTTCGACGTCAGCGTAAGCATCGGGACGATGCGTTTTAGGAGGGGGACTAATGCCGCATGTTGTTAGGCACCTGCCGAAGTTCTGCGCCGCTTCCTGTTACTTTGAATTCTGCCACACCAACGGACAAACCAAACGCGCCAAGCTATAAACGCGCCATGCAACGCTGGCTGCACGTGTCACCACATCACGCGCTGGACAAGGAACGCTGGCGGTACGCGCTAAGCTATAAACGCGCCATGCAACGCTGGCTGCAGGTGTCACCACATCACGCGCTGGACAAGGAACGCTGGCGGTTTTTCGGGGTCAGCTCAAGGCGAGACGCAAGAGAGGTTGACGAGGTTTTGACCAGTGAGCTCACAACCTTTGTGTATTTAGTTGACGGGCACAAGTTCGCCATTAATAATTAGCTGTTTCAGCTTCCGGCACTGTATTTGTTCGTTACAATATATATATATGGTGTGTTAGCTAACTTGGCCCAAGATTTTTTTTTAAAAAGCCTGCGTTTTGCAAAAGTTCTACCTGCTATATATTAGTGCTAGTCGCGTGTACTTACAAGCTGGATTTTTTTCATGACTAGGTGCTAATTAATTGATCCTTTATTCAGCCAACTTTTTTATTTTTGCTCAAATCAGTAAAATATTGACATCATGTTGTAGCTTGCATCAAATAAACTCAAAATCAAGCATTTGCTCTTGGCTGAAATCTGCTTGGTTGTTTTGTTCTAAGAAAAAAAAAACCAAGGCATGTTCAAGAAAAAAAACCAAGGCAGGGAAAACACATGAACTATGAAATAGGCATGGGCTCGCGCACGACTCTTCAGCACTCCATCTACAGATAGAGGGCTGAAGAAATTAGTATATCTTGTAAACACACTTGTGATTACCATGCTAGTGAACATTAAATAACCACAGAAGATTAACAAAAGCAACACACCATCAGAATAACTTTCTATCTCTGACAGCAAGACCTTTTTGGAGGGAGAAATTCCCAAGCGAACAAAATTACTTCAAGAAATGAAGCACCCATAATATTGTGCTTGAAAGATGTGATTAAGCCTCGCAGGGGTGCAACAGTCGAAATAAAATTTGGAGAAATTTTCGGGGCAGCAAAATGTTACTTTTGGAGCTGTAAAATCAAAATTTGGAGCAGTATCAAAAAGAAGGCTTGCATTTAGAAAAAAGATATGTACAAACCATTCAAAGTCCCCTAAATCGTGCAGAGTGAATATGAGCACTGCTAATTTCTTTAAAAAGTAGTATTTTGAGTCACCTCACTCAGAAAACAATGATAAAGTTCACATAAGCATTCGCCATGTCACTCAAATCTTTTGACAGACTCTGAGGATTCAAATGTGAATCAGCCAAGTTGATGACCTTAGGGTGGCAAAAAAGAAAAAAAAATGGCATACTTGTTTTTTTAGGGCTGTACAAATGCTTTACAATGCTCCAAATCATTGCCAGCAACTATTTTAGACGTCAGTAATCATACTAGTACTCACAATTATGTTGCGTATACCCACATGAATAACTAAACAAACTGTGCTGTGTCCCTTAACTTATGCTAACAGCCCCTTCCGCATCTTTAAATGCTTTCCCAAAGGACACCGATGTACTGAAGCAAAGGTGGCCTAAGCAGCGCACTGCATGGGTTAGAACAAGGCCAACAAATTTTCGAACTGCTACAGCATCCTCCACTTTTTTTCTTTCTTTTTTTTTCCACGATAGAGTTAGGTAGGTGCAGGGTACAACTTTTCGCTTCACTTGTAAGGCGCATTTGGCTAGATAAGGTAACATCGGCATGCGCTCGTTGGGAAAGTGGCGGCACAGCTTATTTATCGTATGTGTCGTTGCTATGGCAACCAACGTGGTCGCCGGCAACACGGGCGTTCGCAGCACGTCGAGTTGTTTCGCACACAGTAACAGCGGCATACGCTTCCAGTTTTAGTTCCTCACGTGCCATAGACGTGTTTGCAGACTAGGATATTCCTATTTGCCGCAAAGTGTTTCAGGCTACGGCAACACATTTTTGTTTTGAAGTTGCACCGTTTCCACTGCGATCAACAGACTGATAGACGCACGGCGTTCTTTATCTGGTCAATTGCATTTCGAGAGTGTCCTAGCGTTGTTTAGGGTAAGGGTCGGCGCGCATAGATCCCCGAACTGATTGAGGATGCAAACTATAGGTGTCCAACGTGGCCTTCATTCCTCCCTCAAATTAGCGCAACTAAGAACATTTTGAGGCTGGTTGGGCATTTAGGCACAGCATGGCGTACTTTCGGCCAATTTCATGGTTTTGGCGAAGCTCGGCACAAAAATTAGGAATTGTATCTAATTGGCACAATTTGCCCAGCTGTTGCACCCCTAGCCTAACCACGGATGAAAATAGTATGCATTGTCTTGACAAAACAACAATAAAGTATTTCCATGAAAGAACAAGTTCACTATGATTTGTAAGACCCGATAAGATTTTTACTCCTCAAGAACTGCAGGCAATGAGACAAGTGTAACTCACTTGGGTGCAGAAGACGCCACAATGGGGACAGCAGTGGTGCAGTCGCAGCCGGTGCTCATGTGCACCACAAAACGCTCCAAAAGGCATCCTAACTGAAGCCCGTTTTAGTGCCTGTGACTTAAGTGACTGCGTGCATCCTACAACCTGTAACATTAACACACGAGACAAAAAAAAACCTGAAGGAGAAGTATTTTAAATTTTCAGCATTATGTCTAACACAAACATCATGTTCTTCTGAACTGTAAAAAATGCTTTCTCGTTGGCACTACACTGACAAACCACTGCTGTGTACGGAATGAAATTGAAAGAACACTCGGCCCAACCACCTTAAATAATGCTTTGTCAGCACGAACACTTGTCTCTAATTGCAAATTATCAATAAGATGCCCCAATACACAAAAATAAATGCTACAATACTATTGTTAGCTGGAAAAAACAGTGCAAAAAAGACAAGGACACAGAAACACAGTGCACATACAAGCGCTGAACTTACAATTATGTCCTCATCTTTTTTGTGCTGTTTTTCCCAGTTAACAATGTACCAACTCACCCAAATCAAAGTCCTGCTGCAATACTAACCTGTTCACCATGTAAAACCTTGACGGAGTCAAAAATGCATGATACATTACTTTACGGGGGGGCGCTGCTGAGCGCCCACGATGGCAGACGTGCCTGACTTCGGCTCCCTGTTTTCTTGTCAGTTTGAACAGTTTTTTCCACTGATAGACCACAGTTCGTTGCCGCAGAAGTGAATGCCATTTACACGGTGAGCCTGTGTTGCACAGGCAGCGTTTTTGGAGAACCTTTTTCTCTTTTTCTCTGTGTTTTGTGACCTGACCACCCTAAGCCTAGTGAGCAGCTTCAGAGCAGCTTCGAACGTGGCCAAGGGCACAGCTGCCGGCGGCCGCGTTCGCACCGCGTCCGCACGGCCGTGCCGTGCCTGGTGAACCTGTTACGCCCGGCGCATTTCACTCCAAATCTCAAGATGCCTACTACGAAAACGACCACGGCATGCACAAGCGTTCCAGTGAACTTGAGCAATTTCCCAACGCTATCTGAAGAAAACGAGACAATGGATGCAACGCAGTATATGTTGTCATCAGAATCGTCCACCGGACCTCGTGTCAATGACACGGCTGTGGGCTCTTCTACCGGCACCACCAAAGTTCTCGACAACGGGGTACAAAAGAATAACGCCGTGTACTACCAACGCCAAGTGTCACCAAACAGACTGTACGCCGAACGGGTGAGTCGGCCCCGCTATACTGTTTTGATTAGGCCACTAAACAAAGTGCATGTGACAGACATTTCGAAACAAGCCCTTACAGACGCCATAGAGCAAAGCACTCCGTCAACCTATATTGCAGAAATGTCAATTCTCCGCTTTGATATAACCAGTAACTGCGTACGGATCACACTGCGTGACGAAGCTCATTTCCGAAAACTATGCACACTCTCACGCTTAGTGGCAACAGTCAATGATAGCGTGCGAGTAATTTATGTCGACACATCACCTCTTCAGCCACACGGAGTCGGCAGCTCTCGTGGGGTGATAAAGATCACGCCCGGCCTAACAATTGAGTACATCAAAGCGCATCTGCGCTGTGAACAGGCAACAATCACCTATGTGCGCATGCTCGGCAAAACACAGCTGCTGCTTTTGACATTTGATACAGACTCTTGGTGCTTGAATATGAAGTCATCCGTGTTCACGAATATTTTCGCCCAGGAAATATTTCAGTTGGACCATACACATGGCTTTAGACGCTTTAGCAAGCATCTAAAAACCTCCCTCTGCTCATTGGGGGTGATTTCAATGCTCATCACCCTGCATGGGGTGCCTGAAAGCCGAATAAACGCGGAAAATATCTTTACGACGCTATTGAACTCTCTTCTGTGGAAATTTGTAACGCCCCCGACACCCCTACAAGAATAGGACTACATAGAGCGCAAAGAGACAGGACCCCCAGATCTTACCCTCGCCAGCCCCCCAATTGTACAGCACTGGACAGTCTCAGGCCAGTCATTGGGAAGTGATCATCTCCCGATATTCGTGGCACTTCATCAAAAACGCCTCCAGATCAAAACAACAATGATGACTAATTGGAATACTTTTCGTAGTAATGTTACTGGATCATTCTCGACAGTTGAGGGCCTTCTGGAGATTGTTCAACAGGCCCGTGAGCTGGCACGCGAAACAGTGCCATGCGAAGACCATACTCAGCCGATGGATAACCATTTAGGCAATTTATGGAAAGCAGCAGACTATTTAGTCAGAAGATACCGCTCGCAAGGCAAACGACACTCTGACCTCATGAAAATTAAGCACCAATTTAGGCTTATCAATGAATATCAGCTCCAACTTAAAGTGAAGCCTGGCAATCCACCTGCGAACGCCTTGGCCGTGTACCGGGCCTCCAAGGTCTATGGCGCATTTTTCGTAGCCTCAGCGAGAAAGGAAAGGTCAGCCCTCCTTTGGCCGAGCTGTTCCTCAAAGCAGATCCGTCAGTTGTGGAAGACGAAGTTATTACCACTTTCTTTCCTCACGCTTCACTCACTCCGCCTACATCACCGAAAGCCTGCACCATAACGCAACCTGATCCGAATCTCGATCGCCCATTTAGCATGAAAGAAATGCTAGCAGCCATCAAACACGGGCATCCGCTATCGGCGCCTGGCCACGACTGAATCCCATGGCAAGAACTCCGCAACCTCGGAGATGAAGCCCAGGACGCACTTTTGGCGGTAATCAATAACCTCTGGGGCCTCAGGAAATGTTCCGGAGAACCTTAAGCTGTCTCTCATTTATCCTATTCCGAAACATGGAAAAGAGAAGACCCTCTGCAAGAACCTCCGGCCAATATCTTTAACCTCTACTTTATGTAAGCTCATTGAACGCATGATTCACACACGCATATCCCATTACCTCGAGATAACCCGGCCGGGATAACATCCAGCCCAGGCGGGTTTCCGCCCTAACCTCGACACCCATGACTGCCTTTGGCTTCTACGGCGCGTTATCAATCGTACCTCAAGAAAGATGTTACCTGACTACTTGCTGGCCATCGACATGCAGAAAGCACTCGATAATCTTCACCATAACGCCATTCTTGAAGAACTAGCTAAGCGCTACCCAAGTCAGCATGCGCAGACATGGATTCGAAATTTCCTTGCAGCTCGGCCCATTCGCTTAAGCGGTGCATCACCTGGATGGAGCCCGAAAACTTACTACTTGGACAGAGGTGTTGCACAGGGATCTATTTTAGGACCAACGCTGTTTAATCTGGCCATGAGCAGGGTAGCAGAAAACCTTGAACGACGCACACCACGGCTAGATTTGCCATCTACGCCGATAATATTACTGTATGGACAGAGGCAGTGGATTTTTCTGACAAAGAATCAATGCAGACCGAGCTGCAGGCAGCCCTCCTTAGTTTAGAATCCACTCTTAAGGAAGTAGGCCTGCAGTTGACTCCACATAAGACGGAACTTATAAACATAGAAGGCAAGAATCGCACCAACCCGAAAATGTGCATCTCACTCCATATTTGATCACACAGTATACAATCAAAAAAACGGACAAATCAAAGTTTTAGGTTTGCCAATAGCCAGCTGCAACAACCCACAAAAGTGGGTACGTGGACTGCGGCAGTCATGGCCAGCCACGTTACATATGATACGTCGTCTGTCCAACAAATACGGAGGGGCACGACAACAAGCCTGTCGCACTCTTGCAAGAGCTGAGGCAGTTGAAAGATTTTGTACGGCGCACCCATATACACGTTCTCTCCAACAGACATCCAAAATTTGGAACGCCTTCATCGGGCTACTCTCCGTACCATCACGGACCTCCCTAAACACACTAAGATATCCGCCCTTGAAAGCGCAGGGGGCTGGTCCCCTCTGCAAGACATCATCCGTGAAGCCAACACTCAACACCACATCCGCCTGGAAAACATGCTGCAAGGTCGTCACCTTCTGGCCTGGGATTGTCAGCGGCATGATGATGCACCTCTTCTTAATCAGTCCTTACCCCCATGGGAAACTCCAATAGCCTCTCAACTGTTCCGTCGCCCCATATCTCGTCACAATAATACTGCCCGCCAGTTTCTTGCCACGCGACAACTCAGGGAAGCGAGCGTAGATACCATCGACATATACACGGACGCTGCCCTTTTCGATGGCGAAGCTTGTATGGCATGGATCTGCGCGCAGACCACCGAGTACACTGGGTCTACAGGTGCCATCTGCCGAACGGTACCCCTATGCATGTCGAACTACTTGCCATATGGGGAGTGACTGCAAGCCTCCCTTACACTATACAGAAGCCCCTTCGTGTCTTTATCGACTCGCACGCTGCCTACTCGGAAATATTTCGCCCAGCGTCGGAGAATGCTACAGCTGCTGCTATTCAAAGCATCATTCGTAGGCATGAAAAAGCCGGCAGGCCAACAGAAATTATCTGGATGCCGGGGCATACGGCTGTGCCCGGGGGCAATACGGCAGCACACGCCGCTGCTGCTTCCGCAGGTGGGTCGACCAATCTTTTTCTGCCCCCACCACTCAGGGTGAACCCGTATGAGCTCCTAAGTCAAACGGCTCCCTCGGTAGCCAAAATGCACTACGTACGCAGGTCCCTGCGTCATGCTAGTAAAAAACGCATTGCGCAGGATACCCCACCTATCCTATTTTCCAGCAAATGTCCGCTTTCACGCTCCCAAGAAGTCTTCATTAATAAGGCCTACGCGAATTCTGCATACACGCCATACTCTTTAGCAAAATGGCGTCAACCGGACATTGCGACAGTGACGTGCAATCACTGCGGGCTGCGCTGCCGCGCAGACCTTCACCACTTACTGTGGCAGTGTTCTGCATTTGAAAAGAGCGAATGGCCATACAAGCTTTATAAACCACAAATTATCGTGAAGCGCTCCTTACGGACCCGGACATACAGTTATTATTTGCCCAATATGAAAGTCAGAGCGGCCTGATCAGAGTGGTTTAGGCGGGCCGACAAACCACAGTACTGATCCTATACCGCCTCAGTACCAGTGATGGTGAATACAATAAGTGTGAAACCCATGATACTGTGAACTAGTAGTATAGTTAGAAAGTCCTGCTTATCCCTACAGAGGTCCTGTGCCTCCCTTTTTTTTTTTTTTTTCAATAAAGGACTTTCCATCCATTCATTACTTTACTACTTAAACATTTTACAAAAACACTGAATTTTGCACTTGTTCATTTAAACTTCTGTTCAACTTTATTTAGAGATTGGTTTGGTGCTGCTGATATGGATTATCACAAATAACCAGATCATCTGGGGAAAGGAACACAGAAACCAAGGTGATTGAAGTATGTCCAAGATTTATAACTTAATAGCTCCTTATTATTTTAGTATGCTCAGGGGTAGAAGCGGGCTTCAGTATTGTGGAGCAGCTTTGGGAGCTGGAATAATGCAGTTTTGGAACAGCTTCGGAGCAGTGAAGAGGGAGTTTTGGAGCAGCTCAGGATCAGCAAAAGGTATGCTTTGGAGCATGAAATTTAGTTTTAGAGCAGATTTCTCGCGCAATACGTCACTGTTAATTACAATTTTTGCTCTCTGGTAAACACAAAAAAATTCTGTGGTTTTTTTCTGAGCATGCAGTGCTGATCCAGACTTACCCAAAATTCATATTTATTAAGTGAGCGTCAAACTCTGCAAAAAACATATACTTAACACACTACGGTCATTTTTTTTTATAGACTATTTGATAGACCAATTTAGTTGGTTATATTCATTTACCAGTCAATTTTACTTCATTATAACGAGGTTTAAAATGCATTGTTCTCAATAGAGATTTCAAGGGAAATTTCATTTACTTCGTTATATCTATTATTTTGTTATATCCTATTACATTATAACGAAGTTTGAGTGTATATAGAGTCGCATAATAAGGTATGCACACAAACGCCACCTTAGCAAGAATCATGCATTGTGTTAACGTGGCGCAAGGTTCATGCATGATCCGAAATACGTTTGATATGAATGCGGAATTTTGTATGGACATGGTTGCGTTCTTCGCGTAGCCCATGCTTGTTGCTCGGCCAATGATAAAACTTTTAGACTAAATTTGGCGTTGCATGCGTGAATTGCCGTTTAGGCACGGCTTGGTGCAGCAGGTCCGATTGGCACAGCATGGGGCAATTGGATCAGCCCTTCCACCCCTCAATGCTTTGTAACCTTGCTGCTGTGCATCAGGAACACTTATCTCTCTCTCGCTAAAGAGCTGAAACAGTAAAACATGTTCATATACAGAAATATTTGTATACTTAAAACCCCAAGCGCAAGAAAAAAAATAAACAGAAGTGGGAACAGGCACTGTCACTAACCTTGCCTTGCAAGGAGTCCAGACCTTGACAGTGTAGCTGGTTCTCTGTTGCAGGTTGACTTGGCTCATTGCAGGAGCATGGCCACAGGCGTGACGGTGAGTTAGGATCCCACTGCATACGAGGAGAGTCAAAAGATAATATAGGCTATGTTTTTCACATTCTTTCTTTAGTGAAGCCCAACAATACTACAAAAATACAAAAGCATTTCACCCGTACCATAGGCTGTATGACTACAAAATAGAGATGGTACCTGTCTATGTTTTTTTTATTCAAAGGGATCAAAATTGTTGTCAGCGATGTGTCTTCAGCAACAAATCTTACCATTCTTCACGCATTCCAGACAAAACCATCCACACTTATGCACATATGCATCACGCTTACAAGAAACAGTTTCCTATGTAATAAGCAAAAAAATGAAAATTGATAGGAGAGTCCTTTTTTATTGCGCACTGCCAAGGTTTCTAGATTTCGTAACACGGTGCCGAATTGGTATAACTTCAGGCTTTCGGTAGGAAGAGCTTCGTCTTCGCTAATTATACTCTTTAGATACTTTTTAAATACTGCATCATCATCATCATCAGCCTGACTACGTCCACTGCAGGACAAAGGCCTCTCCCATGTTCCGCCAGTTAACCCGGTCCTGTGCTTGCTGCTGCCAATTTATACCCGCAAACTTCTTAATCTCATCTGCCCACCTAACCTTCTGTCTCCCCCTAACCCGCTTGCCTTCTCTGGGAATCCAGTTAGTTACCCTTAACGACCAGCGGTTATCCTGTCTACGCGCTACATGCCCGGCCCATGTCCATTTCTTCTTCTTGATTTCAGCTATGATATCCTTAACTCCCGCTTGTTCCCTAATCCACTCTGCTCTCTTCTTGTCTCTTAAGGTTACACCTACCATTTTTCTTTCCATTGCTCGCTGTGTCGTCCTCAATTTAAGCTGAACCCTCTTTGTAAGTCTCCAGGTTTCTGCTCCGTAGCTAAGTACCGGCAAGATACAGCTGTTATATACCTTCCTCTTGAGGGATAGTGGCAATCTACCTGTCATAATATGAGAGTGCTTGCCAAATGTGCTCCACCCCATTCTTATTCTTCTAGTTACTTCAATCTCGTGGTTCGGCTCCGCGATTATTACCTGCCCTAAGTAGACATAGTCTTTTACAACTTGAAATGCACTATTACCTATCTCGAAGCGCACTCATCATCAAATATGAAAAGAAATATGTGTGGCACATAATATGCAGCAACTTTAGCACCATGGACTTCAAAGAGAGGGAGCCAGCAAAAACACAGAAACACGTACACAAGAAGGTGGTACATACAGATGAATGCAGGGCGTTTGTCCAGCATTTGTCTGTGTGTACCGCCTTCTTTTTGTGCACGTGTTCCCGTGTTTTCGCTGGCACCTCGTCTTTGAAGTGGGTGGTGCACCAGCTGGCCCAACAGCTAGCACTTTTTAACTTTAGAAAATATTTATGCCATTGTGCGGGCCCAGGCCAAGGTTGCTTCTGAGCTTAAAGAAATGATGGTGACATTGCAGGAAAGTATATATCGGATCAATATTAGATTGGAGTGGATAGAAGAGAGAGAAAATATCATGGATCAAAGATTAGGTAAAATTGAAGTATATCTTAACGAGACAGTGGCTCCTGCTATAGAGCGGGAGTGCTCTCAGCCACTCACCCAGCAGGACAAGTCCCCTAGAGGAATGTAACTCAATATGAGTAAACCAAATTTACATAGCCAAGATGGCGGCTTCATTAAATAGTTCATTTGGTATTTGGCAGTGGAATCGTAGAGGGTTCAATGATAAGAAGGCATCCCTGCAGCAGTTCGTTAGAACAAGCAATGTGAAACCTGAGGTTATCATGTTGCAGAAAACTCTGATGTTTAGCATAACTTTGACCGGTTTCAAAGCGAAGGTTAAAGATAATGAGAAGGGCAGAGGGCTCGCAGTAGAAGGTTGGCGTATGTTAGGCATCATCTCCACATGGCGGATTGCAGGATCGAATATATTATGGTCGATGTGATTTCAGGTCGGCAAAGAGCAAGTCAGAGGAGTGTTAACCTGCTTAACTTGTACAGCAGCCCCAGCGACACGAAACAGAGTTTCAAAGCTCTCTCGAGCAAGGCAGCTAATCTCGCTAAGGATGCACAGTTGCTTATTGGACGGGACTTTAATGTGACCTAATTTGTGTGGAAGTATGTCTATAGCACAGCCAAAGGCGAGAGACTATGGCAACAAGCACTAGACTTAAATTTATCTCTCATTACAAAACCTTCCCATCCAATTCGTTGCAGCACGTCGACATGTAAAGATTCGACACCAGATCTTGCTTTTGTTCGTGAGGTGGTGGATTCATCCTGGTGAAATTCTAATATAAATTTTGGCAGTGATCATTACATACTTATGATTACTTTAGAGGTGGCTCCTAAAAAGGAGCAAACATTTAAGCTTGTTGACTGGGATGCATTTAGGAAACGGAGAGAACAAAGATACGAAGATCAGGGCAATGAGTTGACCTTGGAACAGTAGACTAGTCAGCTCAAGAGTTACGTTGAGGCAACCTATAAATAACTTTAAACAGATATGGACACAAATCAAATCGATAGTCGTCTGGCACACTTGTTGGAAGCGAAGCAGTCACTGTTGGCGAGACGGAAGGGTCAGCGGTTCAACAGAAGGCTTAGAAAGCGTATAGCAATGGTTAATAAAGAAATTGAAGACCACTGTCAGGTATTGTGCAAGCAGCAATGGGATGAGGTATGCAATGCTGTGGATGGTGGTATCAAAAGGGGGGCGCCTGGAATTTACTCAGACATTTACTGAATGAGACTAATTCTAAGTCTAATCAGAGGACGGTGATTGGTGAGCTGGTCCACGAGGCGTGCCGAAACTCATAAGAGAAAGAGGTGCTGAAGAATTAGCTGAGAGATACCTTCCACTGCAAACCTGCCAGGCTATATCTGATGTTCTTTTGGAATATAGTAGAAATGAGAATACATTTATTGATAAGCAATTTAATGAAAGTGATACAAGGATGGCATTGCAGGATCTTAAGTCGATCGGCATCAGGGCCGGATGGCATTTCTAATAAAATGTTAAGGACGTTAGACGAGGGGTCTATTGAGTTCCTTACGCGGGAGATAAATAGCCTATGGAAGCAAGGATCTTTCCCAGATGAGTGGAAACTTGCGACTACTGTTCGCATATCGAAACAAGGCAAGAGCGTAGGGCTGGAAAATCTCAGACCAATTCCACTAACATCGTGTTTGGGGAAAGTTGCTGAGCATGTCATTTTAAATAGGCCGACACGTTATGTTGAGGACTATGGTGTCTTTTCGCACTCGATTATAGGTTTTCATTCCGGCCTCTCGACTCAAGATGCTATGCTCAGAATTGAGCATTACTTACTTGATCGGCGGACAAGAAACACTAAGGTACTACTTGGACTTGATGTGGAAAAAGCTTTCGACCATCTCCGACACTCCTTTATGCTACAGGTGCTGTCAGACTTGAATCTGGGGTAACGGCTCTTTCTGTTTGTTAAGGCTTTCCATGAGGATAGAAGGACATGTCTCAAGTAGGGGGAGATCAAGTCTGCAGTCTACAAGTTGGGTTGTCGTGGTACACCACAAGGATCCGTACTCTGGCCAATGTTGTTCAATCTGGTGATGTCAAAGCTAGCCAACGTACTGGACACTGTCGAGGGTACTGGCTATATACGCGGACGACGTCGCAGAATGGAGTGTTGGTGGTAGTGACGGAGAGCTTGCGGCTAGGCTGCAGGAGGTGGTAACGCTTACAGAAAACTCTTTAACTCGTATAGGACTCAAAGGCACCTCTGAAAAGTCAGAGTTGTTAATCTTGAAATCGAAAAAGTTAGGTCGTAGGCCGAAGAATTGGGTACCGAAAGTTGAGATTGCATCGCAGTCGTACTAGCAATGGGTCATTGATACCAAAAGTCAATGCTATTAGGGTCCTTAGTTTTATAATTGAAGCAATTGGATCGAATAGTATAACTATTCAGCGTATTACCAAGAAGACACAGGAGGCCATAAGACTTATCCGAAGGATCTCTATGAAAAGAAGGTGCGATGCGTTTGGTTCAGGCTTTTATTTTATGCCATTTTTAGTATGTAGCTGATATGCTAAATTGGAAAAAGAGAAAGACACATTGGAAGCTTTAATTAGAAAATTCGATAAGGCAGCACTCTGTTTGCCTCTGAGTACGTCAAATGATATGTTGTTGCGGCTGGACTTACATAATACTCTTGATGAAATTGCCGAGGCTCAGCGTATAGCACAGAGAGAGTGGTTGCTGGGTACGCCAGCTGGTAGGTATATCTTGCAGTCAATCGGAGAATCGGTGGCGACTCGTGATGGTGTGCGCCTATACGAGTTAACAATGAACATCAGGACTAATATCATGGTTCATCCTTTCCCGCAAAATGTGCACCCTGTGCATAATGTAGGGAGGCGAATGGCGAGAGCAAGGGCTTTTTTGCGCGAGGCAAAGGATCAGGAGGAAGAGTCTGCGTTGGTTGACGCAGCATAGGAAAGATGCTTATTTGGTGGTGATGGTAAATGGGAAAAGGAGCGTTCGAAATACCACTTCCATTTATACGAAAGATCCGAGGGTCGCTGAGCAGGTGACTTTTGCCCTAGCACTCATTGATTCAGGAAGCTTCAGTATTTAGTGGCTCTCACTCAGCAATTAAGGACTTCTTGAGGGGAGTTATTAGCGAACCGGCTTACAGGCTGCTGCAGGGTAAGGATATCACCCAGCATACCATTAATTGGTTTCCGGCGCACATGGGGTCAGCGGAATGAGCCCCCCATAACCTCAACGAGCTGGCGCACAGGGAGGCACGAGGATTAGTGTGCCGTGCAATTGCTGAGGCAGCTGAATCTGTCACTCCGGAGTTTTTGGGACCAGCTGTTAATGTACAATGATATAACTAAACATTATTACTTAGAACGCAGGCAATTCCCCTAGCCACATTATAGACTTAACGGGCCACAGGCAATTACATTAAAACTTTTGCAGATGCGGACGCACCCCAACCCGGTCGTAATGAATAAAGTTAATCTAGACTGTGGGGCTTCAATTTATTGTAGTAAGAATGGGGGCTTAATCAATTTTGAACACATGCTCTGGCGCTGCTCGGCAATGCCCACTGCGACTTCTCATGGTGAACAGTGATGGCAGCGAATGCTGCACAGCGACATGCTGGCGGACCAACTCAGGGCTGTCGAAAGGGCCTGTGTGGCGGCAGAGGGGCTTGGCCTCTATGTCCTAACGTGGGAGCAGCCAGCATCAGTTCTGGACTGATCCTCAGGAGTTCAATAAAGTTTTCCATAAAATACATAGCATACACAAATACCATGGCATTTTAAATTATGTCCATCATCACCATTCGAATGCAGACACTTTCATTTCAGCCAGAGAATCAAAAAATTCTTATGTGTGCAGCGTTAGCTGGAGTGGGAGCTACGGTGTCTACAAGTGCAAGGGCTGGTTAAACCAGTGATAGATTTTACGACAAAGATACAGAACTAAACATTTGTCCGCCAGAAACACTATGGCTCATCTTGCAATCAGAGCAATAAAGCTGCTTGTCCTGTCAAGATCAAATGCAGAGGTCAAGCGAGTTTTCCCATTGACAGCTACCACTAAAGCTGCCTTTAGGTACAGAATGTCTGATGGTCTTGTAATCTCACTTTTAATAATGAAGTTCGGAGAGAACTTTGCCAGCTTCTGCTTTGATATGTTCGGGTTGGCTACTTTCATGGCTACTTTTCGTGATTTCTTGGCTATCTTTCCCATTTGCAGCCTCGTAAACCTGCACAAAACTCTATAAAGTCCAGAAATTCACATGGGGAAGTCATTTTTAGTTCTTAAAAGATGTGTAAAAAAAGAAAAATAAAAAATTGTCAAGAGGGCCAAATAACAACTTGCAATCAATGGGACGAAAACCTCCAATCTTCTCCTTACCCACCGTGCTATAACAGCAGCTGCTCCCAATCCATTTTCCTGTATGTTTGCAGATGTGTAACTCTAGGAGTGTTAACTAGCAACCCATATAGCCCAAGTAGAGAATATGAAGCATCCTTTTTGCTTAAATAGACCGACGAGTGATATGTCTTCCCCCCCCCCCCATTTTTTTTTTATAGAGTGACAAAAAGCTCATCCTTCGTAGCAGTATCGCTGTAGTAGTTAATCCCAAAAGCACATAGTTATTTTATAGACAGCATTTTTCAATCTGAAAGGCTCCGAGCACAGATGTCCCTTTCCTCCAGCAACGCTGAAAATCGATAGCGATGCCGCTAGCCCTTCTTGCAATTTGTGAAAGCTGTCCTGCTTTCACAGAATTTCTTGTAACTAAGCTCAAGAACCTCAAGTGATAAGCAGATAGTACTAGGTGACAACGCCTCTTGACACGTGCAACCACGCATTATTAGCACTGCCCACGTTAGCCTGTTCTATTTTCTTCAATATCGATGGCCATCAACTTGCGATTGCCACCCGCACCGCCCTGCGGTCCACGCAAACAAATCGCCGAACAGACAGAGGCCAGATTTGAGAAAAGAAAAAAAGAAGCATGCCAGTCACACTGTGGAACGGTCGCCACCGAAACACCAGTCAAACATAAAGCTAAGCCTAAAGCTCGTGTGGCCCAGAGCCGGCACGCAGCGACGCCTCTCAAAGCGCTCGTTGAGAGTTGCAATTACAAAACGGAGTATTGAAAATCCCTGTTCATGAAAACTGTGCCACATGATTTCAGACTCGTCATGAGTCACGAACAAAGCGCCAAGGTGCCCGTTTAAACTGGTTTGAACGCTACTGGTTCTGTGCACCACGGGTTTGTAGAATCATGCAAGTTTCATACCGTGCATTGTAGAAGAGTATTTAGTGCTGCTATTAAGTGGGTCTCTCGCTACCTACAGACAGCGATGTGTGGAACGGCGTAAGCGACTGTTAAGCGTGGACATGAAAACCACGACCACCAGAGCAACGTGCTACACACAACGATGAACCTGAGAGTCAAAACCCCGCTATGCGTGCCACTCGGTTAGGGTTGGCTAACTTGGTGGTTTTGGCTAAATGACAGTGGCTCCAGAACACGCAGTCCAGCTAGCAGAACCAGCACACTCGATGCAAGACAGCACATTTTTGAACGCTCACGCATATTTACAACAGTCCGGAGAAGATTATGGCGGCACCGTGGAAGCCTTCGTCACCAGAAAGGTGCACAGTAAAAAAAACACGCTGGGGCGCATCATCTTTTCTTGGTATTCCTGGTGCTGCTCGGGAAATCATGTAGCCAACTCTGCCTTTTTTCCCTACTGCAGCTGAGGCTGGCACCAAAGTTCTGGCTTGTTTCGGAGCAGTTCGGCCCATTTTTCGCGATTTTTATGCTTTTGAAGCAGCTTAGTGCAAGAAAACTAAAACATATCCCAAATACGCAATATCCGCAGCTGTCTCAACCCTGTAAATGGTTCAACATTATTACACCTGCTACCAAGCCTCCTCACCCAACAAAACACCTGTGTAGAGTAGTTTCCCAAAGCAGTTTCAAGCATTTGCACGGCTCTGTTAGAACACTTGCCGACGTAGAATGCAGGGTTTGAGAGTAGCACGAATGCAGATTTTTTTTCACGGATCGGGATTTCTCGCCCACAACAAATGCTGCTGACATCCCATTTCTTGCGACATAAGTTATGTAACTCTACAGTGTCGCAATTCCAAACAAACTCTGACAGCAGTGGGTACCTTGATGAAGGCAATATCTTGCCTCCAGTTACATTTAATGTTCGATGGTTTTTCTGTCGTGCAACAAAAGACGATAGTCGCTGTTTCATAGCGTTTCATGCCCTATTCCTTGGCTAGCATCTGCATGCAGCATTTGTTCTCCTACACTACAGCAGAGGGAGTTGTGTTCACCGAATTCACCTAAACTTTTTACCTATTTTGGTAGTCCTCCAATTTTAGCTATGCATTACATATAATGCATGATCAGTGCTGGCGGCAACATATTGCAGGTAAGGCCGTTACTCGTAACTGGTTATTTTATCGCTAACTTAGTGATGCACTCGATACCATTTCGAAACTGTAACGGCTCGGTGACGTACTAGCATTACCATTTCTCAGTAACGCGTGATGTCACATTACTCGTTACTTTTTTCACCTTGTGGGTGCAATTTTCCCACAGCTTGCTCCGACAATTCCTTTTGATGCAGTGTTGGACAACTGTTAGCCTGCCAGGCGTGGACAAAGAATGCGCAGGCGGAAACAGTTTTGCAGTAATAGGACAAGTTGACCAGTTGTTTGGGATTCATCGTGAATTTAGTTTACAACACAACACTAGAAACACGAACACAAAAAAGGACATGGTACCGACTCTCGACTGATATTTATTGAAAAGTGAATTGTGAAACATATATATAGCTGAACACGGATATATCGAACTCTAAGGAGATCGTAAATTAGTTTGATATATCGAAAATTCGATATCTAAAAAACACAGGCCCCGAGAGCTTACCTGTAGCAGACCATCACCAACAGTAGGTGCATCCAAGAATGACAACTAATTCCGCACACACGCCGCAACAGAATGTTTTATTGTGTAAATCGTCTATCTTGGCCTGCTTTTTTATTTTCAAAATGAAGTTGCAGACGCTAGTCTCAATCTTATTAAGGCTGTCCAGTTACAAGAGCCCAGTTTCCTCCATGTTTCCAATACAACGGCAAATGAACGCCGAACGCTGCTGCCATCAGCACGGAGTAAGCGCCTGTGGCCAGCACCTCATCCAGACGATCCTCCTTGTCACTTGAGCTGTCGGCCTGGGTATCCCAAGTCCCTGCGACTGCAGCTACTATGTCCTTGTCAGCGAGGCTCGCAACAGCCGGAGAATTGCAGTCCGCTTCCACGAAATCGTCCGCAGACACTTCATGTGGAACAGCTGTCGGGAAGAGAGACAACTTGCAAAACGCGTTGTCTAAGCGCTCGTCATCGTCGTCTTCGCCGGTTTCCGCATGTTCCGCCTGTCAGATGACAGGCTTCCAAAGTTTGCTGCTCCGCCCCTTTGCCTCGATATCTGCGTTGTTCTTCAACAGTGTACTCAGAGTGCTCCGTGGTATCCCGAAGTCGTTCGTGACAGTCAAACATTTCTCACCTGCCTTAACACGCCGATTAGCCTTCAACTTCATCGCAAAATCACGGGTCTTGCGCTTCTTAACGCTGGCCATAGCTACACGAGATGTCGACAATTCAAGGAGTCGGCAGCGGCTTGGCACATCAAGCACGCAAGAGAACGATGCGTAGACGACGCAACAATGGAAGCGAACTCCGGCAACAAAGCGCTTGGGAGGCGATGGTTACCGGCAAGGGCAACAGCAAAAGGCGTGAGCTGTGGTTGGCTGAAAACTCAAAATAGCAACAAAAAAATTTAAAGGCTAAAGGAGAGGTCGTCGGCTCCTTCGTTTCTGCTTTCCAAGCCGACGGGTACGATGAGAAAGAAACAACAACAAAAAAAGCCATTCCGCAAGTAGAAGATCGTGCAGTCCGAGAGCTCTCGCCCTCACCTTTTTTCGAGCACTTCGGGTTTGGACGGAGGCACAGGGCCGCGCGGTGGTCGCCAGGTGCTGCGAGAACCAAAGTGCACCCAACTCGTGTGCAGAGCCGCTCTACCACCAAAATCATGGGGCGCGACAAGTGCCGAAGCGCAGCTTCCAGGTCGCGTGGTGTTCGATATATCCGAAGGCAGATAAAAATACAGTTAGATATAAAAGTGCGAATTTCCATACTTTTACAAAGAAATTTCAAGGGGATAACTTGAGAGTTTGACATACCTGAAAATTTGATATATGCAAATTCTACATATCCATGTTCGACTGTTACAAGTGCAAAAAACGCGACATGCACAAGGAAACATTCCGACAGTGTCGCCATGAAAAGACAGTCAAGATCGACACAAATTTTTTCTCATGCAGAAAAATTGACGCTTCACTGATGCAGATCTTGTCTCTTATCGATATGTTATAGGCCTCAGCAATTGCTCTTGTCAATTTGTTTGCGTGTTTAAAAATGGCAGAGGTTAGGTTAAAAAATAGGACGACACCCACATGACCTACAGTGATTCGGCAGATGAAGTCGCACATCCCCTTGAAGTGAGAGCTCATGCTCTCTCAGCCAAAGATCAACACACCGTTTCGTTTGCCCTACGTACTCCCCTCCACATGATAATGGAATGACATACACAACTTTAACAGAGTGGATGTGCTTGTTCCTATGATTAACTATTACGGTGTCCCCACATGTTGGCAATATAGCTGGCTGCATTGCAGGCTTTTTGTGTCTGAATCTATGGCAGCGAATTCTCTGTGTGAAATGCCACTGGTGTAGCATCAACAGCATCAGCGTCACATAAGCAGCGAACGTTCCTTTACTCTGCTTGTTCTTAGGGGCATAGTCAATCATCATGCAGATGCGACATATCCTGCGTTTCACAGAAAAGCGAACATCGACGCCGTACCTAGAATCTACTAAACCCGTGCGCTAATCCATGTACGTAAGGAAACACTGCACTTTGTTTGTTTCATCAGATTTTGTATTATTACATTTACTTTTCACGTATTTGACTTTACCACTGATATGTTCGCATACTGCATCAGGGTAACTACAGCATCAGGGTGACCCGCATCCATTAGGCGTTTTACCAGATCACAAAAAGCGAATTCGGCCACGTGCATGAACAATTTCTTCAGAGACGCATTTAGGATGGCCTTCGCAATGGTTCTCTTGAAGACCTTGCAATGACCGGATTTAAAATTTAGGATGGGTGCCCAAAATTTAGGATGGGTGTTTCAGGGACGCTGAAACACGTTAAAAAAAAAACAAGATTATGGTGTCATGATACGCAATTTCATGAGGCAAACTCAAAAGTGAAGTCGAAAATTTGCATAAACCAATGCAAATTACTTTATTCTGCCGAAAAAACGAGCAGCAGGCGCTGCAGCTGCCAACCAGAGTTTCACCACCGCTGCAATTGGTCGAAGCTCTACGACGTCACTGTCAGGAAGGTGAAGACAGCTGACTGCGACCACTGGCAGGTAATGCCGTGTATCTGTTGAGGCACTGCGCCGTTCTCCCTACCGAGCTGCAGGAATTAGGTGCCTTTTCCTTTACTTTCCACCACCACTTTCTGTTGAAATCAGGCAGTTGCTGTAAGTATGGCGAACTGTGAAAGTCGGACCGAGGTCGCTGTACATCCGTACATGTTTGAGCCGGTCACCAGTTTAAGGACGATGACAAGCGGCACAGGGAAGCGAGTCCCAGCCAGCCTTCACCCCCGTCGGAAACAGACTGGCACATATAAAATGCTCGCCAGAGCTGAATTTCATTGCCAGTGCTTAATTTCACTGTTACAAATGATACGCTTATCAGCAGATATCAAATTCGATAAGAAACAGCATGATAAGACAGATGCTTGGGCTAGTTGGTGAGAGTTGAAGTTAGCGCTCTTTCGGTCCTTGTCTCTTCTGTAGTTATGTCGTAACTACTCGTAGCCTTCCGCTGTGCAAGTATGTTGAAGAAACAGCAGCATCGGCACTCGCTTTTAGCCTATTGGCACGGTCTGCGCTAGGCGCGGGCAGAGTGCAGAAACATCAGCTGATCTTGGATTTCACAGCTCACTTCATCTCGTTTGTCTGAAGTATTTTCTTTTAAGCGGCCCATTTTGCAGCCATCTTCTGACCCCGAGGAAACTTGTGAAAACCGACCTCATCACAACCACACAGTAACTTGGCATCGTGAGTCCCCTCAACCTTGCAAAAACAAAACTAGTGAATCTCGGATGGCGATTGATTTGTGGGGTTTAACGTCCCAAAACCACCATATGATTATGAGAGACGCCTTAGTGGAGGACTCCTGATATTTTGACCACCTGGGGTTCTTTAACGTGCACCCAAATCTGAGCACATGGGCCATCAGCATTTTCGCCTTCATCGAAAATGCAGCTGCCACAGCTGGGATTTGATCCCGAAACCTGCCGGTCAGCAGCCAAGCAGCCTTTAGACCGCCGTGGCAGGGCTGACGGATGGCGAAAGTCTCTAATCAGAATAAGAGAACGGTGCAATGGCAAGAAATCCCCACAAACTGGCAAAACTGATGCTTCGCCAGGCAGGAGACAGCAGCAGAAACAAGGCACAGCGGCGAAGTAAACAAGATGAACTGACTAAGCGATGCAGGCAGCCCTGCGCATAGTTGCCCGCCGGGCAGCAGCTCGACCCTGAAGGTTACATTACATCCGCACACGTCTATCTCTCCAGTGCTCGCCACTGTGCGCGCGCGTGCTGGGGGGGGGGGGGGGGGGGAGGGGTTTCCTTGGTCGAAGTTTGCTCGCTCATAGCGCCGTTGTTAAATAAAACCTCGCAAAAAAAAACTCAGTAGACTTGTTGCAAGAGGTCCCGAATGCCAAATTCGCAATAAATTTGCAAATTCAAAACCTCTTCAATGTTCCTTTATTAGACATGGGGTCATATTTCCAGCACATATGATTTTCCCCAAAGGTTAGTCTTAGGTTTAGAAGCTGTAGTTCGTTATTTTTAGGAACTTCGTATGTAAAGGCGAAGCCCATACCATACTGCCTCAATAACATGAAAATTTATCAAGACCCTCGCAGTGAATGCCAGTACTGAAAAATATAACAATCATCAACATTGCGGAAAACGCCACTACACAGCACAGCAAGATGATCTTCAGACAAATAGAAGGCCATCTTGCTAATCTGCAGAGAGGATTAATCAAATTTATGCACATCTTTTCACATACTCACCACAACTTCTAGTGGAACACTGTTGAGGTCTGGCTGGCAGGCGGGATCACCACCATTAATACCTGCAAGAGATTAGGTTCGCTGATTGAGTATTGATTATCATACAGAAAGCTTAGGTCAAAACAGACTCCAAAAAGTTTCCTATATCCACCTGTCCATTAACCCTTTGATGGATAATGGCTCGAATGAATGTGACCCGCTTTTTCTTCAGTAGAAGCTTTCTCTGCCGTTTCATGTTGACATCAGCTCAATGCTTTCCCGCTACAGTGCTTCAGAAACATTTAGGAAACCAAAAAAATATATTTGGCTCATTTAGGATACATAGTATTGGTGGTGTGTTCAGTTTAAATTCATTTTGTAGTGTTGAACTTATTTTTAAAAGTTGTGTCACATCGTGTGCAACATAGCTAAAGTTCTAGATTTATGGTATTTTTTCTCTTTTTCTGAATCTTGAGAGAAGTAATTTCAGACAGATATGCGAGGTTCAACATCCCAAAACCACCATATGACTATGAGATGCCGTAGTGCAAGGCTCCAGAAATTTTGACTACTTGGGGTTCTTACGTGCACCCAAACCTGAGCACACAGGCCTACAACATTTACGCCTCCATCGAAAATGCAGCAGCCGCAGCCAGGATTTGATCCCGCGACCTGCGGGTCAGCAGCAGAGTACCTTAGCCACTTGACCACCACGGAGGGGCGAGAGAAGTAATTTTGCCATGCAACTATGGATTTTCTCTCAAAATTAGAGCAATATATCAGCTAAAAATCGTGTAGGAAATACACTTGACAAATGATGAAGCAATTCCTCAGTCAACCTAACTACATAACATGCATTCACAGCTGTTTTCATCAAGCTAGAAGGGCATCATTGTATAACAAAGCAGCACTTTGTTAGAGAAGGTCTTTAAGTTTTTTATATCCTTTTTTACCACTAAGAGAGCAGTGGCAATTACACCAAAGCTGCGGCTAAAATGCTATTTCTGAAATTGAGGGCCAAAGTAAAAGAATGACAATATTGATGCTTTAGACAGCCAGGAAGAGAAGGAGAAGAAAATGCACAAGATCTATGAGAAAAGCTAATATCTCGGGCCTGAACATAGTTCACAAATCTGATGCAGCAGTTGTAAACAAACATACAGGACTCAAAGCATTCAGTGAAGTCACGTCGATGTGGTTTGGAGTGATTCATGACCGTAATTTTATATGTGGGCAGAAATTCAGGTGTAACAGGTGTTTGTCCTTACCTACACAAACCAAAGAGACAGAAAGAAGCTAAAACAGTTAATGTGTGCGAAGACTTCAGACAGAGCCACTGGGCTGAACAGATTAGGTAAAAGCAGATAGTGTACCACATATGGAAATAAGGTACCCCACAAATTTTTCTTTGCACAGTTTTTGAAGTCTCCCTCTGTACTGCTTGTATAGGGGCCTTTCATTCTAGAAATTTGGCAAACTGATTACAGCTCGGTGCCCTCGTCACACAACAGGACAGGTGTTGTCCTACTTTTTCAAAGCCACTTCATGGGTGAATCAGACAGATACATGCCAATTTTTCTCACGAACTAATGGTCATATTTTGGTAAAACTTGCTTCAAAGTATTTCTAAACACGCTATTTAAGAATCTCTCAGGCATAATTTTGGTTATCATGTGAAGAATATTGACGATCCCACAAAGGGTTAAAGCCATCCATGGCAAAAAGCTAATTACATAACTGCCAAACTTGAGACCTCAAAACTTGGAAGATTCGCTAATTGGGAAGCAAGACGCGACAGAAGGAAACGGTTGTACATAATAATGTATAATTTCTTAGAGCTGCAGCGACATCATTAATGAACAACTGCTAGTAAATGTTGTAGACGTCGGCAATCATACAGGTGCTCACAATTATACAGTGTCTGTACAAATGCGCAATCTTCTGTGTCCCATAACAGTTAGTTGCCCCTTACCAATCTTTGTGAGCTTACATGCATGAGACTAGTGAACCGTGGAAAATGTGACAAGTGTTCTCCCCAGGATCAAAAAATTTTAGAACCAATGTCCTTATTGGTTACTTATTTTCTGTTCACAGCGGCGCTAGCGTACTTATTCATGAGATTTATGGGAGTGCCTGTAAAATCGGGAGAATCACTTCAAATTTGGGAGTCTCCCAACAAAATCGAAAAACTTGGAAAGTATTTAATTAACCTTTTGCACTCCACTGCCAGTCATCACACACTGCTTAAATGTTGCTGAAAAACTTAGGCATAATATCAACTGCAAAAGGAAAAGTCTCTGAAACTTTTCTTGCACAGTAGTTTTTCTTTCACAGTGGTCAAAAGTGGTGTATATACTTCTGTAATCGCTCGTCAGTTTTTTTTTTTTTTTTTTTTTTTTTTACTTGAGAGGGGCTGAATTATAGCTGCAGACATTACGCAGATATAAAGACCAATTTTTTTTTAGTGTTTTCAGCTATACTCACATTTATTGAACAGCAGTACATGCTTGTATAGCAAGCAAAAAAACAAGCTTACTCACTTTTGCAATGGTGCATGTTATTCATTGCCCTCATCTTTCTCCTCTTTATTTACTATGTTTTTACTAAATATATTTTACTTTGAAAGGGGGGTGCGAGAGAAGTTCCAATATTTACGGTGCAGCTGTTACATGGGTGCGGCCATTACACAAGTAGATTGATTGATTGATTAGTGGGGTTTAACGTCCGAAAACCACCATATGATTATGAGAGACGCTGTAGTGGAGGGCTCCGGAAATTTCGACCACCTGGAGTTTTTTAACATGCAGCCAAATCTGAGTACACAGGCCTACAACATTTGCGCCTCCATCGGAAATGCAGCCGCCACAGCCGGGATTTGATCCCGCGACCTGCGGGTTAGCAGCTGAGTACCTTAGCCACTACACCACCGTAATGGGGTCATTACACAAGTATATACAATATTTTCAGGCCACAACGTTCAGTAAAGGCTTCAAAAACAAGCCTCATACAACATTTGTAAGAATTTCTACAACAAATAATGTATACCACTTCCACAGACAGCATCTAGCAAAATAATAAAATGGTAATGACATACAGAAATTGCATATAAAATGGGTGCTCGACCGTGTTCGTACAACATAGCAGAACAAAAACAGCGCAAAAACAATGGAGTGTAGAAAAAGGAAGACACAAACAGCTGCATCACTCTCATAAAATTATATCCCTATATATTTCCTAATTAGTAGTAGTGCACTATCGAGAACTTACATGGCAGTCCATAGTCCTGCCTGAGCATGCCTGAATTTGCCTTCTGATACAATTCTGAAATCAAGCTTGATATGAAAGATATCACACCTGTGTAAAATGGCATGGTTACTTAATGTTACTGAAAAAATGCAATGATAAGGCCCAAAGAAGACAATGCAAAATTCAAACCACTCTTTAAGTGAACACGGAAATGCGTGGGATTGTTAGCACACATTCAATGCTAGAAATATTTCATGCAGGACATTCTTTTTAAGATGATTTGACTGAAGATTCGACTGCCAAGAGCACACAAAACTCGCAAAGTTAAGTCATCACTTTCATTTTAGCAGCCCAAAATTATTCAGAAGCCTCCAACTACACCATGCTGTATAACCATAGCGTTGTTCTGGCAATGGAAACCACACAATCAAAATGTCTTTTTTTTTTTAATCAGAAATATGCATTTTTTCTTTCTTGTGAAGCTTTTTTTTTTTGCAAAGTATGTATATATGTATGTATGTACACACACACACAGTCAAATCTCATTAATTCGAACACGCTTGATTCGAACTTCCGGTTAATTCGAACTCACAATGAGGTCCCGTCAAAGCTATGCGTACTCCAATGGGGGAAAACGGCCGGTAATTTGAACGCGCAAGCACTTGCGATGGTTAATTCGAACATACCGCACTCCGAAAATGCTCTCAGCACCCCGCCCGATCCCGAGGCGGCACCTCCTACACCTCAACGTTGCGCGTGAAGGAAAATAAAAGAAAAGGCTGCAGTGGAATGTTTGCACCCTCTCAAATGCCGATCTGCGACGCGCCGGTGCCACGCTTTCCCCTTTACCGTTCCCTGCCACACAACCCTTCTCTTTTCAACAACAGTGCGAGGAGAGCAAAAAAAAAAAAAGCTGCCGTGGAGTGTTGGTTTTTTCCTTCTTCCATGGTTTTCTCTCAAATGCCGACCTGCTTCTCTCCGCGTGGAGATGCTCCTCCTTTCTCGTCACGTGGTGGCCACGCTGTGGCTGCGTAGCGGACGCAGTCGTCTTTTATGAGTGTCGGCGCTGGACACCGAGCGTAACTTCTCTTGCCAGGAGAATGTTGAAGCCGAAATAGGAATGCTTTTCAAGCTGCGTGGAAAATTGACTCGCTACAAGGCAAACGTGTGCAGGCACGCATCACCGATTACTTCAATCAATGACGGATGTCCTGTGATTTGTAAATAAATGTAAGTCTTATGAAACTTTCCCCTCATGTGTTAGCTCAATGCACATGCGCCGCTGCATGGAGAGCCCGGCCCTTCGTTTATGTATTTTCATTAAGTCAAACTTCTTTTAATTTGAACAAATTTTGGGCCCCTCCGAGTTCTAATCATCAAGATTCGACTGTGTGTGTGTGTCTGTGCAAGTGTGTGCGTGCATTTGTGCGAGTGTGTGCGTGTGCTAGGTGTGTGTGTGTATATAAACAAACACACACGCTCAGCCTCTTCGAAATGCAGAAAATGCTTTAAAAAAACCCCAAAGAGTGCCCTAAAACAAATTACATGCCGCCAGAGAAGTTTATGAGCGTGTAGACATGGGCATGAACATAGGCGTATCAGCAGGGGGGGGGGGGGGGCACTGAAAAAAGTTGGGGGGCTGAGCCCCTCACTTTTGATAGTGGTCACTCTTGCTGCGCGCTGGGAACCCGACAAGTAAGGTGAAGTTTTCCGTCACAACAGCAATCAATTATGTTTTTACGGGATATTGAAAATGTTACGAGGCAATGTTACAACATAGTGAAATTTTGCCAACATTTGCTCTTTGATGATATTTCTTGTGGGCTCTTTGCGGTGCGGGTCGCCTATGTGACACCTTTGCGTCTTGTGCTGTAGTATTGCAGAGCAGGTAAGCACTGAACAGGGGCCCTATAATATTACATTAATTGTTCATGCCTTTATTCTGTTGTGACTTGTTGATGACATTACGCTAGTTATAGCACGAGAACAGAACGACGACAAAGAGACAAGAAGAACACAAGTCTCTTTGTCGTTCTATTCTCGCGCTATACTATCGTAATGGCATACCAACTAGCCCAAGCTGCCACATTTCTTGTTCACGAAGTTACGGATGGGAACGAGCAAACTTATTAAAGACCGGTCAAGCATTGGCTGTTTTCAGAAAATAATTTTCTTTAAAAAGAATATATCGTCACCGCTGCTCTGTCAAAACTTTTGCAAGGCAATGAGTGTGACGAATCATTATGGGCGCGGAAATCGGCCTATGGGCGCCATTTCACAGTTAAAATGTGATTGAACTTCGTGGTACCTAAGAATGAGAGTCGTGTCCCCTCTGTGTATGCAAATTCATATCGAAGTGCGAGTGCACCGATATATATATATATATATATATATATATATATATATATATATATATATATATATATATATATATATATATATTGGCGGACGAGTGAGGTAGGATTGCAGTTTGCCCCCGCACTCGCGAAAGAGTTTGTACGCCACTGGGCATGAAGTCTCGATTCAAAAACAGGTGCACTATTTTACATCAGGTATCTGTTTGGTGTCATACGAGAAAGAAGATTTCGCTAAATCTATAAATAATATATAAAATGTGTGTGAACAGTTAGTAGTTCCGAGCTCGCAGTTTTCACAAAGTCCACAAAGCGGTGTACAGGTATGACTCGGCGTTTGCTAAAAAAAAAGCACTCTGGCATGATTTTTTTTTATTTCTTTAACTTTCCTCAGTGGCATTGCAGCGTTACACAGAGGTGCGGTTTCAGCAAATTAAAAGTAGCAGCCTCGAGTCATGCATCACCAGGGTTGCTAGCGATGGAGACAGCTATTATCCTCTGTAGAAGTTTGTCTGGCAGAAAAGCAATGAGATTTTGACATTATAGTCTACACGAATTGGAACTTGAACAGGCGGCGTTGACAATGAGAATTTTAGTTCTAAAATCGTAAGTATAGATTTTATAAGGGAGGCATACAGGCACGGCCCACTTCCTTTTGTTGCAAAGGTAAGGTAAGCCTAGAGAAGCTTTCATTGGAATGACAGAGGCGGTCCGGGAGTAATCAGAAGCGATCAAACAAGCTGGACAATCACAGATGGGTTCTAGTGGATGATTATATTTTCGCAGTGGACGTGCTCAGCTACTGACCCAAAAGGCTCGGATCTGAACCTGGCTGCGGTGGTCGCATTTCGATATAAGGAATGCCATATCCGGATTGTTTTACCTAATTAGAAAACCTATATAAGTGCTGTTGTGGTGACATAATGGTTACAGTGCTCAGCTGCTTAGCTGAAAGACGTGGGTTTAATGTGCGCTGTCTAATGACAGCGCACATTAAAGAACTGCAGCTTGCACAACTGTCCGGCGTCTTCCACTATGATGCATAAAACCCCAGAAATTATTTTTACTCTAGAAGTACATCTAAACAGCATGCAATTTTATCCGATGACAGGACTATACCACCAATATGGTAGTATCTATGGTGGGTAACACTACAACTTCATAGATGCCCCACCTTTGCTTGTAGATGGAGCAACTTTTTTGGCAGGTCCATCGGGCGGACTGCTGGATGAGCAGAGGCTAACTTCATCAACGTCAACATGGTCATCCATTAGGCGCCGCTTTACTCGTAGTCGACTCTTCACACTTGAGGCAATGCTTGAATCCTGGCCCCAACCAGAAGAGTCTTCTACAGCCTGGGCTCCATTTTGTGAATTTCCTTCGTTTGTGCTCTCTTCTGCTGGAGCTTCCATTGACGGTGGCGGACAGCTATTCTCCTTGCCTGCTTCAGGTGCAGTTGCCTCACCATCCAAAGAAGTGCCACTTCCATCTGAGCCAGCTTTTCGGTTACGCCGCTTGCGCCGGTTGGAACTCAGGTAAAGACCATAAGTTCCTCCACGATAGAACCTTCTCCTCTGAGTCTTGTGGGTCTCAGAAGTGGCAGGAAAAGATTTCCTTGCCTTGTTCACCTGTACCAAGGACTCCGGCTGTGCTCCAGGAGCACTCATCTTGGCCTGCGCTGGAGGCTCTTCCTCAGCTCCTCCACCACCACTGCTGCTACCCCCTTTTCGGGCCCGGCCGCCACCCATGCTAAAAAGGGACCTGCACAGTATTAGCACAACATGCTCAGGCCATTTTTAACTTCTGCCATTACCCTCACCCCACCCCCATTACCACAAAAATCTTTTTGCACTTCAAAGTTTATCATGCCTTTGTGTAGAAATGGTAGCAAGTTTTGTTCTCTTCCCCTGAAGCGGTCGAGAGATGGTAAGTTATTAGATAGCTCTCAATACAAAAAAGTGATGAAAGCTAAGCGATATACTCAGAAATGAAAAATATATTAAGGTCTTTTATTGAGAGGAGGATCCCCTCCTTTCTGGATTGTTGCACACTAGCACAAAAGCAGATATCACAGCTTCGGCAGTGTATCTTTGGGGGTCACACATGTTAACAACAGCCCAGAGAGGACTATGGCAGCGCTCGGGGAGCCTTCAGTCAGAAGGTCTATAGGGTGACAACAATTGAAATGCACACCTCACAACACCACAAATCCTTAATTGCAAAAGGCAGCTTAACAATATAAAGAACAACTCATTAGACTATCAATAACAACATAAAGTATGTGCAAGAGCATCAAGTGGCATGGATTCTCAAAACGAGATGCAGAAGGAATTTTAATGCAGCTACATTCAAGCATGGGTATGGCATAAATGACGAATCATTTATAATTCTATAATATCATGACAAAGCATAACAAATCAAGTACAAGCCATCAAATTAAGAGGCACGTAAGAATTGCATCACCCTAAGGCTCAATTAGGACCCACATATCGAACTACAGGTGGCCGTAGATGTTGCCGAAGCTCAAGGCCGGCTGGCACCAGAGGAATATGAAAACTGGCCCTCCCACAAGCCTCCATCTCAGACAAACATAAGGTTTTCTATTACTACTACCGAGACTTGCGATACTACGAAAATAATTTTAAATACATATTTTTTCCATATTCTCATACTTAATAAAGATTGCTTCACAAGTTTACCTTACTACCTTCCCAAGTCCAAATGTTTTGGCTATATCAGGGCAGCACTTAGCCAAACTCTAAACCCACAACTACATATAACGATGTCAACCAAATTATATTTAATATATAGCAAACACATAGCATACAATACAAACTCAGCGAAAGCTTTCTCACCTATGTGTGCTTAAAAGATGCCATACATGAAAGCAAAATTTGTTGATGGGCTAGTGCACTATAAAACGAACGCTCCTTCATTTACGTTTCTTTTCCTTAGTGGTGCGCAGCCTTTCCAGTTTTATAAACTAGATATGCATACCTATTTTCATGGTTTTCCAACCATGCCTTAGGATACAGTGATCATCATCATCATCAGCCTGACTACATCCACTGCAGGACAAAGGCCTCTCCCATGTTCCGCCAGTTAACCCGGTCCTGTGCTTGCTGCTGCCAATTTATACCCGCAAACTTCTTAATCTCATCTGCCCACCTAACCTTCTGTCTCCCCCTAACCCGCTTGCCTTCTCTGGGAATCCAGTTAGTTACCCTTAACGACCAGCGGTTATCCTGTCTACGCGCTACATGCCCGGCCCATGTCCATTTCTTCTTCTTGATTTCAGCTATGATATCCTTAACCCCCGCTTGTTCCCTAATCCACTCTGCTCTCTTCTTGTCTCTTAAGGTGGCGGTCCCACTCCAGTGGCAAGAGCTCGACATTTTAGTCGTTGTTTACTGGCTCACTGTGCTTGCTCTGCTCAATGGAAGAATATGAGTTCTATTGCATTAGAAAGTTTACATTCTCCGCTTTCTAATGACAACTAGTATTTTTGCCTAGTCTGGAGTGTTATTTCATGGCAATTAAAACAGTGTGAGCAAAAAACAGCGTTTTTGCTGTACAAGCCTCCGTTGTACTGCCAGTGCAGCAAAACTGTCCAACATAACAAAATGAAATTTGCTGAGCCTTTTAACGAAGCGTTATGCAAGGTTTCTATGAAGAGATATTGCCAGTAAAGCAATTAGAAATTGATGCACGCTCTAATATAAATTGGCAAAAGAATGAAAGTTTATGAGTAAATAACTTTTTTTATATTTTGTGCAGAACAACAATATTGAATGGGTTTCCAGGCTACAATGTACATTATGTGTACGCGAAGTTGTTTTGTGTTCTGATGAACAGTTCTTGAATTATTACTCCTTCAATACGCCATTTTATGGCGCTACTTGGTCAGGCATTACCGACGAAGGGACAAAACTATTCAAGCTGAAACTCTGAAATCATCAATAATAAATCAGCAAGCCTTTCCCTAGGTTTCTATGAAGAGAAAATTGTCGTAAGTTAATTAGAAAATTTGTAGGACAGCAATGAATTTAGCTCATTTTTCTGCTTGCCAGGTTCGTGCAAATTTCCTTTTTTGTCTTTTGTAGGCTAATTCACAACAAGTATTGCACATTAGCAGGACCATGTAGTGTCTTGTAATCACCAGTACTCACTAACTTTACGAAGCGGTGCTTGAAACAAAATATTTTTCAAAAATAATAAAGCTCGCAAACACTTTTTGACGGTCGCGCCATCTGTCAAAAAAAAACATCAAGTTGTTTAACGTCAGTTGCGACGTTCGTCAAAAGTGGCGCTTCTAAACATAACTAAGCCGCCAAAACACGGATGGACTTCTTCAGACTTCAGTGGCTAAATCCTGCTGAAAAAGAAAGAAAGAGAAGGAGAGAGAGAAAGGAAGAAGGGAATAAAGCGTGCTGCACTGTACATCAGGAATGCATAGCCAGCAGGTTAGGCTATTGTGCCAAAGATTCCAGGAATTGCTTGGTTGCTCGCCTTTGTACTCAGGTGACTGTAGAAGCGTTTTTGAAGGACACAAAGAACTGGACCTTGCCTCCCCATATTTTTGAAGCCCGTAGGACATTATCTGAAGCGCGCTTTCCCATCGCAGGGAGGTGACGAGTGTCTGGCAGTGTATGTGTGCTTGAATATTTCATGTGACGCCGGTTGAACTAGGATAACAATGGACTTTTTTTCGGGAGACTAGCCTGCGCATGCGAAGTGCTGCAAGTGGTGGTGACTTGACGCCATGTTTATGCGAAATATTTACCCCAATAAAACTCGCAAGGTCCCTTGTGCATTTGACTAAGAGGATTCGAATGCCAAAGCCGCCTTCTTTTTCTTCTCAGTCGACTGCATTGATCCCCTTCCCGAAAGCTTTCCGCACCTCACGCGGTTTGTCAGTTCCTCGGGGATCTGCCCACCTTTGACCAAGCGGCGATGTCACGTGATGACGTCATGACAAAAATTTTGGTGATCTGTGACGTCATAAGGTGACGTCAACCAACGATTTTTTTTTGTAGCACTCACGTAGATGGCGACGGGCACTTTTCGCGCTAGATGAGGCCTCTAAACTTTCCCAACCATGTGTACTGTGCTGTTTATTTTGTAGGGGAGCGCGAATATTAACTTTTCACATTGAATCGAATACTGCCAAAGGCAAATCAACTTAATTAAATACCTCCTTTTTCGATTAGAAATCTAATCGAATATGGTATTATTACAGTTCTCGTTCAAGGTTCGCTCTAAATTCATTTCCATAAAAGTTATTTCCGAAGCACACCAGGAAAGTGCTGCTGTTTGCGTGATAGTTGTATGAGTGGAGTATACTTGGGGAAGCAACCAAACAAATAGACATGGTCACATGGCCGATTGAGAGATAGCTCTAAAGTGTTGAAATAAACCCATACAGTAAAGAATTTATATATACGCATATACGTATCTTCATTATTTCACTGAGTGACAATCACTTATCTACAAAGTATACAGTCACATGTAAGCAGTGTTCTTTGAGTTGCATTGCTTGCTTCACGTGTTCGCTTGTGAATAAAACAATTGACCATTTGCGGAAAAGCTTCTGCGCATGCGCGGTAACGGCGCAGCTGGCGCCCTCTATGGGCGCTTTGGTTTTGGTTGGAAAACACGAGCCGGGCCGGCCATCACTCGTGCATCTCAGTGCCGTCACTGAACTAAGTCGCCTCGCTTTAGCAGCGTACAGAAATGCCAGCGCACTGTGTGGCCTACGGCTGCACGAATTATTTTACTGAGAAAGGAAGCACGCATTTCTACAGGTTCCCGTCCGCGAGGCTACGTGCCGAAAAGAGAGATGCTTGGCTAGCTGCTGTGAGGAGACAGAATGCCGACGGTTCGCCGTGGGCGCCCAACAAACATTCTCGGATCTGCAGCGCGCATTTCATAACAGGTACGGTAACCTTAAGTGCTTATAACTTGGTTTGTGCAATCAGAAATCACGTTTACTGCAGGACGGCCGTCAAAGTTCAAGAACCATCCTGACTTCGTCCCCAGTGTGTTCACCTACATGAAAAGTCGCGGCGATGCTGCTGTGCGTCGCCATAGCCGATGGTGGAAGCGACAGAAAGGTAAGCGCTACAATCTCAGTTTATATTTACTGGGACAAAAACTGCTAATGCAGAATAGAGGAGCAGATGTTCGTGAAGGCAACCACACATCTGTCTGAGCGCGTGAACGGTCAGTTCTGTCGTGCATTTACGAAGGTCGCTCTTGCTTTCCGGACTCACTCCAGCTTTTAAAGATGTACGGTCTAAAGCACAGTCAGTGGAAATGTGAATGTATAATAAATACTTGTTTCGAGCCCGGTACCACTCTAGTGAGCCGTTCGAGCACTCTAGGCTATCGTCTGGACGGCTGTACTGCATCGCTCCCGTCTGGTATTTTGTAACTGCTTTCATCATGGGCGAGGCCAGACGAGAAACCAACCACTTTCGAGGAGATTTGCAGTGGATAGTGTAGTGTGACAGGCAGTGCTTGCGAGGTTTCTCGTGCCTGCGGCACCGTGAGAGCACTTGTATAGATTTATTGCCCACTCGATCATTTTTGCCGCTGCTTCCCGCATTTACAGCGTGTTTTTAGGTTGTGAAGTCGTATTGTGAATGCCGCATGCAATGCCTTTGTCACCAGTAGGGTAGCCAGACATATTTCGGTGGTGGGATTCAACCATACTTTATGCTCGTGTGTGCGTTGGTATGTGTGCGTGTAATATATACACGTGCAAAGCTGAAAATTTTCGGGGGTTTGAACCCCTCAAACAACTCTTCCGCTCAGCCATGTCCCTGATTGTCACTATTTCTTAGACACCCAATATGTGGCTGTTATGCACATCTCACCCTAGGTGCTTATTGTCAGCAAATGACCTGTGCATAACCACGATACCATTCTTTCAGGGGAGCTTGATACGACAGCCACTTCTGCTACTCCTAATGACACGCCAGAGTTGCAGGATCCTCCCAATGGTGAGCTTGCTTGCACTTTGCAAACTTAAGTGCTGTTTTGAGTTTCTTCCCGTGGCATCATGTGATTGCTCAGATTTCAGCTGGCTTGATTCTGCAGACACATTCATATAGGGGATAATGGTCAGCTGATGTGTTGCTTTCAGAGAATCTCAACATGCACACTAGTGCTGCACAGGATGGTGTACTAGATGAGAATTCGGTGGACCTGCAACAACTGGAAAATGGTAAGTTTGTGTGCACTTTGCAGAGTTGAATGTTTTTTCAGCATTTCCCCATACCACGATGTGAATCCTGCCGCTGCTTGTTGCATGTGGCCCATTTCTGCAGTAACACACTCACACAAAGCAATTAGATGTCATGCTGTTGCATTGCTTGCAGAGAATCCTGACGAAGGCTTGGATGCTACAAAGGATGATGTACCTGATCAGGACTCGATGGAGCTGCAGCCACCCGAAAATGGTGAGTTTGTATGCACTTTGCAGAGTGCAATGCTCCTTTTGGCTTTTTCCCGTACCATGATGCCAATGCTGCAACTGCTTTTTGCATTTGCAGATAAAAACTCCTCAGCTATAGGCTTATTGTAGAGCTTGTTTCTAGTCCGTATGTCCATATGTGTAACATTAACTTGCAGAGGGCACTCTAAGGTGCTTGACGAGCGCTTTTTCTGTGCCACTTGCAGGTATAAAGGAGCACATCTGGCCAGATTGCCGCTGTCAAGCCTGTGCTTCTAAGAAGATTGAAGTCCTGGAGCAAGAAATAGGAAATTCGCAGAAGTTTATCCTCCAGTTGCAGAAACAAAATGCAAAGCTAGAGGTGGAGCTAGATGCAGCCATGTCAAGGTGTCTCACCCTGACTACTCTAGCCACTCCAAAGGACTGCATGTACTACACTGGATTGCCGAATGTTGAAGTGTTCAATATTTTGCTTGAATACTTTGCACCACGCGCTAGAGAAATGTTGTACTGGGGCTCAGATAAAAAACGGCATAATGACCCTCGTGGCAACAAAAAAAATGGCAATCTGGCCAAAGAATTTTTCATGGTGTTAGTTCGGCTCAGGACAGGTATGCAAAGGCAAGAACTGGCCAGGAATTTCCTGATGTCAGAAAGTCTAGTTAGCCGCACTTTTTCCACATGGATTAACATTTTACAACGAGAGCTTCGGCACTTGACACCCTTACCTACTTTAGATGGCATAAGATTCCACCTACCGAAGTGCTTCTCTGATTTTCCCGACACCCGTCTTGTTCTCGATGCCACAGAGGTGAGAATACAGAGGCCTTCGTCATTGAGCGCACAGCGCCAAACCTTCTCACCATACAAGCATTACAACACGTACAAGGCGCTTATTGGATGTACACCAGATGAATACATCACTTATGTGTCTCGCCTCTGGGGAGGCTCTAGCTCGGATAAAGCAATCTTGGAAAGTAGTGGTCTTCTTGACAAGCTGGAGCCAGGAGATGCAATAATGGTTGATAAAGGTTTTACATTTCCTTACTTGCCAGCAGGTATAACAGTTTATCGGCCTCCATTCCGAGAGCCTCACCAAAAGCAGATGCCTGCAAATAAAGTTCACGAAACCAGGCGCATCGCTTCTGCAAGGGTGCACGTTGAAAGAGCCATTGCAAGAGCTAAAAGCTTTCATATTTTGGATAGGCCCTTTCCTATCGCCATGATAGACATTGCTGAGCAGGTTTTTGAAGTTTGTTGCCTCTTGAGCAACTACAGGCTGCCTTTGATTCGAGAGGTAGATTAGGATTTGCAAGAGCACGAGCATAGTTTTCAAAAGGAAGCCAAGTTTGAAATTGGCCTGAGCTGGCTAGAGTTAGGAAATGATTTGGTGGCTGCAGCCAAGGCAGTAACAGAAGTCGGCTGTTTTTGGAATGATGTGCCATTTTGAATGTTTTACCAAACTTGCTGTAACCAATAAATGTAACTATGAAACATTTTTCAATCAATCTTGTTATATCACAGTAGCTATATTCACCTTTGTGCTGAATAGACCCACGCTACTGAAGCCCCATATAGTTGAAATTTATCTAGCGCTTTCCACGACAGCTTTCAGAAGCCACGTCAAGCCCCATTTGCCTTACTCTAAGTCACAAATAACGAAACAGGTTGTTTGCCTGTGTTACACTGTCCCATCTTACATAAGTCACAATAAGCCTTTGTTACTTAGTTACTTTCAGACTATAAGAGCCATGCATTGGTTTCACAAGTATAGCTGAACAGTCTACGTATGATTATGCCACGATTGCCATGAATTTCACAGAGTTTTGCAGTGCACTCCTTGAGAAGTTAACTGAAAAAAAAAAAGCATGAGACTGTTTCTCCCCAGAAGAGAGCGATTATAAATAAAGTGAGGCGTCTTACTTCAATTTTTTTATTTTGATGCTTAGGCCATCTAGACGCGTGCAGACATAAAATCCAGCCTTGAATTTTTTGAAAGACACGTATGTTTCAGACGTGTAAAGCCGCCCAAGCCTTTTGACACGCCGTGTCAAGATTTCGGGTACAAGTGCATGCTTAGTGAAGTGCAAGAGTCCTGGCAGTACTTCCTGAGCCCAGAATTTTTCGCAGAACTCTATCCTTTCAACATGGAGATGTGGGGGGTCTCCTGGTGCGTTTCCCTCAGTCCATATGACAAAATCGCACCAGTTATGGCCCGTTACTGCCATCTGGCCTTGCACCTGATAGAAATAGGCGTGGTCCCGCTTCAGCTCCGCACCTTCTTCGGTGAGTCTGCAGCAGAAGTTTCTGTCACTGCAGGCGTCCTCACACGTTATCCCTTTTTTTGAAAAAGGGCATTTCACTTCTAGTAGGCCTTCTTTTCCATCTACAACAACAATTCTGTCTGGTGAAGCAGCTAAGAAGGGGTACTGGCAGTGGACGTGAAGTCCAGTTTCCCGGACTGCCACGCTCGAGTCTCTGGCCTGCAACAGTTTCACATAAGCAGCTACGGCATCTGCTTCGTGCTGTCTGCCATATACGATTGCTTCGGAAGTGGCTCTGTCCCAAGGGTACAGTAATGCCTTTAGCAAACTGTCCGGTTTTGTACACCGGCAGATCCTTTTAAACATCGATGCTGTTAGCCGTCCAACCCGTTCTGCATGCCACTTCTTGTTAGATGCTTGGCCGACTGTTTGGTGGCATATCAGATCCCTCTCTGTCTGGCTTAGTGGCTTCATTGTTTTCATGTACGATTGTACCTCAGTTGCTGCAGCCTCGCTCCAGAGGTCATCGCTGTCCTCTATGGGCTTCTTTATGTTGCATGGTGGCTTTGGCTTGGCTTTATCGTGGCACATGTATCGCAGACCATGCAGATCGGGACAGGCGGTCGCCAGCTTATCCCTCAGTGACTGAATGGCATGTGGACTAGGAAGTGGGCCATCAGCACAGGGGTCATAATCGCGCTTCCGTTTCCCACGTGTAGGCTTGTTTATGAAATACTTTTGGAATCTGATTTCACCCAGAGGCTTTCTTGCCACTGGTTTCTTTGCTGTAAGTAAACAGAAAATAGGGTACTTCAGTTATGCTGCTAAAGAGAGCACACATGTGAGTGATAAGTACATTTGTGTTGAGAAAGGGAGCATATGCACGTGCACAAGCATGGCTGTTCAACACATGAGGAAGTGTTTGTTCGTGTACTGTGCTTTGTGGTGTGTAAATGATGTAACACTGTTTATTAATAAACTGGCATGACTGAGCAAGCAGTCATGAAAATGCAACGCTGCGAGCCTGTTTCTCTACGCATATTTTGTGAATGACACATAATGGTATGTGAACGCAACGTCATGTTCACAATAGCGGTAATTTACTGGTTTGAACATCCACTGCTTACACGAATCCTGGAGTGCAAGTTGCGTCTCCAATCATTTATTATGCTTGGATTCCCGGCTGTTAAAAGGTTTCTGAAAGCGCTCTCCATTGTAGTATGAAATACACGGGACGGGTAGTACCAGGACAAGCGCTGTCTTGCGTTTACACTGCGCTATGTATTCTCTGCAACCATGATTAACTAACATGCTAAAACCTACTACCCTTCGAACTCGTATTTGACCTGCACTGTGTCATGCAATATGCTTTGTGCTCGGCACTGTATGGCTGAGCTGCTTTTGTGCCATTAAAATATATCGCGATCATAATATGCTTGCACAGGGTACTTTGTAGGTATATACTTAGCTGAAACACGAAGTTCTTAGTGGCAAGATGGGCAACACAGGATCGTTAAGGACATGCATTGGTGGAGTAATACCTTCAGCAGGGACTATCCACTTGCAGGGTACGTCCGTGCAGGACGGTGCATGTTCAGCTCTGGCGGCAGCACTAAACAGCATGCCTGCTACATGTTGGCAGGTTTCACTAAGTCTGAAAGAAAAAAAAAACTGTTGTTCACAAAATCAACGGACAACCTCGAACATGTATTTACAGACGCTAAGCCCGCGTCTTGCAACATCGAGCTTTTTAGGTAGCACCGCAATGAGGTAAAGTACTCGATAGACGTGATCTTGTGAATGCAACAATGTGTACCACGGCAGCACACAGTCTCGCGTATATCCGTACATTGTAACGGTTCGCAAAAAAAGCTGCCATTAGTGCGCGAGGCTGCGCTTCGATGTATAAGCGCAAACCATGATTGATATAGTAGCACGGGTCGTTTATAATCACAAAAGCGGGAGCTGCAGCAGGTATAAGCACTGGGGTAAACTCCTGTCCTATGAAGAGAACGTAATGTTCCGATAAGGGAACTGCATGCTCCCATTACACTCGCAAGCGCATAGGCGCAACATTTGTTTACACACATTTTCGGCAATCGGTGATTTGCACTACAGACGCTAGTAAAATCAAAATATCTCACCCAGCAACACAGTCGCAGTGCGCTCCAACGATGCGACCGGTAGCCACGACGAACCATGCCGTTGTTGCATACACGCCGGACTTCATGGACGGTGCGCACGCCGCTCTCACCAGACCTAGTTCGTCATCAGATGTTTGGAGGTTCAACTTCAAGTGTTTGACGTATCCTTCTTCCTTGAAGGACCAGCCGCGATGAGCCTGGCGAACGGTCGAAGTAGCGGAGTGTAGGTACCGCCACACGTCGTTGTTGCTCAGGCTGCAACGCGAAAAATCCTCGCTCCATCCCGTTTCCACAAACGCAAATGGGATGTTTTCTTCTTCTATCATGTTGTTTCCGTAAGCAGCGCACGTTTCCGGCAAAGAAACAACAGTAAATCAATAAAACAAGCGCACGCGAGCCGCCGAACGCTGCCTAGCACATGTTAGTTCACGAATGCCTTTCCAACCAAAAGCGCGAGCGCTGCTTCTCTGTTTAGACGGCAGGTGGCGCTCGCTTTTCCGCAAATGGTCCATTTAGTTGCTTAGGCCGTGGCCACTGAAGAACTTCCTCGAGAACTACTCTTTTTCTACTCTTTTTCTTTCTACTCTTTTTTAGCGAGGAAGAGAAAGAGTCGGTTCAGAAACCAAACCATTATTTCCAGCAACCCTTGCGGCAGCGCGGTTCAGCGCCGTTCTATTGTAAATAGTTATACGTTACCAGGAGAGAGAGAGGCACCTCTTTTCCGGACAGTTGCACTGGAGTACAAAGGCTCTCGGGTCCGTGCCTTTTTTTGTTGCTGTTGTTGTTATTGGGGAGCGGGGGGGGGGGGGAGGGGAGGGCGTCACGCACATTTGAAACGTTTCAAAGGAGATATGGGAGCAGCGGCACCCCCGAAAAAAATGGATTAGTTCCAGCAGGAACAGGCTCTTCGCCACTGCATGCTGACGGCGGAGAGTGCTTTTTCCTCCCTTTTTTCCAAACGTGACTTAGTGGCGTCTTCTGGTGGCTCAAGCAGAAACTACTCGCAAGATGGCGACGGTGGTACCGTCACCTTAAGGTTACACCGACCATTTTTCTTTCCATTGCTCGCTGCGTCGTCCTCAATTTAAGCTGAACCCTCTTTGTAAGTCTCCAGGTTTCTGCTCCATAGCTAAGTATTGGCAAGATACAGTTGTTATATACCTTTCTCTTGAGGGATAGTGGCAATCTACCTGTCATAATTTGAGAGTGCTTGCCAAATGTGCTCCACCCCATGTTTATTCTTCTCGTTACTTCAATCTCGTGGTTCGGCTCCGCGGTTATTACCTGCCCTAAGTAGACAGTCTTTTACAACTTGAAGTGCACTATTACCTATCTCGAAGCGCTGCTCTTTTCCGAGTTTGTTGTACATTACTTTCGTTTTCTGCAGATTCATTTTAAGACCCACCTTTCTGCTCTCCTTGTCTAACTCCGTAATCATGAGTTGCAATTCGTCCCCTGAGTTACTCAGCAATGCAATGTCATCGGCGAAGCGCAGGTTACTAAGGTACTTTCCATTAACTCTTATCCCTAACTGTTCCCATTCTAGGCTTCTGAAAACCTCCTGTAAGCATGCGGTAAATAGCATTGGGGAGATTGTGTCCCCCTGCCTTACACCCTTCTTGATTGGTATTCTGTTGCTTTCTTTATGAAGCACTATGGTAGCAATTGATCCCCTGTAGATTTCTTCCAGGATGTTTATATATATTTCATCGACGCCCTGATTTCGCAGTGTCTGCATGACGGTTGATATTTCTACTGAATCAAACGCCTTCTCGTAATCTATGAAGGCTACGTATAGTGGTTGGTTATATTCTGAGCATTTCTCTATTACCTGATTGATAGTATGAATGTGGTCCATTGTTGAGTAGCCTGTTCGAAATCCTGCTTGTTCCTTTGGTTGATTGAATTCTAATGTTTTCATTACTCTGTTAGCAATTACTTTTGTAAATAGCTTGTATACTACAGAGAGCAAGCTAATTGGCCTGTAGTTCTTAGTTCCTTGTCATCTCCTTTCTTATGTATTAAGATGATGCTAGCGTTCTTCCAAGACTCTGGTACTCTTCCCGTCATGAGACAGCGCGTAAACAGGGTGGCTAGTTTTTCTAACACAATCTGTCTGCCATCTTTCAGCAGATCTGATGTTACCTGATCCTCACCAGCAGCTTTGCTTCTTTGCATGCTCTCCAAAGCTTTTCTGACTTCTTCTATCATTACTGGTGGGATGTCATTTGGGTTACTGCTAGTTCTTATAGTATTAAAGTCATGGTTGTCCCGGCTACTCTACAGATCTCTGTAAAACTCCTCCGCTATATTCTATCCATAGTGGTAGTTATTTTGCCTTCTTTGTACCTTAGTGCATACATCCGATTTTTGCCTATCCCAAGTTTCCTCTTCACTGCTTTGACGCTTCCTCCGTTTTTCAGAGCGTGTTCCATTCTCTCCATGGTATACCTCCTTACATCGCATACCTTAGGTCTACTAATCAACTTCGAAAGCTCTGCCAGTTTTATTTTGTCTGTTATACTTGAGACTTTCATGATTTGACGCTTCTTAATGAGATTCTTCGTTTCCTGGGAAAGCTTGCCACTGTCCTGTCTAACTACCCAGCCTCCAACTTCCACTGCACACTCCGTAATGATACTCATCAGATTATCATTCATTGTATCTACGCTAAGGTTGGTTTCCTCACTAAGAGCCGAGTACCTGTTCTGAAGAGAGACTCTGAATTCCTGTACTTTCCCTCTCAGTGCTAGCTCATTGATTGGCTTCTTGCGTATCAGTTTCTGCCGTTCCTTTCTCAAGTCTAGGCGAATTCGAGACCATACCATTCTATGGTCACTGCATCGTACCTTGCCAACCACTCCCACATCCTACACGATGCCTGGGTGTGCACTCATTATAAAGTCTATTTCGTTCTTATTTTCGCCTTTAGGGCTCCTCCATGTCCACTTGCGGTTTCCTCATTTTCGGTAGAAGGTATTCAAAATTCGTAAATTATTGCATTCAGTAATAATAGGTATCAGGATACAGTAACATTAGGATACAGGATACAGTAATATTAGGTATCAAATAAATAATACCCACAAGAGACTGATTGATGTTAACTGCCAGAAGACACATACAGAAAAATATAGACATGAAAAATATGGCATCAGCCTTAAAGAACACGTAACAACATGGGCATGAGTCACCTGATTGCAATTAAAATGTTCGCAAATATTACTACAACATCAACGACCTTCGTTATCTACTCATATATTGTCGGATGTGATAAGAAACTTAGAAGTTTCTGCGACCCAACTGCTGTGGAAAAGTGCAACGAAGGCAGAGATAGAACCTGCTTGCCTCTTTTTTATGAACTCCCCAAATGGCATTATCACCTGAATTTTAGGCGAATGTATCAGTAGGAAAATAATTTGGTTGAAAAGCACCATTTTAAGACAACGAGCTCCACCAAAATTTTCGATGACAATAGTGGTCATGAACAACTATGTCAAAGACTGTCAAGCCCACCAGATTTGCTTGCAGTTTTAAAGGGAGATGCGGGTCGAAAAACGAGTTTTTTTCAAAATTACCTATTTTTTATTTTCGCCTGTTTTGATAAGATTAGTACCTCTACTGATATGAAAAAAATAATACAGGCCGAGACTTAACTGGAAATGCTTTAAAATTGCATCTGGAGAGCACAAGATGCCAGTTGAAAGGTCCAAAGTGTGCAGTCTTCAAGTACCTTGCCGCCAATACTGCGCCGCCACTTGCCACTGTTGATCGCATGAGTCGAGCCTCACTCTTCAAATAAAAAGTTTCTCTCGCTGATGCAGCGCAAGAAATAATAAAACGAAGCACTCTTCTGCACATTTTTCGAGCACCGCGACTGGCTTATCACATGGTACGAATCGGGGACCGCCATTGGCCGCTGCGCGCCTGCATGTGCTGTGAAACCTATTTGCGGGGTCCATGTCTTGAAGAGCAGCGCAACTGAACAATGCTTTTCTTGTCTAATTATCTCCGTTATGAATGAAAAAAGGCATTGCTCGTAAGTGAAAGCCAGTGTGCGGCGCGCTCTGTAGGAATAGACTACGAGCAGCTGGTCTGATTTGCGGCAGTTGTTGGCTTGCAAAAGCCAATGCATCAAAAGTCATTCACACCCATCAGCCGGAAAGTTCGTGATGCCGCAATGGATGACGTCAGCGCCAATCTTGAGAGGTCGAAAGAGCTCGCAGTGAGAGAACTTAGCATAGACGCCATTGCCATTATGTACAGCAATATGTGGCACAAATATGGCTGCAAAATGGCATGACGCTGGACTTAGTTTGGCTTTTGCAGTCCTGTCGAACTTCTTCCTAGCTTGCGGTTGGCACAAGGCTCTGCCAGATGGAGCAGAAGTTTGGCAAGCGTTTGATGGCCCTGTCTGTGAGCGAAATGTCTGTGACGAGTACACTCGAAAAAGCTGAAAGCGACAAACTCATGGTGCTGGCGTATTTTAGTCACAGTGGCCACTACAAGAAGGATTGTTCTTTTTGGTGTGCAAATTTCATCTCATTTAATGATATCTTTCATAAATAAAAACTCATTTTTCTCAAAACACAAATTTTGCTATTTTTTTCAGTGTGCCCCTCCTTTTTCGGGCACTTCTAGTGCTCGGATCTGCATGAAATTTTGCCCAAGTTTTTTCAATGTATGACAAGTGCAATTATCTAGTTTATATTTCAATATTTTATTGTATAATAAAAAAATATTGTATGTAAACCTTTACTAGGGTAGGTGAAATGTGGACTTTTTTACGTGTATTATTTTTCACGCATATTACATATTTTGTAAGTGCTTCCTAATTAGTTATTTGCACTCTACACTTTATTTGAAGCATTATGAACTGTGAATGGTAAAAAATTACAGAGGTTTAGGGATGAAAAGAAGGGGGGGGGGGGGCAAAACAATTACGGTTTTCACTGTCATGTTGCAGAGCTAAAAGTGTGTAACTTGCAAGAAAACTAATTATATATTTGAAACCAGCATAAAAAGTTCCATAAACAGCTCAAGTTTCATTGCTCTAGGGTGAATATTAAAAAAAAAGTGTCTTCGAGTAGCATCTCCCCTTAAAGCCGGTCGCCGGTTAGCCTGGTGACGCCGACCAAGACAACGCCGAGCCACAGAACACCGAATCAGCTGAGCCACAGAACACCAAACAAAGAATATCACAGAACACCTGAAATGTGCAGAAGCACCAAATGTAGTTCCATGGACACGAGCATATAGCGTTCAGTGTCCAGGTGGTACATATTTGAACATGACAGACGATTTTCCGTTAGTACACGCACAAGAGGTATGCGTTGCACACACGTGTGCAGGCTACCTGGGTCCTAACAAAATCTAAGGGAACCCTGGGTTACTGGGCACCCACGCCGTCGGCATCCTTGTGTGATGCACGCCAATTTCACGCTGATCATGCGGCTCCCGTTACAAGTCGAACAAAGAGAACTAGTGGTCTACCTAAAAAAAAAAAACCACCTGTTAAGCACCGACACATAGGTTAAACATTTTATAACGTAAGAACACTATTCACTCGGAGCTGATAAGGTTTTTAGAGAGACGCGGAATTCCCGCGTTCCACGTTATTGATTGATTTGTAGGGTTTAACGTCCCAAAGCCACCATATGATTATGAGAGACGCCGTAGTGGAGGGCTCCGGAAATTTAGACCACCTGGGGTTCTTTAACGTGCACCCAAATCTCAGCACAGCGGCCTACAACATTTCCGCCTCGGTATTCGATCCCGCGACCTGCGGGTCAGCAGCCGAGTACCTTAGCCACTAGACCACCGCGGCGGGGCCGCATTCCACGTTAAATACATAGTTGCTGATCTGTAACATGCCTTCCATTAACAATATTTTAAAGACAAAGTTATGGCAATAGTGGTCATAAACAACTATGTCAAATACTGTCAAGCCCACCAGATTTGCTTAGCGTTTTAAAGCCGGTTCGCCTCTGGACGCCGTCAGAAACGCGCTGTGCACGCTTGACGAACAAGATAACGCCGAACCAGCCGATCCACAAAAACTCTGTAATGCATTGTCAATATGTTCAAGACAAAGATGAGGCAGTAGTGGTCATAAACAACTATGTCAAAGACTGTCAAGCCCACCAGATTTGCTTACCGTTTTAAAGCCGGTTCGTTTCGGGACGCCGTCAGAAACACGCTGTGCCGACCAAGACAACGCAGAGCCACAAAAACTCTGTAATGCATAATCAATATGTTAAAGACAAATATATGGCAATAGTGGTCATAAACAACTATGTCAAAGACTGTCACTATGTCAAAGACTGTCAAGCCCACCAGATTTGCTTACAGTTTTAAAGCCGGTTCGTTTCACGACGCCGTCAGACAACGCCGAGCCACAAAGACTCTGTAATGCATTATCAATATGTTGAAAACAAAGATATGGCAATAGTGGTCATAAACAACTATGTCAAAGACTGTCAAGCCCACCAGATTTGCTTACCGTTTTTTTTATAACGGTCGCCGGTTTGCCTGGGGACGCCGACCAAGACAACAACACTACCCAACCGAATCAACCGAGCCACAGAACACCTACTGACCAAGCCACAGAACGCCGAACCAAGTGGTCTAACGAAGTACTGTCAGTAATGCCACCGAAAACCTGTAATGTGCAGAAGCAACTGTCCCAAACCGCCGCTAGAAGTTAGGCTAAAAGATTTCTTCAGTGTCGTGAACGTGAACGAGCGCCTCCCAAGCTACAGCGGAGAAATCAGATTCTATGCACCGCTATGCGGCGCTGTTTGTTGCTGGCGCGCTTATTCCTCCGTGGTCTTTGCTTGGTCGCGAGCTGTATGCATCCGCGAGAACCGCCTCTGCGCATTGATGGGTGGTGTCGTTCTGTAATACTGTCTATAAGCAATGTGGTAACGACTTGCCCGAGCATGAACATCGTGTGTTTTGCTATTTGCGGATGTATACCGTACGTGTATGTCTGGTAAGTGCGTGTGTTGCGCAAGGATCGATGGGTCGCTTGGGTGAAGTGTATGCTTGTGCCAAAACTTTCATTGAAGCTTCGTCTTGCGTAACTGCGTGAGACAGATACGAAATTTACAAGTTGGAAGCGATGGAATATTAGCAGGCGTCCACACGACGTTATTTCCCAAGTTGCTAAAATATGCTGTCGCCGATGACGATAATCGGTTTCCTAAGCTATGTCTGTTCTTGTGGGTGTATACAAAGAAGAAACAAAGGAAATAAAATTGAAAATATGCTGGGAGCACTTTATATCTCCGCTCAAAACTGCCACCTTAAGCGTCTTCTTAATAATTGAACAGTACCGCAAGGCAGTCGTGCCTTGCGGTGAAGTGCACGCAGTGTTAATTAGAAATGTAGCACTGGCATTGGGCCTCGTGTGTGCACCTAAATTACACGCGCTATCCTCTGTCTCATCAGTGACGATGCGGCAGTCAGTATCGTCATCATCTTCAGCTTGTGTAACAAGCCCAGGACAATTTACCTAGTAAAGTACATTTTGTGGCAGGCAATTTGCAAGGCATTCACATTTTAGTTCATTGCAGGAGTAATTCAAAATTGCTGCATGGCACCTTCAAATAAACGAAACATGCATATGAGAGGCTTCAGTCGTACTTCAAAATTTGTGCCATGCCTCAAATTGAAATTGATTATAAAGAAAATATATACTAAAGCTGGGTGTAGATTATCATTCACAATTCAATTACCATTCATATTTTAGAAACTTAGAAACTATGTAGCTCATGTTTTCCTATCGAGTAAGCACGAAAATAACCGTTGAAGAATGGTTACAATCACACACACAGTTTGCAAGAAATAGATCTTTGAAACCTATGTCGAGCCAGAACTAAGAGCAAGGTGGTACGAGGAAACTGGTTATAACCCGACATGGGGCTGCTTGTTGGCAAAATGTGGTGGTAATTATGTAAGTGCCTGCAGGGATCTGCACCAAGAGGCTAAACCTGCTACATCTTTTTCAAAAATTTCATTATTTGTGTCAAGCATGCGTGCACTCTTCGATGTTTTGTTCTCTCAGGGAGCAAGTATAGGGCATGCGCTTGAAATCCATGCGTTACCCCTGTGAGATGTCATCACAGTAGACATGAAGGTGCAATGTAGTTGAAAAAGTTGCTGGGCACAAACTTTCTTAACAATTTGAACCCGCTTATACTGCAAAAGTTACCACATGACTTCAGTCAAATAGTTTCTAGCTGTTGTGGTTAATGTCAGATAAAAGTATTAATGAGAAAGTTGTGCTTGGACAACAGTCTTGCTTGACTGACTGAATTAAAATACAGTAATTTAGTACCTGCATATAGAACTGACCATTTAGTTAATTTTTTTTCTTTGTGGTCCTGTTTGTGACAGTTTACTTTTCAAAATATTTCATACAGGATGGTTAAGTTTTAAGTCCATACAGTGGGCAAATTTTATCAGCAGTACCGCATGCTGTACAATCACTGTTACTTCTCCTAGAAAGCATGGTGTTCCACTATTCCGGTATGTCTCGGCTGGGCTTCTTGAGCTCGACGAATGTACATGGCAAACAGTTTGCCAAGTGTAACTACTTACTCCCCCATAACTCTAAATTTTGTTAAGTCATAATAAATAATGGGCAGTAAGGACCAGTTACAAAACCCTTTTTTTATGAACCGCTCATTAATCAGGAACCTAACAATTCTGTACATAAACGATGACAGAAAACACTTCTCCACACATTGAATGATTAGGTTGTACTAATAAAAACACTAATATAATCAGACCTCTTTTTTTGGAAAGTAAATAGAATGCATAAAAAGTCTTACTAGTCCGTGCTTCAATATTGTAGCTAAACTATCACTGAAAGCCACACTCATTTACAAATACCATGTGAATTCCCGGAAACTGCTAGTTAGCTTGATATAAATTGGGGATGTCTGCAGACGAGCAAAAAGTCTACGTTTATGTTGAGCAGAAGTCCAAGTGAACGTGCATGCGTATGTTCATGAAGTGTTTCCGTGTGACATGTGGTGCAACAGCTCTAGCTTAAAAGCTTCAGGCGGCTTTTATGCTGCTACAAAGAGATTTTAGTTGCTCCACAAGCTCCGGAAATGCCTTTCATGAGTCACGTCACTGTGCCTGTTGAGTCTTTAAATAAACAAGTTTGAAGGGAAGCTAAAAATGTTTTTGAAGGGGTGAGTAGCAGAGAGCATTACTTTATCAAAGTCTTCAATTTTATTATGTTAGCACTGATGCTTGCAGGTATGTTAATTGATCATGGTCACTTGAGTAACACCTCAGAGGTCAATAATTTTTGGGTTGACAGCAAGTTATGCATGAGACAGGATTATGCAAATTACAGAAATAGAAGTAATGAAATTGTTGAGAATACTTTGTTAACAGTACATTTACAGGCTTCATGTAGAATTTCCTTTCTAGCAGGGTGAATTCACTTTTGCTGATGCTTCTGATGGCATCGTTGCAGCTCATAAGCACTGGTTTTATGCACTGCATGTGACGATCTTGTTTTTTCAAGGTTCATGTACTGATTGAAAATTATAGGATCAAGAAACTTACATGCTGTCTTAAGGCATAATCAGGCTCACCAGAGAGGTAATTGGTGACATTCTAGTGAGTTGTATGTGGGAGGTCTGTGTACATAACATCATAGTAATCTTGCAATGCTGTAGCTTTATTTGTGTAACGATTGAAGCTTCTTTTTCTGTTAAAAATTTCTGCCAAGCAAACAAGTTCCAACAGCAGGATTGGCCCTTGGGAAAAGTAGCTGGTAAGAGTGAGCTTATTCACAAGCCCTTCAAAAGCACCCACTGAAGGAACTAGTGGCAAAAATTCCAGTGCACCAAGAAGGGCAAAGGAGAACGGTGCAGGTTAACATTTCAGGAGGGTATCTTCTGAACATCATCCTTCTCTAGCCACAAGCTTGTATGGCCAATGTTAAGCAGACCCCTACTAACATAAACTAGGTATAAATGTTGCTTATCTATTGCAAGATGACACACCATATACCTTTTGAGAGTCTCCTCACCACAAGCGTTTACATTAGCCTAAAAATATTTTTTTCTACGGTGCCCTTTTTTTGTCCTAAACAGTTGTCTCAAGCAACAATATGCACATTGTGACAGTCTAGCTGGTGCCCACAAAGATGGCTCCAGCCATCACCATGTATACTCCACTCAGAATGTGAGACACTGTAAAATCATAGGCCGTTGTGCGTGCACAGGACCTTGAACATGTAAGCAGTGACCACTTCTCTTGTGTTCTCTGCACTGGCGTATGCTTGTCGTACACCTGTTCAAGATTGTCACAGTGAAATTAGTTCTGGCAATGCTGTCTCAGAGGTAAGACTGTGTACACCCCCAGGAACACCATGGTGGAGCGAACAGAGGTTCATATCAAATGTAGTAATAAACTGGCAACACCATGGTGATATAACCACACTTGCATTAATTTATTGAGGCAGACATCACATGCTAAGCCTAGCTGTGATCTCTTTTCATTATTGTCTACATAGTTTTCCCATTGGTCACAGCACAGGAAGAAAATTTTCTTTGTGGGAGCACCATATCTTAAGCTTGCATGACTCCAGTGAAGCACTGTGCGAACAGATATATTGAAAATGTCAGCAGTTCGTGTCCTACAAATGGTGAACTGGTTGTCACATCCAGCCGGTGATCCTGCAGGAGCTCTAGGATATACTCTAATGTCATTTCGCATCAACAATGCCACATACAATAGTTTAATAATGGTTATTAATGGGTGAGAGGGTACATAGCTTCAGGGAGGTAATTAAGCTAAGGGGGAAAATTCTAGATGCCTAAGCACCATAGGAAAAATCAAAAAGCACAGGGAAAGAGTTCACTCGCAGCTGAACTACAGAAAATATTTACACTGCACCACACATTCGCATCGTCTATAATTTCCCCTAATAATGTTATACCAACCAGCCCAGCAACAAGTACTTCCAAAGTTATAAAGTGCAGAATGACACTCACGTAAAACAAGAAACACAGGACGCCATTTACCTGCCATCTATCTTTATTTGTGCAGGGTGTCTACCAACCTGGAAGAGTGGGGGAATTGCCTTGCTGGAAAACTGGGGGAACTTTGGTAAAACCTGGCCAATTCATGGAAAACTGGCGACAGTCTGTGCCACCATCACAAAAATAAGCATTACCCTTGATCAATACTCAAAAGGTCACTCCTTCAACTGCAACTACACTGAACAGCTAGAAGAGGCCTGAAAAAAAGGTAATGCATAACTGTTTCTTCTTAATGTTCAAACAAAAAAATACACTGACCAAAACAACACAAAGTTTATTGACGCTTAGGCACCCGATATTGTTCTGAATGACAGCCATGAGAAAGGTACATCGTATTTAAGTATGACTAGGTGAGTGATGTAAGCACCAAAAGTATATGGTCAGTGTTCCATAAATCTTATTGAGGATATGTGCAGCTGTGTGCATGTGCAGGGATTCCAGGTGCCGGCATGATGCAAGCTTGTTTTCTTCGACCAGAACACGGTTACTTGACCAGTCCATTTGAAAGCCTGTATATTCCACATGTTCAGCGAGGGCATTCAAGGCCATTCATGATTTGGGGACATCATATTCGTGTCGTTTAACTCTTTCATTGAAATCATAGATTTCGTAGATTAACGGGTTGTCACAATCGTGGCAGACTACAGTGTAAACAAGACTAAGGAAATTTCCGCTCGGCAGCTTGTTCTTCTTATTGACTAAAGCATTCCTTAGCTTTCATGTTGGTACACGTCCTATTTTGATGTATGTTCCTTATACACATCGCATAGCATATCTGACTTTCCAAGCACAGCATTTCTCATATCGGTAAATTTGTGCATATTTGTCGTGGCCACAATTGCTGCTTGGCTTGAAGGCCTTTTAGTTAGGTGCTTATATTAGAACTGCCATCACAAGAGGCTTGCTGGGCTATATCCTGTCTTTTATAATATTGCCGCAACATAGTGCCTGCATTCAAACAACGCGCCCATCACCTCGCGCACAGGGACATACATGCGCGCCGTCTAGTGTTGCGCAGAGACGATGATGGTAGCATGAGAACCCAGCTGGCCCCTGCTGATGTGCGCCACGCGCTTGGGACTCTTCTTGAAGAAGTAGAAGAAGGAGACATCTTTAGTGTTCTGCTGTAACGTGCTACGACCATAGTCTCTTTGAGTTGTGGGCACAGGTTCGCCCTTTAATAAATACGTTTTATTACACCCCGAGTCCTTCAACATCGTTACATTTCTGGTGGACGTGCTGGGTAATGAATCAAAGCCCTACTAACGCAAGACAGCGTAGCCCCGACCACCAGCGAGTTGATCCTGGGGAACTGAGACCTGTGCATCAGAGGACCAGTCGCCGTCTTCGAGGTGATTCACCAGAATTCAGTCCACTCCACTTCACGCCAAGGGGAACTCAGTCAATGGATGCCGCCACCATGACAAGTCATGTAACACCAGCCCAAGTGGTGATAAATCAGCCTCACCAGCCACCAGTATTTCATGGCGACTTGTATGAAGACGTAGAAGATTGGCTGAACCTCTTTGAGAGAGTGGCACGTTTGAACGGTTGGGACGAGAGAGAGAAGCTCCGCCGCGTATACTTTGCTTTGGAGGACTTCGCAAAGACGTGGTAGGAGAACCATGAAACCTCCTTTACGACTTGGGATGAATTTCGGCGACAAGCTCTGGCGACTTATGCCAGCGCGGATCGCAAAGAAAAGGCGCAGGCTGCGCTCGAATCCAGGAACCAACTCACCAACGAAAGTGTCGCAATGTATATCGAGGACATGATCCGCCTGTTCGAGCGCGCAGATTCCCATATGACTGAAGACAAGAAGCTATGCCACCTCATGCGTGGGGTGAAGCAAGAGCTATTCGCTGTTCTCGTCCGCAACCCACCACGAACAGTTGCAGAGTTTCATACGGAAGCGACAGCCATCGAGAAAACGCTAGAACGGCAGGCTCGACAGTACAATCGAGACATAAACTACGCACCTGCCAATGTCTTCTCTGGACGCCAGCGAACTGACATGGACGCCCTGCGAGAACTCATCAGGTCGGAGATCAGGGAAGAGCTCAGCAAGTTGCAAGCACCTCACACTACAGCAACACTGTCTGTCGTCGACGTAGTACGAGATGAACTGAGGCAGATGATACGTGAGCCGGAACGTGCGCCACAGCCGATCCAACGCATCCCAACGTACTCTGAAATACTCAGACAACTCGCGGCGCACACCAATGCAGCAGTTGCGATGGCCTCTACTTGCCCACAGACGGTACGCAACGCACCTCGTCCACTGGAACCGACGGCTACCTACCTGTCACGAGCCCATGGTGTAGCTCGCTACGTAGATCAAAGGCCCCGGAAAAGTGACATCTGGCGTGACCATGAGCGCAGGCCTTTGTGTTTCCATTGTGGGGAAGCAGGTCATCTGTATAGGTTCTGCCCTCACCGACAGGCAGGATTAAGGGGCTTTCCGTTGTACGCACCATGCCCTCGAAACGGTGAACAGCCAACGGAGATCAAAGAGTACTTGTCCGCGCGCCAGAGCCCACTCACTCCACGCAAACGTCAGCCAAGATCGCCGTTGCCCAGGCGTTACCGATCACCCAGCCCACGTGCTTCTTCCGCACGGTCTGGGCACCGTTCTACAAGCCCACACCCGGAAAACTGAAGCAAGCGACCTGTGGAGGTGAGGCCGCTGATAACTACAGTTGCAAAGATCCTCCATTACGGTTTCAAGGTGACGATGCTATGTTTACAGAGGATAAGCGCAGCAGTGCGAAGATTACTTCAGATTTGCGGTTAAAAATAGACGGATACGAGCTAAATGCATTAGTTGACACCGGCGCTGATTATTCGGTAATGAGTCACAAATTGGCAAAGAAACTGAAAAATGTTGTGACAAAATGGAGTGGGGCACAGATACGCACGGCAGGTGGCCACACTATTACACCGCTTGGCAGATGCACCTCAAGGCTCGAAATAAGAGGCTTTACTTACGTTGCTGACTTCATCGTACTGCCGGACTGTTCAAGGGAGCTTATACTAGGAATGGATTTTCTGCAAGCCAATGGATCCATAATTAATCTCCGCAGATTCAGTGTAACGTTTTCGACCGAACAAGCTATGTCGGTGGAGGAATCGGAAAAGCGACGTCTTACTGCTCTGCGCGTTGTTGATGATGACGTCACAGTGCCACTATGCTGTAGTGTAATGGTGCTTGTTGAAAATAAGGCATTTTGTCACCACGAAGGAATAGCAAATGAAAAGGTAGAGCTCTTTTTAAACAAAGGAATTTGCGTAGCGAGGGGTGCTGTTCACTTAAGGAATGGCCGCTCAGTTGACCTCCTTACGAATTTTGGGAATGAATGTCAGCACATCGCGCAAGGTATGGCTATCGCCTATTTCCACAAGTTCTGCATGACGACTGAACTATGCAGTTTAGCGACAACGCCAACCACTCCACAAGAGGCCTGCAACGTCGACGCATCAGTTAACGTCAACCATAGGCTCCCAGAATATGAAAAGAAACGATTGTTTACCCTTATAAAAGAGTTTTTGGACTGCTTTTGAACGTCCTCTAAGGTGCGACGCACGGCTATTGCAAAACACAGGATTATAACAGAAGAAGCCACGAGACCGATTTACCAACACCCATATCGAGTATCGCAAAAGGAAAGAGACGTCATCAAGAAACAAGTGGAGGAGATGCTTTCACATGACGTGATCCAGCCTTCCAGCAGTCCATGGGCGTCTCCCGTAGTGCTTGTTAAAAAGAAAGATAACAGCCTTCGATTCTGTGTCGACTATCGGAAACTGAACAGCGTAACGAAACGGGATGTATACCCTCTGCCGCGTATCGATGATACACTCAATCGACTACGGAGTGCGAAGTACTTCTCCTCCCGTGATCTCAAGAGTGGATATTGGCAAATTGAGGTGGATGAGCGCGACCGTAAAAAGACGGCATTCATAGCCCCAGATGGCCTCTACGAATTTAAAGCGCTTCCATTCGGCCTGTGCACAGCGCCAGCTACGTTTCGGAGAATGATGGACGCTGTCCTCGCGGGACTGAAATGGCAGTCCTGCTTGGTCTACTTGGATGACGTTGTCGTATTTTCTGCTACATTCGACCAACATCTAGAGCGACTCCGCACAGTATTAGAAGCCATTCGTTCAGCAGACTTGACCATCAAGCCAGAAAAATGCCACTTTGCTTTTGAAGAGCTTTGATTCCTCGGACACGTCGTCAGCTCCGACGGCGTTCGGCCAGATCCCGAAAAGACAGTTGCCATCGCGAAGTTCCCGACACCCAAAGACAAGAAGTCAGTACGTCGCTTCCTGGGCTTATGCGCATACTATCGGCGATTTGTGAAAAATTTTTCAAGCATTGCTGAACCACTTACTAATCTAATAAAAGATGAGGTGCCCTTTATGTGGGAAAGTGAACAACAGGAAGCATTTGATGAGTTAAGAACACGCCTGCACGCCTCTCCAATCCTCGCCCACTTCGATGAGACTGCAGAAACTGAAGTTCACACTGATGCGAGTAACGTCGGCCTCGGAGCCATTCTAGTCCAGCGGCAAAACGGCCAAGAAAAAGTGCTAGCGTATGCCAGCCGCAAGCTTTCGAAAGCTAAGACAAATTACTCTGCAATTGAAAAAGAGTGTCTCGCGGTCATCTGGGCCATAAGTAAATTTCGGCCGCACCTCTACGGTAGACCATTCTGAGCAGTCAGTGACCACCATTACCTGTGTTGGCTGGCGAATCTCAAGGATCCCTATGGCCGACTAGCAAGATGGAGCCTTAGGCTACAAAAGTACGATGTTACTGTGGTATACAAATCTGGGAAAAAGCACAGCGATGCCGACTGCCTGTCACGCGCACCAGTGGAGACGAGTGAGCTGGAGGAAGAAGACTTCCCGTTTCTAGGCGTCGTCCAGGCATCAGAAATCGCTCAACAACAACAACAAAATGACCCCAATTTGCTGCCGCTTATACAGCGTCTCCAAGGACTCAACGTTAAAGTCCCACGCACTTTATCCAGAGAGCTCCCTTCGTTCTGTCTTCGAGAAGGGGTCCTTTACAAGAGGAACTTCAAGCCTCATGGTGACAAGTTTTTACTGGTTGTACCTGCACCTTTACAAAACGAGATTCTGCATGCATGTCATGATGAGCTAACATCTGGACACATGGGTGTCAGCCGTACATTCGCCAGAATTCACCTAAAATACTACTGGCCAAAACTGTTATCATAAGTTCAGCGCTATGTGAAAACTTGCCGTGAGTGTCAAAGACGCAAAACTCCATCCGTGAAACCTACAGGCCTCCTCCAGCCAATAGAACCACCGCATGCCCCATTCCAACAAGTCGGTATGGATCTCCTAGGCCCGTTTCCGACATCGACTGCACGCAAGAAGTGGATAGTCGTAGCCACGAGCTATCTCACTCGTTACGCTGAGACTTACTCGCTGTGCACTGCAACAGCTCTTGAAGTTGCCAAGTTCTTCATCAACAACATAGTCCTCAGACATGGTGCACCCAGCGTCGTAATTACAGATCGTGGCCCCAGCTTTTACTGCAGACCTAATGAAATGTCTGATGCGAATGACCCATGCAGACCAGAGAAGAACTACAGCATACCATCCTCAAACAAATGGCCTAACGAAGCGCCTGAACAGAACTCTGACTGATATGCTTTCAATGTATGTCGACGTCGAACATAAACTGTGGGATGAAATATTGCCCTATATCACGTTCGCATATAATACAGCCGTTCAAGAAACAACGCGAGTGACACCATTTGAACTTGTATTCGGCCGAATAGTCACCACTCCACTGGATGCCATGTTACCACTGAATGATGAAAGCAGCAATCCACCTGGCCTAGACGACTTCCTGCAAAGAGCCGAGGAAGCACGACAGATGGCGAGATACAGAATACGCCGCCAACAGCGTATCGACTCCTATCGGTACAATCAGCGTCGTACCGAAGCGCATTTTCAACCAGGTGACAAAGTATGGACATGGACCCCAGTGCGTTGCCGTGGACTTTCTAAAAAACTTTTTAGCCGCTACTTCGGGCCTTACGAAGTACTCCATCGTGTATGCGATGTAACTTACCAAGTCAGATCCGCTATACACGGGAGCTCAAAACGCCGCAACCCTACAGAGGTTGTGCACGTATTCTGGATGAAGCCTTACTATGAAAGATCACCGTAAGACCAGTGACGCCTACCACGAATCTATTCATTGCCTGACGCATCGGGACGATGCGTATGAGGAGGGGGACTATGCCGTGACATAGTGCCTGCATTCAAACAACGCGCCCATCACCGCGCGCACAGGGACATACATGCGCGCCGTCTAGTGTTGCGCAGAGACGATGATGATAGCACGAGAACCCAGCTGGCCCCTGCTGATGTGCGCCACGCGCTTGGGACTCTTCTTGAAGAAGTAGAAGAAGGAGACATCTTTGGTGTTCTGCTGTAACGTGCTACGACCATAGTCCCTTTGAGTTGTGGGCACAGGTTTGCCCTTTAATAAATATGTTTTATTACACCCGAGTCCTTCAACATCGTTACAATATTACTGCTATTATTATGATTGGCGATGCAACTGCAAACGTCCTCCGCTATGCACTTATTGCAGATATTTCAAGAGTAGCACACTCTCTTCTCATTTCATTTTCATTTTTTTGAGATGGTGTTATTAAATCCATGAGTATTTTTTAGCATTACGTTCATAGAAGAGTACGTAAACGAAAGTAGCACGAAGGTAACCAAAACATGCAACTTAGCTACACAAAAATGTCTACTGGCTTTTTCAGCTTTCCTTTGTTGTACATAGCATGGTCACTCCTCACAACGGTGTTCATGTTGTCTGAGACGCATCTGGAAGCTAAGTTGCGTGTTTTTATTGCTGACAAGGAAGGCTTCTTTTTAACTCTGGATGGCTCTATGTAAAATGATAAGGTAGCCACTGGTTTGGAAAAAAGCTGAATAAATCATTTTCTGAGCAACTGCAGCCAATGAATTTGTGTGAATAGACACGCATCTTCAGTTTCACATGTAAAGTCTGGTGTTCCCCAGGGATCAATCCTGGGACCAGTTTTGTTTCTCATTTACATCAACAACATTGGACATGGTTTATCATCTACTATCAGATTATTTACATACAACTACATCATTTATAGAAAAATTTATAGCACCCAAGCTAACGAGTCATTATAGTTGGACCTTAATAAACTCACATTTTGGTGTCACCAGTGGCAAATGCAAATTAACACTTCCAAAACAAAGGCCATGACATTTACAAAAGCACATAAAACAGAAATGAGTCAATATAAAATTCAAGCTGTCCCCATTGAAGAAGTATCCCTGTTTAAATATATCTTCGTCTTTATCTCTTACTATTTATCTGTCCTGTCTTCTACTCTCTTCCGTTTACTTCCAAACTTCCTGGCGGCTAGGGTTAACCTTGTGTAATTACTCAACCTTGAGTAGTTATATTTGGTTATAGTGGCAATGTACGGCTGGCGTCTGCAGCCTTATGCTATTAAGTGCTTCAGCGTCCCCTGGTTGGACTCCATGGTGGGTGGTCGCCATTGCTGCCGAAAAATAAGTACACAACTATGGGAACACCTGCATTTCCCCGTCTCCTAGATCGTCTTCCGCCTAAGAGAGGACGCACCGATGAAATATCAATTTTCAGCCAACCAAGACAATGCTTTCCGAAATTCCATGTAGTGCACAGCGAAAACACAACAAAACAAGCCAGAGCCATATCTCCATTTCTTGTTGCTAAATCTCTGACTGAGCTCTTTGGCCAAGGATACAAGGTTACAAAGATGGCTAGTGGAGACCTTCTCCTTGAGCTGCCTGAAAAACACCACTATGAAAAACTTGGCACTCTCGTAGCATTTGGTAATATCCCAGTATCTGTTTCACCTCATAGATCAATGAACACCTCACGCAGAGTTGTTTCAGAAGCAGACCTTCTTGAAATGTCTGAACAGGAACTGCTTGAAGGGTGGAAAGAGCAAAATGTCACAGATGTGAAACGAATCGTCATGAGACGCGACAACAAAGAAATACCTACCAAACATTTAATACTCACTTTCGCATCTAGCACACTGCCTTCATCTATAGACACAGGCTACATCAAACTCTCTGTCCGTCCCTACATTCCCAATCCAAGACGGTGTTATAAATGTCAACGATTTGGTCATGGCTCGCAGAACTGCCGGGGTCAGAAAACTTGTGCAAGATGTGGTAGCCGCGGCCACCCATCTGATAACTGTGTTACTGCGCCTCACTGCGTGAATTGTGACAGGGAACACGCCGCGTATTCGCGTTCGTGTCCTAACTGGAAGAAAGAAAAAGAAGTAATCACTCTTAAAGTCAAAGAAAACATCACATTCAAAGAAGCAAGAAGAAGAGTGTCGCCATTTTACGGCGCAACATATGCTGATGCGGCGCGTCAGGGGGCAACGCCGCACCAGCCCTCGCCACCCCTTCGGCCCGCGCATACCGAGGCGGCGGTTGTGGCACCTGCCCCCAAGGCGGCTGTAGCCCAGGCTTCACCGCCTACTCCAAAACAGAGACCGGAGACTGCAGAGTCTTCGGGTCTCAAGGCCTCCCCTCACCAGGCGAGGCCCGAAATTCGAACTAAAAGCCCGCACGTGCGGGCATCCAGTGCCTCCGAGGAGGCAATGGATACGTCGGCACCCTTGGTGCCGAAAGAGCGGCGTGGCTCCTTGGAGCGCGCCAAGAAAACAAAAAAGCAAATAACAGGGCCTGGTGACGGCCCTGTTAAGTGAACTCAAACTCCCTGCCTAAACAGCCACTCGCTTTTCGTACACACAGCACTATTTCGCATTCATCATGAACACTCAAATTATACAATGGAACGTCAGGGGCCTTCTCAGAAACCTTGACAACATCCAAGAACTCTTACATGAACACTCGCCAAAAGTGCTGTGTGTACAAGAAACACACCTTAATTTAAAACACACAAATTTTTTTCGTAAATACGTTATTTTCCGAAAAGACCGTGTTGATGCTATGACATCATCTGGAGGTGTTGCCATCATAGTGAATCAAGGAATAGCATGCACACACTTACAACTCCAAACATCCCTTGAGGCAGTGGCTGTTCGAGCGGTTCTTTTTGATAAACTGATCACAATCTGCACTATTTACATTCCTCCTAGCTATCAGCTGCAAAAACGCGATTTACACTCTCTAATTGATGAACTTCCGGAGCCTTATGTTCTCCTTGGAGACTTTAATGCGCATAGCAGGTTATGGGGTGACTCTCAGTATGACGCGCGAGGTCGACTGATCGAACAGTTCCTTATCTCGTCGAGCGCGTGTCTCCTAAATCGAAAAGAACCAACCTATTATAACCTCGCTAATAACACCTACTCCTCCATAGACCTGAGCATAGTATCTCCATCTCTTGTGCCTCTACTCCAGTGGAAAGTCGTCAGTAATCTGTACGGAAGTGACCACTTCCCCGTAGTTTTGAGCACAACGACAGTAACTGAGTGTCCACCACGTGTTCCCAAGTGGCTCATAAACAGAGCCGACTGGGAACAGTTTTATACTATCGCTTGTCTAGGTTGGAATGACATCTGTACTTTGAACATTGATGTTGCTGTGAACTACTTCACAGCGTTTTTGATTGATGCTGCAACAAAATGCATCCCACAAACAAATGGACACCCTGGAAAACGATGTGTGACATGGTGGAACTCTGAATGCCGAAACGCGCGCAAACAGCAAAACAGAGCTTGGAGGCTGCTTCGGAACTCATTGACAGCCGAAAATCTTGAAACCTTCAAGAAAATAAAGTCTCAAGGCAGGAGAACGCGTCGGCAGGCCAGAATAGAAAGCTGGCAGAAGTTTTTATCAGGGGTTAATTCATACACACAGGAGGCTAAAGTCTGGAACATGGTCGGTAGGATAGCAGGAAAACAAGTACACACACTTCCACTCGTAAACACTCAGGGTGATACCTTGGAAGATCAGGCAAACTTCCTCGGTGCACACTTCGAACAGGTATCCAGCTCGTCCCACTATACTGACACTTTCCAAAAATACAGAACAAGAATAGAAAAGCAGAAACTCGAACACAAATCCACTAGATACGAGGCATATAACCAAGCTTTCAGTCTAGCTGAGCTCCGAACATCTCTAAACTGCTGCAGTACTTCTGCCCCAGGTTCTGACCGTGTGATGTATGAAATGTTAAAAAACCTACCAAACGAAACCCAAAAAACCTTACTTCGTTTGTACAATGCTATTTGGTCTTCTGGCACTATTCCTACCTCCTGGAAAGAGGCTATTGTTATTCCCATTTTGAAAGAGGGCAAGGACCCTTCTTTACCCTCGAGTTATAGGCCTATAGCACTTACATGCTGCTTGTGCAAATTCTTCGAAAAAATTATAAACTGCCGACTTGTACATTTTCTTGAAACAAATAATTTGCTCGACCCATTTCAGTGCGGGTTTCGAGAAAGTAGATCCACCACAGACCACCTTGTTCGTACCGAGGCACAGATCAGAGACGCCTTCGTTCATAAACAATATTTTCTCTCTGTGTTCCTCGATATCGAAAAGGCTTATGATACAACATGGCGTTTCGGAATTCTAAGAGACCTGTCCCACCTTGGTGTGCGCGGAAGAATGTTTCATATAATCGAGAGTTACCTGTCAAACCGGACATTCCGTGTCCATCTGGGCAGTGTGCTCTCCCAAACATTTGTCCAGGAAACAGGCGTGCCACAAGGTGGTGTGCTTAGTTGCACACTTTTTATTATTAAAATGAATTCTTTGCACTTGTCCATTCCCCGCAATATGTTTTATTGTACATATGTCGACGACGTTCAGCTTGGCTTCAAGTCATGCAACTTGGCCATGTGTGAGCGGCAGGTTCAGCTGGGTTTAAATAAGGTCTTCAAATGGGCAGATGAAAACGGATTTCGACTTAACCCACAAAAAAGCACATGTGTCTTGTTCTCTCGAAAGAGAGGCATGCACTCGGAACCTGACATTCGACTGAACGGGCAACGTCTGTCCGTCAAAGCCGAGCATAAATTCTTAGGCTTAATCTTGGACAACAAGTTGACCTTCGTACCCCACATAAAGTATTTAAAAACAAAATGTTTAAAAGCCATGAATGTTATAAAAGTGTTATCACGTACTACGTGGGGTAGTGACAAGAAATGCCTCATGAACCTGTATAGAAGCCTTATTCGCACCCGCCTAGATTATGGGGCCATTGTTTATCAGTCTGCGACTCAATGTGCTTTGAAGATGCTGGATCCCCTGCACCATTCGGGCATCCGCCTTTGTACGGGTCCTTTTTGCACCAGCCCCGTAGAAAGCCTTTACGTTGAGTCAAATGAGTGGTCGCTTCATCTGCAAAGAACCTACATGTCCTTTGTATATTTCCTTAAGGTGAAAGCAGACAAGAGGCACCCCTTATACTCTACTATTGATGACTTGTCGAGCTCCATTCTTTTTCAAAACAGGCCTTCAATGAGGCAGCCCTTCTCAGTTCGCCTGAAGGGTCTAGCTGAGGACACTGGTGTGTCACTCGAACACAGTTTAATGGCTCCTGTAGCATACCCGCCACCGTGGCAGTGGCAGACTATAGATTGCGATGTGTCTTTCCTAGAAGTTACTAAACATGCGCCTATTGCCCATATTCGAACATACTTCTTGGAACTTCAACACAAATACACATGTCCTGAGTTTTTTACAGATGCCTCTAAGTCTAACTCCTCTGTGTCCTACGCTGCTGTTGGCCCTTCCTTTTCGGATGCTGGCCCTCTACATCCAGGCACAAGTATCTTCACAGCGGAAGCTTACGCGATACTTGTGGCAGCTAAACACATCAAACAATCACAAATACAAAAAGCACTAATTTTTACATACTCCCTCAGTGTGGTAACGGCTCTGCACAGTCTTAAAAAACAAAAAAACCCTGTCCTCGTTTCACTTTACTTCATTTTATGCACACTCTACACACTCAACCGACATGTTGTTGTGTGCTGGGTGCCAGGGCACCGTGAGATTCAAGGCAACATGATGGCGGATCAGCTTGCTGCATCCACCCACGAAAGCACCGCCATTACACCCACATCAATCGCGGCCCGTGATCTTAAGCCGTCTCTCAAACGAAAACTCAGGGACTACTGGCAGAGCAAGTGGGATACACACACACAAAACAAACTACACGTTATCAAGCCACACCTTGGCCATTGGCCACCAGTATCAAAATCACGTCACACAGAGGTAACATTAACGAGGCTCAGGATAGGACACACATACACGACACACTCATATCTTTTCTCCGGTGGCGATCCACCATTGTGTGACAGATGTGGTGAAGCACTAACAGTTCTTCACATTTTAATTCAGTGCAAACAATTGGACACTCTAAGAAAACAACACTTTCCTTCACCCTACCGACAACATATACCTCTACACCCTGCAAGGTTCGTCGGTAGGGAACCGCTTTTTAGTCACAAATCATTGTTAGCGTTTTTAAAAGAAATTCATAGCTTTCATGTCATATACCCGGGCATACCGTAGCACGACCTCTCCAGAGAGGTTTTCGCTGCGGTGGCTACACAATAAAGCACTTGCCTCACGGCCCTTGGACGCAAGGGTATGAACGAGTGAGGCACTTGTGCTAATGCCATACATGTCCACCATCGTTTTTATTACCATTAACTTTTGCCATCTATTCGCACCACACACACCTTTCACGGCATGGTCATGATTTTATTAATTGTATGTTTTTACCCGCTTTACTGCGAGGAATTTTATGGCCCTTATACAGCCGCTAATCACAATCATTGTCCACATTCCTGTCTCATGAACTGGCGCTCTTTGGCCATCAAATGGCCCTTGCGCCAAAAAACACCATATATCATCATCATCCTATTTAAATATCTTGGAATTAATTTATCTTCTGACCTATCTTAGAATAAGCGCATCGATATCATAACTAGTAAGATGTCAAAAGCACTTGGCATTATTAAAGGAAACTTTTACTTGGTGAACTACAACCCTAAAATGCTAGCATACACTACACTTGTCCGTTCAAAGATAGAATATGCATCCATCATCTAGAACCGACATCAATCATATCTCATCGATTAACTCGAATCAATACAAAATGAAGCAGCAGGATTTATCCCCAAGTAATATTCTCGCAACTGCAGCACTGCAGATATTACACACTCACTTTCATTACCCCTTCTTGAAAAACGCAGACTGTCGTCACTGTTGTTGCATGTTCATACATTTTATCATAGTAAATCTGCCTTCGTGAAGCTCGCAGAAACACACCTCATATTATTTTGAAACATATTGATCACTAATTCAAAATACAGCCTTTTTTGGCACGCACAATTATGTATCAACACTCACCATTACTTCGAGCCATACATCACTGGAACACACTGCCGGGCGACATTGCTTGATTTATTGATCATGCCGCTATCATTAACTTTTGCCATCTATTCGCACCACACACACCTTTCACGGCATGGTCATGATTTTATTAATTGTATGTTTTTACCCGCTTTACTGCGAGGAATTTTATGGCCCTTATACAGCCGCTAATCACAATCATTGTCCACATTCCTGTCTCATGAACTGGTGCTCTGTGGCCATCAAATGGCCCTTGCGCCAAAAAACACCATATATCATCATCATCCTGTTTAAATATCTTGGAATTAATTTATCTTCTGACCTATCTTAGAATAAGCGCATCGATATCATAACTAGTAAGATGTCAAAAGCACTTGGCATTATTAAAGGAAACTTTTACTTGGTGAACTACAACCCTAAAATGCTAGCATACACTACACTTGTCCGTTCAAAGATAGAATATGCATCCATCATCTAGAACCGACATCAATCATATCTCATCGATTAACTCGAATCAATACAAAATGAAGCAGCAGGATTTATCACCAAGTAATATTCTCGCAAAGTTTCTGCGTTGATACTTGTACGATTGTCGATAAAAAGCAAATATTGAGCATATTTGAGGCACAATATCAACACGTCGACATTCTGCACTGTGTTTCTTTATACTAGAAAAGGCATAAATAAGTAATTCTAAGCAGTGCAGCTGACAATGTGACGCTTCGCACGAAAAGGCGAGTTTCCTACTCTTTGCTAAGACGATACTGTGCTCCTACCTATCTTGAAATCTACAAAATATGGCCTCCAAGATTGGAGGCATGCTGCGTGCTCACTATAACAAAGGCCATCCTTTCGTTTTCTGAAATTACCGCCTGATGGCGCTCATGTCTTACGCAACACCTCCAGGATCCCGTTCACCAGTTTTTTCGTGCAAAACATCAAATAAATATTTCATTCTATTCACTCTTTTTATGCGAAAGACGATAGTCTTTCGAGGACATTTTTAGTCAAAAATGCAGATATGGGGCCAATTTTTTTCATGGCAATTTACTGTATATATATTTTTTCGCACTATGGCTGTGTCTCTTTTATTGAGTTTTCTGTCCTGCCACAATTTTTTTTCCCTTTTGCATCTTTGTCTATGGAACTGTATTTTACTTTGTTTACCATTTTAATTTTATAATGGCAATGTTCTGATTTGCAAATTTATCGTACAACTAAAACACCCTATGCTATGCCCGAATGGGCCTTTAGTGTATATATGAATAAAAAAAGTGTTGATGCAAAAAGCGGGCGGCTGAGTGAATAAGTTCATGCCCTGTTACTAACGCTTAATCGGGAATGCGTAGCGGCAAGTGTGAAAAAAGCGAAAAGCCAAGAACTATCAGTTTTTATTTCAGTAAAATTCATGTTGCCACTAAGAGCTGTTGTTTCAGAGTATCTTCAAAGACATTTGGAGCTTTTGAAGACTTGTGATCGGCTAAGAATTTCCTACTCAGAATCTGTCATCTTATTACTAAGTGAACAACCTTCCTTGTGCCGCGACGCATTTGGTATAGACGTGAAAGATTTATATTAATGTTTGCCCCAATGTGAAGAATTGAAATGTATAAAGCAGTGCATAAGAGAAGATAACAATGAGTTCTTGTTTCAGTGCCAGTGTGGCTTCTCTATTGCGTAGTTTTTAGAGCTCATGCAGGCTACCTAAATTTTATCGTTGTGCCTTGTAAGGGAAATAATTTTGTCCAAAAATCTGGCATCTGCATTGAATCATGAATATCCCTGTAATTAGTTATATTTTTCTTGGGTATGTAGACGGGCATGTGCAAAAGCATATGAATTGGTTATCATCGCACGCTGTTTGATATGTCCATGACTTCTTAGTTCTACTGGACATTAACGTTTGCTCTGTACTGGTTGCTAATATAAAGAAAGATTTTAAGGAAAACGGGATGTCAGCATTTCGCGTTGTAGTTGCCAAAAATTGATGAGCTTCAATTTCTCGATTTAAGACAGGCTTTCATCAAAGATCACATTTGTAGCAATACCAACCTAGATTCGTAAAGCCAATTCTGAATTTTAATTCTGGCCACTCAAAACCATACAGGGAGCCATTGCTTCAACTGTGCTGGGTGTCGCTCTTCAGAAGTTACGCGAGCACCTTATGGCGCATGCATTTGATACACAAGTTGCTCGCCTTGCACATTCTAGCTTTCCGAGTGACGTGATTTGCTCCTTGTCGGAAAAACTTATTTCAAAGCTAGAAGTTTCATCATTGTGATTCTAGTGCCCCAGAAATCAGCAAGTAAAAGAGACAGGCAGTTATCCCATACATACACAGGATAGTACATGGTTTGAAAAATGTTGGTGCTCGTTATGGCATAAACATGTCATTCTCAGCACGTAATAAAGTGCATAATGTGTGTACTTTGGTGGATAGAGCGTTGTGTCAGCAGCCAGGGAAAGGGAACAAATGTGTCTCCGGTCATGTCCACATATATGCTCCTTGCACTACTGGCGTGGTTTATGGGATTCCACTGTCTTGCAGCTGCGAATATGTATGTGAAATGGGGCGTTACATAAACGTGCGCTTAAGAGAGCATGAGCTAATGCTATGAGATGCTGCAATCACGTCTCATTTGGCAGCTCATTGTGAGCCATGTGGATGTGTGCTGAGGGTTGGTCAGAGATGCCCGAAAAAGTATTCTGGAATACAGATATCGAAATGCGTGGTTTGGAAGCATAAAATACAGATACTGAGATAAATTTGTAATTGATGTGACAGGATATTTCAGAGATCCTTTTGCAAAAAGACAAAAAAAGTACTCCGGAATACAGATACTAAAATACTTTTCTCTATGTCGGGGATAGTTATACTCCATACAGACATTTGTTATGTGCAGCATAATATTTAATATGTGCAGCGCATTGAAACTTGCAAATGAAATTGATTTATCACATTATCGCCGTCCTCTGAGTGTCATTAAGGCATTACAAAGGATGCTTATACTGCACATAATTGTTAATAAACACATATTTACAGATATCAGTTGCAATAAAAAACTATGCCATATGAGAGCATCAGTCACACGCATTGTACACCGAAATCTGGAACTCAACAGCAACAGTATTAGCTATGCTAGAAGGAGCATAGTTCAAGCGAAGTGCGGGAACCATAAACAAACGAACTTCCAGTTGAAGATTTAGTGTTTTCTAGAAACATGACAGAAAAGGCAGAAAGAATTAAGAACGGACAAAACAAGGAATGCGAAAGGAAACTAAAAAAGACCTCTTTCAAATCGTCGTTTGGCCATGCTGGCGTTTTTCAGAAACTCTCTGCAGAAAGAAGTATCGTAGATGGCACACGGCACCACGCACCAAATTCTTTGGGTGGTTTGTGGCTTCCGCAATAAGCTCCAGTTTTTCAAATTGGCGCCGCAAAAGAAAAGTACATTTTTGAAAAGTGCCTCAATACAGCAATACAGACACTCAAAGGTATCTCTTAAATACTATTGCGATACTGCCCAGCCCTGTGTGTGTCTCACTTGTAGAAAACAAATATCAAATATTGACATGTTGATTAGCGCATGCATGAAATAGCCAAAGCATTTTTCATTAGATCTAAGAACAAGTACATAAGTATTCCGTGTAACACTCTTCTAGATGAAGAACATAACCTCTTAGAGAAGACATGAATCATTCTGTGTTGTAACACATGTGTACATGTGCACAGTTTTGATGAGTCAATATTTCCTATATATGCTCTTCCCTTTCCCAAATAAATTGCAGTTGTGAAATCAGCACTGTGACCCTCTCTGACCGCTTCTAGCCCGTTCCTTTGTAAAATATTCTATGGTGAACATTCACCAATTTGCCTAACTCACGATTCTCCATCTTTTATTTACCTATGGAATCAGAGAATCTGTTGTGGCCTGACAGATTCCTTTTTTCCACCCCATATTCAAACATCAGCGCTTCAAACGCTACCCCAGCTTTTATTGCAGGTGTCTGAGGGCTTTCATTGTGCTCCAGGTGTCAGAACCCAGAGAAATAAAACACCAACAAGCATGCGTGCATTGTGTAAAAAAAAAAGCGAGAGAGTGAAAGAAAGGATAAAGTAAATTTTGCTGTACAGTTTCGTTCTTGCGACGTTGTTATTAATCGTTGTCAAGACAAGGATGCATAAAATACGTAAGTACTCTTTTTTGCTGAAAAGTATATTTTAGACGTGTACAAATTAGACGGGGATACAAATCATTAGTAAATACAGCAGTCTAGGTCTAGGTAATCTAATCCAATCCTAAATGGCCTGCAGGCTATAGCCATTATAATGAACTAGAATGTGCTACAGTAAGCCAACTGGCCGGGTTGTCGCATCCTTGTTTTATATGAATGCCGCGAGATGGCGCCACTTCTACGTTTCCTAGCAGCATTGGCTGCACTGTTGGACTATTGCAGGCTCCTTCAAATTTGCAGCTGCAGTTGATTTTATTTGTGTGGTTGTGTCCTGGTTGTTCCAAAAATCAAACGGCCTACTTCCTCAGTGCCTGGGTCATTTATTTTGACCAGATACACACATTTTTTCATATTTATCATATACACTCACAACATTATGACTGTGTGTACAAAATATGTTCATTTGTTTTATATGAGGACCTCATATTTTATATGAGGACCTCATCGCTATAGTGTTCTTTCCACCGCACAGTTTTCCTAGCAGACATTATGGTCATGGAGTTTGGTTTTAATCGCTGTGAAAAACCCGGAAAAGTCAGGAAATTTGAAAAAAATCAAATTGATAAACACCCTGTTGTGGCTTTGCTAGCAAATGTGTTAGGAAACAGACACATGTGCGGCGTGGAAGTGTGCGATGTCACAGTCATGTACTGTCGAGAAACGTCACATAACTATGCTTGAAAAACTTCTTTGACCTTCCAAGTTTGAACAGATGAGCCAATGACACATCACTTCTTTCCTAGCATGAAATTCTTTTAAGAGTTCACATCTATCAGGAACCCTGCCTGTGATCTTTGTCAGGTACTTAATCTGAACTGACATGCCCTAATACTTGCACAACAATCTGTCAGATTTGTCCATCCACTCTTAACAGCCTGTAAATCCACTCCTAACAGCACCCCCTCCACTCTTCCAGTATAGGCCAAAAGGGTGATCACTTACAAAACTATGCTTGTGGAACATTACTATATATGAACCTTACAATTGTTTGGTGAAAAAAATTAGGGGACCCTTAAGGTTCGAGTAGAACACGACAGTGATATCCAATCCCTAGTGCATACTCCAACCACCTAGTGCATACTTTTTACAGGATAACATTACTTGAAATGTTTATACTGCAGATTATTACCACGTAATTAATGTTTAAAGTGGCTTGTGCCAGTAGGAGTTTCGCATATAGCTGCAGTCTGTGTAATGGATTTCTAATGGTGGCTAAGCGAGCTTGTTGGTACGTACACATAGTTACTTCGAAGAGCGCAGAGATGGGACACAGGATAGACCACACAATACAGGCACTGGGTAGTATGCTTTAAACCACGATCAACTATGCGCATGAAATGTTCTTAAACTTGTTATGCACCCACTACGTGGTCCTAAGAGAAACTCCAGTAGCAATTGTGCGTTTTGTTATTTGTGGCTGGCTTTAAAAAACAAAGTCATTATGATAATGAGACGTTCTGATGGCCAGTGGCAATGCACATTTGTACCATGAAATACTGCGATATTACATGTTGTATTGTGAAGCGTGTATACAAGATGCGTGTATTTGTAAAGCATGAAAATTATTTTTGAGCAGGCACGTGGCTTTGTGGTAGAACGCCTGCTTGCCACACAAGCAGCTTGGCATCTATTCTCACTCAGACCTAGCAGGTTTTATTTGTTATTCTTTTTATTTCCATCTTTCCATGTTTCTATATCATGGACCAGATGTAAAGTGAACATGGAGAATTTCATGCACCAAAAAAAATGACAACACTGCAGCTCTACAGGTGGAATCACACTTGTCCAGAGCAGCGGAGCGCATGGCTCTTGTTAACGACGGCTTCTATGACACCTTAGCTACATGCTTCTGTTTACGCTTAAATTATCGCACAAAGGCCTAGCACGCCGTATGCCATGTTAGATATTTATACAGCGTCGGCATTAACATATTTCTGCAGAAAACGGCAACTGGAGCGGTCGACTGGGTGTTTTAGACAAGTGCAATTCGATCTGTAGAAATATTCAGTGATTTAACTCTCCAAATTTAATTTTATTATGTTCGATTTGAGACGTCCCCCGCTACGCCACCGATCGCCAAAGAGAGGGAAGAACACTCAACCCTTTTTCTATCCGGTTCCCTCTTGGCTACGTGTCTCAATCACTTTCCACATACAGGGATTCGTGCTGGGGCCGGGAAGTAAGAAACGCTACGACCTGTTTCTGTTTACTGATTCATTTAATTTGATAGCAAGTGCAAATGGCGTACACACATACTGTCCGTGAACGACATCTCTGTTACACGAAATTGTAACACGTCAGCAAATACTCGCGACACGCAAAGCAGGATACATAAGTTAAGTAACTGTGACAATACGAGGGTGCCTTAATAAAAAGTAAACACACGACAACACAAATGGTAGAGTCATTAATTAACAAAATCGCGCAATGTCTCAACAGGCCACCTCCCTTCCCACAAAGCTAATCTAAATAGGGTGCATAAAGTTCGTCTCACGAATGGTCCGTCTTGTCAGTCTTCATCGTCTTCGTTGTCTCTCTCGGCGATTTCCATCTTAATCTTCTTTTATAACGTCCCGCAATCACTCGCTTCCTCGTTTCTCATCTCTAACTTTCATTCCTCATCGTACCGTTTTTGCCTCAGTCATAATCTCATCGATTCTCATTGCTATCTCTTCGCACCGTTATCTTCCTTTTTCATTCCGTTTTTCTACCATCTCAATCTCAATGCTCCGTCTCTCTCCGACTCTTCACATCGTATCTCGGGACCCCCAAGCTCGTCTCGTAGTCCCCTTTTTTGTAGGATCCGACTCCGCCCTACCGGGGCACCAAACCAGTCCGCCACTCCACGCGGCATATCTTTTCTTCTCAGTCCGAGTGTATCCTCTTCGGCGGCCGCCCCCGCGGCCTACATCAGTAGAAAACCCTCTCCCAAACAAAGCCGAGCAAGTAACGATGTACAAACTCAAGCCTCAGGGAGAGTGATGGGCGAGCCGTCCGAAGACACTTTAATTACGGGCGAACAATGGTCCCGATGCTTTCGGCACTTGGCGAGCCGATGTATAGACCAAGTCTCAACGTTTTCATGCAGCTCGGTGTCTCCCGCCTAATTCTCCGTAGCCGCCGCTTCTTCGTCGTTCACCGCCCTGGGCGGCCATTCGCGCAGAACGCAGCAATAAGCCCTGGAGCCACGGAGGTTGACGGAAAGGCATACTGGACCCGGCACAGGCGCTTGCCGCAAAAGTCGCATTCTCCGAACTAACAAAAGGTGTTCTGCTGCTCCCCCATGCCACAGATCTGAAGGGAGTGCGCCGATTATCTCCACCGTACGCTGTCACACGGTCTGCAGACGACAAGGCGCCGTCCGGTCCTCGTGTTTGGGCGGGGGAGCCCGTGAAAATAGTAGAAATAATCCATCTGGTACTTAACTCCGGAATGCCCTTTATGCGTGGGTTTGAGAAACGAGCGCACACATCTCGAAAGGAGCGGGGTTCAGTCCGTGTTTGCGGGGACGTCACAGATTCAACAGTCATTATTTGCGAAACTATATATGTTTTAACAGTTTACTAATGTTTTAAAATGTTAAGTACACCAAAGTAAAAGGAAAACTTGTGCAACAGTATGATACACAGCATCCCCCTTGGCACATTATAAGAAAAGGCTTGAGAAGTTGTGTAGCGCAGCTGGCTACTTAGCTCCAGGAATGTACTTGTATCAATGAATACTTACCCTTTCTTAACAGTTCTGTGGATTTTGAAAGCCTGATTATTTCCTACAGCCAACCAATTTTTTAATGTACATTTCTTTTATGTCACTGGAAAGCTCGCAATTCAGAGTGTCTAATCATGCATTGGCAACACAAAAAAGGCAATGAAACAGTTTTCACCAAACGTTGTTGCTGATGGAGTCTTATATTCAACGCATGTTGCAAACAGTGGCCTACGGCTGTTCACTGCATTGGTACCAAATTCTGCCATGGCAGAGTGCATGAGCGAAATGCTGGAGAGACGGTGTGTGCTTGCACTGTGGTTCAATGCAGGTCTTTTGTTGCTGTGGAGGAAGCTCCACTGCTGAGCATCAATTTCTTAACCTTTTGAGGGTTACTAGGATGAATGCATCCCACTTTTTCCTCAGTAAAACTTTCTCTGCCACTTCACGTTGCCATCAGCACAATGCCTTCCAGCTGTGGTGTACCAGAAACATTAAGGAAACTGAGAAACTATATATTGCACGTTTACAATGCATGGTATCAGTGATACATTGAGCTTAAAATCATTTTGTTCTGTTAATATTTTTTCAGCCGGTGTCATATTGCGTACCAAATAGCTAAAATTCCAAATTTATGGTATTCTTCTGTTCAGAATTTTGAGAGAATTTTAGCATGCAACTATAGATTTTCTTTTTAAATTGCAAAATTATATCTGCCTAAAATTGTTGTGAAAGTGCACTCGAATGAAAAATGAAGCACTTCCTTGCGTAGCCTAACAACATAGCATACATGTATAACTGTTTTTTCATGTTTGATGGATGTCACAAAACAGCAGATTCTTTTATATTTTTTACCATTATGAGGAGAGCCAATGAGATCAAAAGCTGTGGCTAAGACACTGTTGCTAAAATTTCCGGCCAAAGGAAAAATATGGCAAAATTGCTGCTTCATACAGCCAGGAAGCCAAAGAGAACACGAATATTCAAGATCATCAAATCATGCAAGATATATGAGAAAAGCAAATATGTCACACCTGAATAGAGTTCACAAATATGATGCAGCATTTGTAAACGCACTTGCATTCAGTGCATTGACACCACGTCGAAGTGGCTTGCCATGATTCATTACCACAATTTTAATTATGTGCAAAAATGTAGGCTTAACTGAGATGTTCGCCCTTATCTGTTGCAGAAACAAGACAAGACATGCATAGACACAGCTTCGTTGAATGTGAATGAAAAGCAATATTCTCCTTTTTCTTTATTTTCTTATGAATGCGTGCACTCTTCTATGCCTGTTATTTTTCTCCTTGTCTTCGTCGGATTTCAATATTATCTACACCTACCGACAAGACAGACACAAGCTGAAAGGGTTTGTGTATGTGAAGACCTTGGAACAGAGCCGCTAGACTCAATGCCACAGGCAGAGGAGCAGAATTGTGTAGAACATCTGAAATTAAGGTTCACTGCAATTTTTTTCACGCAGTTTTAGAAGTGTTCCTCTGTACTGTTTCCATTGGGCCTTTTTAAGCAAGAAATTTGGCAGCAGAATTACAGCTTAATGCCTTATGAGACAATGTGACAGGTGTTGCCCCACTTATTCAAAGATGCTTCATGGGTCGATAAGCCACATGCGTCCCACTTTTTTCTCATAAATTGATGGTCATATTTTAGTGAAGTTTGTGTCACACTATTTTTAGGCATGAAGTTCTGCAAATTTTTGTTATGTGAAAAATATCGATGAACCCACGAAGGGTAAGTTAAACTGCATAATAAGCAAAATTGAAAGTGAAAATGCAATATATATATTATATAATTTTAAGCCAGATTAACAATTGTCTGAGCTGCAGCAGGCAACGTGCAGAAATTCTTCAGAACTCGATACTAAGCTTTTGCCACAAAGCAGTGCAATGGCACAGCTGCTGTGATTTTCAAATACCATTTCAAAATACATATACATCTCAAATTACTCAAGGAAAAGGGAGCTTGATTTTATCATACTTCTGCATGTTTCCAAATAAAGAAAGATCTATTTACGCTTTCTGGCCAGTTAATTGCTGTACCTCTAAACAGACATAAAAGTGAAAGTCATGACATTTGGTAGTCTAACAAGGGACCTAGGGATTTCAACATCACACCAATGTGATTTGGCATAAGCTGTAAAAGCTTATTCAATCAGTCATACATTGTTACCCTTTTATGCCAGTTCTAATGCGATAGTTTTAAAAATCTCGTGGGCGTCATGGATTGTGAATGATGAACCTTGTGAGCAACTGGAAAACCAAAAAAGATGCAAATAAAATAAGTAATAAAAAAATCCCCAGTTTGCGGGAGGATCGAGCCCAGGCCATTTGCATGGCAAGCAGGCGTTCTACCGCACAGCCACACATCTGCTTGGAAATTCAGGGAAAATAGCTTCATCTGCATGAAAATGCAGAGAAAGTAACGTTAGGCTTTGCAAACACATGTGTCCTGTATATTGCCTTCACAATTCAATATGTAATATTGTAACGAATGTAGCAGCCTCACAACAACGATGTTCTATTTACACGGTTTATTAAGGGCGAACTTGTGCCCAAAGTGAACGACGCACAGCAGTCAAAAGATCCAAGGGCGGTAGTCCTCGTGAGCCTCTGCCTCGAGCACCCTCGTTCTCTTCTTCATGCGCGTTGGCTGTTCGGCGGAGTATCGGGCGCATGCAGGGCCGGCTCGTGCATTGCGGCTGGCTTCGTCGCTCGTAGTCGTGCCGTTAGCGTTTCTCTGGTTCCCAACGTCCGCGTTGCGCGGAGCAATGGTTATTTCCTGTGGTATTATTCCCCCTCTTAAGAGGCATCGCCCCGTTGCTTTTGATGATAATGTATGCAGCGTTTTCGTCTCGGAAGGTTTGTAAGAGTGAAATGGTTGTACAGCAAGCAAGTGGGGGTGGCTAGTCTTCGTACCGGTTGTAGTACGGTTTCATGTGCACAATGTGTACACGCTCGGTGGGGTTGCGTCGTTTAGAATGCCCGTGTCCTGTAGGCTTGACTTCATAAACGAGGTCGCTGAGTCGGTGTACTACCTCGTAAGGACCGAAATATCGACAAATGAGTTTTTTAGACAGGCCTCGTCGTCGTACTGGGGTCCATATCCACACTTTGTCACCAACTTCATACCGTGTTTTACGTCTTCCTCGGTTGTAGCGGTCGGCATCGATTTGTTGTTGGTGACATATTCGGTACCTTACTAATTGGCGGGCCTCCTCCGCTCTCTCTCTATAGTCATCGAGATCAGAAGGGTAGTCATCTTGATCTATAGGTAACATAGCGTTCAGTGTTGTGGTAACTACACGACCGTAAACTAGTTGAAACGGGGTAATCTTGGTAGTCTTTTGTACGGCGGTGTTATAGGCGAAGGTGACGTACGGTGAAATTTCGTCCCACTTTTTTGTGTTCGACGTCCACATACATAGATATCATGTCAGCTAGAGTTCTGTTAAGGCGTTCAGTCAGGCCGTTGCTTTGAGGGTGTTATGCGGTAGTTTTCCTGTGAACAGTGTGGTTCATGTTCAGCAGGCATTCCATGAGTTCTGCCGTGAAAGCCGGTCCGCGATCGGTGATTACAACAGTTGGAGCACCATGCCGTAGCACTATGCTCTGCACAAAGAATTTGGCGACCTCAGCTGCCGTTCCTCGATGCAAGGAGTCTGTTTCCGCGTATCTCGTTAAATAATCAGTCGCTACAACGATCCACCTTTTGCCAAGTAAAGATGTCGGGAATGGTCCGAGGAGGTCCATTCCAACTTGTTGGAAGGGTGCTTTCGGTGGGTCTATCGGGCGCAGAAGGCCCGCTGGCTTAGCACGAGGCGCTTTCCGTCTTTGGCACTCGCGGCATGTTCTGACATAGCGCTGTACTGAAGACAATAGCTTGGGCCAATAATAGTGCTGACTGATTTGTGCAAGCGTTCGAGTGACCCCCAAATGTCTAGACGTAGGCTCATCGTGGCACGCTTGTAATATTTCTTGCCGCATAGTTGCAGGAACGACAAGCAGAAACATTTCACGGTTGGGCTTAAAGTTTCTCTTGTAGAGGACATTTCCTCGGAGGCAGAATGATGCAAGGCTTCGAGAAAATATACGAGGTACTTGTACATCAGCTCCTTTCAGGTGTTTGATGAGCGGGAGTAATTCTTCGTCCGCATGTTGAATTTCAGCTATCTGAGAAGTCTCAACAACAGCCACGAATGGAAAGTCCTCTTCATATGATAGTGCTGTGTCTGCAGGTGCCCTTGAAAAACAGTCGGCGTCGGTGTGCTTCCTGCCAGATCGGTATACTACAGTTATGTCAAATTCTTGCACTCTGAGGCTCCACCTTCTTAGTCGTCCAGACGGGTCCTTGAGTTGGCGAGCCAGCAAAGGGAATGGTGATCGCTGACTGCCTTGAATGGTCTACCATACAAGTAAGGCCGAAACTTACTGATGGTCCAGATGACGGCAAGGCATTCTTTCTCTGTGGCCAAATAATTGGTCTCCGCCTTTGTTAGAGTCCGGCTGGCGTATGCTATCACCTTTTCTTCGCCATTCTGCCACTGTATTAGGATGCATCCTAGGCCGATGTTGCTGGCGTCTGTGTGTATTTCCGTGACAGCTGTTTCATCGAAATGAGAAAGAATTGGGGGCTCTTGCAACCGTTTTCTTAATTCATTAAAGGCGCTTTGTTGCTCTGTTTCCCACTGGAAAGGTACATCTTCTCTCGTAAGTTTCGTCAAAGGTTCTGCAATCTGCGAGAAATTTCTGACAAATCGTTGTTAGTAAGCACAGAGACCTAGGAATCTCCATACTGACTTTTTGTCTGCTGGCACCGGGAACCTTGCAACGGCGGCTGTCTTTTCGAGATCAGGGCGCACACCGTGGGCGCTGAAAACGTGCGCAAGGAATCGAAGCTCTTTGAAACCGAATTGGCACTTTTCTGGTATGATGGTTAAATCTGCCGAACGGATTGCTTCTAACACTGTTCGCAGGCGCTTGATATGCTCCTCGAATGTAGCGGCGAAGATGACCACGTCGTCAAGGTACACTAAGCAACACTGCCACTTCAATCCGGAAAGTACAGTGTCCATCATGTGTTGGAACGTTGCCGGCGCACAACAGAGACCAAAAGGGAGAGCCTTGAATTCATAGAGTCCATCCGGGGTAACAAAAGCAGTTTTCTCGCGATCGCGTTCATCAACTTCGATCTGCCAGTATCCACTTTTCAGATCTAGTGATGAAAAGAACTTGGCACACCGAAGTCTGTCTAATCTGTCGTCAATACGCGGGAGGGGGTATACATCCCGTTTAATCACAGCATTTAATTTCCGGTAGTCGACGCAAAACCTTAGCGTGTTATCCTTCTTCTTGACAAGTACTACAGGAGATGCCCACGGACTGCTAGAAGGTTGAATAACATCATCTTAAAGCATCTCCTGTACTTGATTCTTGATGACTTCCCTTTCTTTTGGTGAAACGCGGTTTGGGTGCTGGCGTACCGCCCTGGTTGTCTCGTCTGTTACGATCCTGTGTTTTGCAATGGTTGTGCGTCGTACCTTTGAACTATTGGAGAAACAGCTGCCAAATTCCCGTACAAGGTCGTATAGCTGTTGACGTTGGATCACTGAAAGATTGGGATTTACGGATATTACGTCGCAGACATCAGATGTTGGTTTCATATCCGTTGACGTTGTTTCGAGGCTGCATATTTCTGTGGCTTCACAAACCTCACGAAGAAAGGCTATGGCTGTCCCCTTTGCGATGTGCTGGAATTCGTTCCCAAAATTTGTCAGGAGGACGTCTGCATACCCGTTTCGTAGCTGGATAATCCCTTGTGCCACACAAACACCTCTTTTCAGGAAAACATCCATGTTGCTGTCTGCCACACCTTCGTAATCACCAAACGTATCATTTCTGACTAGAACCATTACACTGCTCTGCGGCGGTACAGTCACATCATCATCGACGATGCGCAGTGGAGTGGTGTATTGCTCGTCTGCTCGAGCTACCTTTATAGCTTGTTCTGTTGAAAATGATACGCTGGACCTCTGCTAATTAATAATGGCACCATTTGCTTGCAGAAAATCCATTCCGAGTATAACTTCTCTCGAACATACGGGCAGGACAACAAAGTCACCAACGTAAGTGAAACCTCGTATCTCAACTCTTGTGGCGCATCTGCTGAGAGGTGTAATAAGGTGACCGCCTGCCGTACGTACTTGAGGTCCACTTCATTCGGTCAGAACTTTCCTGAGGCACTTCACTAATCACAGCTTATCACAGAGTAATCCGCACCGGTATCGATTAAAGCCATGAGCTCTAGCCCATCAATTACCAAAGGCAAGTCTGAAGTTATCTTCTCATTACTGCACTTCTTTACCTGGAGACAGTCGTCGTCATTGTCACGCTGGTGTCGCAGTGGAGGATCTTCGTATTTCGAATCACCAGCGGCCTCGCCTCCACAGGTCGCCCACTTCAGTTTTCCGGGTTTGGACTAGGCGAACGATGCCTAGGTGCGTTTGGAAAGGGACGTGGGCTTGGCGAGCGCTGTTGTAGAGGGGATGGTGGCCGCGGTTGATGACGACGATGTTGGACGGCCTTTCGCCGTTTCGCGGACAGTCACATGGTGCGTTGACCGCAAATCCTCGAAGACCAGCTTGACGATATCGGCAAGACCGGTAAGATGGCCAGCCTTTCCACAGTGGAAGCACAGGGGCCTACGTTCCGCATCTCGCCATACATCTCTTTTCCGAGGTCTTCTCTCTGTCGGAAGAGGTGCGCTGCGAGTTGCCTCTACGATATGGCGCAGGCTACGTGTTGTCGGTCCATAAGTACCAGGTGTCTCGATAGGCGCACAGTGGACTGCAGGCCGCCTAAGCACCTCAGAATAAGTTACCACGCGTCGTGTCGGTGGTGCATCCCTTTGCGGCTCCCGTATGGCCTGCCGAATTTCTTCTCGGACAACATCCGCAATAGACAGTTTCGGTGAAGCGGGTGGCTGCAGCTTGCATGGTTCCTCCCTGACAACTGACCGGACGAGCTCCCGCAGAGTGTCAAGATTATCGACGTTTGCCGAGAAGACCCCTGCTGATGTACAGGCTACGTAACGATTGTATTGCCGGGTTCTCTGCTGCAGCGTCGTTTCTATTGTTGTTGCTTCCGACCGAAACTCAGCAACAGTGCGCGACGGATTACGAACGAGTCCCGCGAACAGCTCTTGTTTTACCCCATGCATGAGATGACGCACTTTCTTGTCTTCAGTCATGTTGGGATCAGCTCGCTTGAACAGGCGGGACATGTCTTCTATGTACATAGCGACAGTCTAATTTGTGCGTTGATTCCATGCACGAAGAGCTGCTTCTACCTTTTCCCGGCGATCATCGTTACCAAACGTACACAGTAGCTGCCGCCGGAACTCTTCCCAGGACGTCAAAAATGCATCGTGGTTTTCGTACCACACTCGCGCTGCGTCTTCCAAAGAGACATATACGTTGTGCAACTTGCCTGCTTCGTTCCATTGGTTTATGTTCGCCACCCTCTCGAAATGATCCAGCCAGTCTTCGGCGGCCTCGAACGGGTCACCATGGAACACCTTCGGTATGACGGGCTGGCTGACAATGAGCTGCGATGATGCAACTTGGCTAGTCATGGTGGTGGCGTTTCTTGTTTCCGTCGCTGATACCCTTGCACAGGGGGAAGTGGTTCAAATTCTGGTGAATCCCCTTGAATACGGCGACTGATCCTTTGGTGCACCGGCGTAAGCTCCACGGATTGCAGATGGTCAGGGCTTGGACTTCGCTCTCTCGTGGGGGTTGGAATTATCTACCCAGCACCTCCACCAGAAAATGTAACGAATGTAGCAGCCTCACAACAACGATGTTCTATTTACACGGTTTATTAAGGGTGAACTTGTGCCCAAAGTGAACGACGCACAGCAATCAAAAAGGTCTAAGGGCGGTAGTCCTCGTGAGCCTCTGCCTCGAGCACCCTCATTCTCTTCTTCTTCACGCGCGTTGGCTGTTCGGCGGCGTATCAGGCGCATGCAGGGCCGGCTCGTGCATTGCGGCTGGCTTCGTCGCTCGTAGTCGTGCCGTTAGCGTTTCTCTGGTTCCCAACATCCACGTTGCGCGGAGCAATGGTTATTTCCTGTGGCAATATCACAGTAATATTTTTTGATACAAGTGTGCATTGTAATCAGGCATCAGAACATGTGATTATCTTAAGGACTTCATAGTTAAAAGGTGGCCAGCCATAACAAAATGCACACATTTTGCTGCACACATTTCCTTCAGACCACATAGTGAGTGCATATCAAGTTCGAAAAGATTTTATGCACCAAGTGCTTGAAGTACGCACTATAGCCAAGGTATCGTTATCGTGCTCAATTCTTGAAAGCGAACCTTAAGGGTCCCCCAATTCATCTTTTTTAAGTGAGAGAAACGAAGCTATATTCTAACCATGGATATTTTTATGCCAGCAATTTGACTAGTAGGTTAGCTCAGTGAGCCATTTTTGCATTCATATCAGGTTTATTTGACTCAAGGAAAGCGATATTATTTTGAAATGGCACTGTATGCCAAAAACCTGACATGGTGTCTATTGTTGGACATTAATCTCCAGGTATCTTAGGCCCTCCCTCTTTCCCTCATTGAAGGGCCTGTTTTTTGTTTGAGAAAAGGTGGCAACCCTGGTGACAGCAAAGTGTTAAAACAGTATATAAATATTGAAGCAGGTTGTGTAGACAACAATCTACAGACAGTGAGTGGCATACAGAATTGACTTGGCTGTCTTCAATGTGTGTGTGGGGGGGGGGGGGGGGGGAGCATAAAAAAAGCTTCTACAAGGCCAAAACAGATGCCTCAATTGCAGTGGCAACTACGCAAAGGGACAGCTGGAAAGTCTACTTAAATGTTCCAAACATGAGCGTCTTGAATTCGCTGCAGTTTTATCTCAAACGAATTAGGGCTTGAAAAAAAAAAAAAAAACTAGCCCTCATAGATTTGAAACAGGCACATATTGCAAAAAGGCTGGTGATAAACCAGCAACAAGTTTAGTCATGCCTTCATTGTTGTCAATTGTGAGCGCACAATACATACAACAGCGATACTTTTGGGAAGCACACCTTGATGTGACCGAGGTTAGGGGCACAGGCTTTCACCCAGGTGCCGGGGAAGGAGACACCTTCGAGAGGCTTCTTGACAACAGAAACACACGATTTATTTACATATTTACAGGTGTAAAAAACACAAGGCGTCGAGATGCGCTTTTACAGGAGACAGGACTGGCTGTAACGAAGGCCACAGAGAGAGCCCTCGGTCCGTGCATGCGCCTCTCCTCAATCTCGAACTGTCTGTCCCAGCAATGCTGATGTGTGTTCCCTGCAGCACACCCAGACACCTCTTGCATTTCGGCTGGACGTGTATCACATTTGGCAGGTACACCAATGAGCGTCTATTACAGACTGGGTCCTTGCACTGCCAGTCATAACATTTGAATGGATACTGGCAAGCTAACTGGCACCTCCGAGCCTGTGCAAGACGGGCCCCATCTGCAATGAACCACTTTTAGCAGCAGAAGGAAACAAAACAAGAACACTTCTTGGTTTGTTTGTTTTCTTACCCGAGGCAATATTCGAACCAGCGAACGTACAATTGAAAGCTGAGCATAATAACTCTTCAGCTATTTACGCACAGTGACAGAAGAAATCATAGCCTTAAATAGTATAGGGGGTGGGAAAGGCAAGGGAGTATGCAAAGGAGAGAGTGAAAAAGAAGATGGGAGAACCATTAGAAAGAGGAGAAAGACAAAAAAAGAAGGGGAGAAACCAATTGCATAGGGAGAGCAAAAAAGACAAATATATTAACTAAAAAAAAGCAGGCTTGTACAAATATTCAAATTCGCTTCAACTCAATTTTAAATTATTGAAAATTTTGTATTTGCAATGAACAAATAGTTAACATTGATCTGCACATAACCTCCTCTAAGGGTAACTTCACTGCAGCAAAGAATGCTATGCCGTGAAAGCACCTATCCAAGGGAATTCGCACTGCCCCAAAACCTCTTCAAAGTTTAAGGGGCACTGCAACACTTATTGAATATGGTCGGAAAACGCAGTCAATCGGTAGTCGAGACTCCTGAGAACACGTGAGCCAAATATTGTTGCGCAGCACGAGGCCAAAATTTCTCAATAAATGTTCAAATTCACCTGAAAATTGCTTTCCTTTCACTCGATAAATTGCACTACAAGCTCAAAAATTACTCATCACAGCCATTGTATCAGCGATTGGCTGATTCGAGCATGGCACGTTGGACGTTACTGGGGCCAGGCTCACTTGGACTATAATCGAGTTGTGAGCTTGAGTGAGTACAGCTGAGTAATAGTACATGAGTTTGAGTTAGAGTGAATCTGGCTAAGGAAAATTTTAATGAGCTTGAATCCGATTGAGTAAAGTATTTGCGAGTCTGAGGTGGTGAGCCCTAAGCTCAACGTGTATTTCTTGGGTGAGCCTTAGTGAGCACCACCTTTTATTTCTATTCTATGTTCCTATATACCCGCCTATCAGCATAACTATCGACGTCATATTTGCTTACATTGGTAATCAAGTCTGTTCAAGCATATGCCAACACACAACCGTTCATGCGGTTATTGAACAGAGGTGCAAGTTAGGAGATAAGGGGGTCGCCAAGACCTCCCTTCGCAAACTCGCTCATGGGACATTTATGGCAAAAATTTCTGATGTGAGCTGCATATTTCATAAAAATATTCTTATTGTATTGCGACTAGTGACAGCTGTTTGCTCACTCAGACACAGGTCTAATTGCAAGTCTGAGCGTGCCGAACTGAGTAGTATGTTGGTAAGTTTGAGCCAGAGTGAGAGTGGTTGACAAACAGTTTAGCGAGTCCCAATTGGTTCTGTTGAGCTAAATTTCAGTGAATTTGAGTCCGAGTGAGTTTCCACGGTGAAACGTATTTCTTGAGTGAGTTTAAATAAATTCCACTTTTTCTACCGGCCTATGGCTGCTGCTCTCAAACATCAACACTACATCCTTGGGCAGCATTGAAGCAGCTGCAGCCATTCAGCCATCATGCCTGCGATGCAGGATCGTTTTACTGAGGCAGGGTCTAGTTTCAGGAAAAGATGAGCCAGTTTTTCACACACAAATGTCAAACATTTAAAACGAAAGTAATTTTAAATAAAAGCAAAACAATCACACTGAAACTGCACCCATTACCAAACTACTAAGACAAGCAAAGCTTTGTAATTAAATGAACTTCGGCTGAACATTTGAAACAAAAAGAGTCACTAGTAGTTCCAATGCTGGTGTCATTCACAGTGGCAGACTCACTCTTTGCTGGTGTATTTGTTGGCTGAAGCAGATGAGAAGCCCAGTTCACCCATAAGTCATGGACAGAAGCGCTTCAGTCATAGTGTGAAAACAATCTCCAAATGTGAGCAGAGAGATCAGAACATCTGATAGATAGAGCTGCAAGAGACAGGACGTCTCTTGCAGCTTTTGTTTCTTCTTTCTTTGTCTAGTTGTAGTGCTGTTTATAACAAGTTCACGACGTACTAACAAGCCTGCATTAACACTTTATATCAGACAGATCTACCCATGCATGCACCATGGCGGCTGGTCACTGCACCATTGTGGCTGGTGACCAGAAGCAGGAACCCACTCGCCAACCTAGACGGCTGAGTCAGCCTCCCAAAGGCAGGTCAGGACCAAGACATGATGGCTGGCACCAGGTCCTTGTTATGGTCTCGTGAATGGTAACCAACATGAGCACTGCACTGATGTTACACGCACATCACAATGTGTAAGTATATGCACTGACTTAAATTCAGGTGATGTGTAAAAACCACTGGCCGCTAACAGCAGCAAAAATATGGTTCTTACTAATATGAACCATGACTATATTTCTGTTGGTCCGCAGGAATAACTGCCAGTACCATGATATGAAGCAGCTTTGTGCAACTTCACATCATGGAACGTTTCTCTATCCGCCACCCGAGAACGCGCTCTGTAGCGGTCAGGCTCTGCCCAGAGACTTAGACAGTATGAAACTAATACATGCCATGCTGAACTGCTGCCTCAAACTGCAGCCAGCCTAATGGAATCAAACTTTGCCATAGCAAACATTAAGACTTTTACTAGAAATGATGCTGTTTTCTAGGGAATGTTCAGAATATGAACTATTTGTTAATGCATTAAGAACATCTTACATTGTAATACAGTCACATAAAATTTATTTACAGTTGGAAAAGTAAATTTTCACCAGCTGCCCGCATTAGCTTTCATTTTGCCGAAGTATGTGTTTCCACATAGCACAGCTTAGAAAATGAAGTCAGGCATTCAATGACAAAGGAACAAATCTTCTTCATCTGAAAGAGACGCTAAAGGCAAAAAATTTCTCCCGTTCGAATGATGAGTGAAAGTTTAAGAATGCCTAAACGTCAGTATTATCTACAGGGCTTAGTTCACCAAGAAAGAAGTAAATGTATGATAAGGCTCGAGGCACCCATGCAATATTCTGCCAACTCTGTAACTCTATGAAATGACATAGTCAAGTCCCAGAAAACGTAATTACTGAAACTGTCTACAGTAGAAAAGACGATTTCAGCGCATTAAAATCTGGTATGAAATGTTTATTTTTTTATATGTAAGGTTTAACGTCTCAAAACCAGCATATGATTATGAGAGACGCCGTAGTGGAGGGCTTCGGAAATTTCTGCCACCTGTGGTTTTTTAACGTGCACCCAAATCTGGTATGAAATGCTTCTTTGTTCTTTCTATTTCATTCTTTGAACTAAGAGCCGCCGACAATACTCGTGGCTAGCTTCAATCATCCCCCGAAAACGGGGGGGGGGGGGCAGTGAAAGTTCTCTCAAATTACCTACCTGTGCCACAGAAGCTTCTCCGAAGCTACTGACTGGTGTCTGCTCATAATAGCTAAACTTTCCTTCTACCACGCCTGCTACTACTGTATTTCACACCACCTAAGGGACAAAATGTCAAGAAGACCAACTTGGGAAGTTGTTTAAGTATCAGTTGTAGCATGCTGACCACTTAATATATAACTTCTTTTTAAACAAGGCATTTTCTTAGCACAGAACAAACAGTGCACCACAAACAGTGTACCAACAGCATGCCTTTAGGGCCCCTTTAAAAGGTTTCATACATTTGTATACTTAAACATCTAAAAAGGTTGCAACATGCTAGGATGCTTATGGTCCCTAAAATATACCACAAAAAGAATAACTTTCTGGCCTGCGTTATTTACACAGTTAATTTTATTGACCGATAGGCATCAAAATTTATTAACTTTTTCTCAAACCACTTAGTTTTTAAAATCAAGGTGCATATAGAATAATAGTTTGCACTATTTTCTGTATAAATAACACCTGCAGAAAGTTATCTCACTGAATAACGCGGACCAAAGAATGTCATTTTAAAATTCTTTGTGGGGCAGAAGAACTAAGAATGCTAATGATGATGACAGAGTATATTAATCACCTAGAGTTGGAATCTATAGAAAGGTCTCAATTCAGCAGCTATAAAACTATATGGTTTCAATTTAAGGCTGATTTTTTAAATGGTTTAAACATGAAATATTACTTTGGAACAAAAAATCAAATTGATTTTGGTTTTACCCTGGGCACTTGCATTGTAGCAATAGGGAAATGCACCATCTCATTGTCCGCAAGACATGATATTAAATGCCTGCGCATTAAGGTCTTATCAAAAGCAACGGTGCACGGGTCAACGCCAGATGCAATGGTGAATGCATTAGCAATGGAAAAAACGCCACAGTCATAAAAGTTCTTTTGGCGCTGTACTGCCTTAGCGTGAATGGTGAGAGTGTTAGAAGCTAGACTCATTGTGTTCATAACTTGAGTTGCTACACTTGGCATAATGTCCTGGTCTAACGAATCATACAAAAAAACACTGTTTGTAGGGGCACCGTAATTTGCCACTGTAACCCAATGCCCAGGAATATGCAGAATTTGAATAATGTTGTCTCGCTTTTTAAATTTCAAGCTCTCCCCAAGAAGAACATCCTGATAATTGCACAGACCAGGAAACTGACGCGAAATAATAAATTGCGCTGCATTTAGTACGATTGCATCTGACAACCATCCTGTGCCTCGTAAGGCCACTAAATCAGAGGAACTTATTTTCTACGGGTTGCAATTATTTGGACCACAAATCGCATCAGCTATGAGGTCACTAATTTCTTCCACTGTTCTACCAACGACTGTGACAGATGCCTTCTCTTGAAATTGAGAGTTTTTCAAAACATGCAAACGTAGTCTTTTTTCTCCCCGCTTCGTATCATGTGCACATCTCTTACGCGGTCGGCCGCGAGCGAATTTAACTAGAGGTATGCTAAGCGCTGTCAGTTGCTGTGCAAAATCACTAGGCGAAAAGCTAGTGTCCGATGTCCTTGCTAGAACCTGACATACCTTATCATCATGCGAGGCTATAGTAAAGTTAATTTCATCTTTTGAATCAGATTTAACTTGACCAGATTGCTCTTTCAGTTCCGATTTATCTTCTCTGGAGCCCTTCTTTGTAGTGTCATCATCTACAGACTTGGCCAATAGATAGTCGTTCAGGTCTACACTCCACGAATTACTTACTTCTTTTGATTTTTTTAAGCCTTTTCTTTCCCCACTAATTTGTTCATTACTTTGTGTTACTTTAGGAAGTGGTGAATCATGTTTCTTATTTCTTGGGTAGGTAACAAGATTTTGGAAAAAGTCCTCACACTCGCTCAATTTTTCGCAAAGTTCAGTTGCGCAACATTGGGCTAGTACATTAGCAACTTCCTTTAAAAGTTCCAACAGACGTGCGTATGCATATTTATATCTGACCTCTGAGTTATCAAGTTTTGGCTGTACCTTTTTTACCACGCTTGTGGTTAAAATGCTTAGTTTGTTATGGTGACACTGTCTGGTCGGTCTGCACAAAATCAGATTTAAGACAGCACTTTGACACACAACTTTCATCAAACATTTCCATATTATTTTTTGATCTAGCTGCAAGAATGTGCCTGCAGGCCAGCTGGTACTGTGCGTTAAATGTGCATATGCATGTCCTCATATTATTAGTAACTTCATAAAGCTTACTGCCAACAAAAACGGTGCATTTGCCACCAGAGACAACACAGTCTCATGGATATTTCATAAACAGCCCATATTCTTTACATACCAATTTTCTAGCATATTCGGTGCATTTTGCTGACACTTCAATGCAAAACTTATCTGTCTTACTGGTGTCAATGCTCTCATTTCTTTATATTGCGTATGGCTGAGTGTGAGAGCATCATGGGTCACATACCTTATCAGAGCTTTCACTGCTTCCACTAAGTGCATGTCACGTGTTAGATAATTTTTTAACTTTCGATTATGGCTTTCCATTCGATTGTTAGTATTATTTCCTAAACTACATGCTTACTGAAGACACCGAGCCATTCGTGTAAATGTGAAGGCGTCCGTTGTGCTTCTCTTGCAGGAAGACAGGGGCGGTGGTTATTCCCACGAGGCACATCACAATTAAATTCACGACATCGCATTTGACGTCGTCGACAGCTGCAGAACTCGCCGCCATAAGTGCAGCTCTGGAGTTTATAGTGGAAGAACCTTCGGGAATTTGGTCTATCTTCTCGGACTCAAAGGCATCTCTTCGATGTCTTATGTCACCCTTTCGCCATGGACCTAATGAACAGTTAGTAGCTGAAATAAGGCTTCCTCATCCCCAAGAAATCGAAAAACAGCATAGCATAGTGTATCAGTGTGCCAGGTCAATGCGGTATATATGGCAATCACCGCGCAGATGAGGCTGCTAGATCTACACACGATGGTACCCAATACACAGCCACCCCGTTCTCAAGAACCGACGCAGCTGCAAGACTTCACAAATGCGTGCCTGCGTTACTTGGATCCCGATCTGCAGCTTCGTCTTCCCCCAAGGATATCTCGAGCTGAGGAGACTCTTCTATGTCGCCTGTGGCTTGGAGTGGCCTTCACGAACGCATACTCTTATCTCATTGGGATGGCCAGCTCTCCTACATGCACTTACTGCAGTTGCGGAGAAACCATCGCGCACCTTCTGTGTGAGTGCACTCATTTCAACGCGCAAAGACCAGAACTCACTGCAGCCCTTGATAGACTAGACGATCGGCCTTTGTTGGAACAAAGGATTCTGGGTCATTGGCCGAGCCCATCCTCAGCCCAGAAGGCTTTGAAAGCTTTACTGCGCTTTTTGCGGACAACTGGCCTCAGAGACAGACTTTAGTGTCTTATACTCTTTGATGTTGCCTTTCCTCTGTCGCAATTTTTTTTGTAATTTCTCTCTCTCTTCGCAACATTTCTTTTTAACATCTTTCATTCCCCTCACCCCTTTCCCCAGCACAGGGTAGCCAGCCGGTCTAAGAACTGGCTAACCTCCCTGTCTTTCCGCTTAAACTTTCTTCCTCTTCCTTTAAACTACATGCATTTGCACGATAAGCATGAACCCACATGATCTTGCAGCTGTGCCAATTTTTATAAAAGTACTCCAGGAGGGCTTTGTCATCTTCAAGTGCTTCTTCCAAGTCCTGCAAGTGTTCTTGATATATATCTACAGTATGTGCAAAAAACAGTTTTGTAATTATATCTTTAATATACTTCTTATCTAGACTGTTTGACTTATGCTGCATCACTTTAGAGTGTAAGTACTTTAATACGTGCCACGAACACAACAAGATTCTACATTTGGGCAGAAACTGCTTAATCACATTCACTTTACTTAAATCTTTGTCCATTACCACAATTTTGCACTTCTCCTCTACAACAGGATTCAAACATAGGAATGTCTCTAGGAAAGACTTTAATATTTCTGATGTCTCCCACTGAACAAATGCATAACATACAGGCCTTCCATGGCTTGTTCTATCTTCACACAGAATAGAATGCAAGATATACCCTTCTTTATTAACTTTATACATACCATCAAAGAACAACACTTCAGGGAATTTTTCTAGTAACTGGGCCATATGCTCTGATTGAAGCAATACATACAAGAGACCATTTTTTGTATTCTTTTCAATATGAATCTTCCACCCAGAGTTTTCAGAAAGCAATTCGTTGATTTTTTCTAACAGAAGGGCTCTATGATGAGCATTGTCCTGAATTTTTCGAACTGTTCTATGCTTCAAGTTTGTAATATCACGAGAAGTAACGTGTTTTCCTGTTTTCCTCAGAATGGCATCCTTTAGGTCTTTAGGTTTCACATTACAAGAAATCAAGTCCTGAAGTTGCTCTTTTTCAGAAGCACTTAATGCACGATTATTATTGTACCATACAAAAATCTCGGGACCTACTTTATGGTTGTGCACATCCGCTAAATTTACAACTTCATAATAGGGCTGTAAAGAAACCCGCAGCGCAAGCTTAAGTTCAACGTTGGAACCTGTACCGTTGAAGCGTTGATTGGGCCGAATATTTTGTCCCCTTGGATTCGGATACCCTGCGTGGCTAGAGACAAACTTAACTCGAACATACGGAAAGTCTGCTTTGTTTAAATCTTTCTTAATAAACAATGGGTTTTTATCTGATCTTTCAATACGCATCGGATGGAACCCTTCACTTTTCCATCCTTCAAAGCTAGCTTTAAACTCCTTATAAGTGCTGAATTTGCTCCCTACAGAAAGATTTCCTCCACCTGTGCAAATATGTCTGTGTGACAATTTTGCTGATGTTGCTTTCTGCTCCTGTTCAGGGTCTTCACCACGAGGTGAGGAAGTACTGGTGTCAGCCGCACTGTGGTCCTTGCGCAGAACCACACCTTCTGACTGGGGGCTCATCGTGGATGTTACACCGCAGGCGTCGGGTGGCCCACAGTCAAAAGCTGTGCTCTGCTCAAAAGCAGCAGAGCCCAGTGGCATGGCAGTACGCCCAGTCTTCTTTACTTTGTGGTGGCCACTTGCACCACTGACAAGAGCAGGAGAAACTGGTTTTTTTTACTACGCCCTTTCTTATTTTCGACTCTAACCTCCTTTTCTACACGGAGATCACCACGCGGTGTGGAAGCGCTGGTGTCAGCCGCACTGCTGCCCTTGCGCAGAACCACACCTTCTAACTGGGGGCTCACCGTGGATGTTACACTGCAGGGGTCGGGTGGCCCACAGTCAGAAGGTGGGCTCTGCTCAAAAGCAGCAGAGCACAGTGGCACGGCAGTACGCCCAGTCTTCTTCACTTTGTGGTGCATCCACATACCACCGACAAATGCAGGAGCACACACAGGGCGCCGTTTTACTTGAGTGAAAACAGTCACAGCTGGAGCCCTGGAACTTGCCACTGCAGTTATTGGCAGTGAAGGGTACCCATGAGCAGTGTCTGTTTCTGCGACCTTAGGTGTCACTGACATCGCACTGTGACATCGTATGGTAGCAGAATCAGACTTCCGTGCAACGTCCGACCACATTTCCTTGCATGGAGATGCAGGGGCTGCAAGAAGCATAGGGTCTGTGGAAAGAGCTGGGAAATTTGTTACATTATTCCAATACTGTGCCAGCCCTTCTGACTGATCACCGCGCTGGAATCGAAGCTTCTTGTAGTCCTTTTCTCTCTGGTGCTGCTGCTGTAATGCTCCATTGTGGCTTGCCTCAAGGTCCTTGCTTGCTTGCTTGATGGCTGCACGTAGCAGGCACCCCAGCAGCTGGAACACAGAGGAGCACATTTACAGTTCAACCCCTCCATAACGGAAGCCCTGAAGAATGAAGCTCTCATAGCAATGAAGAAATATAACGTCCATGATGAACATTCATTGAATACTACAAGGTGTTTGCTTTCTCTCAACAGCAAAGAGATTTTAAAAGCACTCCCATAATACATGTAAGTAATATGCGACTTTTTTTAGACTCCTAAACTAGGCGAGAAAGTAGATGTAAAAAAATTGCAGTGCCACTCATTTCACAAGTCGGGCACTTGGGTATTTGCCAAAAGGCATTGGTGCAACCATTGTTGTTTACGTTGTTGAACAATGATGGTAGCAAAATCACTTCTTTTTCTTCAAGAGAATACTTCTTGCTAATGCTTCTGTTGGCAACTACGTCAGCACATGACATATAGAGTGCCATAATTTCGATAGATGTTCTGTAGACTGCCTAACTTCTTGCTGATGTGGTTCTGTCCAAACGCATGCCAAGACCTCACACAATTTGCTTACGTGCAGAGTTGTTTGGCATTTCAGCTTCAATAGAGCGACACCAGGCAATGTTGATCTACATGACTTTGTGTGAGCTGATGGCGACCTGATTGCATGCGAGGAGTTCTGCAATGTTGCCAACATCAGAAGTACATGCCACAGTGGAAAAGTAAGAAGTGTATGAACTGGTCTCCAGATTTGGTAGGCAAATCAATAAGGCTGCACTCTTTCTGCAATAGATGGCACAATACGTAGTGAGCTGTGCACCAGGGTCTCGCCGGCTTGCCATATGTGTGTATAAGGAAAGCGCAGCTGAACATTGAGGGCAATAGAATGGGTTTGTTGACATTTTTTTCCCTTTTTCCAAGTTCTTGCGATCATCTGCTCATGCTGTGAAAGTAGAAACGAATGTAGGCTGTCTCCACAGGCACGGCTGTCATGAACAGATACCTATGCACGCACACCAGTCAAATGAAAATGCCTGAAAAATCTACATACACATTTGTATAATATGCACCTGCAAGATGTATGCCCCACTAGAGGGATGGTTTTGTTCTGTAGCACAATGAAGCTATAGGGAAAGTCAAAGCTGGTTTTTATTTTGCTTTTGTTTTTGAATTGAATATTGGAATTTAGTTTCCGCATTCTAGACGTGTACTCTGTCAACACTGAAACTGTTATTTACGTACGTCGACAACTGCAGGCTGCGGTACCCACACTTACTTTTGTAAGGGCCTGTGATGCAGTGGTTTGTGTCGTTTTGAGTTGTAAAATAGTGCCTGTACATCCTCGCAGGACCAGTGGTTTAGCTGGACCCACATTACTCACATACTCAAGCAATTTCTGTTACAAATATATTTTCTAACTTTGCCAATGGTGTCACTGCTTATGTGAGCATGCATAAGGCACCAGAGCAGAGTATGTCACATCACATAAGCTGCACAGACTGCAGTGAAACAAAACTATGGTTAACTAAGACAGTAAAATACATGCAATACCTAGAGAGGAGCGGTAGCGACACTCTATTAAAAACGTCAGCAGAACCAATTGCTTCACTGCACTTAGCAGCTTGGCATTTAATGCAATGTTTTCTCACATTGGTCAGGTATGCCAGGTAGGGAACTTTACTGACACAGTGTCCCTTGACAATGTCCCCCCTTTTGTGGCATGTTCCTCAGGACGTGTTCATTGTAGTGTGTTGTTCATTCTTTGCACATGCATTTGAGCTCGAAATGTTTTTTGCAGGCAAAATTAGTTGAATGAAGGACCTGATTGTTCATGAGGACTGCTCGCCTCCACTTGTCCAGAAGATCACCATCTTTTGTTGCACAAAACAAGGAAAACTTTTTTCTCACATCTTATACCCCAAGGTGTACTGCAGCAGGGTACAAAACGTTTTCTCCCAATTATGAACTGCAGACTGTGACGCATTCTTACGAAACTATGCGTTAAATAACTGGGCAGCAACTGATGTTACTTATGATTGAAACCCAACAATTACAGTGAGAGCGTGTCACACTCTCTTCACAGTGCTCCCGCGCAGTCTTCTTTACATTGCCTTTATGAATGTGGTGCCGCCTGCCTTGTTCTTGCATAGCAGACGCCCTTTCATGGAGAGAGCGCTTGCTTGCCAGGCAGTGCTATGAGAGCTTGCACACCAGCTGTCAAACTCACCCTAAAATTATCTAAACGAGTGTCACGTTGGCCAATGAGAGCTCTGTGAAGTGCCGCATAAGGTATACAACATGTGCGGAGAGCACGCACAATGACTGTCAGTAGAAACAACAGCCCGCATTGATGCCGCCGACATACGACGGCGATGTTGCCGACGGCCAATATTAGTGTTTGGGGGAAGCATTTAAGGTTTTCACATTAATAATGCACGAGACGGCATACTTGATAGTTTTTTTGGTGCACATAATTTATAGCTGATACATTCGAGCAACAGTAGTTATTACGTTAAGTGGTTAAATGCACCAGCCATATTTTGCAGGAACGCCTTGTGGAGGTGTCTGACATACAAACTATACCACTGAAATAACTAGCTAGCAAATTAATGAACTAGCTTGCCATCATAAGCGATTCCTTCACAAGAGCTCCAGTCATGGATATAAATTTTCACATTTGATAGCACGAAGACTGCCACGCGAAATCGCACATCTACGTGAGGTTCCTAAACGATGAACGCACTCAACGACTCGGTAGGTCATATCTACAGTGTTAAAGCAGGCTTTAAATTAAGCAAGCTTTGACATAACCTATACTCATAGTGATAGACTTGCAACTTACATTGCAAGGTCGAGTGGAAAATGTCTGCCTGAAATTCTGATTTAATTGATTGATATGTGAGGCTTAATGTCCCAAAACCACCGTATGATTATGAGAGACGCCGTAGTGGAGGGCTCCGGAAATTTCTACCACCTGGGGTTCTTTAACGTGCAACCAAATCCGAGCACACGGGCCTACAACATTTCCGCCTTTGTCGGAAATGCAGCCGCTGCAGCCAGGATTCAATCCCACGACCTGCGGGTCAGCAGCCAAGTACCTTAGCCTCTAGACCACCGCGGCGGGGCTGCCTGAAATTCTTAATCCTGATTTTATGCAACCGTGTCTTTTGTCGTGACTCGTTACACACTTAAAGGGCCACTCACCAGGCCCCATACTGAATTTTAGTTAGACAGTGGAAGTAGTTGGGTGTCCGATGAGGAACATTTTCCCACAAAAATTTTTCGAATCTGTTCATCACGAGCAGAGAAAACAGGTTTTTCGAAGCGGTGCGAAACGAAGATGAGAGGAGGCGATCTCGAAACCCTTGCCGCTCCTCCGCGTAGCCTTCGTAAGCCAAATCTCTTCCCCACCCTCTCCAGCATCCGACCATGAGGTGATGTGCCCAAACAAGTCCAACCCCCGAGCACGAGAGCAGCGTTGCTTTGTTGACCAGCGTTATTTTGTGGTCTTCTGCCTGTTTCTGCGGGATGGTTTGGAAACGCTGGCATAGTCGCGGTAGAGTAGATGAGCACAATGAGTGCATGAATGCGTAGGAGCATTCCACGGTGGTCGTCTGCTCAATGTGCTGACCGCGGGGATACGAACGCATGCGAAACACTGGCACATTAGCCCCGCATCTCGTAGCATTTCACGGAAAAAAAATGAAAAAAAAAATGCGCACAATTTTTAATTGTGTCTCATTATTTATTTCAACATTTATTATTCTCTTAAAGCAACAAATACATAAACTACGCATGTTGCGTTAAATAATTTTTGCCATGTCACGTGGTGTACTGTTGACAACGTCGGAGCAGACTTGTCTACGTAAAGAACCAACGTCACTGCATTTCTGTGTAAGTAGGGCCATTCCTACGCCTACGTCATGCCCTCATTCTCTACGAGTACGCCGGCAGAGGGGAGGGGGTACAGCTTTCATCTTGAAATTTGACCCATTTCCGTGGCGCGTAGCGTTGCAAAGTTTGGCAGTCGTGATCACGAACGCCTCGTCTACGCATTGCACTTGTCAGCTCAAAATTGTCAAACCTGGTTTCATGATGCCCTTTAACAGATAGCATCATGAAATGCTTTCGGTCGACACAACTTATTCTGGCATCAGAAGGGCAACAGGCACTGATGGCATCCAACAGCAAGGTCATTCTAGGGTGAAAGGTATTTCACAGCTCAACGCGCACTAAAGGACAAGTGCATATCCAAAAAACAGATGCATTGTACACCATCGAATCCGTGCTTCTAAAGCAAAGTTGGTAATCGAAAGTGGCTGTAAACAAACGAGGGCTGCGAGCGGTCCCACGTGACAGCATCTAGCCACAACCAACTCGGCGCCAGCCTCGGAGAGGTTCGAGGAGAGAGATAGAGAGGAAGTGTGCTTTTAACCACATATATTGTGACTTAAAGAAGTTGCAGGGGTGTTTGCACACCTCTCCTACTGGGCGCAAAGAAAAATGAGGATGACAACAAGAGTGAGGAAAGCTGCAAAGCAAGTTTGGATGAAGTTGTTGATGCTTTTAACAACGCTCGCACATTCTTTAGCACCCGCGACTATGACGAAGCTATGCAAAGCGTACTAAGCGGTCAGCCATCAAACTCCTTCAAAGCACTGTCATTATATGAAACAGAACAAAGTCGCCAACAACCATAAATAAATTTTAATTGTGCTGTGTAACTGCAAGATTTACATATTTTTCAGATCTCGCTGCTAAGAAATTGTGACAACAAACAGAGATTAAGGGGCTCGACTGTGCAGCAGTTGCAAGTTGAAAAAAAAAAAAGCTCAGAAATTTCTGTGCACAGACGTTTGTGGTGTCTCACATATCATGTTACTAAATTCATGTTTCTATAGAGCTTGTGTGGGTTCCGGCTCACTCACAGGTAGCAGGCAACATCATCACTGACTACCATGCCTGAGAAATGTTAACTTGGGCCGAGCAAGAACCGCAAGAGCTACTGCACCCGGGTACCGGCCTTCGTGACATTACCCGGTTACACCAAGAGGAATGGTGCAAACTGCCAGAACCGCAGCCCAAACTGGCCAGGCAACAGCAGACGATCCCAAATTGAGCGCAGGCAGGATCTCTTAAGCATCGAGTCTTATTTACTAATCACGTTTCCTTCCTCACATCAAACTCTTTATTTTACTTCATTTCGGCATGGGTTTTGCAAGAACTACTCATGCGAAACAGCATTAATATTGTTTAACCATAACATTTCCTCTACTTTTGACAAAGGCCATATTATTCACTGTATTTTTTAAATCTTGCTAAAGCTTCTGACAAGGTGTCTCATCGCTTACTACTTCTCCAACTTAGTTTTCTTAACATTGACCCTAGCATCTTGAGCTGGATAACCATACTCAATTTGCAACTTGATGCTGCATCCCTTGTTATGATGTAAAGTCGGGCGTTCCTCAAGGCTCTGTCCTCAGCTCATTGTTATTTCTAATTTACATTAATGACTTACCTACAGTAATTAATAGTCCCAATAAACTATTTGCTGATGACTGTGTTTATGAAATCACTAATCAGCATGATAACTCTATTCTTCAATCTGACTTGGATAACATATAAAGCAACTGCTCGCAACAGCTTATGTTCTTAGATCCCACTATAAATGCTAAATCATGCATTTATTGCATCGCCCTGACTCGACAAAATCTTTCGGCTATGCCATCAATAACATCCACCTCGAGTAGGTAACATGATATAAATACCTCAGAACTCAGATTGCCAATAGCCCTTCTTAGCATGTACACATTGAATACATCACTAACAATGCTAACAGATTTCTCTGCAGTGGCGTACCAATTCTTTCGTGAGTGGGCGGGCAAGCCTACCTCACTCGTCACTCAAGATATATATATATATATATATGAACCTACAAGGAAAATCATCAAAGCGGAAATGTTGGCAAAATTACACTATGTTGTAACATATCCTCATAACAATTTCATTCTCCTATAGAAACACAATTGAGTAAATGCTGTTGTGATAAATAATTACACCTTACTTGTTCGTTTCCCCAGCGTGCAGCCAAGAGTGACCACTGTCGAAAGTGGGGTGGCTCAGCCCCCAAGTTTTCTTTATGGGGGGGAGGGGGGGGGGGGGCTCGCGTTTCCCTTGCTCCTCCACCGGCTGGTACGCCTACGTCTCTCTGGTACATTTGCAGAAGTTTTTCCAACGCTTCTTGTCATTTAAAATTACAACTCTACAAAACATTAATTTGACCCTAGCTGGAATATGCTGCTCATCTTTGTGATCTGGTCAAAAGGTATTAACAACTATAATTGAATCAGTTCAGAAACATTCAGCGCGTTTCACACACTCAAATCATCCCCACTCAGCTAGCATTTCACTGACGAAATCAGACCTTGGACTAACAAATTTGAAACTTCGAAGAAAAATGTCCCGTGTATTTTTATTTTTTTTTTCAAAAGATCAGCTACCATAAATGTTAACTTAAACAGGAAATCATCTCGGCATCTTCATACGTATCATTGCATCTTCATTCCTTTTTCATTCAAGGTTTCCATTCCTTTTTACTGCACTAATTTTTTTCAGACTCCTTTTTAGCAAAAACGAGCACTGAGTGAAACCGTCTTCCGCCCTCTATCGCCTGTATGGAGTATGTCTCATCATTCAAGGCTGCACTAACAGATTACGTCTTCTGCCTATTGTAACTTAGTTTGTTTGAGCATGTATTTTCATTAATATGTTGTATTGCTATGTTGTGTTTGTTGCCTTTGTATAACCCTACCCCCTCTGTAAGGCCTTTATGCGCCCTGAGGTTAAATAAATGAAATGAACCGCATGTGCCCTGCGAAACATGCCACGCTCAGTCCGTTTTGCAAAAAAGAAAAAGGCTTCCTGCCACATATCTTGGCAGATTGCCCAGAACTCAAGACCCCCCTTCCTTCCCTTTTCCCTAACACCCTCAATACCCAACCTCTTTGGCGTGGGAGACCTTGATATCGAGCCCCCACCTACCAGCTCGGCTTACACTGACGAACAAGGGCCAGGATCTGCTGAGAACATATGGATCCTGTAACCAGTGAACTACCTCGTCTGGTGCCCGTGTGCACCACCAACATAGTTGGGCTCAATGAAAGTTCATTCATCTCTCTGATTCTCATCATCTAATTTTGGGGCTATGTGGACTCCCCAGTTTTAGTTTCTTGTAATGTGTCACACAGCATCCCACAACAGAAATTTCTTGTAACCCATTCTTACACGCTTTCTCCAAATAAATAGCAGTCCCGTCCCTGTTCTTGGGCTAGCTTGACTTTCTCTTCAGCACATCGGCATTAATACACCTTTTGCCTCCACCAGATAGTATATCTAGTGCTGAAACAATCAAAGAATTGCAATCAGGTCATTCTACGCCAAACGTCCCGGCTATTTTGGCGACCTTCTCAAATGTATTCGAAAAAAACAATCGTGCTGATTCACGGGGTTGAAAACAGTGAACTGCGAAATTTTTCTGAGAGAAAAAAATTTTTGGTCATGTGGCTGCCTTCTGAAATTCCTGAAAATGTCGTTTGGGTGTTGTTTGTGGAAAAGTTTATTTTAAAAGTACCGCTCCGTCTTTCTATAGCAACATTGGTCTACATGTTAAGCAAAGGTGCTTGTGTAAGGTGTTTGAAGCTCAGTAATATTAGTGCAATTTTACTGGCGGCGCATATGTCTACAATAATTTAGCCGAAATGTCTTATGTTTGCAGTTTTTTATTGCAATACTGCAGTTTGTATGAATACCTGAGTAGTGAATACTTTCTCGACAAAAGGTATATTTTTAGGAAAAAATGTTTTCAGACCTCTCAAGCAGCCAAACTTTATGAGAAAAAATCACAAATTTTTCAAGTCGTCCTTTTTGTCCATGTTGAAACTCAATTTGCACCTTCTGGTGCTATAATAAAGTCACCTTTATACCTAAATCAAAAGCAAATAAGCAGTTATTTTTATATGCAAGTTTCATCATTACATTTTTTCTTTCAGGGAAGAAAGTAATTTTTGAACTTTCACATTGGAGCCCATCTTCCAATCTGATCATACAACAGCTGCCGCTTTGAAATTACACATTGCCGTCAATAGGAAAGTTTCAAAATTATTTTCTTCCTTAAAACAAAAAAAAAATTATTGATGAGCTTTGCCATTGCTGATTTGCTTTTGATTTAAATATTAAGGTGACTTTCAATTTGACCACCGCAGGGTGCAAATTGCATCTGAATATAGACAAAAATGACAATTTTGTGAAATTTGTTTTTTTCCCTTTAAATTTCATCTGCATGAGGGATCGAACAATGCTTTTTCCTCAAAATACACCTTTTGTGTGGAGTAAGTATTCACTACACAGGTATTCATACAAACTGCAGTATTGCAATAAAAAAACTACAAACATAAGACATTTCAGCTAAATTCTTGGAGGCGTATGCGTTAGTAAAAATGCACTAATATTACTGAGCTTCAAACACCATGGACAAGCACCTTTACTTAACATGTAGACCAAATTTGGTATAGAAAGAAGGTGCGGTACTTTAAAAAAATTTTCACAAACAACACCCAAATGACATTTTCAGGTAACTCAGAAGGCAGCCACATGACCAAAAATTTTTTTCTCTCAGAAAAAGTCTACCAGCTCACTGTTTTAACCGCAGTGCTCCAGCAAGATTTTTTTTTCCAAATACATTTAAGATGGTCGCCAAATTGGCTGGGACGTTCGATGTATAATGATCCAATTACGTAGATGACTTGGAGAATTCTCACTTTATATATCAGACGTTACTGCCCTGTTTTGGAAACAAGTAAGGCATATCAGACATCTAATTTTCAGTATTTCAATTAAGAGAACAAAATGGTCTAAAATGGGTTTGATTAAATATGATCTGTGTTTATAATAATAACAGTAACAGTAGTATTAATCTTTCCTGTGATGCACAGTAGGGAATTCACATTTACACCAGATGCTTACACACTCATGGCAGAGATAATGCACATAAGGAAGGTAACCTCACTGGCCTCCTCAGTAGTTCTTGTCAGCTTGCTTATTCTGCACTTCTGAGTAAAGGAGCTGCTGTTGCATAAGGGCTGTGCACCAGTGAGCTTACCCGTTGGCGCCTCTCAAATATACTGTGGTAATGAACACACAGTAATATCCGCTTATATCATTGGTTGCCGAAGTCGCTAATAGTCCCACTGCACCCGTCATTTTACTCTAATCGAATCATTTCGGAAGGCTCTACATGTGCAAAACATGATCAACAGGCAGCCGCTCGATTCCGACGATCTAAGCATGCAATTTATGTTCAAAGGTCGGCTGTGGACCTGCAGTGCCAACATAACGAATTAACTCGGGAAAAAAACGAAAAAGGCCGTAGCGGAATGCTGCTAACTAAATTTTCCAACGTCCATGTTTACGTGGCCTTCACCGCGCAATACCACACTGCGCAGGAATTATACGTAGGATGGCTATCACAGCTACACACGCCTAATTTTGCCTAATTTTATCTTCCGCGGGCGCTTGCAATGAAGCATGTGCACTGTAGCGCTGAAAGCACGCCTGCGTTTTCTTGGAGGATTGAATTCGCCCCTTCTAAATGCAACAATTGCAATATGTGTCGTTGACTCGTCGCTAACCCGTACCTTTGATCGCCCACAGCTGTTACCGACTAGGCAGCTAGCCCCTATGTAACATCCACATTAATTGCTTACCTGGCTACCACGTTTCGTCGGGTGCACGCCGTCAGCATTCAGCATCCCTATCAGCTCGCGTGTGTTGTCCACGAAACTGTAGCCGTTCTTGTGGCACAGCGCCTGCAAAATGGCATTCGTCTCCCCGGCATCCGTGTTGAACGCCTCCAATTCTCCGACAGACAGCGCCCACTGGCACATGCGCAAACTCGCTTGTCTCGGCAGAACTGCAGACACTACCACACGGATTGACATCAAGAATTCTGGAGATCAATGATCGGAACCTGGCAATCAGCACGAGGGGTTCTTCACCGACATTGTTAGTGCTAACGTGGAGAACGACCACGTGCACATCTGCCAGAGAATGAGCAATTAAAGAGAACAATTTCTCGATCCGCACACCGCTGAATGAGCGAACCTCACCATGTGTCCTGGAGCTCAATGTGAAAGACCCTGCGAGGTCCTTCAACATTGAGTCTCCGGCAACGAGTGCACGGGTCATGTTAGGGTTGGCTTTTCAGCAGCCGCACACGAACACTTCAAGCACACTTAAACGGAGAAATAAATGCGAACAAACTACAACGCAAAAAGTGCAACAGAATTGACAGGCACAACTGGAAGATCACATGCAATCTCCAACACGATACGGTAGCAGAATCCGCCGGCTGTCAACGGTTAGAATGGTCCACACAGTCAACTGCACAACTGACCACACCTGAGCAACGAGGGCACAGTGCTAGGCAGCAAGGTTCTGAAATGAGAGTTTTTGCCGGTATACTTTCTGCGCACGCGCGAAAGGCGGGTGCAAGGCAGTATGGGAAGGCGAAGCGCAAGCCGCTGCGGGGCTTCGGCCGCCAAAGTTTCGTCTGCTCGACTTGCACCCTTGCTTGCAGCGCGTGGGAGCGTGTTGCACTGTTGCAGCGCGTGCATGCGAACACGTTGTGCAAAACAAACGCGAGTTTGTGAGTACGTACGTATACGGATAGCTCCACCGACAATAGACAGGATGCAGTATATTTGGTTCCTAATGAGTGCTCTAAAACTACTTAAACAGGAATGGCTGTGCAGCTGGGCTGGGTCGTCTGGTGCTTCCTTGGTAATTTTTCATGCATGGCAAATTCTGATATCGATGCGTCGTCAAATTTTTAAAAAAGCAGCGTTGGGTGTCAGAGAAAATTTTAAGTAAGAGCTAGCCGGAGGACGTTTGCACCTTTATGTTTTCCTTGCGGCACACAGCCTTGCAGGATTGAAACAGGCTATCAATACAGAGTTTCAGTGCGGCGGCTCCGAGCGGCTTGCGTACGTGAGCCCTTGCGTTCTTTTGTATTCTCCACAGGTGCGGCGGTGAGTACAAAGAAACGCGATAGCGTGCGCGTGCTACAGGCAGCTAGGGATACCTGGCATTAAAACGTGTGTGCACGCACGCGCGCGCCCGTGTGGATGCGGATGCTGCTATCAGGTTTATGTTTATATATATATATATATATATATATATATATATATAAACAAGTGAGTGTATACCTAAGGGCTCGTTTTTCCGTGTTTTTAACACAATAATAATGAGATCTAACAGACAGTAATGCCAAGGAATGTACAGGGGAAGCTATTAGTACCAATGGAATGTAAATAAGAAGAAAGAAAAGTGGATGAAAAAATAACCAGTCGTGAGCAGGAATCGAACCTACGACCTTCGAATAACGCGTTTGATGCTCTAACCACTGAGCTACCACAGCGGCCTTGAAGGTTGCAGGTTCGGTTCCTGCTCACGGCTGGTGATTTTTTCATCCACTTTTCTTTCTTCTTATTTACATTCTATTGGTTCTAATAACTTCCCCTGTACATACCTTGGCATTACTGTCTGTTAGATCTCATTATTATTGTGTTAAAAACATGGAAAAACGAGCCCTTAGGTATACACTTCTTTCCCTTATTTCAATAAACGAGGGTCTCGTACTGGCAGACTAGGTGTCATTAGGTTGTATACGAGGGACTATTAATCAGCTGCCCGCTCATAATAAGTTCACGTGCTACGTGACGCCAAACATGCGCATAAGAGAGTGTTTTCACACTCGTCGCTTGGCTTATGGATGGCGCTGACTGTCGCTCCTATGAAGGTGGCTCCAGAAGTCTGGGTAGTGATCACAAACGTATCAAGCTAAGTTTTGGAAGAGCAGTGAAAGTGGGAAGGAGACAAGATGAGCAACTACAGGAAAATTTTTATTCAAAAAGGCAAATTGAAATAGCCACTAAACAAATTGAGAAAGTAATCACGGAGGATAATAAGACAGTGTGGACATACACGAATCTAATTAAGCCCATTGAGCTAGAGCTTGCTAAGACGCGTAACAAGTCACCCCGGAAAAGAAGACACAAACCCAAAAGTTGGTGGAATGAGGAAGTTAAGAGAGCCATAGCAAAACGTCAGGAAGCCTCTAGGGAACACAGACATGCTAAGCAGCGGGGTGAACCGACAGATGATGTTGAAAGAAAATGGGAAACCTTTCTAAGCTGTAGAAGGGCTGCATCCCTTCTGATCAATGAAAAGATTAGAAGAAAGGGAGCTCAGTGGCTGGCAGAAGTACATAAAAAAGATAGAAAGGCAGCTGCGAAATTTTGGAACCATCTAAACTCCCTAAGAAATGAGTCGAGCCTAGAGCACAGTTTTGTAACTACAGCCCAAGGTGCCAGGCTAGAAGGGGACGAAGCTAATGAATATATAAGAACAAGGGTGACAGAAAAATTTCAACAAAGAAGTACTTTATGCACCACAATAGACAAGGACGAATCAAGTGGTGCAATGGCTCCATTTTCACAACGAGAATGGGAAAGGGCTGAGAAAAGGGTTCCTAGTAGCACATCAACAGGCCCAGATGGCATTCCAATTAGGCTGATAAAGACATTAGGTCCGAAGTCTAAGCAGGCTCTGAGAGAGGCAGTGAGCAAAATAATAATCGATGGTGAAGTTCCCGATGGATGGAAACTTAGCAGGATGAGCATGATCTATAAAGGAAAGGGGGACAAAGCTGACATAAACAACTACCGTCCCATAACAGTTACATCAGTGGTCTACAGGCTGGCGATGCAGATTATAAAGGAAAGACTGCAGGCATGGATAGAGGATGAGGGGGTGCTGGGAGAACTGAAGAATGGGTTTCGGAAACACAGGAGGCTGGAAGACAACCTGTTCTCACTGATGCAGTGCATAGAAATAGCAGAAAAAGAATACAGGCCCCTATGGCTAGTGTTTTTGGATATCAAGGGAGCGTACGATATCGTGCTTCAAGAGGAATTGTGGGGAATACTGGACGCACTAGGCGTGGAACATGTAGTCACTAATCTTTTAAAGGATATCTATAAAGGTAACAAGGTAGTTATAAAGTGGGAAAAACAGGTATACAAGCCTGCAGAGGTAAAACGGGGGCTTAGGCAGGGGTGTCCCCTGTCACCCTTATTATTCATGATGTACCTACAAGAATTAGAGGCCCAATTAGAGGGAAGTGGACTGGGCTTCAACCTATCTTTAGTCAAACAAGGAAAACTCATTGATCAGGCACTACCAGCATTAATGTACGCAGATGATATAGTGCTAATGGCTAACAACAAGGAAGATTTGCAGAGATTGATGGACATCTGCGGTAATGAGGGAGATAGGTTAGGCTTCATATTCAGTAAGGAAAAATCAGCAGTCATGATTTTCAATGACAACGAAGGTAGTGAGCTTAGAATACAGGAGGTCACGCTTGAGATAACAGATAAATACAAATATCTGGGCGTATGGATAAGCGATGGGACCGAGTACCTGAGGGAACACGAAATATACGTGACGACTAAAGGTAACAGGAATGCAGCAGTGATGAAAAATAGGGCACTGTGGAATTACAATAGGTATGATGTTGTGAGAGGAATATGGAAAGGGGTCATAGTTCCTGGGCTGACGTTCGGCAATGCGGTCTTGTGCATGAGATCAGAAGTTCAAGCAAGATTAGAAATTAAGCAACGTGGAATAGGTAGGCTTGCTTTAGGAGCTCACGGGAATGCACCAAATCAGGGAGTACAAAGTGATATGGGATGGACATCGTTTGAGGGCAGGGAAGCTAGCAGCAAGATAAAATTTGAGAAGCGATTGAGAGAAATGGGGGAAGAGCGTTGGGCTAGGAAGGTTTTGAGCTACTTGTACATGAAGAATGTCGATACAAAATGGAGGAAGCGAACCAAGAAGTTGACTGGTAAATACTTAGAAAACAGCAGGTGGCCAAACCAAAAAGAACTATCGGTTAAGAAGAAAGTGAAGGAAACAAAGACTGACATGTGGAAAATGAGCATGATTAAGAAGTCTGCACTAGAGATCTATCGAACTTTTAAGCAGGAAATTGCCAAGGAAAGGATCTATGATAATACTCGGGGTAGTTCTCTACTGTTTGAGGCAAGGACGAGAGTACTGCGAACCAAGACATATCAGGCCAAATACGAAGGGGTAGACACAGTATGCAGTGCGTGTGGAGAGGAAGAAGAAACTGCCGAACACTTGATAATGTTCTGTAAAGGGCTTCACCCTATAGTTCAGGATGATGGCGCAGAGTTTTTCAAAGCACTGGGGTCTAGGGACCGGGAGGGCAAATTAGACTTTAAGCAAGTAGACTTAACTAGAAGGAGATTATCTGATTGGTGGCTAAAGCCAAGGCACGAGTGAAAATTAAACTCTTTACTGTAAAGTACGAATCCTCAAACTCACTTTTTAAGGAAAAAAATAAATATAGTTTTGGGTTCATTAAGTATTACGGCTGGGTGGCGCTAGCCACCGCCCGATCTAAAGGGTACAGACATATCCATTCATCCATCCATCCAACTTCGAAATTCACATATAAACCCAAAAAACTGGATGGAGGGAAGGCCGCTGTGGTAGCTCAGTGGTTAGAGCATCGAACACGTTATTGGAAAGTTGTAGGTACGATTCCTGCTCACGGCCGGTTATTTTTTCATCCACTTTTCTTTCTTCTTATTTACATTCCATTAGTTCTAATAACTTCCCCTGTACATTCACTGGCATTACTGTCTGTTAGATTTCATTATTATTGTGTTAAAAACACGGAAAATCGAGCCCTTAGGTATACACTTCTTTCCCTTATTTCATTAAATGAGGGTCTCGTACTGGCAGACTGGGTGTCATTAGGTTGTATACGAGGGACTATTAATCAGCTTCCCGCTCATAATAAGTTCACGTGCTACGTGACGCCAAACATGTGCATAAAAGAGTGTTTTCACACTCGTCGCTTGGCTCGACAGGCGGTCGAGCGTTGCGGGTGGTGGAGAGGGTGAAGCGGGAGAGATGTGTGTTATGAGCGGGTGGAGGATCCGGCAACTGCTGCGTGTGAGACGTTAACGCGCAGCTGCGATTGACCTACTTGGCACTGCTCCAATACCTGCGGTGAGAGAAACGCGCCACGGACGTACGTACGGCGTTACACACGTGAGTCAGAGATGCTTCGCATCTAAACTCACGTCTAAACCTTACATCGGCAGCGCTGACCCGACGAATGCAAAGAATAAATGTCGCGGTCCTAGCAGGAATTGAACCCAAGAATTCTGCGCGGCAATCAAGCATATTCTACAACAAAGCCACGCCAGGTCTCGGATATACTTTTCAAATAGCTCAATACCTTAATATGGTCATGAAACCTTAATAGTTGTTGCAGTGGTGGCAATCCAGCTTTATAAACATTGCATATGTACTCCTATGATGCAGCCGTGACGTCGGGTTAACGTCAATTGTTGCCAGGTGCCATGCACTGAATTTGATTTATGCAGCAGTGTCCAGGGCTACCATCCTCACTACCACCAGCATTTCATACCAGCTTATTGCTTCTGGTGTTCCTAATGCTCAAGTTCATGTTTGCACCATTGCACAAGTGCAAACAACTGGTTATATAAACACTTGAAACTCTTTCATTTCATTTCATTTTATTACCATAAAGACCCCACTAGGGGGTGTTACATAAGGGGTAGATGTAGAGAAATTATACAAAAAAGGATATGCTAACCATGTATGTTAATTGCGAGACAGAAAATGTGTTACATTTTAACTCTTCAATGTATGCCTGCGCGTGGAACATTTGGACGTATATTTGGCGTGATTTCATGACGTGACGCTATAAAAAAATTACAACATGGTCACGCTAAGCATGCCTCCGCATGCTTCGCGTATCGTCGATTCCTAAGCTACGTGGAATCTGCTGAATTTTTCAGAAATATCCTTGGGCAATACGTACTTTCGGCACGAATCTTGACATAGGTATGTGTCATTTTTTACAAGAAAATGTAACTCTCAAGAATGGCGATTACCATATTTTGAATCGTATAGTCAGTGTACTTAACATTTCAAGCAGTACTCTCTATTATATTCATACAAAACACAGCTGTAGTGTATGGCTCATAGATGAAGAAAATGCTGGCAAATCACAACTTGCACTTCTGCAGTTAACACGACATAACTTAAGGGCCCACTGAACGCTTGTGTTATGCATGGTGTACTACTAAGTTATTACCATTACTTCGTGCGATCAGGCTGAGATTATGATCTGTGCATGATCCAGCTCCTCAGCCGCACTATAGTGATTGGCATCGCAAAGCTGTTTTCTGACACGACAGGCATGAGAATTTCGGGACAGGATGTGACAACGAGCAAGTACGCTAAATCTGAGTGCGCCATCAATTCAGTCAATCTGTGTATAGGAGCGAAAATTTAGCCAGGTAATGGTAAAAAAGTGACGCATAGGGAAAAAACGAGGAGCCCTCCAAAATAGAGGCGAGAGAAGTTCGGTGTGCGTGTGCCTCCTTCTTTCTCTCTTTTCTTCTCCCTTTCTCTTTGACAGCTCGCCTTTTTTTTTGCTCATTTCTCTGTTTTATCTTTTTCTTTGTTTTCTTGTCTGCCTTTCGATGCATCACTTTCTACATTCTTTCTTTTCCAGGTGAAAATACTCCACCATGGCTGGGACTAAGTGGAAGCCAATAGGTTAGCAACATGTTCTAGTTGGTTCCAGCATGAACCACTCGAGACTGAAAATGAAACCAGCCGGCCTGGAAATGGAATCAGCTGGAATCATTTATTATAATGACACCAGTTGGTGGGAATTATTATTATTATTATTATTATTATTATTATTATTATTATTATTATTATTATTATTATTATTATTATTATTATCTTCTTATGGCCAGTCTCTTCATCACAGAATACCTGTAGTGCAAGGCAAATAAGTGATAAGGGCTCACTGCCTTCATGATGGGATTCTTTTTGTACATGTAATGCTGACAACATTTACAGTTCAGTGTATGCCAGTACAAGTTTCATTTCAAAAAGGGAAAGGGTATTTCAAGCAGTGCAAACAACTAAAAAACAGTTTGTGTAAAGCACAGGACATATGCACAACCAAATATTGCTGTGTGCTGCATCGAAGTTCAAAGGGGCTGGCACTCCCTGACTTCCTATCGCCTTGCACCTCTCTGCCAGAGGAGGATATGGCACTGCAATTTATAGAAAGACATAAAGCTACTCTGAAAAGGCCTAACTGCTTTTCCTCATATTGCCATCACTTGATCTTTTGGAGATAACGTAAGGTTGCATAAAAACAGGTAGCCGTGCATCAGTCATTCCCTAATACGTACCTTCTTCAAAAATCAGGATGTCCTGAAATGACGGAAATATCCTTGTCCTGTAGGATGTGCCACAAAACTGACTGATATATTTGAGTCTATGAAATGCAGTTAAGATATGTAGGTCTCAGTAAGGACATTATAAATACTGCCTTGAACAGTGTAACAGTGGAGCACAGATTTCATGAGTAAACCGCAAATTAAGTGCAATGTTATCGATGCAATGGTGGTAATAATAATAATAATGATGATGATGATATAATATTACTAACATGATTATAATAGTATTGTTTGGTTTCTGCATACAAAGTAACTAATTGCAAGAAATAAAAGGGGGTGCACAGGAAGGCAGTGAGGTATATTTATAACAAATGCAATCTAATGAATTCTCCTACTGAGTTGCAAAAGAAAGCTGGTCTATTAACACTACAAGGTAGGGCAAAAATAGCAAGACTAAAGATTTAGTTTCAATTAATTCATAGTGACATAAACATCGACACGTCAAAAGTAATTTTTTTCAGTAGTTTTAAGTTAACACATTACAGGCACTCACAAACACTTAATAAATACACTTCCAAATCAAATTGCTATAAATATTTATACTTTCCCCAAATCATAAAAGAATGCAAACATAATAAGTCCTTTTGGTACTGATGCCTCATCTTTCACTGTGTCCTTAGATATGGTACAAGCATCATGCGTAACCGAGAGAAGAGACGAGAAAGAAAAGAAGGCAGTATTTGCCGAACAGTATAATAGACAGTGCTTTCTTAAGAATTACATAGAAACTGCAGTTGGGTAAGATAACTAGATAGCGCTGTACCACTACTCTCCTATTGGCTGCATGGGGGGGCTGTGCCTGGGTATGCATAGAACGAGTGGATCTCTCTGTCTCCTGGACAGTCACCATACGTAGTGGATCGTTGGTGGGGCATAAACGAAGCAGAGTGGTGGGCCGGTTGAAGACACTTGTGCTCGGCTTCCTTGACACACGTCTTAACGGTGTTACCCATGCGCCATCTTCATTCTCGAACGCGATCGGACACATAGACGCACGCACGGACGGACGCTTCACCCCACTCATTATCAATCACTCCATGAATATTCTGTGATTTTTTTAATTTTCTTTTTTTCTTCTGGGATTAAAAAAATTATTATTATTTTTCCTCATTTTAACTTGCACATATGTTGTAATACCACTACTATTACTATATTCTAACAAAGCTTATTCAGCAGTTCAGTACATCTACATCGCCCAACATTTCATACTACACTACGCAGTATAGATTTAAAAATACGCTTCCGTGACGTAATGTCCGTTTTGGGCCCAGCACCCCTCAGCAAGGAACTGAATCGAACCACGAGCGCACAGACACACACACGAGAATATATTTACAGAGAACGTTACTATGAACGAGTAACACTTAAAGTAGTAGAAACATGCAGTCTATAGCTGTACTCAATGTCTCTCTAAATTAGAAAAGTCTCGCTGTGTTTTGATGTGGCTTGCGGGTCGCTGGCGCCGATCGCTCGTGGGCTGTGCGCCGTCTGGCTCGTTGCCGTCCTCAACGTGCGTCGAACCACCCCGTGACACGGCCTTCTGCCGCAGCAGCAGCAGTCGGTAGCTGATTGGTTGCTCCGCAGCAGCTCTCCGCCACCACGCTCGTCTCAGCAGCGCACCGGGGTCGCGCCAGCCACCCGGAACGGCAGCAGGAACATTAGGCCCGCAGCAACCAAAACCCACAGCCACTCTGGACGGCAGCCAGCACTGCGGAACCTCGCGTGGTTCCTGGGCCAGTCGCCCAGCCGGAGTACAGGCCTCGTTCACAGGATGTCCAGCTGTCTGGAACGGCAGCCAGAACAGCAGTGGATCGCCTGGTCCCTGGGCCAGTCGTCCAGCTGGAGTCCAGGAACGGTAGAGCGCCTACATGCCGTTGTCTAGTTCTCCGGACCGGACGTCCAGCCGAGATGATGATGATGATGATGATGATCCTTGATACTCTGGCGCACACCCACAAAGGGGGATCGGCCAAGAACCGGGTGGCTGGATCTTAACTAAAAGGCTTATGGTTTTTCAAACACGAGAACTGACTTCTTGCATGCGCTGCCTCGAACCACCGCCCACTTCGTTTTCCCCTTCACCCCGCACGGCGAACATTGAATTCTTTTTTTTTTCCGCGCCTCTGCATCATGACAGCTTCAAAGTTAGACTCCACTTATTTACTTATAAATTGTGCCATTCTCTTGATGCAGTGATTCATAGACTGAATTATTTTAGAATTTTCTAACACATTTGACAAGGTCAGTCATAAACATTTACTTTAAAATTAAGTCACCTGGACCTTGGCACTAACAAAGTTCAGTACTTTGGATGCTTCACATGAAATTGAACTCACTTTGTGCTCAGCTATGCCCAGCTTATTTCTCATTTTAACTGCCAATGCCCCTTCCTTGCTATCATCTAAATTCCGTCATGATTTGCTGATAATGGTGTTGTCATTTGTAAAATTACTAACAGACACTATTTGTACCACATGTTATAGATATATTGCTAAATAAAAGTAGGGTGGAATTAATCTGAAACTCCAGTACTAACTATAAAGTTAGCAATGCTAACCACATGCTTGGCTTGTGCCAGAAATGTTGCACCACTCCTTCCTTTCTTAATGTTAACGTACAACCAAACCGAAACATGTGCACGCGTGTGCCTTTAACACGTTTTGTAAACAGATTTGTTCAATGCCTATGAACAAGCCTTACCAATGCCTTTTGGCCTGTTTGACACTTCAGGGCCTCTGATGCACTTTAAGGGCACAAGAAAACTTGTGGCTCTTAAAAGTGACTTGTTTCAAGACTTTGCAATATGATGGTTGATTCAAAGTGATAAAATACTGTAGATAAATGAGTAAGCTGTTGTGTCTTGTATTTTATTTATTTATTTATGAATACTGCAATCCCTACTAGGGATTTTCACAGAGTGGGTTACATGAATTACATGAATGCTCAATATCCAGACAAACAGATTTTCAAAAACAGGAAGATAAAAACACACAGAAACAAAAAGTACGCACAAAGCAACCTAAATATGCGAAAATTCGAATGTTTATGGGGACAGAGCTTAATTGGCATGCTATATTAAACACTGTTATCGAGGCTAGAAGAAAACAATGTTAAGGATGGCTGTAAAACTTCGGTGTTGGTTAGTTTGTTCCAGTCGTTTATAGTTCGTGGAAAGAATGAATATTTAAAGCAGTTGTTACGGGTTGCATAGGGTGTTATTGTGCGCTCATGCCTTTGTCGAGTTGCATATCCAGACGAAAATGAAAGAATTTCAGAAATGCCTATCTTGTAATGTCCCTTTATTAGTTGATATAGAAATTTTAGTCTAGATACGCGGTTTCTTTCTGTTAGTGTTGGTAGATTAGCTCGAGCTGAAAGTTCTGTGATTGAAGTGTGCCCAAAGCTGTTATAAATAAAACGAATGGCCTTTTTTTGTACTCTTTCTAGCTTGTTAATATTAGTTTTGGTAAAAGAGTCCCATATAATGGAAGCATAATCCAGAGTCGGTATAACTATTGTTTTATAAGCCAGAAGGCGGACGGAGGGGGTTGAGAGTTTCAATGCCCTTCTGAGGAAGAACAGCTTACGCATTGCAGTGTTAGTTACTGTATTAATGTGTTTCGTCCAATTCAGGTAATCTGTGATCCAAATGCCAAGATACTTGTAATGTGGGACTTGGGAAAGTTTAGTATGGGTAGTAGAGTACTCGTATTCTAAAGGATTCCTTTTATTAGTTATTTGCATGAACACTGTTTTTTCGAAGTTAATAGCCATTTGCCATTCATCACACCAGGAGGACACTTTTTGTAGAGCATCATTTAACACGTGTTGGTCTGCGGGACAGCATATTTCGTTATAAAGTACACAATCATCAGCGTAGAGTTTGATTTTAACTGGGATGCCATCAACAATATCATTAATAAACAGGAGAAAAAGAAGTGGTCCTAGCACTGAGCCCTGAGGAACGCCAGAGTCAACAAGCTGTCTATGTGAGCAGGAATCAGCAAAAACAACAAATTGTTCGCGTTTTGTGAGATATGCAGAAATCCAGTTAACTACTTAAGAATTATTGATTATTCTACCTATCTTATATATCAGTTTAGTGTGGGATACATTATCGAAGGCTTTCGAAAAGTCCATAAAAATAACGTCAGTCTGTGTTCTACTATTTATTGATTTGGCAAAGTCATGTATTGTTTCAACTAACTGAGTGTTTGTCGAATAACCTTTTCTAAAACCATGCTGCAATTTGGTAAGAGCGTTATAGTTGTCTAGAAATTCGCAGACGTGATTGTAAATGATATGTTCCAGAATCTTGCATACCGTACATGTTAATGAAATTGGACGATAATTTTTAACAGAGTTCTTATTTCCGGTCTTGTGAACCTGTTTAATTCTAGCGGTTCCCCAGTCTCTTGGTATTTCTCCATTTTGTAAAGACTTGCAAAAAATGACATAAGGTATTTTGACACCCACTCAGCGTACCTTTTCAAGAAGCTATTAGGAATATTATCAGGCCCTGGTGATTTTTTGGCATCAAGCCTTAGCAGAAGATTAAATCTACCACTTTCAGAAACAATGAAATCAGACATCACTGGTAGGGATGCATGAAACACAGAGGATATACCATTATCTTGGGTGAACACCGATTTAAAATAGTTGTTAAAGGCATGGGAAATTTTCGCGCTATCGTGAGTTCGGCAGCCATCAACTTCAAATGTATCACATTCAGCGGAGTGTGGAGAAATCGAACGCCAAAATTTCTCGGGAGACGTGGTGATAAAGCTTGGTAATGATTCACCGTAATAGTGCTTTTTATCAGCAGCTACTTGGTCTTTAATTTGTAAAGAAAGTTTCGATGCATACTCTGTGAAAAAGAAGCAAGCATGCAAATTAGTAAATTCATAATGAAAACACAATGACAATGGTGCAAGATTGGTTGTTGTGGTAACTCACCTGCAGTTTGATGGTAATTATGGAATATGAATGTTTAATTATCTTGAGTTTTAATGAACTGACATTTAGTTTGTGAATAACAGTATGCTAAAAAGCATGTACATGTTCTTGTTTGGCTGTACAACAATAGCGTTAGGAAATGTTTTTAAAGAATGAGTGGTAAAAAATTTGTGGCACAAGCTAAGAACATTATTAGCATTGCTAACTTTGTAGTCAGCCTGGACATTTGAGAATAATCTAACAGACATCTGCCCAGCCAAGTATTTAAAATTACCAAGGAATTTTCAAGGGATGACTACATAATAATTGCACCTGCATGCATGAGCTCGTGTCTCTCAGGTTTCATGCATGTGCTTCGTCATGGCAGAGCGTGGTGCAAGTACACCCAAGGGTTATCGGCCACTGTTTGGTACACATGTTGTGCAGCAAAATGAATTTGAAATAAGTTTTAATACAAAATGTTTCATTGCTATTTCTCAGTTGATGCATTATTTTCATTGCAATAAAAAAACAAGTACGTCAAATACTGGCTGTATCTTCCCTTGCAGTTATGATAAGGACTCCTAGCAATTTTCAAAGTAGGAATCGAGTATCTGGTGAAAACATCAAGCCCTTAAAATCTACAGAAGTGTTAAGAAAAATCTACAGAAGTGTACAAGTATAGTAACACTTGCTCCTATAGAGGGAAGCAGCCAGCTTCGCTCTAGGAGCAAATGTTATACTTGTACTTCATTTGTTTTTTGCAAAGCAGTTGTAGGGTTCAAATATCTCTATTTTCAAGAAATATGAAGTGAATGAATGAAAGTATAGTTGGGCAGCTAACTGAATGATATAATGACCCGTATGGACTATGACCACTGGAAGGGTGGAGCGGGTGTTGTTGCACGTAGACGTACAGGCTGTAAGGGTAGATAGACAAATCTGGCTGATTGTGCGCAAGTATTAGGGCATGTCAGTTCAGAATAAATACCAGACAAAGATTACAGGTGGCAATACTGATAGATCTGAACTGTTGGAAGCAGTCCAAGCTGGAAAAGAAGTGGCGTATTTATTAGTGACACATTTGTTAAAACTTTGAAAACCAGAAAAGTTTCTCGAGCAGGCAATGTTATGTGATGTTTTTGATGACTGTGACATTGCACACTGTCACTCTGCACATGTGTCTGTTTCCTTATATATTTTCTACCAAAGACACAAACAAAGATAGATGGCAGTTAACTCGCGTCCTGTGTTTCCTGTCTGATGCGAGTGTCATTCTGCACTTTATTACCGTAGAAGTACTTGTTGCTGGGCAGGTTAGTATAACATTATTAGGGGAAATTCCAGACGATCCGTATGTGTGGTGCGGTGTAAATATTTTCGGTAGTTCAGCTGCGAGTGACGCTCTCTCCCTGTACATTTTCATTTTTCCTGTGGTGCTTAGGCATCTAGAATTTTCCCCCTTAGCTTAATTACCTCCCTGAAGCTATGCACCATCTTGCCCATTAACAACCATTGTTAAACTATTGTATGTGGCATTGTTGATGCAAAATGACCTTAGAGTATATGCTAGAGCTTCTGCAGGATCACCGGCTGAATGTGACAACCAGTTCACCATTTATAGGACCCGAAGTATTGACAAATTCAATATATCTGTTCGCACAGTGCTTCATTGGAGTCATGCAAGCTTAAGATATGGTGCTCCCACAAAGAAATTTGTCTTCCTGTGCTGTGACCAATGGGAAAACTATGTAGACAATAACGAAAAGAGATCACAGCTAGGCTTAGCAGTGTGATGTCTGCCTCAATAAATTAATGCAAGTGTGGTTATATCACCATGGTGTTGCCAGTTTATTACTACATTTGATATAAACCTCTGCTCGCTCCACCATGGTGTTCCTGGGGGTGTACACAGTCTTACCTCTGAGACAGCATTGCCAGAACTAATTTCACTGTCACAATCTTGAACAGGTGTACGACAAGCATACGCCAGTGCAGAGAATACAAGAGAAGTGGTCATTGCTTACATGTTCAAGGTCCTATGCACGCACACCGGACTATGACTTTACAGTGTCTTACATTCTGAGTGGAGTATACATGGTGATGGCTGGAGCCATCTTTGTGGGCACCAGCTAGACTGTCACAATGTGCATATTGTTGCTTGAGACAACTGTTTAGGACAAAAAAAGGGCACCGTAGAAAAAAATATTTTTAAGTTAATGTAAACGTTTGTGGTGAGGAGACTCTCAAAATGTATATGGTGTGTCATCTTGCAATAGAGAAGCAACATTTATACCTAGTTTATGTTAGTAGGAGTCTGATAAACATTGGCCATACAAGCTTGTGGCTAGAGAAGGATGATGTCCAGAAGATACCCTCCTGAAATGTTAACCTGCACCGTTTTCCTTTGTCCTTCTTGGTGCACTGGAATTTTTGCCACTAGTTCCTTCAGTGGGTGCTTTTGAAGGGCTTGTGACTAACATCATTCTTAACAGCTACTTTTCCCAAGGGCCAATCCTACTGTTGGAACTTGTTTGCTTGGCAGAAATTTTTAACAGGAAAAGAAGCTTCAATCGTTTCACAAATAAAGCTACAGCATTGCAAGACTACTATGATGTTACGTACACAGACCTCCCACATAAAACTCACTAGAATGTCACCAATTACCTCTCTGGTGAGCCTGATTATGCCTTAAGACAGCATGTAAGTTTCTTGATCCTATACTTTTTAATCAGTACATGAACCTTGAAAAAACGAGATCGTCACGTGCAGTGGATAAAACCAGTGCTTATGAACTACAATGATGCCATCAAAAGCATCAGCAAAAGTAAATTCACCCTGCTAGAAAGCAAATTCTGCATGAAGCCTGTTAATGTACTGTTAACAAAGTCTTCTCGACAACTTCGTTATTTCTATTTCTGCAATTTGCATAATCCTGTTTCATGCATACCTTGCTATACACCCTATAATTATTTACCTCTGAGGTGTTACTCAAGTGACCATACTGCAAGCCTCAGTGCTAACATAATAAAATTGGAGACCTTAATAAAGTAATGCTCTCCAATGCTCATTCCTTAAAAAAAATTTTTAGCATCCCCTTAAAACCCTTTCTTTAAAAACTTGATGATCAGAGATGCGATGTATCTCCACACCTGATGTCGGGCATTTGTCCAATTACAGCCACATTATAACAACAAGCAGCCTTTGTAAGATGCTTGAACACGTGCCATCATCTTTGGTCAACATGTTTCCTGAAACCACCTTGCTCTTAGTTATGCGACAGAATGGTTTTCATAAATTATTTTCTTGCTAAGCTCAACTTGCCTCTTGACAAACTCTGTGTTTAATTTTAGACCATTCATAGGGAGCTATTTTTTTTGATAACTCAAGAAAACCCGATAAAGTGAACCATGATCTTTTAAAAGGAAATTTGCAAAATATGCACAATCATCTTCAATACATAGCCTGAGTATATCTTTCAATAATAATGATCACTTTCATTTTAGAGCACATATCTGATGGCACAAAATCTGGAGTACCAAGGAGTCTGTCACAGGTATTTTTCACTTCTTTATTCCGGGCCATGCAACAATTATAAATTATTCGTTTGATACACTAGAAGTTTCCTGCAGTGTGAATCAATTGCCACAATTTAAAAAAAACTAAGGGGGGAACATATGGACTCTTTACAAAGGTTGAAGTTGGTGCCGATGCCGTCTGCCGCATGACCAGTAATGAGACAAAGCACGGCGCAACGCACTGAACATTGGGCAGTTCCGCGACCACACACGAACTACGGTTTTCAAACACTTTCCTACCGCCTTCCTTCAATACTAAACAAATATAAATTAAGTGATGACAACATATGTCATATTTCCAAAAAGAGAATGCTTCAGCTAATTTTATAAACACCAATGTTTGTTGTTTATTATTGTGTCTGTTGAGAATGTTTGTTTCATACTTTTTTGCTTCTTCTCTTATTGCTTTGCTTTATGTATTTCTATTTTACTATTGTGACAAGTAAGAATGCTTGTTATTGTTTGCTGCTGTTGCTATTGTTCTGGGAGGTGGGACTAGTCAAGCTTCCTACATGCAGCTTTTATCCCACCATCCTTGTTATTTAAACATGTTTTGATATATACGGCAATAAAGTTCACTTCACTTCAAATTAGGCCTAATAACAGTGCTACGCTTCCATTTTACACGCACACACACACGTGTTATGTATGCTTTACTGCAATACACTGCATGCAATTCACCCCATGACACTGCTGAATTGCGGCAATGTTAACTTTTAAAAAGACCTTTAGGGGTTAGCAATTTAAGCTCGACAATGCTCCCAGCAATGAAATTTCTATTTTATCACTTTTTTTTTTCATTTTTATACACTTGCCTAAACTAGTGTTACCAGCCGTCCCGAATTTTGCTGGACTGCCGAAGACTTTGCCCGCGCTGTCCCCGTCGGGACAGATGTCCACGATTTTTTCCGGACCGTTCAGTAAACGAAAAAAAAAAACGTTTTGTGTTATCCAAGGCACGCCAAATAACGTGCGTCCAACTGATCACACAAAGAATTATGTTGCAGCGGATAGCTGCAAGGAACTTTAAACACTTCAGCTGAACTTTCGCGTCAACTTTTACTACAGCATTCTACAGCAAGAAAAAGTGTCACGAAGAGCACAGCAAAATTTCGTGCCACATGAAGAGACCGACGCAATGAAGAGAAGAAACAACGGATTTGTTTGGAAGGCACCGCAACAAAGAAAACTAATTTCCCCACCCACACACAACTACATTCACTGTTGGTTACCACAATCTAAACACACACTGCTAAGCAAACAAATTGCCATCATCTGCGAACGCTTAATAAAGCCACTTAGACAAGAACGTTCTCTAATTTCAGCTTGTGCATTCCGTATCTATCTCGCGCACTTACGCAAGAACAAGCTTCTACGAAAGCATTGGTACAAGTATATACTTCCTCCCAAGTGACACCAGCTGTTTGATCGGTCCTCAAGCAACACGCATGCACCTACCATACATCCGCGGAGTAGTACATGCGTCAGACCAACATTCACAAATCGCATTCCACACGGCCTTTATTTTATGCTCGTTATCATTGCTTGTAGATTTGGTGGCAAACACTTCGGGCGAATGCCGTTAACTACTCGATAAGCACGCGGATGAGAAGCTCCTGAACACGGCGACATCACAGGAATTAACAAAAGCGGCAGCGACTTGCGTATGAATCACTTTCTAACAACAGAAAGCGCCCACGTCCCCACGGGCAGAGGCGGTTCTCGCCATTTCAAACAGGTTACAGTACAATCAAACACCAACATCGGACAAAAAAACATCACGACTAAAATACGATGAACCCGCCACAGATTGTGTGTCACAAGTTAGTGAGAAACTCTACCTGAACCACAGAATAAAGAAACGCCTAAATCGCCTGAAATAAAGTTTTATAACACAGCGATTCTAACGCCGTTTATTCATACACTTTAAGCCAAGTCAAGCCGGTTTTAAGCGGCTATTGGGTGAACCGAGCGTTTTCGCCCTCAAAAGGTTCGTGCCACCGGGTGAACCGAAACACTGCCCTGAGTTTATTGCGCAGAGCACGAAAATATATAGAGGAGACAGTAACCATGTGATAAAAACCATATGGCACAAAGAGCAGAACATGAGTAAGAGAAAAACAAAGACAAAAATCAAAGCACAGATAAACGGCAAAGAAACATCTATAAGAAAACGAAACGGAAAAGTAAAGATAATATAACTGGGTGATTTCACGAGAGATCGACATGGGTCCAAAAGCTGACTTTTTAGATTTCATTGAGTATTTTATGTTTCGTGCACCTGTCACCAGGTAGCCCGAAAGTCAACTTCGTTTTATGATTAACGGCATAACTTACGAGAAAAAAAAAATAAACTTCACCAACACGGGGGCACCAATTTCGGCACCTGTCATTTTCGAAAATTGCAGATGCTATAAAGAGACAAATATTTTTGTTTCAAGAAAGGTATTTTTTACCTGAAATGCATGTCTAATGAAGAATGAATTCATACGGTTTCAAGTTTGTAGACCTTAAGAAAAGAGCTCTTAAAAATGTCTAATTTTGCGACAGTTTAAAATGAGTTACGTATTCCCCCCCCCCCCTTTTTTTTTTCTCCGAAAGAAATACAAGCAGCGTTTTCAAACTTGTGTGTAACCGCCACAACGTGTGTAACCGCCACTTTCAACCATCAGATCTAAAATGCAGTGTGTGTGCCAGTGGTTCAAGAACTTCAAGCAAGCCTATGAAGCTTGTTCTTCGTGTCAAGAGCGCGTGCGTTTGTTGACACTGTTGCCGAGCGATATAGAGCGCCGAAAACTCCAAGCGCTTATACCAAACTTGTCAGCTTACATGATATACAAATCCCGACGCTGGCGCGCAAAACACGGGATATGGTTAGCACTAAATGCGGTAAAAAGGACACGGCTGAACCCAATGGACGTCCAAGCAGCTATAGCTTACTACTTTAAAGATGAATATAGCTGCTCTCGGCAGAGTCTCAACAAAAAAAGATGTAGTATCTGTTATCATTGACGGAAAAAAAGGAGCTTGTTTCGAAAAGGTTTATGACCGGTTCGGCGCGAGAGGCTTACCGTCTCCATTTTAGAGAAGCTAATCCGAACACGTCTATTGGGCTCTCAAAGTTTTATTCACTGAGGCCGAAGTGGGTTCTTCTTGCGCCACACCAAGAAATGTGCCTTTGTATATACTGTGCTAATGCCACGGAGTGTGTTTCTGCCCTACAAGACGTCACCGATGGTGCCTACACGGCGGACTTCTTGAAAGAACTGTGTCTTTGCAGCTCTTCTACAAGTGATTGTATTTTAGGCCATTGTGGCTATTGTGCTAAGGAGGACGCTATGACAGCCACATGTTTAGGAATCCCTGAAGATATTGTGGTAGCCTATCCAGTATGGGAAAATGGCGATCTAGTAAAAAAAAACAGCCCAGGCAGTGCTTTTCTGCGAGAGCTAAGTCTATGGTTCGTGAAGTGGATTACCCATGATTACATAAGACACATTCAAGAATCAGCAATACGCCAGGCGAAAGAGAACCAAGAAAAAGAATCTTGCATGTTTCACTTTGATTTCGCCGAAAATTGGACATCCATTTTACCGAATGAGGTACAGTCGTATCACTGGCACAAAAGACAGGTGTCTATATATTCACGTGTGTCGTCACAAGGAAGCAATCAATTCAAAATTTTGCCATCATCAGTGATGACACATGCCATGATGCTGCACATGCCTGTTGTGCTCTACAAATAATCCACAACTATATTAAGGAACATCTTAAGCCTGACACGCATGTTATGTTTCTGATGGTGCATGCAGTCACTTCAAAAACAAGTACCAGTTGTTCGAGTTATGTCAGAAAGATCATATATCAACAAAGTGGATTTTTTTCGGCCACAGGACATGGCAAGAACTCTTGTGACGGCGTTGGTGGCCTACTAAAGCATCAGGCTACGCTCTACAACCTCAAAGCGGCAAGCTCAGCTGTGATTCTGTCAGCATCCCAAATGGTGGCGCAAATGAGCGCGAAGCTCAAGAATGTCAAGCTGCTGTGTGCAAATGCAGACGAGCTAGAAACATTCCGTCAGTTTAAGAAGAGCCAGTAGAAATTGTTGCCACGTGTTCCAGGCATACGTTCTTAGCATGTTTGGCTAAGCACATCTGAGGGCACTAATCCTGGTCGTGTTTTGTTAGCGTCACGTACTGCTAAATGTGATCTGCAAAAGATGCAGCCATTTTGAGCGCATCTCTTGTTTCACGCAGTCACCACCGAAATACCAGTGAGTGTACTTCAAGCGCATATGCTTTTTCTAGCGAGACCCAACACTTGCGTTGGAACATTTTCATGTTTGAGTTTATCTGCAAATATAGACAGATGTTTTGCAACTGAGTTACAGTGTCGAAGATTTCCTCCATTAGAGCTGTGTTATCAGGAGCATAAATGCGCCTTCATGGGTACGTATTTGTCACAGTGCTAAAACAGCCTTTCTTCACCAAATGCGGTCACGTTTACTCACGTTTGAAGCTTATTGCCGCTTTTCCGTTTCGATGTCTAGATTTCTCAACTTATCAGCATATTCTCGAAAAGCTCCGATTTGTACCACGAATATTGTCGCTAAAAACAAAATAATGAAACATGTTTTTCTATATTACTGTATGATGGCCTTCGGTTGTCTATTTACGAGATTTTAAGAAATATCAAAGATGGCTTTTTCTTATTATTCAAATTTCAGTGGAGTACACTTTTGCCAATATGAGAACTTTGAGGGAATATATAAAAAATTACATTTGCCCTACGGCAGCAATAATTTATGTACCCAATGAACACACTATATCCTTAAAACATGTCAAGTTTGAAAACGCTGCTTGCATTACTTTCGGAGAAAAAAAAAAGGGGGGGGGGGATACGTAACTTATTTTAAACTGTCGCAAAATTAGACATTTTTAAAAGCTCTTTTCTTAAGGTCTACAAACTTGAAACCGTATGAATTCATTCTTCATTAGACATGTATTTCACGTAAAAAATATCTTTTTTTGAAACAAAAATATTTGTCTTTTTATAGCATCTGCATTTTTTGAAAATGACAGGTGACGAAATTGGTGCCTCCGTGTTGGTGAAGTTTGATATTTTTTTTCTCGTAAGTTATGCGGTTAATCATAAAACGAAGTTGACTTTCGGGCTACCTGGTGAAAGGTGCACGAATTATAAAATACTCAATGAAATCTAAAATATCAACTGTTGGACCCGTGTCGATCTCTCGTGGAATCACCCAGCTACTTGCACGCAGCGACGCTGTACAAGCACAGAGATGAGCGCACCCGAGTCATTGTCGAGGCCGCGCAGATGGCACGCGAACAGGTGCCTTGTATTAGCAAGCCCTCCATGGCTCTGTCCGAGAAGGAACTCGGGTTCCTCGAAGGTTTCGGTGCGCGCTAGTAGTTATATTATCTTTACTTTTCTCTTTCGTTTCCTATAGATTTGTCTTTACCGTTTTTCTGTGCTTTGGTTTTTGTCTGTTTTTCTCTTACTCATGTTCTGCTCTTTGTGCCATATGGTTTTTATCACATGGTTACTGTCTCCTCTATATATTTTCGTGCTCTGGGCAATAAACTCAGTTGGAAGTTAGCGCTCGTGTCTTTCGTGACCTTCTTGTCTCTGTGTCGTCGTTTTGTTCTCGCGCTATAACTATCGCCATGCCAAGGTGGATGTTTGAGCTGACAAAGGCTGGAATGGTCATATATAGTAACTGCCGGACGGATAAAGCAACAAGGGAAAAAGCACAACAGTCAACAGGCCGCACTTTTTCAACTGAGTTCATTCATGTCTTTGGCAATTGTTAATTTAGGAAATGCGCCCGCTTTATTGTGCTTTTCTGCGTACGCAGAACATAGCAGCGACAAAGTTCTTTGAAGACAAGTATGTGATCAAATTTAGGTGCACTTTTTTTTTAAGGAACCCCATGGCAGGTGGTCGAAATTTCCAGAGCCCTCCACTACAGCGTCTTTCATAACTATATGATGGTTTTGGGACGTTAAACCCCACATATAAATCAATCAATCGACCAGTATGTGAAGCTTAGGTCATTGATTGATTGATTTGTAGGGTTTAACGTCCCAAAACCACCATATGATTATGAGAGACGCCGTAGTGGAGGGCTCCGGAAATTTAGACCACCTGGGGTTCTTTAACGTGCACCCAAATCTGAGCACACGGGCCTACAACATTTCCGCCTCCATCGGAAATGCAACCCCCGCAGCCGGGATTGGAACCCGCGACATGCGGGTCAGCAGCCGAGAACCTTAGCCACTAGACCACCGCGGCAGGGCAAGCTTAGGTCGTCGTACGTGGAGGGGGATTGGGACAACTGCCGTCACGTGGGGGGGTCCTGTTAGAATTTCGCTTTTGTTTTTGCAAAGTGTTGTTACAAATAGGGGCACTGAGAAATCTAAATTTGCATTCAGCTATTGCTTGGCGCTTACTTAATGTTTTTCCGTATTCATTATGTTAAAGTAAGTACATCTATTTTGTTTGTCGCAGTGTAGGTCCAATACTTATTCATGTGTGCATGAATTGCAATTTATTGTCTGCTGATGCTTATCTTTAATGAATTACTAGCTATTTAGTGCTTATTTTATTTACGTATACATTTCGTTTTTTTTCCCACTGTTCACTCAAAATCTGCACAAAAACAGTTATTCTCGTGTCTTTCATCTGGTTGTTGTATTGTTTATTTTTTATGTAACAACTATAAATATATATGGATATTATGTCTTTATACTCAAACGCAACTGTGTGGAAAAGAATGTCAATAAACTGAGACTGAAATCCCGAATCTCCTACATCTTCGTTCCGTGCACGCTATTATATCCCGCTCAATTTTTTGTATGTGCTGTTCAGATGGAAGATAACCGGCAGTATACTGTGAAGATCAGTTTTTTTTTTACTTCATTTACAATTTATCGGCACCCTGCGTGACGAGCACAGCGTCTTTGTACCGTTACCACGAAGCTTGTTTTAAATCAGAAACACCTGAGAGCGCCGACTCAGACGCGTAAATGTTGCGCGCCAGCCAGTGAGCGGTTGCGCCCTCTAGAGGCTCTATCGTATCTTCAACTTTGCCGCCAATTTGTGTCGTACGAGTTTTGACCTCTAAATTATAAAAAAAAATGTAATAACAAGAAAAAAAAACTGTAGACAATTTGACAACCGAATTGACATTATATGAGGATAACAGACTAGAGTTAGAGTGCTATGTAACTTTGCTTGAAATGTTTTGGAAGTACACTTCCAAAACACTTGAGAGGTTCACAAAACGAATGAACATGTTCACTCGCCTTGTGGCTTTTACTAAAGAACTCTGCTTCATTCGAAACTAAATCCCCAAACGGCCGGAATGACAAGAAACAGAGGAATACTTCATGGTTTGATCACATTTTTGATTCTCTTGCCACTACTTTAAAGCTCCACAGAGCTAGGAGATTACAATTTGTGCCTAAGGAGGAGAATGACGCGAGATGTGCGATTCCTGTCGATGGTACTACAATTTGTGCACATAAATGATTATGGTTTTCCTTCAGCTGAAGTCGAGAGATGCAGAATAAGCAAGAATGTGATATGCTGACAAGAAAAGTCTGAATTCATATACGTCTCTGAACCTATACTCGAGAAAGCAGCAACAACCACAAATAGTTATGCCTCAACCAAAGTGTACCTAGACTGCTGGTCAGTAAAAGAGGTGAATTACTTAATGCATCTTAGCTCGGTATATCAGAGAAAATTATGAAGCCGATCGCACCTTGACAGAACCTCGGGAAAACCACAAGTATAGCGCGCGCACGAATCATATTCCAGGTTACTAGAAATAAGAAAAGGTTCACATAAGAGCTAGGGGAAGCAACAAGGCTAGAGCACGCGTTCATCACCTGTCACATAGTTAACATACAGCTTGCCATTACAATTCAAAACTCTCCAATAAATACGGCTTTAATACACACAACATAGCACTGAAAAACTCAAAAGACCTGGAAATACAGAATACATTCAATCGAAAAATACACAATGCACGTCAGTTATATGCTCTCGCAGCGAGAAAGTAAGAATTCAAGCGAACAAGGCAGGGCCATTACTGCGAGCTGGGGTATAGCCCAAGACACCAACATTGCAAACAAAACACTTCTGCCACATGAAGTAGACGGTATGAACACATTGGGTATTTTCCATTCCTTATTAAAAACATCAGAGCAAAATATTACACAAGCAGTCATGCGCAGCCAGAGCGTTAAAAAATTAGTTCGGATGCAACTGGGACACATATACATAGACGCATATAGAGCAGACAAAGGTGAATGCACAGCAACAGTAAATATCAGAACACTATATAACCACAGCAATCGCACGGGCTGACTCATCATGGCAGTCTGCAGCAATAGCATTAGCCCCACAAAGTGCTGAATAGAAAACCCGCCATGGTCACCTTAAACATGCAGCCAGCATGGCGTGAATACACGGGTGAAGTAGCGTGTGAAATTACAATGGTCCTATACAGTCTGCACCAATATATCACACTATTTGGATTCCTGCACACACAGGTGAAATCAGGGAGCAGATCGTATACCTCACAGAATTAGTGTCGGAGCCCCGATTGAGACTCTGGACGAGCATCCAGTAACCCCCGGTCACAGAAAGATAAGGCAAAAATTCAGTCTGCCTATTGATGCTATGCTTTCATTAATTCCACAAAGGTCACACAATTCATCCTTTCTCAATTACTACAGCAGTAGGGATATTTCCTGCCCCAACATAAATGTTGATGTGCGGTAGATTCTTCGTAATACACGATACTTTTCGCCTTGACTGCGAGCACTGAAGATAAGGTCAACGCCTAGCTTTGACAATCTCGTCAAAGCTAGCATGAACTTGCATCACTTCACAGATGCACTTACCAGTCAGGGTGCACATGCCCTCCTAAGGAACAAAGTACATTTTCCCACGGGCAAGGGTAGGCAGAAAGTACCGTTAATGGAGGGAACGTATGTTGAGGCATGGTTAAAGAAAAAAAAAAGATTGTGCTCTGGAACACAAACTCCGAACAGCAGACAAAAAAAAAAAAAAAAAAACCTTCAACGCCTTTACTACTTTTTGCACTCTTTAGTAACCTTCACCACAAAATCAACAATTGACTCATTGGAACTTGTTATTGAAATAAAGCAGAAATGTTTATGACAAAGTGGCAGACCACATCAACCTTCAGGATAGCCTTAAAATAATTTTAAAAAACCTTCAGATGACATAAGCATTAATGATGAACCACTTGTTCCGACAAAATTAAATGTGGCAGCCATACATTTATATTAAATAACAAATAGGGCAGCCATTTCCCACAGGTTAGAAATACTTTGCATCAATCTTATCTGGTACCCAGGTGATGCACTTGTATTAGCTTATTTCATTAATACAGTCGGCTCTCGTTAATGCCAACCCGAAGGAATTTCTGAATTTGGTTTTAATTATCAAATCTCAGATATGAAACTCCGGGCATAGTGTGACCACATATGATTAGGCATTGATTTCATCATATTTAAAAAAATGTTTTTAAACCCAGACTACATGCAATGAACAAAAAGCAGAGGTTTTGTAAATTCCACAAGTTCATTGGCAATCTACTGCTGACCAGACCTAAAGTATTCGTGAATTGCAAATTGCTTCTTTGCTATATGTGCCGTCAGCACAAAGTTCTCTATTCCAGTTGAGATGCATCATGGTTTACCATGCATGTACTTCATTTACATTTGTTTACTAGCAAAGCCTTATTTTTTGAAGGCCTGAAGTGCTTATTTTTTATTTTTAGACTGTTAAGATTATATAAGCACCCACATTTTTAGATAGTATTGGGAAACCAGCAGATATTTTCCGGTATGGAACCACAAAAAAGTATGAATTAACCATGTTAAGTATATATAAAGAATAGAAAACCAACCGAAATATTGAATTATGTTTGAATTACCAAAAGTATGAATTATCACAAGTCTACTGTATACACTGCAGAGCCTTGGTGGCGAAGGTAAGAGGGACACAATCAGCTTATGCAAAAAGAAGCACATAGCGTGATCTACACAACCTACAAACAAAACAACACCACTGCCAAGAGTTTCCATCAGCAAATTTATTTACTGCATTCACTTTTTTTTGGGTGCAGTTTTCTTTTCACTCTTCTCTGGCTGGGCTTTCTTGGCAGCCTTCTTTGAAATGGACTTCAATTTCAAGAAGCGGAGCCGCACAACCTTGTTGAACTGTGGACAAAGAAAAAAAATCTGGTTTTGCGCTGTGTTAAATTAACCACCTGCACGTTAAGCATAGTATGTAGTCTAATGACAGAGCAAAGTACTATGGGGCAACTATACAATTTTCATGTAGTGTACATGCAAGCACTAGTTGTCTCTGTGTGCTACTTGAAGTGCATAGCATCCCCAACAATGCCAAAGGGGGACTGTTTGCTTCCACCCCCTCCCTACTAGAACACCATCACAGAAAGAAGGGGGGAGGCAAACAGTCCTGCAAGCGTCAACATTAACATTGCAATCATATAATCACTTATGAACAATGCAGATAGGGTGTCCCTACCACAGCAGAATCTCTGTGATATGTACCACATATCACAGAGATTGAAAACATCCCTATACCCGAAACTTCGCATAATAGAAAAACAAGCAAAATGTTTTTCCAAACCTCGATATACACACTAAACATTCCTTTCCATCAAAAGAACTCGCCATCTGGGACACGCACAAACAGACTAATTAAGAACGGTGCAGCTGGCTGCCACGAAAGTGCACGTCAAACAAAGCTTGAAGTCCACTCTACTGTACTTGCATGCGAAAATTGACAAGACCCCCCCCCCCCCCCCCCAACCTATCGCTGCGTTAGCCGCGTATCCTCAGAGCTCGCAGCTGGCTGCCAGTAAAGTGCATGTCAAAGCTTTGAACGGGCCCTGCAACACTTTTTGAACATCGCCAGCAAAAGCTGCCGATCAGCAGTAGGGGCTCCCGACAACACGCGAGCCAAATATTGTAGCGCAGCACACGGCCTGGAATTCACAATAAATTATCAGTCAGCTAAAAATTGCTTTCTCTTTTCTCGAGAAATCATGGAATGCGCCCGAAAATCAGACGTAGCAAGCCCATATATCAGCCATTGGCTGATTTGAACATGGTGTGTTCGCTCGTTACAAAGATTGCCACGGGAGGCCGGGGCTTGTCCACGCGTGTGATCACACTGAATGAATGGATGGTAAAACTTTATTTCGTTAGAAAGCAAATGTGGATGAATCCGTGTTAGATGGCCATCAACCCAAGGTTGGCGGCGACCGGTGTGGCCCACTCCATGACCCTTAACTGGACGACTGTGTCCGAGTTGTCCACACTGCCTCCCAGTGCTCAAGAGAGGGATCACGCATAATGTCCACCGGCGGCGGCACTATGCTACATTCCCAAAGTATGTGATCATATGTTGCCACAGCCTGACACCATTTGCATTGTGGCTTTATTTCCTCCAGGTATATTTTGTTCAACACGTAAGGATTGGGTGAAGATCGCATCTGCAGTTTTCTCCAGACGCATTCATGTGCCTTAGTCAACCGCATGTGTGGGGGCGGATAAAACCTCCACTCTAATTTATAACGATCCGTTATGTCATGAAAGGGGACCAGCCCATCTCTCGAGGACCTACGCGAAAGCTAGCGGCTTATTCGGCTGACGAAACCTCGAGCATTCAGGTGAGCCACCTTGTTCCCAGGGTTCCCAGAAATTTCTATTTCTCGAATTTCTCGTCCTGTGGCCCCATGCTTATGCAAAAGCTGTGCCTTCGAAGGGGAAAAAAGAAAAAAGTGCTCCAGGTCACGAGGCTCGCGTGATGTTTTTCTGTGGCCCTGCCATCCCTCCCTGCATAGCTTCCAGCGCTTTCGTCAGGGCGAGAGAAGAGAGAATGCAATTGTAGCATGCGACAAACCTTTGTAACTCCACTCACATTGGACGAATTTTCAAAATTTTTGTGGCATCGAATTCATGAGGCAATAACCTCTTCCAGTGAATTCATTCCATTGTTACTTGAAAGAGTGTTTCAGGGCCCCTCCACTGTAGTCGTATGCGGAGATGAAGATTGAACACCCCCCCCCCCTCCCGCCTTTAATCTGTTGCTTCGTTAGCCGCGTATCTTCAGAGCTCGCAGCCCCAATCGCCAATTGCATTGCAGCGACCGCAGTGGTTGCGGCAAATTATAGTTTTGTTAATAATTCACGTCCCCTGCCTGCGCGGAGCACGGACGAGCTGTCCCACGCAAGATAGGATGGCAGAGCCAGTACCCATCAAGGCGGCCCTTCGACTGGAAGATAATTCAAACGCAACCCTTTTCCAGGAACATGACACCTGGTAAGGACGACGAGAGGCGCACCGCATGAACCAAAGCCATGGCCCGGAAGCTGGAAGAGAGCCCCAGGGTCATGTACGTGGACGCCTCGCTCCGAAAACAGTGACTGTGCTGCGGTAGTGGTTACGTCCATTGACAGGCTAATCGTCAGCGCGTCCCTGAGGACAAAAGACCCTGCAATTGCCGATGAAGTGGCTGTGGCCCTCGCACTCGTACAGCCAAGCGTGGACACAGTGGTCACCGACTCATGGAAGCTTCCGCAGGGGAGTAATCTCATTCGTGGCACGAGCCATTCTATCCAAATACAGGCCTCCGGGAAGAGCCGTAGGGCTCGTGTGGGTCCCGGCTCACTCGCAGGTAGCAGGCAACACCATTGCCGACTATCATGCCCGAGAGGGAAGGTGCAGACTACCAGAACCGCACCCCAACCTGACCAGGAAACAACAGACGATATTGCGTCAAGCGCAGGCGGGATCGCTTGAGCATCCCGTACTGCTGAACCGCATGTACCCTGCGGAACACGACACGCTCTGTCCGTTTTGTAAAATAGAAAATGGCACAGTGTTGCACATCTTGGCAGAATGCATAGAACTTAAGAACCCCCCAGCGTCCCTTCCTCCTGACACCCCGAATCCTCAACCCCTTGAGCTTTGGGAAACTGTTATCCAGCCCCGCCCTACCGACTCAGTGTGCAATGACTGACAGGGGCCAAGAGCTGCTGGATACATACGGGTCCCGTAACTAGGGAACCAACCGTATGCCGTCTGGTGCCTGCGCACACTACCAACAATGTTGGGCACAATAAATGTTGATTGATCATGCCCGCGCACTTGCCTTCAAGACTGTTGTTTTTTGCTAGTATCAATGATTGCACCTCTCGTTTGGTCGTCAAGAGTTTGTGGAAAGAACCGTGGCATTCTTCCCGACGGTGTTTGGCTAGAGTTTGCTGTAGCTGTTCATTCCTTAAGAGTAGCTTCTAGTTTCTTTTTTGTTAACATTTCGACCTCTCCCTCAATGCAACATATCCTTTTCTGTTTTTTTTTTATCCTCCTCCAGCCTTTTCAGAGTTTCCAAAAATGTGCGGTGTTAGTTTCTTTTGTGATGGGCACATCTGCCTGCTACACAAAAATGTGCACACTATGTCTGCCACTTGCTATATACACAGAATCACAATGTGCCGAGAAATGCGCAACAATATTGGTTAAAAAGAAAATTCAAGAATTTGCATCGATTCACAAGAAATCCAGCACTTTCAAGGCCTTGAAAATAACCTTTTCTAATTCAAGGACCTGAATGAATCCTGAAAATTAGAGCACGAACTGTTACTGACAAGGACAGGCTGTTACTGTTACTGACAGTAACACTGTTACCTAACACTGAACTGTTACTGACAAGGTAGCAAGTCATTACAAAACACTCAAATGAAGGACTTGCATCATGATCAGTTGAAAATGCCAGGCATGCTGTGTTTTCACAATGCCAGTAACAATGCTCTCTTCAAGAGAACATGCCTGGCATCCCGGCAAAGACAAGGGACAAAGAATCAGACATGAGCGGTGATCAGAGTCAGAAAACGTGTCGTCCAATAATTTGTCCTTTGTTTGTGCTGCACCTGCATGTTCAACTAAATATTAAAACACCAACTCGCCTGGCTTTGAATGTTAGTCTATTGTGTTAATCTATACAGTCTCTGTGTGGCCAGCAGTCTCAAGCTGGCAGTCTTCTACTAATATTTTGAAAAGTAAAAATTAATCACAAACTTGTTACCGGGAGAACTTTCATTGAAAAGATGATTGAATGTTGCTGTAAAACCTCATTACCATGAAACAGACAAGTACAATGCTTATCTAGCACTTTAAGGGGGTTTGGTAGGGTAAATGGTACATGTCAGTTTTAGTGTAATACATATGTTAAAGAAACGACTGGAAGTATCCTCATAAAATTTTAAGTGCTCCCAAAAAAATGCCCCTGGGTGTCAAGTGACACCATTTTTTAAAGGGGCTTCACCTATTGCATGTACCTTTTCTCTGCAGGTATTGAAAGGAATGTAACGATTAACAGCCCTGTTGAGGCTTATCACTTACATTTTAACTGACAAAATACATTTTTTTAAGGAAGTTTTCTAAAAAAAAAAGGTACTGCATGCACAAGGCCACAGAGGGTGCATATTGTGTAATTCTTTTACAGCTTTACTGTGTATAAAATCAGCAATTAAAAAGATCAGTTTGTTCTTAAGTTGTAGCTCCTGCATACAAAGTTTCATCGAAATCGATTGAATACTTTTTGAAAAAAAAAAAAAAAGGCGCATTAAAGTTGAAAAATTTATAAAAAATGCTTTTTGTGAAAAACATTTTATCTGCGCGTACTGCTTACGCCAGGGGGCACGTGACGTACTTCGGAACGGAATTTGGTCTGGTTGGAGCAGCAAGTCGATGTCGAGCTTTCACAGGTTCGTTCGTCAGAGTATAAAGAATTTTTTTTTTGTGTGTCAAAATTATAGGTTTAATTTTGGGGGGAGGGGGAGGGGGCTTTACCTTAACCATACCCCCTTAAACTTCATTACATAACATTAGTAAACAATGAACTTAAAAATTTTTGCTGAAGAGCACTAAAAACAGACAAGAGGCTGACAAGGACAGTGCAAGTGCTGTCCTTGTCAGCCTTTTCTGTTTGTTTTTTAGCACACTTACACAAAATTTTCAATTATGAACATAATCCAACTGGCCCAACTTGCCATCTTGCTGTAACAAATTTAGAGCTGCTTGAAGTCACCCATCAAGCTAAACATCATGATTTATGGCTGGATTTGGCCACCTTTACATTAACCAAAACACAGGCATATATCCCACACCCTAAACTACCTCCCTTGAATTGAAACCAGATGCTGACCGAAGACAGCAAAGACCAATCACACAGCCTCTTAAAACTGACACAAAATGCTGGATTTCAAGATGTACATACAGACTGCTTTGCCCGCCGAAGCTTGAACCGGTCGAAATCATTCATGTTGGCTTTCTGTTCAAAAACACAGACAAGTGAGCAGATTAGGGCAGCACAACTTAACAAGTCACTAAGCATAATGCACCGTAAATCAGCATCCAAATATCGTCAAATACGAATCAGACGGCACTTCCTGGATTACTTCATCACATGCCCAAGAATGATGTACTGCTACACAAGTGACTGGCACAACCCCGACAATGCAAAGTAGTATTAATGGTAATAAGTAAGGGGGGACACAGGTCTTGTAACGATAGAAAATGGCCAAAAAGTGGATTTTTTTGCAAAACTATTTCGTGCATTTGTACCTCTGAGCACCTACTTTCAAATTAGTAATGCTAAATTCGGTCAGGAAATATGATATAACAGGCCTTCAAAGCACTCCGGCAGCAGTCAAATGCCCCCAAAAGAACGAAATTTGTTCGAACTTTGCGCGCGCCATTACCATTGTAGCAGGCCGAGCACCGCCATATTGAGCTATATTTGAAGCTGTTATCTTGGTGCGCAATTTGCGCTTTCTCGAAATGGCATCGTCCAAGCACACTGGACACCATTGCGGATCTCCTGAAGGTAGTTCTCTGGTTGCTAATTGGCTCTCACTGTGCGCATTTCGAGCGCACTGTACTGAGTCTCCTAATGGCCGACGTGCGTTTCAAGAGCGGTGTTCCACGCTTTTGATTGGCTGGTGTAATCAACCGCTTGTTTTTTTTGTGCGTTTGCATCGTGGCTGATCGATTGTGTGCATCTGCTTTTTTGCTCGTGCATGTTCCTCGATGCACCATGTTAGTGCTTTGCGCCGGTAGTTTTTCAAGAGATCGATATGCTTGGAGACATCTGAAACCGTCCTCGCAACGATCTTTTGGAAACGGTAAAAGACAGGCTCAGGACAAGAAGGTGCCGGATAGAAGTGCACCGTCGGGACGAGAGTTGTGGTGAAGTCGGTGCCCACTCAGCACCTTTATGTTCATGATCCGCTCAGTGTGCATAACAATCACGTGAGCAGTGGAACAGAGTGCATGTCACACTCCACACACGATATCGACTGAGCGAAGGAAAATCCCCTTTGTTTCGCCGCAATTTTGCAGACATACTTGTCAGAAACGCTAAATATATGCGGTTCCCTGCACTGTCTTTGGAAGCAACATCAACGCATGACTGAGCATAAGCGACGCTCAGCTCATACTATTACACAGGGCAGCATGCTGCCTAACATTCAGGCAGTTAAGTAATGATTAACATGCAGGTGGTTAATGAGAATAAAGTTATTAATTTATGAGGGACCGGTGGCTTTAGTCCCATACCCCATGGTCTTTTCAAGACCCCCCCTCTTTCAAACACTTGCCATGGCGAGGCTAAGGTCTTGCTTTTCAAGAATATTGTTTTGTTTAAAGCTTGGACTGCAACCCGCTGGCTATGGCTATACTTTGCTATGTCCCTGCGCAAGACCATTCCTTGTTCTACGTCATGTCCACCATGTCAAGGCACACATGCATGAGTGATATTTCACGTCTGTCCAGGGCACGCGGCGATGCAAAATTCGGCAGACTAGATCGTGAGCACCCAGCGCATTCATTTCTCTTGTCAGCTCGAAATGCTCAAACCAGGTGACAGGCCCGGCGTTCACAGACAGAGTAGCAAGTGACCCTATGCGACTAGACCAAGTTAACACGAGGCTAAAAGAACCTTCTGGTCTATTAGCAGTGCTCCTCATGTGGTGCTTTTCTCAGCCATGCCGAAAAGAAAGAGACCAAGGAGCGTGTTTATTATATGGTGGTCACTTAAGTCACCATGCTGCACAACAAAAGAAGATACCGTGTCGTGCAAGCCCTGCTGGAAAAAAATTGCATGGCTAAGTCAAACTATCGGTGCATCTATACCATCATAAGCGCAACATTTATTGTTGCTTTACTGTCGTAGACACGGGCCCAGCGTGTATTATAAGATTGTGTGAACAATAATATGAGTGAATCACACTTCCAGAGTTCGTACAGATTTCCAAAGCAAAAACTGAAAGATATTCAAGGACTCTCCAGGACCTGTAGCAAGTTTTTCAAGAACTCAAAGCGGCATGTTTGTAGGGACCGAGTTGTGCAGCTACATAGCAGTGTAGCTGACTTAGTCATGTGGTCACAAAGTTTTGCACGCGTCATGCTGAGTATTGTCAGCTCTCGCACACATGTGCCACACAAGCACCTGCAAAACAAACTCGCTGCTACTTGCAGCAGCTGTGATGCTTTACCGGTATGTACAGGGCGGAAGTCTGGAGGTCACTCAGCTGACTACAAATCTGGCATGACTTCACTAGAACTTTTGTTGCCCTTCCTGTAGAGCCAGGTCAGTGTTAAACGTGCTCGCGATAGGTCTCGATTAGGAGAACGAGCATTTAGGTACACTTGGGAAGGGACTTAAAATATATTCTTACACACGGTGCTTGCTATAGCCTTGAAATTTGATGGCACCATTCCATCAAGAGTGTCAGCTTGTGCACAGTTGACACTCGCAGCACGTTGCTCAACAAGTAACAACTGGGACAGTGGTTAATTTATACTTATCCTGTGGATACATGTGTGTTCCTTTCTAGCAAAGTTCTTGGTTTGTTTAAGCAGCATGCTTCTAGTGTCGGGCTATGACAGTCGTTCATTAGCAGTTGTCCTGTGCGCTTTCTTTTCGTGCATCCTTCGTGCTTGAGCGGCGCGTTGCATGTATGGGGTTGCTTGCCCTTGGTGTGACATTCTAATTTCTTGACATCACATTCAGTGCTTCACCCTCACCAGAAACTTAACTTTTTTTCACATGCGACCTTGCAAAATTAGATCATGTGCACCCACGCCGCATTACTGGTTCAGAAATGGGGATTTTGACACGTTCACACACCAATGTACCACATTTAAGAGGTTGCGATGTCGATATGAGAGTGCACTGCTCAGGAAATTCAAGGATTTTCAAGGATGGCAAAAAATTCTAGTATTTTTAAGGGCCTTCAAAATGCACTTTTGGAATTCAAAGGTTCTCAGGGACCTGTACGAACACAGACTTCAAAATTATGGAGCATCGTTACAATTGAAAATTTTGAGATAAAGATGGATAACAGCATATATATAAATACAGTGAAACTGATTATACGTCCTCCGGTTTCGCGACGACCTGCATTTTACGACGAATCTGTTTAGTCCCGGCAAAATCTCTATAAAAACAATTTATTAAAAACCTTGGTTATACAACCCAGTTTTACGTCGGCCCCACATCTCACTTGACTCAGATTCCGTCGGAAAAAAAAAAACACCTTTACTCGAATCATATGTCGACCAAATATTCACGAGTGTGAAATACGAAGTTGCGTACCCTAAGGAGGACTACAGGAAAAAGTGAATCATCTTAATTGAATGTAAAATTTATTCTCCCGGAAGTTCATGCACTTCTACATATGCCTCAATCGCGTGCATGCTTATCCGGGGTTGTTGCCTAGTAAAGCTCTATTCACATTAGGTTCAACTGACCAAAAAGCTGATATTTTCACATTTTCGGTCCGTGGAAATATTTCCTGGTCGACATATGGCTGATCTGCCTCTGTCACACTCGCAGTCACTGGTTTGTGCACGCATAAGGACATGCCGCAGCTGCTTTCGCAGTGAAATTACTTTCACTTGACGTCAACTTTCATAATAATAGTGGGACACCACTGGTTACACTTCACGAGGCAACAAATTACAATCCGCACATCTCAGTCGGGCACGAATGCATTGTACATAAACTCGTCCATCGCCATTATGCGATAACGATGGCCCTGCGTCCGACTCTTCTGATAGGAGGCTCATGGCAACACGGTTTCGGTTGCACGTGCAGGCATTTTTTGGACTGTGTAGAAAGATGTGCGTTGGATTTGATTGTTTTTAGGGCTGAGAGTGAAGATTCGCTTGGACCTCATTCAACTAATTATTGCTGCCATTAGCTACCACTGGCAACAATAACTTAAATCTAGTCTCATTACAGAGGCATAAGAACGTGCCGTGGGCTTATTCAGGCAGTCTGTACCCATTTTTTGGGCTAGGCCGAGTGTTGTGGTCTATAATAGCTTTTCCGATTATACGACGCACGAGTTATAGGACGGTGTTGCACGGTCCCCCAAAAGTTGTATAATCGGGGTTCCACTGTAGCATAGCTCCATATGGCAGATCTTTGGCTACAAATGCATCTTAAAAAAAAAAAAAAAAAAAAAGAGAGAGGGGCAAGTACTTTAATCACTCAAAAGAAATGACCTATTTAGACCACTTATTTTCTCAAAATTTTCTCGTAATGAATTATTTTCTCATAACTAATTGAGGAACAATAAAACCAATCATATTTGCGAAAACTGGAGAGAAACATACACACTGAATTTTATTAAAATATATAGCTAATAATAATATTTTCTTTTTAGACATGCATATGCGCATGTCTAAACAGTTTAAACTAAAGCCACTGGTTCGTCGTGAATTTATAACCCAATTCTTAATGAACCACCTGCATGTTAATCATTACTTGACTGCCTGGATGTTAGGCAACATGCTGCCCTTTGTAGTAGGTTGCTATGAGCTGAGCACCGCTTACGCTCAGTCACGCGTTGATGTAGCGTCCTAAGACAGTGCAGGAACGATTTCGCGTTTCTGACAACCGCGTTTGCAAAATTGCGGTGAAACCAAGCGGACGAACCTTTACCTTTCAATTGCCTTCGCAAGCGAAGCGTGACATGCGCGCTCTGTTACGCTGCTCGCGCCATCATTTTGCACACGGAGCAGATTGTAAGCGTAAAGTGCCTAATGGCCACCTACTCCACCAAACTCACTCCCTGACGGTGCACTTCTAGCTGGCGCCTTCTTGTTGCAAATCTGCACCACTTCCAAAAGCTCGTTGCGAGGATGGTTTCAGACGAGAATCTCCAAACATTTCGATCACGTGGATTAACTACCTGCACAAAGCACAAGAGCAGACGCACACAATCGGACAGCCATGACAATGAACATGCAAGGGGGAGAGAAAAAAAGCGGTCACGCCAGTCAATGGGAAACATGGAACGGTGCTCTTGAAAAGTGGGCCGGCCACACCAGCCAGTGCGAGCCTCAGTACGGTGCACTCAAAATATCTGCAGAGTGAGAGCCCATCAGCAACCCGGGAATGACCTTCAGAAAACGTGTGACAGCAGCCATTCCGCTTGGACACACAAAGAAAACAGCTAAGAATCTAGCTGAATGCACAAACAGAACCTTGAAGTAATTGCAGCGTAACAACGGAAACAAAAAAAAAACAAGGATAGAAAAGAGCACCGACTTTCAACAATGATATAATAGCGGAGTGGTGTACATATAAAAAGTTCGGTAGAACACCACTTAACAAACTTTCAGATTAACAAACTCTTAAAATAATCCCACGCCAACGGCTAATAGTTCCAATGTAAAATTATTCCCCTACTACGTACTTCAAAATACCGAACTTTTCAGAATAACGAGTGCTAATTTAGTTCCACGTTATATTAACGCCTCAGTACTACAACTCATGTTCTGAAATTTGTCGCGACCACCGGAGCAGTACCCAAGCAGACGACACAGCAAACGGACGCCTTGCTTCTGGAAAGACTATGGTGTGGAGGAGGAGGAGGGGGGAAAAAAATAAAGGGACGACTCTTTTTTTTTTTTTTTATTGAAACACAGACACCTCAGGTTTACAAGCGCAGAGGCAAGGGGCAACATGGGAGGGCAAGGTCAGCAAGGCAGAGTGGGAGTTGCGGAGCAGGAAGCAGAAAACGAAACGTGAGGAATTTGCTTTTTAACTCTTTCTTTTCTTCGGAAGAGGCGATGACAGCCGCGACACTGCGGGATTTTATCTCTGTCACTTACACATGAGATCTAGGAGGCTAAAGGGGTATAGGTGTTCTCTGAGGCCTTGTCAGTTGTGTTCATCTTTTCTGTTATTACTTATCCCGTCCGCAAAGCAAGTCCGCGTTCACACAGCGGTGCTACTACAATGAGATCATCTCTGCTTGACAAGGAAGCGGAAGCAGTTTTTGTTAAGGAGAATGTGAATAAGCTGGAGGCCTTCACGCTGCCAAGTTTGTGCTGAACGCGTCCAGAAAAAAAAAAATCGCACACATTCCTTTAAGGAAACATGCATTTTTGTGGTGTTCACTAGCGCATTTGTTTTTTATCGAGAAAAACTAGTTTAAGAAACCACCGTTGTAAAGTTAAGTCGTTTTGGTCGGTGGAAAATAAGTATTTATGGTTAATTTTTTGGGCTTTCACTATAACAACCTTTCAATATAACAAATTGCTGCAGTCCCCTCAAGTTCATTATACCGAGATTTTACTGTAAAAAGTGAAAGAACAAGAGAATGGACATGCGTAGAACCACTGCGATTACAATCTTAGCGAAACTCTTGTCTGTTGTTGATTGAGCTGGAAACACACAGCTTAAAAATGATCGAGACAAGCAATCTCTTTTCGCAACAGAGCAACTGATGGGGAACTTGCACACGTATCAAACTTATGTGATAGGCTTGAATTATCTCACGCGTGGCCCACGAGTGGTACTTGCCAATTACCTCGCGACGCTCAAAGAGGGGCACGCAGCCGCAGTTTCGGCAGTGGATTCCGAGGTGTCCTTGAACCGTATTGTGCAAATTATTAATGTGCTTTCTTAAACAGTCATTCAAGCCCCTTCCGGTTTGCCCCATGTATATCTTATTGCAGGATAGCGGAATAAGATTTACGACACCAATAACACAAGGTACAAAGCGCGTTCTGTGTTTCACAGAGCATCTTACTCTATTTGCAGCTGGATAATTCACAAACTTACAAAGCCTAGATAGCTTTTCCAGGGCGGAAAATACGAGAAATTCTAATTAAATAGTCAACGTCGCGCCGAATGAACAATTACACAGAGAAAGAAACACACAGACACAATGGGCGGCAGTTGTGCCTATGTGTGCTTGTTCATTTGGCGCAATGTTGACTATTTATCAAAACATGCACCAACTAGCCCAACAGGGAGTTCTACAACAGTGATACTAGCGCATTTTCAGATTTGTTTTTTTTTCAGCCTACACAAAACGCTGTGCAGACAAAGGACTGCAAGACAGTTCTTAGGAACTGATGCATTTTCAGGCTGAGATTGTCCTCCTTGATTTTGTTAATTACTTCAAAAGCTTATCCGTAACAGCAGAAATCAGAGCGTACATGTAACCAGCGCTTAAGAGGTGCTCGACCTGTGCTTTGAAACTGCGTTGCATCGAGTGCGAGCGTGACTTCTTAAGAGTGTTAACAAGAGCAACATTAATGATACCCCTTTTCAACAGTTTGAATGAGCTGATTGGAAAGGTAAAAGGGGTTTACCACTTCTCGGTGAGAACAGCCAGCACAAATGATTGCTCCGAAGACAGAGTGTTAGGTATAAGAACCTAGTCGAATTACCAGACGGTAGCTTATGAGTAAGCTCAAGAGTATGCAAGTGCTTCTTAAACAAAACTAGAAGACTAGGTTTGTTTAAGAACTTCAAAAACGGCACCCAAACAATCAACAAATGCAATGAAATCATCGACAAACCTACAGACCTTCACAACAAGAGACAAGTCGAAATCTTTTTGAATGTGGCGATCCTTATGCACGAAAAAGATGTCGCTCAAGACTGGTCAGCTCAAGATGGCGGCATTCAGCCTGCTGCACAATGCTCACGGTGCACGCGCGAAGTTCGAACAAACTTAATTTTTTTGGAAGTATTTTACCGCTGCCAGGGTGCTTTGAAGGCCCATTTAATCGTAGCTGCTCGGAGGTACAAACGTTCCAAAAAAAAAAAAAGTTTTGCAAAAAAACCATTTTTTTGCCATTTGTGATCGTTCTTAAGACCCCCTAACTTAACATTAAGTTTAGGTTTTTTTACTATGCGTAAGAGAACAGGTTGAATCTTTTAGTCATGTCATTAGCCTAGACATCTGTTGAACACAACACCATCGGCTAAATGGTGCGAATTCCCCTTACACTTGCAAATACTATTGCTTCCTTCAACTTAAACCTGAATATACAGTACATGGGGCTTAAGTTGAAACATAGAACCACCAATAAATGACAATGACTACAAAAAACACACCAAACGACGAGCAGCAAGCTTTTTGGCAAGTGCAGACTCATTCCACTTTTGAGTGACATCATTCTTCTTCCAGGCCTTTCGTACAACTTGTGTGGATGTGCCCATAGGGACTCGGATTTTTTGCCGAGTCAGTCTCATGTGCTTGAATGGAACTGCTTGGCGTGGTACTCCAGTTTCAGGACCATCGACCACAGCCTGAAACCAAAGAAACTTATCAGCACATGTTTCCTGTTCACATCAGTACATGACTGATCTTTCTCAACTTAGCACACTGTTACGAAAGAGCGAAAAAAAAGTTGCACTGAAACTTAAGCAGACACAGAAAAGCACAAGATGTGCACACTGTCTTGCTACTGTGGATCACTAACTGTTAAAAACAGTTACGATATAAAATCAGGTAAAAATGCCTTTTCATGGTTTTTTTCATTACATACAGTTTACCCTTTCATTTAACTGAATCATTTCAGTAGTTAAACATTTAAATATTCCTTGAATTTCATTATAGGTATCATTACATTCGCCAACTTATGGATGGTAATGCAGCATGTCTGGTATGGTGACTGCTTTGAGAATAGCAAATGGAAATACTGTCACATCGAGGCAGACAAGGAGGCAGCTGGGCCATTTTCGAGGTCACCGAGGATCTGGAAAACTCGGAACTAGCATGGTATTTGCAGTTTGGGCTGAAAGCTAAAATCAAACTGGCTGTGGCTGCACCTTGCGAGGAGAAGCAGAGCCCCAGATATTCACAGCTAAGCCGCAGCTTCTAGCAAACGAGGAATGGAATGTGGGGTTGAAGAAAAGGATAATGCACTATCTGCTGCAGCCCTTGCCAGAGCCCGCCTCGGTGACGAGGGATTAGTTGACTACTCCTCGTCCCCCCCCCCCCCTTTCTCCATAGGATCGGCTGAATGGGTTGGCATATTGTGACGATATGCTGGCCCACCACTACATTGTCCTACCTAAACAGTCAGGCAAGTTTGACACTTGTACTGGCAGCCGGTTTTTCGATCCTCACCCAGCTGCCAGAAGAATCTTGGAAACCAATATCATCGGACGTGCGCGAAACTTGGTGACGTGCGAGAAAACGGTGCAGTGCGTTTGTGACCATATTTGGGCATCGTGTAGACTGTGCCCTCTCCACATGCATTGTGTGGTGTCTTTCCCCTCCTTCGTGGATGGAGCACCTAGACCATAGAGCGCCCTATTGGCGGAAGCTGCGGACAATGTGCCCAGGGTTGGCAACGAGGCGCTATATAAGCCGAAGACTTTCGTGTATTTGAAGTTCTACAGTTCAACAGTTCTGATCACTTGATCACCTCCTTTCTAATTCTCAGTTACTAACCATGGAAATAAATCGTTATCGTTTTTATGAGCGCCTCATCTGACTTGTTCGACGATGGGTCCTAGGACGGAGGCCCGCTACCAAACTGAGACCCGCGGGACCCGGAGTCACAACAAAGCCAAGTCGGAGCGCTTTGAAACCAAAGTTAATGCGCGTCTACCGGGGTCACCGGTAGAGGTCTACCTGTGCATGTGCAAGGCAGCGGTGCAGGTGCAAGGCAGCGGTTGGCAAAGCACTTTGGCCAGTGGCTGAGTGGGGTGCAGTCACTCGGTGCTTGAGGCAAGTTTTTTTTTTGAAAGCTTAATCTTCATCTCAATGGCAACATTAGCTGTGGTATGCGTCAGAGAAGATCTGGGTGTGTGGTAAAGTGCGTGATGAACTACTTCCCACGGTGGCTGGCTGTTTATCAGGAGAAGTGAACACATGTGGCGGCCTGTGCGAGGAACAGCGGCATTGTCTTCGAAAATGGGCAGTGTTGACTGTGGTGTGCAGTGTGTGTTGAAAGACGTCGACAATATTGGTTCACCTTTACAGACGGTGAAACTGGGAATATTGTCTGCAGTGTGAATAATGCGATTCGTCCTGTTTGCGAAAACACTGGTATTCGTTGTGGGCCGGTTGCAGTAACCAGTTTTCGATGAAACTTTACGATCTGACAATTTAGCCAAGGTAAAAATACATTTCACGCGATCATCTGCGAGTGGGTACATCTCAGCGTAAGCGCGGCGCGCAAAAAAATAAAAGTGCATGACCTCCGGGTGATATATATGACTATGCATGAGCTATAAGCATGTTGTAGCATTGCCGAATTTGCATATACGCTTCACCACGGCTCGTATTGTCGGATACCCAATAGTTGTTCTATAAGCATGCTGTAGCGTTTCCGAATCTGTATATACACTTTACCATGGCTATAATTCGTATTGTCGGATACCGGATACGTGTTAACTTGAATTGCGGGTTTTGGGCGAGACACATGCACCACGCAGCACAAACAACTTTACAGAGGGTGTCAGCACCCCCACAATGGAAACAGTGGAGATTTTCGTTGCTTATCTACTTTGTACTTTTACGGCTCGATCCTTATGAAGTGACAATGTGCATGAGAAGTTCGTGTATCAGGCCTATAAAAGCATCATAGGTATAAAAACACATTATAGGTGTCAAATGCAGCAAGGTAACTGTGCCAGATATTGCATATTATTAAGTTGTCGGGTATCATATGAATTTTCACTGGATTATTGAGAAATGCAGTGGCTGAATTTTACTTTAACTTTCACGAGGATATGTTAACCTCAGCTTAACGCATGGCTGAGGTTTCTTTCTTTGTTTTCATTCATCTCCGATCAGACTTTTGCGCAATGATGTACCTCGTTTAAAGCAGCATTGCACATGCCACGATGAAAACTGAATAAGTTTACATCCATGCCATGCAAATATTTCTCAAAGTGCCAGTCTCCATGTACATTCAAAACGTTCGCTTTTGAAAAAGATCAGATTTTTTATGGCTGCCGTCTATGAGGGTGAAGCCCACTGCGTGCTTGTCGCGTCTCTCAGTACTCTAAATGAAGTTTCTCCATACATCCATTTACCATGAGCAAATTTCCACACTATGAGCGCGACCCTCTTTCAAATGCTGCGACTTTACGGCATAGCAATGTAGAAATTTCTGTCGACGGAATGCAGACACGCAGCTCTCCTATGCAGAAAGATACCGCCGGAGGAACTTCCTTGCCAATCAGCACCTGCTCCGAGAGAGGGTATGGCGGGCGGGGTGCATGCAGTGACGTCACACTGTTTACAAACTTAGGGAGAGGTCTATTCGGAACCAACTGCCACCGTTCGTAGTCAGCGAGGACATGGCGAAGTATCTTGTCAAGTTCGAACACGCCTGTGAGCGAAATGCCTTGGCGCGGTCTCTTTGGGCACAGAACCTGTTAGCTCTTCTTCCCGGCAAGGTGTCCGACGTCATAATGCATTGTTGAGGGAAGCATTTGAGAGCTATGACGAAATTAAGAAAGTGCTTTTGAGACGTTATAAGTTGTCACCCGAGGCTTTCCGGCAAAGGTTCCGGTATGCTAAAAAGGAGAATGAGTGATACGTTGACTTCGCATTTCGTCTTAAAGCCGATTTAATTGAATGGCTCAAGGGCAAAGGTGTTTATGACGATCGAGATAAGATGGTAGAATGCATTGCATTGGAGCGATTCTACCGCTGCATCAAGGAGCATGTCAAGCTTTGGCTGCAGGACAAACTTTGATGTACAGCTAAACAAAGCAGCAGAGTTAGTTAGCTGAGGAGTATTATACTCGCCGAAATTTGCATAGTAAGGCAGAGCACGTTGAAAAGGGTGAAAGGAAAGAGGGCTTTAAAAAAACCTGATGAACGGGAACCCACTCCGCACCGTGATTTCAGAGAGGACCCGTCTCTTACAAAGGACACTGTAGGGGAAGGGCAAACGGAAGCAGAGTGAGGTTCCTAAACAACGCACTGATACCACACGGGCGTTTGAATCACAGAAACCGCTAATCTGCTACAACTGCAAAAAGGAAGGGCACATCGCAGTAAACTGTAAGCAAAAGTTTGCTTTCGCAACAATCCGAGAATCGGAAAAGAACATGCGGTTGTTGGAGTGGGTTCCCGTTCATCAAATTAGTGTGAATGGAAAAACATGTCGAGCTCTTCAAGACTCAGCAGCAACCATGGACATTGTCCATTCTTTGTTGGCATCTCTGGACGACTTTACAAGAGAATGCGCATGGATCAGGCAGGCAAGTCACCGAGGAGCACAAAGCTTGCTTACCAATCGCTATGGTTGTCATTGAAGGCCCGTTCGGCAAGCTTTGCACCGAACCGGCTATGTCTGCCGCGCTTCCCGATCGTTTCCCGATTTTTTTTTTTCTCTAATAACTCTGAGCAGCTTTTTAAAGAGCAGGGTAAATCGTTCAACTTAGCGTAAATTGCCCTCACACGATCACAAGCGTGGAAGCTTTCGCAGGAACTTGATCTCGTTCAGTGCAGTGAAATACCACCTGCTAAAGAGGCTAATCTGCGTGACCTTGGCGGCGAGGCGATGGTGCCGCAGACAGGCGATTCTCCGAATGAGTCACCCGAGTCGCCCGTCGCGGAAGCCGTCTCTGTCGGCGGAGGAGACGACATGACGCCATTGGATGAGAGCGAGAGGGGTGCTACACTCTTGCCTGTAGTGGAAAGTTGTGAGCTGTCGAGGGTTGATCGAGAAACGCTCATGAGGACCTTTCGATTAAAGTGCTAATGAAAAGACTAAACTTGAGGAAAAAGAATGTTTTTTTTTAGAAGGCAGGGCTCTTGTATCAGAGCTACACAAATGTGCAAGGTTGAAAGTATGAGCAGTTCTTGGTGCCACAAAAGTAACGTCGACAACTACTGAAACTGGCGCATGAAAACGCATGAGCAGGGTATCTTGGCATAAAAAAGACCAAGGCTAGAGTTTCCCTTGAATTTTATTGGCCGAAACGCTGGAAGGATATCGAAGACTTTGTACGCTCATGCGACACTTGCCAGAGAGTGGGCAAATCTACGGACAAGTGGAAGGCACCCATGAAGCTGGCACCAATTATCACAGAACCTTTTCGGCGCCTAGTGATTGATATCGTCGGGCCATTGCCCGAGTCAAGGCAAGATTGTCGGCACATCCCGACGGCCCTCTGTGTAGCCACAAAATTTCCAGAACTGATACGACATAAGAGCTCGATTCCCCTCATGTCGTGGATGCACTGCTATATATACTTGCACGCGTCGGAACTCCTTCTGAAATCCAATGCGACAATGTTAGTGTCTTCACCAGTTGCCTCACCTCTACCTTTTTGGATGAATGTGGAATAAAAGTAGGGCACAGCTCGATCCATGACCCACAATCTAATCCGCTAGAGCGTATGCATTCCGTTCTGAAACGGATGCTGAGAGCTTTCTACTAAGAGCACAAATGCGACTGGGAAGCGTCTATTCCTCCCGCTTTGTTCGCTTTGAGATCAGCTCCTCATGAGAGCACTGGTTTTAGCCCTGCAGAGGTTGTGTATGGCAGGAGTTTGAGAACACCATTGCGAATGCTACGCGAGTCCTGGGAGGGATTCGATGAGTACCCTAATGTAGTTGCGTATGTTCTAGACCTCCTTCACAGGCTTGGAAAAACCAAAGATCTTGTGGAAAGCCACATGAAGGCTACACAAGTGTTGTCGAAGGAGTACTACGACAAATCGGTGAAGAAGCGCGCTTTTGAAGTAGGTCGTCGGGTACTGCTGCGGCCGTCCAAAAAGAACAAGCTTGAGGACCATTGGGAAGGGCCCGCCAAAGTAATTATCGAAGCTTTCCGATACCAATTATGAAGCGAAATTAGGAAGGCGGCCGAACAAAATTTACCACAGTAACGTGATGAAACTATACGTTCTATGTCAAGCGGTCGTAAATCTGCTTTTGAATGCTTCAGAGGAAGAGGGAGCAGAAATTTTGACCTCTAGTAATGTAATCGAAATGAAATCGGAGGTAATCTTGGAGCAGTTGAACCTAGAGCCTAGGTTAAGTCCGGAAGGAGGACTTCAGAAGGATTGTTTCGGAGTTTAAAGACGTGTTTTCGGATTGCCCCGGAAAGACGATGGTGATTGAAAACGATATCGAGCTAGTTTGTGAGGAGCCGTGCGTTTTAGTTATTACCTTCTCCACCTTTCGGTTTTTCGCTGGTGAGTCGGGGCAAAATTTTGTCATCACGACCTTAGCTGAGCGCTTTCGTCCAGAGTGATCTCAAGAGGCCAATTTTGTTCTGTATTCTGTTTGATTACGTTGTGGGACATGTAAAAAAATCTGAGTTCTCATTTCAAGAGTCTCATGTCCCACAAGTGCCTCATGATTTAGAGGGAACGAAATTTCGATAGACACGTAGCTAGGTATATGTTGTACTATACTTTATCTGGTGTCATACCTGCCAAGTTCAAGGATTCTGAATCCGGGAGATTTCCATAACGGTAGGAGGAGGGCACAAAAAAAAAAATACAAGGACATACAAACAAAAAAACATTGCGAAAAACAAAAGGTGGTGGGAGAGGGTCTCAAGCGCAAGTGCCAACATCAGCGTTGCGGTCTTATGTGGCTAGGAGCGGCCAAACACACGAGGGTAAAGTTTTTCACTAAGGTGAGAGTCTCAAAGGATCAACACAACTAGCAGAATCTGTTTCAGTCAAAACAACTCGCATGGGTCTTCCTGGGACACACGTGAACAGACGGGACGGCGCAGCTGACTGCCGCAAAAGCCCGGGTCAAAGCTTTGCTCACTACTACATTCTTTTGACAGGAACGCCAAAATACGTCTGGCCCCTTTTTATTCCGATAGCAATTATACGGACAGTCCAGGCTGTTTTTTGCCGTCACCGTCCTTCACAGTATATGTATACGTATCTATATATAATATAAACACTCAAAGAAAAAAATATAGCAGCATATCTACGTGGTGAATGATGGAGAGTGGGGCGAAGCATCGGTCCGTCTATTCATTCTTGCTTCCGTCCGTCTATGCGTCCGTCTGTGTGACCGTCCAAGCATCCATCCGCACGTCCATACGTGCGTCCGTCACTGCATTCGTCCATGCATCCACCCCTTCGTCCGTCCATGCATCTGTCTGTGTCTGTTCGTCCATCTAGTCAACACTCCAAGTACCACCATCTCGCATGTTTTCATCATATATTCCGCATATAGAAGCACCGCCATCCAGCAGACATTCTAAGGACTAAACGAGAGGTGGCACACGCACACTTTCGTACGGCTTGCGCTTCTTGTCTACTTCCCACCTTTAACCACCTCGAGTTCATGGTATATACTAGTTCACTGTATTCATGGCACTGCGGGCCAACGCTAGCTAAACCTTTCTAAAACCAAGGAGGTTACACCCAGCGAGTACAACGTAGCAACCCTTTCCTGTCAGATAGTGCTCAATGTACATGCCAATGGCTGCTAATGGGAAATGAGAGACAGGAGAATTCGGCTTTTACTTTCTTACGGCTTGCGCTTCGTATCTACTTCCCACCTTTAACCACCTCGAGTTCATGGTATATACTAGTTCACTGTATTCATGGCACAGCGGCTCAACGCTTGCTAAACCTTTTTAAAACTAAAGAGGTTACGCCCAGCGAGTATAACTTAGCAACTATTTCTTGTCAGATAGTGCTCAATGTACATGCCAATGGCTGCTAATGGGGAATGAGAAACAGGAGAATTCGGATTTTAGTTAACACGCACGCTGCGAATTTTTTATTGTTCAACAACGCACAGGAGAAATCTCCCACCGGCACCACCTTGCAGATCAAAGCGCAAGACATGTTACGCACTACTACGAGGAGAGACGAACGGGTGCCGCTTTAAGGAGATTCGCCTCTAAAACCCGCCCCCGCTCGGCACCAAGCTCGTCGCAATGTGCCGGCGTGTGCTTATGTCTCACGTGTACTTTGTCTCATGGATGGATGCCTGTGCACGCGTGCTTATCCTTTGGTGGGGGAATTGCGTGCCTTCGGCTTTCCCTGAAACGAAACCGTTAGTTGCCGGCCCCACAAAGGCCACTTTGGTCTCTACCCAGGCCCCTTTTGCGAAAACAGTGCACTTTTGCATACACAGCTTGTTAGTTTGTGCACTTGTTAGTTTGTATACACCTGTACCTGTGATTGCGTATCATGCATTGTTTTTGTTTAAACAGCACGTTACGCGTCAAGCGGTAAACGTAATCATTTCGCTCTCGTCCTGCGAGTATCGCTTTTGTGCGTCAGTGTGTGAGCAGCGCGCTGCACGTTTCGATCTGCTTGCCGTTCTCAGCCTTAAATTCCAAGTTGTTGCTGCAGCATTTATTGCTTTGCCCTTGCGGCGAAACTGTAGCCTTTTTATTTCTTACCTATTTACTGCCTTTAACCTACCGCTGTGTGCCCTCGGAGCTCGTAAACAACTATCGCATCGCCGCGGTTGCGGCAAACGGTAGTTCCAATTTACAATCCCCATGCGCTTGGCTGTGCACGCGCCTTCAAAACTAAGCCGTTTTATGCCATCTTCGATAGCATCTGCCGCAGGTTTGTCCGCAGTTTGCGGAAAGCAGCGCTGCTTTGACTGGTTGAGCACACACTTTCGGGGTTCTGTTACGTCACCATACATGATCATGTAAAGAGCGACCGCGGTTTCATCCACAGCGGGTGTGGCACCGACTATCACACGTACTGTAGAAGACAGTGCATGCGCCGGCCGCACATGTACTTCCGAAGCTTCGAGTACGCTGCTCTCGGCCTTCGTTTGACAGTTTCTGCACTAAAGTTCGTATCACCCGCCGAGACAAAAAAAAATGTGTTCGGAACATTCGAATTGAGGCCCAAGGAACATAGTGGAATTCAACTTGAAAATTTAAAGAATTCGTATCTGCCATGGCTTCGCATCGCTGAGATTGTACTTCCCGTTTAGATGAACGCCTCTTAAACTCATTTATAATAAAATGGGGTAGGTTCGAAAAGCCTGGAGCGGATGGAGCTGCTTTTTTGTCAACGCGGCCAGATCACGCACAGAAATTTCTATTTCCGAGAGATTTTCACGACAACCATACAAATGAAAGAAATGGTCGAAATCCGGGAGTCTCCCAGCCAATCCCAGAAACTTGGCAGGTATGGACGAGTGTGGCGACAATAGTAGCAAACATGTGTAGCCTGAAATCACTGTTTTGTACGGGTGGCGATGACGACAGCTGGATGTCTGCCAAATGCGTCGTTGCATAAACATACTATGTATAGGCAAAGTGGCTGACCGATTTCACGCGTATTTCGCTGATGCCCCACGGACTTGAAATGTTTCGATCACATGGTCTTCCCACTCGTCGTCACCCTCTCACCTGCTCTCCACAAGCGTGACACATTCCAGTGGCAGATCGAGTGGCCCTGCACTCAGTGCTCTACCTTTTACTCCCCACTGCCCTGCTCCTCTACTCCTGTTCTCTCAATGGCATTCGCCATAAAAATATATGCACACACACAAATACAGCAGAGCCAGTACAGCACTAGCAGTGAACATTATAACAAATGTCAAACATCAACGCTAGATGAATCACGCACTGTACACACATGCTTTCACTACAAAGATGAATCAGTGGTCAGATCCTTTTTCATCTTGAAATAAAAGCATGTGTTCCTCATTTATATCAGCTGTCACCTACTACAGTCAAAGAAAAATTTCTCGAACTTCACAAATGCACTACGAAGGTTCTTACAGTACTAATGCACATTTGCAACCGATTTTTAGGACGAATTTATGTTCCAGAGTTCAATTTTTCAAACAAAATCGTTTGTTTTGAGCTATGCCGCTCGCTTTTGAAAGTCGCCATGTATTTTTTATTGGCTTGGTCAAGTTTGGCTTACAGTGGCTAGTTGCGCGGCCTTCAAGATAGAAAGTGCACACATGTCGGAGGCCATGTATGATCGTCCTTGGCCAGCATCACTTTTCTTTTTGTCAGCCTTATCATCATCATCAATACGCCAGTAGGTTTTTATTTTCTGGGCGTTTGTTTTTTGGTCATTGCACATGTGGTTGTGCTAGTGGTGTGCAAAGCGTTTTTGAGCAGTCAAGCGCCTCACATGCTCGCAGCTGTCCCTATTGCTCAGTTTCACGTTGGGTGGTCGTGGTGCTCAGCTACCTACTGACCTGAAACATGCAAGTTCGATCGTGGCCGCAACGATAGCGTTTTGATGGTGGCGAAATACTGAAAACCGCGTACTGTGCGATGCAGGCAAAAGAAGCCCAGATTGTGTTGTTAAATCCCACCAAACAGGTGAGACGTTGCATGCATCCTTTGCGACCGGTGTCAAGTTTTGTTTGCTTGGTTCCATAGAGCCACCAACTTAGCAGCCCGCAACGGTTGGCGGCAGTGATTTCCAACGCGCTTGCAACAATGTTACCGTAGCTCAAATAGAACCAAATTTGTTTGTTCCCAAGAACAGCATGAAACATGGCATTATTGGGGATCTTTTATTTAGGCTTTTCTAATCAGAATAAACTTCATTTTCACGACGTGACCATTTTTTCAAACTGTTGGATTTTTCAGACTGTTTCACGGTCCCCACCAGGTACGGAAAATCAGTCGGCCTTAGGATAATTTAGCCCCAAAGGAGCGGAGAGGGTACCAAAATTGAAACCAGGGCAGCAAGCCCCAACTTTTAACCCAGCAGACTCATGCTTTGGTGCCCTCACTGTTTCATATTGCGCAACGCCTAGTGTGCTAAATTTAAAGTACTTGTAATGTTGAAAATGACACTATGCAGAATATTTATTGCTAATGCCCAAGAGCTCCGAAAGGGCCAGTAAACAAACTTATCTTCGTTTTACACTTCCCAAACAAGCTTGAATTACTGAAACAGAAGGCGACACAGATTCCATTTTGAGAATATCACAGCACTGAGCCGAGGCTCAGTTTTGACAAACAAAATATGTACCTCTCTCCAGTGCCTGTCCGTTTCTCTTTAACCGTAACACCCCATGGGCAACATTCCATCATGTAGCACTGTGCTCTTGGATGGTGATGCAGTTTTGGCCATGCATTTACATGTTTATTTACCTTCTCAGTGCCCTGCACCAATCCACCAGCTAGTAAACAATACAGACAACTCATGGAGAAAGCTTTGCTCAGTCGCTGGCTGTGCACGAACGACCTAATCACTAACATAATCTTACGATCCCGTTGTGGGCAGTTACAAGAACAGGCAATGCCTAAAATTTTGCATGGCAGCAAAGAACAGTGAAGTAGAGTGAGAAACAAATCAGCTAATGGAGCCGTTCTAACTTGTGACCTCTTTATTACAGCTTATCTTTTCAGAACTTTTAAACCCAGAGACTGTTCAGTGGCCCTTTAAGAACACAAGCACGACAACAGTCTTGATAAAATATATGTGGGGTTTTACATCCAAAAACCACGATATAATTATGAGAGATGCCGTAGTGGAGGGCTCCAGAAATTTTCAGCATCTGGTGATCTTTGATGTGCGCTGACATCGAACAGCACACGGGCCTCAACCATTTCGCCTCCACTGTAATGTGAATGTCTCAGCAGGGATTGGGCAGCAGTTCTGATAAAAAAAAAAACGACTCTACGCCCATGTCAGTGCTGGATAAAATGTGCAATCTACACATTTCCTGCACTAGGACGCTTGTTTGGTGGTACATGCTCACGAAAACCAGAAACAGCACGAACCACAGGACATCCTGTTGCTGTGTAGTTCCGAGTTGTTTCTGGTTTTCTTGAATGCATTTCCTGCATCAGAAGAAAAAGATTTCACCGACTCATAGGGTTACTGCTGTTTCACACCCTGAAATAGTGCTCAACGAAGAGATCCTAAGTCAGATTTATGAAACAAGGGAGCACAATCCAATTGGTTAACAGTGTGTTATAGGATTTTGCATATGGTACTAGACCTGCCTGGATTATTATTACAAGGCTCTGGATTAAGTAATGAGTGACTTGAACAAGTGCTTTGAAGGTAAGTGGTTGGGTAAAAAAGTACACCCATCATTTAGAGGACTGCAATGAGCAACTTTCAGAACTCATGTTGTCGTCAAGTACGTGTCTGACGGCAATTCCTATCAAAAGCATGAGGGTTCATCATATGTTGCTCTGTAACAGCAGTCACTGCATGGAACTTTTCCAGGGGTGGAAGTGGACTTCAGCATTTCGAAGCAGCTCCCAGAGCAGGGATAACCCTGTTTTGGAGCAACTTTAGTGCTGTAAAAGGGAGTTTTTGAGCAAGTTCGGTGTGCCAAAAGGTGTGTCTTGGAGCCATGTGAATCATTTTGGAAGTAGCTTTCTAGGGTCATACATCATAATAAATCAAAGGTATTTTCGGGGAAAAAAAAAGTGAAATGGTTCGCACTGAACAATCAGTACTAATGAGCGTGCCATACGTACCACCCACAAATGTGTGTGGGTGTGTGTCTGCGATACAAAGCACGCTCATTTAATACTCGGACTCAGACGAAAAGAAAATGAGCCATGTCCACGAAGTGAATGATGATCAATGAGTTTGCTCCGGAGGTTAAATCTGGTATACCGTGAACCTCCACTGCACCATAATACAAAGACGAGCCTGCTTTATGGGAGCCAGCGAAGGTTACAGGACGTGAAACTCCAAAAATTATTATCATTAATTTTATTATTATAGCAAAGGTTCATTGCAGCACCTCCTCCCACCCCTATTAGGTCAATGTATGGCCAAATTTCCCGCCCCCACCCCTTAGGTAACTAGGAGATCTTGCCCCCGAATCACGTGGACCCTAAGGAGCTCACACTGCAGCCACCTTGCGAGCCCTCCGCTACACCATCTTAGCTCTTGATGTTCACGGTGGATAGCAGTATCAAAGCGCACTGAGTGATGTCCGACGAAAAGAGGGAGGAAGCGCACGAGTGAGCGTCATATATAGGCGTGGTCCCACAAAACTAGAGCACGAGACGAGAGTCGAGTGGGCGTCGCCTAAGCGGCGGCGATCTAGTGAGCGCTCTGAAACGAAGAGCAAAGCTGTGCCTCCAACGGGAGCAATGAGCACTAGCGTACGCACTGGGACGACGAGACCCCCCCCCCCCCCCGCCCCCCAGCAAAAGGAGCAAGCTCCTAAAATATATTCCGGGTGGTAAAAACAGGTAACTATTTCTTTACATGAATGCTTCAACTGCAAAATGTTTTGCTAGCAGCGTTGCAACTGATATATATAATTGCAGCGCACTTCGCTTGGTGGAAGTTTGTTATTCCCACGCTAGTTATAAACACACTACTCTTCTGTGCTCGGTTTGGAGCGAAGTGGCGACGAGCAAATCACTAGGCAAATCTGCGCGCACAGTAGCGTGAGCCGTTCAACAGCTATGGCATGGGCCTAGCCTAGGCGCCACGCTGCACGCAACTAACCAGGAGGTTATCAGAGTCCATGTGACCGCTCCGCGTTTCAAACTGTCAGTTGTTGCTTAGTATTGCGGTAGAGAAGCGCACGAATGTATTGCGGAAAGCCGGCAGTGTCCATTTTATTGGCATTTCAGTCGCTGCGTATTCCGGACTGGAAGCACCCTGTAACAGCTTTGAAATGCTCCTTGGCACCAGCACTGCGTGCTATAAAAATATTGTACAGCGAGTGCCAACCCAGTATCGTTTTTGCACTTTGGCAAAACGAAGAAAAGACTTTCCGGCGGGTATTTTCAGCAACATCTGCTGTGGTACTGTATCCGTTTTGGGGACACATTTGTGCTTGTCAGCGCGCACTGCCATTTAGTGCATGATCATGCCGCATTCCCAGCTGGCACAAATTTGTGAGGTTTCCCTGTGTTACTAGACAATTCACAGGTACTCATGTTGATGTCACCACTATGGCAGAAAAACCACGGCAATAACTGCGATGAGACAAGCGCTAGCAAACCGAAATAACGCGATCGAACTGCACTGAATATGGATGAGGCTGCGCTATGGTGGCTAGATGGGGAGGTGTGCGAAACGGCGCGCCGTGGAGAGAGCGGACCTTCAGGATGCTGCGGCGGCGCTGCTGTCGGCACGGAGATGCGATGGAGATGCAAAAGACACTCGACCGGTTGCCTCCGCTGCGAAACAGCGGACTTCGCACGCTCTATAATCGAGCTATCTGCCAGAAATTTGCAAGATTAATGGCAACGCGTATGTCGTACAGTTCATCTTCCACTAAATACACTTTCACGTCGACATCATGCGAGGTAAAAAACATACGGTCACCTCCTTTTCCGTGTGTTAGACAACGGCGGAACCAGGGTGGTTTGAAGCCTGCCGTAACTTTCAATTTTGCGTGAGTATATATACACGCACGGATCAGTGGTGTAGCCCACCGGGCCCGTGCCCCCCCCCCCCCCCCCCGAATTTTTTTTCTGCATGGGATACGTAGCACAAAATGACGCTCGACCACATCTGCCTGCCCGGTACCCACATAAATCAAGGAGGTGCCCCCACCCCCCCTGGCACGGACATTCATTAAGGGCGCTTGAACACCCCTCCCCCCCCACCCCCCACCCCGGGAAAAGTGGCTAACACCAGTGGCTACGCCACTGGTGTTAGACAAGCTGGTTCTGTACACTAAGGCTGTTTCTTGAAAATATTGTTATAACAGGGCGAGAACGCCTTTTAGGCATTTAAGTGGTGAGTGCATGCAACAGGGCCGCAACTAATGGGGGGTTGAGGGGGTTCTGACACCCCCCGAAATTTTTTTATGCTCTAACTTTTCGGGTGATACTAGAATACTTGCACGCCTTCACAGCGACCACCGGTTTGCCAAAGTTAGCCGTTCTACACAGAAACACCCCCCGAAAAAAATTCCTGGGTACGGCCGTGGTTTATGAGAATTGCATGCCACATGCAATTCCCATAAACTTAAGTTTTGGCAAGGATTGGCTTCCTTGCCTTTCAAAGTAGACAACGAGCAACATGTTCACTTGGAAGAGCCCAGGACAGGGCCATGCTTAAAATGAACATTTATTCAAAAATCTATCAATCTTGAGCAAAGTACAAGTACATAACACGAAAAAAAATATTTACAAATTCACATAATGCACAAAATTGTAACTGATACAAATGGACCAATGTAGCAAAACATCACATGTATGAGGTAAGACTTCACAATCACAGTAAGGAATGTTGAATGCTTCTGAGCAGCAGAACTTCTTAATTATCAACTCTTCGAGTTCACATAAAATAAGGCAAAATGGAACTTCATATTTACACGAACATTGAAATGTTCACAAGATAAATGCATTCCATTATGTTGTTCGCCTCATCTTAAGGTGCTTCATCTTGTCTCTTTTAGCCTGTCTTGATGCATTCTCACCTGCCACTAGAAAATGAAGCCTAGTTATCGCATAAAATCTGATCACTTCATTTGTGACCTGTACATTGTGCTGTGTGCAGCCAACCGTGTTAAGCTTGTTAATAGAGAGGCAGGAGATGAGATCTCTTATGCTGTTGCTCTTCAGCTTGTTAAAGCTAAAGCAGTGTGTAAATGCATCTTCCATTTTCAAGACCAGCTCTGTCAGTGCTTGTGAAGGGTACATCAGTCCTCCTCTATCCATGTGATTTGTTAAACTCGACTCTTTTGGACGCGGGCCCTCGCTGTCCCCTCGTAGCAACAACTCTGCACAGTCACCACATTTGGTTTTCTTTAGCATTCTTCGAGCTACATACCCACAAACATAGTATGTTACACGGGAGTCACTTTTTGCCCCAACCAAATCACGGTGGTCTGGAAGGGCATCACATGCACTTAACATCTCATGGACCTCATTGAGCTGCCCTACATCTAAAAGATCATCAAGCTTATTTTGCACAAATTTTAGGTCGCAACTGTTGCTCGGATCCAAAAGGCTATTTAACAGGCCCTCTGAAACATTGCCACGAGAGGGAGACCGTGCCAAGCTCTGAAAACTGAGGCAATTAGTGGAGATGAGGAATTGTGTCGGTGTTGGATGGTCATTACATCCCGACATCTGTCTCAAGACACCGAACAAGTTTTCAATGGGATCTTGGCTCAAGCGCGCTGTCAGCAGGTACTTGAAGCCCAAAGTCCCTGTAACATACTCTAGAAGTGACAGGGTACTCTCAAGTGTTACACGCAAGCCTTGGGCTGTAGACGCACTCAGGAATCCCAGTTTGACTCCAGAGGATTCCCAGCCATCCAGAAATTCTCTAAACTTCATTATGTGCTTCACTTGCTCACTATCTGGCCTCAAACCCTCTCGGCAGTGCCTTGAGGTCATTGCAGCAATAAGGTCTCTTATCATTACAACAAAATCAGAAGTGGCTGCTGTGCTGCCAGAGCCATACTGCCTCTCTACTTCTTCCTTATAGAGATATAGCCCTCTCAGGACTTCATCACTGAAGAACCTGAAAGCTAGATTCACGCGCTGTTTCTCAAATCCGTTCGGGCAACAAACAGCCATTGACACATGAGGCATTGCTTTTAAAGTGACAGTGCTTCGGCTGTCACAGCGGAATGCCTCTTTCACAAACTCACTACCAACCCGCCCACCGGGTGTAAGGAGTCCTGTAGATGTGACAGCATTGCGAACACATTTGACAAGATGGGGAAAGTCGGAAATAAAATGTAAATAGCGACTTGAGTCTACTGGATGTTGCACTTTACACACTGTGTTTGACAGTTTTCCAGTGATGCCAAAGATTGTCCACATACTTCTGTTCCATGTGGCCCCATCGCATGTTATGAAGTCAACAAATAGCCCACAGTTTTCTGCACAAATCACTGCGTCCAGAATAATTTTTGACAACACGTCAGCTTTCACATTGCCCCGAGAACCGAACACTCCAAGAATCTGTTGCCACTTCCCAGTTAATGGCTGAAAAAGAAGCACAAGGCCATGATCACAAACGACTCCTTCTTGGTCCGCAGAAGTGTAGGATCCGAGGTCAACAAAACCATCAATTTGACCATTCTTGCTGACCGCCAAGCTTTCCGACAGCTTCAATTCATCTACAAGGATACCACCATGTCGGTGGCAAGGTTCAATGTCTTTGGCCTTCTCAGCAAGAGCAGCAAGCAGATTTTCATTAAACCCAAAGCCGCCTTTGTATTTTCTCACGTACTTCTGCAAGCACGAAGGACTCGGCACTACCATCAGTTTGTGTGCGCGAATGTGCTCGTAGAGCCGTGGACTCTTCATGTGCATGATAATGCATTCGAGAATCCAGCCCTTTTCAAATTTCATCCCGTTTGTTGCTTTTCTTTTGGAGGCTTCAAAACATGCGCGAACTTGCATTTGCTGCTTAGCCGTGAGGCTTTTCAGCTTTTCCTCAAACTGTACGGCACTCATGACTTCATTGTCATGTTTCATCTGTTGTAGCTTTTCCTCAAGTCTTATGATACTGCGCTTGTGCCGTCGAACTTGAGCATTCTTCGCAGCCAATTTACGTGACTTGACCACGACAACATTTCTAGCTCTTGTACGCTTGTAAGAAGCTTGGTTTAAGAGCAGCTTGCGGGCGTACTTGCATTGCACACATCGACTATTGTTCTGACAGGTACCGAAGCAGTTCTTACTGTATAGCTTGCTTCCGTGAACCTTGTGGTTCCTCGTGGTTAGCAGTTTGTCGTCGCTGATACCCATCCCAAGCCCCTCGCACGGTGTCATCGAATTCATATCAAACAAAATACCCTTTACAGCATCTGAGCTATTAACATTCACAGCTTTGATCACTGATCCCTGTACGTAAACAGTGCAGTGAACGCCAGTTTCGGACAATGTACATAAGAGTAGCTTCTGAAAGCAGAGTGAACTACCGTTCACCTCGCAAACTGAAAATGCCATGACATCGGGAGCATTGGGTACCAAATGCTTACACCAATACTTGCTAGGAAGGTCCTCGTCTCTGATGCTCTCGAGCCACTTTTCAACGGCAGAATGCGGCGTTGCCTCAGCGGTGGAGCACTCCGAGTCCACTCCTCCATCGGTAACACAAATTTCACCGACTTCAGTGACATCACATACGGAGTCATCTTTCCTACGCTTTCGCGGCACGCCACCATTCGACGCTGCTGTTTTCCTTTTCGGTGGGAGCTTCTTCGTAAGGTACGACGGAACATTCGGGAAAACAGTCGGTATGGCGTCGGGAGTCAGGCAGGGACGGTCTCGGGGAATTTCGACGGTTTCACCATTGATTACATGCTTGTACGTCCGAACGATAAATCGTTCATCAAAATGCGCTTCGCAAATGACACAGTTTTTCTCCAGTGGCTTGTCTGCACGCGGGATCAAGCGCTCCCAAGCCTTGCGTCGTTCGTCGTCCTCAGGAGCGGTGAAAAGGGACGCCTTTTTACCTTGCTTTCTGGCGGAAACATACCCAGCAGTGCATCCTGGAGCAAAGCAGTGTCTCTGTCTCTTTTCATTCACCATAGCTGTCGCGAGCACGGCGGCATTGCATAAAGAAATCACTGAAAGCAGCGGCAGCACGACAGCACTTCGCTAAAACACACGTGTTCCCCGATGCACCACGAGCAAGAAGGCATCTCCGTGGCGACAAGCGCGCCACCTAGCAGCGTCATGGAGCACTGGCGCGCCTCCTCTCGCAGCGCAGGCTGCCCGATGCTGACACCTCCCCATCTAGCCACCATAGCTGCGCCTTGTCCTGTGTGTAGCCTACCCTCAGTGTTGCTCGGTCGACATTAGTGATCAGCTAAATTTACTGCTTACACTTCCATACTTGCCAACTTCAAGGATTCAGAATCCGGGAAATTTCCGCTCACAGAGGAGGGGAGGGGGGCACAAAAAACAAACAAACATCATGAAAAACAAAAGGGGGTGAGAGGGAGGTTTCAATCGCCAGCATCAATATTGCGGACTTATGGTGGCTAGGAGTGGCCGAACATACGTGGGTAGAGTTTTCCCCTAAGGTGAGAGTGAACACTCATGCGTGCTTATCTCTCACGTGTACTTTGCCCCATGGGGGGGGGAATGCCTGTGCCCAAGCGCTTATCCTGTGGCGGGACAATCGTGTGCCTTCGGCTTTCACTGAAACGAAAGCGTTAGTTGCCGGGCCTACAAAGGTCACTTTGGTCTCTGCACAAGCTCCTTTTGTGAAAACAGCGCGCTTTTAATACACAGTGACGTATAACTAGGGCACTTGTTAGTTTATACTTATCTGTACCTGTGATTATATATTGGGCATCGTTTTTGTTTCAACAGCGCGTTACGTGACAAGCGGTAAACATTGTTAGTTCGCTGTCGTCCTGAGAGTATCGTTTTTGCGCGTAATTTGTGTGGGAGCAGCGCGCTGCGCGTTTCGATCTGTTTGCCGTTCTCAGCTTTATTCCAAGTTGCTGTCGCATTTATTGCTTCACCCTTGCGGCGAAACTAACTTTTTGTTTTATACGTATTTACTGCCTTTAATCTACTGCTGCGTGCCCTCTGGAGTCGTAGATCACTATTGTGTCGCCGCGACCACGATTTTGTGCGCGGTGGTTGCATTCATTTTATAATCGCCATGCATTTGGCTGCACACGCGTTTTCAAAACGAAGTCATTTTTATGCCATCTACGATAGCATCTGCCGCAGTTTTGTCCGCAGAGTTTGCGGAAAGCAGCGTTGCTTCGACTGGTTGAGCGCACACTTTCGGGGTTCTGGCAGTTACGTTGTCGCCATACACGATTGTGTCAAGAGCGACCGCGGTTTCGTCCACAACGGTTGTGGCAACGACAATCACACGCCGGTCGCACGCGTACTTCCGCAGCTTCGAGTTGGCTGCTCTCGGCCTTCGTTCGACGGTTTCCGTACTAAAGTTCGTGTCACGCGCCGCGATTAGGAAATGTGTTCGGAGCATTTGAATTGAGGCCTAATGTACATCTCCTTTCTTATCATCTTAATACATAAGAAAAAAGATGACAAGGACTTGAAGAATTACAGGCCGATCAGCTTGCTCTCTGTAGTATACAAGCTATTTACAAAGGCAATAGCTAACAGAGTAAAGAAAACATCGGAATTCAATCAACCAAAAGAACAAGCAGGATTTCGAACAGGCTACTCAACAATCGACCACATTCATACCATCAATCAGGTGATCGAGAAATGCTCAGAATATAACCAACCACTATACATAGCCCTCATAGATTACGAGAAGACGTTTGATTCAGTAGAAATATCAGGCACAGCGGAATCAGGACATCGATGAAGTATATAAAACACCCTGGAAGAAATCTACACGGGATCAACTGCTACCACAGTGCTTCATAAAGAAAGCAACAGAATACCAATCAAGAAGGGTGTAAGGCAGGGGGACACAATCTCCCCAATGCTATTTACGGCGTGTTTACAGGTTTTCAGAAGCCTAAAATGGGAACAGTTAGGATAAGAGTTAATAGAGAGTACCTTAGTAACCTGTGCTTCGCTGATGACATTGCATTGCTGAGTAACTCGGGGGACGAATTGCAACTCATGATTACGGAGTTAGACAAGGAGAGTAGAAAGGTGGGTCTTAAAATTAATCCGCAGAAAACGAAAGTAATGTATACCAACCTCGGAAGAGAGCAGCGCTTCAAGTTGTAAAAGACTATGTCTACTTAGGGCAGGTAATAACCACGGAGACGAACCACGAAATTGAAGTAACTCGAAGAATAAGAATGGGGTGGAGCACATTTGGCAAGCACTCTCAAATTATGACAGGTAGATTGCCACTATCCCTCAAGAAGAAGGTATATAACAGCTGTATCTTGCCCGTACTTAGCTACGGAGCAGAAACCTGGAGACTTACAAAGAGGGTTCTGCTTAAATTGAGGACGACACAGCGAGAAATGGAAAGAAAAATAATAGGTGTAAGCTTAAGAGACATGAAGAGAGCAGAGTGGATTAGGGAACAAACGGGGGTTAAGGATATCATAGTTGAAATCAAGAAGAAGAAATGGACATGGGCCGGGCATGTAGCGCGTAGACAGGATAACCGCTGGTCATTAAGGGTAACTAACTGGATTCCCAGAGAAGGCAAGCGGGTTAGGGGAAGAGAGAAGGTTAGGTTGGCAGATGATATTAAGAAGTTTGCAGGTATAGACTGGCAGAAGCAAGCACAGGACCGGGTTAACTGGCGGAACATGGGAGAGGCCTTTGTCCTGCAGTGGATGATGATGTACATAGTAAAATTTGGCTGGGGAATTTCAAGAATTCGTATCTGCCACGGTTTCACAACACTGATTATACTGTACGTTTACATGACCGCCTCTTAAGGGGAGATGCGAGTCGAAAAATCGCGTTTTTAGCGAAATTTCTCGTATTTCTGATTTTTATTGCATTGTAATCTTTAAACCTTCTTCTTTCATCTGTGAAAATTTCAAAACTAAATTCGAACCGCAAAATGCAAAAAAATGTGTATGAAGGCATCGCGGTGGCTCAAAATTTCGTGAATTTGCGCCGATATTGGCCATCTTTGACTGCGCGCTGCTCCCCGTCGCAGTGCCGCCCGCCATAGCGATCGGTTGGGAAAGTTGCGCCCGGCCTTCTTCGTACAGCTCTGACGACCGCCAGTTTCGTACGTGGGCAAAAAAATAAAAAACGAGGCCTTTTTATCACGTGGTTTGAGCGGTTTGAAACGCGCGGCACCCTAAGCCGCATCGCCATTGGCTACCAAGTCATTGTCAGCTGTGTTGGTGGCGGCCATCGGCATTTGGTCCGTCTGCTTTTCTGCGCGTCTACGCATATTTCCGCGGTGACAAGCCCGAAAAAGTGCAACGTGAGACTGCAGAAGTTTCGAACGAAGCACAAGTTCAAGTGAAGGCGGCGTAAAGCGCCCCGAACGACGGCGACGAACGAGAACGCGCCTACGTGTGCTAGGCCTGACGGCGGCATCGACGAGTGCGCGAGCGACAGTGGCTGCGATGAAGGGATTGACGCTGCGCTTTCTTTCGTCAGTGCTTCGGAAAAGAAGCTCGGCTTCTTCGAAAAAGACGAAAGACAGCGCGATGAGGTTTGTGCAACGACAGTTTTGTGCGACACCCTTTTGCTGACGACACTTGTGGCAGGTGCCGCATGCCCTGCTTGCGGTATTCAAAAACTTGCCGTTTGGGAGCCGGCAGAAAAGCGCAAGGGACTTTCGTCGCTCCTCGAACTTCATTGCGAAAACAGCGAATGCTCAGCGACTGTTCTTTCGTGCTCCTATACGTCACTGCGTGTTACGGTGGACGGCAGCAGCCGAGTGAGCCAACGATACGACAGTGGGAGCTCCCGAAATAGTTTCGCTGTAAATGTGAAGGCGGTGGTGGCTGCACGCGCTGTCGGCATTGGGCATGAGCAATTGTCGAGATATTGCTCCATTATTGGACTCCCAAAGCCAATGCACCACTGAGTATTTTTTTCGATAGCAAAGAAGGTGCACACCGCTGCCATGGCAGCTGTGAGTGAAAACTTGAGCCGATCCAGAGAGTTGACAAAAGAAGTAGCAGGCGAAACTGATGTGGCTGTTATGTTCGACGGCACTTCGCAGAAGAGGGGCCACAAAAGCCACAACGGGATTGGCGCAGTTATCTCCTTAGATACTGGCCTCTGCTTAGACTTCGAGGTCATATCAAATTACTGCCTGACATGCAGTAGGCACAAGGATATGGGCCCAGACGAGGTAGTGTGGCAGGCATTCCATGGCCCAGTCTGTGAAAAAAATGCAGACTTCCTCCCATGCCATGGAAACGGAGGCTGCGATGCGCATTTGGCAGAGAACATTGACTTATGACACCCCACTGCATAAAATGACATTCTTGAGTGACGGTGACAGCAAAGCATATAGTGCAGTTGCAGGGTCAAAAGTCTATGATGCTGTCAATATAGAAAAAGAAGACTGCACTAATCATGTGGCCAAGAGACTTGGCACCGCGCTACGGAAGCTGCATGTGCCATTACCACGAGGGCAAAAAATGAAAGAGCCAGCCATTCAGAAGCTCCAAACATACTATCAGATTGCCATAACAAGCAACAGGGGGAGTGTACGGGATATGTACACTACAGTATGGGCTTCGTACTTCCACTCATGCTCTACTGACAATGCTGGCAGCCACAAGTTTTGCCCTGCAGGAACAGAGTCGTGGTGCAAACATCAACGCGCTGAAGCACTTGGTGAACCTGCACCACGCCACACACCTCTCCTGACAAAAGCACAGGGATTGGCTGTTTTGCCCATTTATGGGCGGCTAACGGATAGGAAGCTCCTTACTCGATGCATCAAAGGGAAAACCCAGAACGCATCGGAATCCCTGAACAGCAAAATTTGGCTACTTTGCCCCAAGACTAAGTTTGTCTCCCGAACGGCTGTCGAGACTGCCGCAGCTATGGCAATCCTGTGGTTCAACAAGGGTCATGCTACTTTCGAGCACATCCTGGAAGAGCTCAACATACTGCCATCTAGAGATCTAGTTACTTTCAGTGATTCCCGCGATGCGAGGCGCATCAAGAGAATGTCCGAGCATCTGACAGCAGAAGTAAGGGCCCATTGTCGTCGTGGAGTGAAAAGGGCACGGCTAGAAGAGAGTGCTCGCAAGGACCGTGAGGGCACAACCTATGCTGCAGGACAGTTCTAGTAACTTGCAGTGCTTTTCAAAGTTCTGTTGAACATTATGGCCAAAGATTATGCATTTCTAACAACTCTGTGATAAAAAAAAAAGGTTTCAAACTTTCAAATGCGTTTTTCTCCTTTTGCAGTTTTGCGTGATCTGTGCTTCTTATACACGCTAGTTCGTATCCTTAGAATTGTCATATCTCTATGAAATTTTGCACATAGCATGATGAAGGCCCATAGAGTGCAAGTATCCATTCAGATTGTCAGTGCTGCTTGATTATGTTTTTAAAAAATTACATAACATTGAAGGCCCTTGGCAACTAGAGCCATAGTAAATTTTTCTATTTTATTATTGTATTTCACCTTTTTACACACAAAATTAATATAGCTTTTTGCACTCTACAGTTTCAAAGGATCATAGTCGGCTATATCTGCATGCTTTATCTCAAATTTTTATAGGTCAGAATTGTTGCATAACAATGGCCATAATTTTGCAGTATATGACCTGCAGAAAGAAAACCGAGCAATCTACATGAAAATAAATGACATATTTGAAAAGAGGAGAAAAAACTATTAGCATGCCAATTTGTGTTAAATTCAGACTCTTATTAAAGAAAATCGTTTTTCGAGTGGCATCTCCCTTTAAACTCATGTATAATAAAATGAGGTGTATAGGTTTGAAAAGCCTGGAGCGGATTGAGCTGCTTTTTTTGTCAATGCAGCCAGATCAAGCACAGAAATCGATTGCCGGGAGATTTTCACGACAACTGCACAACCGGAAAAAACGGTCAAAATCCTTGGCAGGTATGCACTTCCAATCGACAATTATCGCGGAAATTGCACTTTATGCGGAGGAGCTCAGATTGGCACAGCACTTCCACCCCTGCTTTTCCCATTGTCCGCTATGTTACAGCAAGTCTCCAACACCAATATGCCTACACATGCTGTAGCTAGGTCAGCTGTCTTTTCGTTTGTTTACTTGGCTCGGACTTCCGAGCACTCGAATCCTACCAACCGAAGGTGCAGCTACTTTTCAGAGCGCTCGAAAACGCTTAACCGAATACGCCATTACAGAGATTGCAGTTGCCACTTTCGACTATGACCTCTAATGATTCAGATTCAGAGTAAAGTTCTGTTGTTGCAATCCAACATCTGTGCCCTGCAGTGAAATACATACTTGCATACTGTTATAAATGCATACTTGTTATAATAAAATAATGTTAATGAAACTTATGCACAAAAATCTCATTTGCAGTATCAATGCTAATATTACACAGCATGAAACAGTTATGAATTGCTGACAATCACAAGTGTTCATTTGTTCAATCATAAGCTTACGACAACATCGAAATGTTTAAAAAAAGTAGAAGTTCACAGTACATTTCTGACAGCAATATCGGCTAATTTGATATATGCCTTGGACACTAGAATGGGAACACGTTTGGCAGGGTTCACGCTACCGCGATCCGGATCATTTCACCACCTAGCAACGTCCCCCAACTTACGCAAACAATTTCAGTCCTAATCAGGACCGAACTCGATTGACCGTGTGGCACTGACTGTCAGCTGATATTCCACACAAGGACAGCTGTTGATTGATATGTGGGTTTTAACGTCGCAAAACCACCATATAATTATGAGAGAGGCCGTAGTGGAGGGCTCCAGAAGTTTAGACCACCTGAGGTTCTTTAACAGGGTTCATAGCACCCGAGTGAAACAAATTTCAATGGTTTTCAAGGACCTAACAAGTACTTTTCAAGGGCTTAAAATAACAATTGAAACCGCATGAAATGACAATGCCACTTCTTACAGCATAAAAATTTGTACTTCCTTTTGTATGGTTGGCACTGTGAACGCACTCAAGTTACCGTGGACTGTAGTCGCTTTTGTGTTCTTAAAGTGTTTCGCACTCTTCATGCGACTTTCAAGGGCAGACTTCCCCATTGACATATTAAAGCTCTTCCCACATGAGAAAACTTTGCCTGATGCGAGTTTGACGTATCGGGTGCAATCCACTCCCTATACATAGTGTGCATGTGCATCACGCAGCGCCGATTCCTCACTTCCTGCATGCGCCACCAATATGCCCGGGTACCTACCGACTCTATGGCCGAACGCTGCCGTGTTATTTCCTCCTGCATGTGCCTGTTCAGTTTTGCCTAACGATGCAAGTTTGAGCAATTAGCAGCTGCTGGTGAGGCAAGTTTATATAACAGTCCACAAAGAGCGAGCAGAGCGTCGGGGGTGTTCTCTTTGCTGAAAGTGATTACCTAAAATTGAGATCGCACATTGTGATTTTCCGAAAAGCAACGGCATGTTTGGCTGACACAGATTAATAAAAAGGACTTGAAGAACCGGTGATAAATGTGACTTCAGGTGTAACTTCATTACGGGTAAGTGCTATATCCAAGCATGTACCTGCCAACAGAGATAGGTACAGTATATAGAAACTTGTCCGCGACCGCTGTGTGCCCAATTAGCGTGTCAGGGAGGCGATTAAGATTGTGAAGGCAAGTGCGGGAATTCGGGTATTGCGTGAAAATGGATGTGAAACGAGATTCGTTCACTCGCGATTTGAAGTATGGCCGATCGGTTTGAGTTGGGGGTTCAGGTTTTTAAAAGTTGGTCGATTGATTCCCTAAAACAGGCTGCAATTTTCAGGGACTCTACTGTACATTAGCGCACAACAAAAGTAATATACAAGGTAAAAAAATTAACCAATACATATGCAAAAAAAAAGTGACCGGCATCAGTGCGGTACGCACCACGTGAAGTCTCTACCATGCATAATATATTCCTTCACTGTTTCCAGAGATTCCAATCAGACGCTCAACATCAGCACTGTTTAAAACACCCGGGGAGCCGCACTGCTACTTTGTTGGTGTGGGCCACAGCAGTATATTAAAATTAATAATAATGTTAATATATCTCCTGTAACCTTGCCTAGTGCTGCATGATGACTCGTTTTCGATGGGAGCTGTGCGCTTCGCTCATCTACTTTTAAAATTGTGGCTCGAGAGACTTCGTGCTTTCACTTCTTAGAGCATGCAATTTGTAGTGAAAGCGAGATAATGGGCCCTCGTAGATCGTGGCGGGCAGCCGGTATAGGTGGTAACTGGTATACGTGTGACACGATTTGATTTTCTGGTCTTGTATCGAGTGAACAAGCGAAGCCTTCCCGACTAGATGAGCTCGTTAAATCATGACAATGAAAAACCGCACGGCTTCTTAAACATTGCGCACAGCAACAGAAAACGAGCCCTCAACAAACTGCGCTGCAGCACGCAAACTACTGTAGGTACCCAGTGAGGTATACGGGCATGACAGGAGATGGCAACAACGGTGGAAGTGACATCACATGAAGACTATGCACAAGCAGCGATGCATAACCAAGAGAGCTAGAATTTGCCCGCCATAGCTTCACCATAAGCGACGTGACTGCGAATATCCACGCACATTTGCACAGTCTCCACAAAAGAGCAAGACTTAGCTCCGTCATTGCTGCTGTAACCACGCAAGCGCTACCACAGCTACAGTGTACTAAAAGAGCACACTGTACTACAACACTGCAATGTATGGCTAGAGAGCACATAGTTGCCAGGCATGCAAGGAAACTCGCTAGATTATGGCTAAACGAAATTCAAGGACTTTTAACCCTTTCAGCCCTGGATTTTTAATTTTGGTCGGATACACTTTTTGTGCAAGTTATTCTCATAGTTAGGACCTCAGAAGCCCACAAACAAAAAATTGAGCCACTGGTACTAGCATTTTTGGATTAATTAACGTGGCATCGAACTAGGTGATTAGGGCCCAGTGATTGGAAAATGAAAAAATGGCTTTTTCTTTCCTGCCAATCAATGCTGTACACGAAACGGAAACCAACGTCACACTTTTCAGCGCAATACTCGCTGAAACAGCTTCTGTACGTCGCCCCGAAAATGGCGCATACCCGCCTCAAATTACGCGCCTCGGCTTCACGGAAGACCTCGGTCGCGCTTCTTTGTGACTGCTACCTCCACAAAAGTGCCACAATATCGGTGTCAATTGCAGTGGGGATCATTGAAGAACTATGCCCCCAAGAATGAGTAGTATTGGTTACGTTTCCAAGATACTAGGGGAACTGTTTGGTGGTGTCCATTGGCACCTCCAGGGCCGAAAGGGTTAAGGACGTCAAACAAATTTAAAGGTTTTCAAGGCCTTGAAAATGCTATTTCAGAATTCAAAGGCTTCCAAGGATTTCAAGGACCACTACGAACCCTGTTTAATGTGCACTCAAATCTGAGCACACGGGCGGGCCTACAGCATTTTCGGCTATATCGAAAATGCAGCCGGGATTCGATCACGCGACCGGCGGGTAAGCACAAAGGCAGCTGTGCGAATCGGACCGAACACTAGCGCAAGCACCGCTTCATGTCTTCAAAACTGCCTTCCGGGATCGTTTGTACTGCACCTGTGATTATCGTAAGCACGCACCCTGTTCTGGTCGACAATATTGACGATGCTGCAGAGTCGTCCCCGATATTTGCCATGGGTCAGGTAGACCACCCGGCCGATCTCCACGAATGTCCGCAGGGTCTGTTGGACAACAAAAGAACGTTTATGCGCTTTTCGGTCCAAGATTCATGTCTGGAAGGCATACCAACGTCAAACAATCGTCCGTCAAAGCTATATATATATATATATATATATATATATATATATATATACAGAGAGAGCAAGCTGAGCAACATTCAGAACTGGCATTGTCGTCAAGTGCGTATCTGACGGCAATTCCTATCAAAAGCATGAGGGTTCATCACGCGTTGCTCATACTGCCAAGGATTAGCGAAATTTGAACACTGTTTTGTCATGGCACTTCTCATTTCCATACGCAGCTGGCCTAAAAACGACGATCGACCAGCAGCGCCAATAGTAAACGATGGACACATATGTTTAAGGCACTGGGCCGTGCTCCCGACCAGGTTGCAGAAATTAGGTGCCTTTTCTCATCATCTAACCACTACCACCACCACATGTTCAAAACGAACGGCACCGAAAATGCACGCCGCCAAGCTACACGTGTGGCTGCTAGACAGGCTGCATGCATCCAAGAAAATTTACAGAATTAGCCGTCACCGCATAGCACGGGCAAAATCTTGTAACGGCACACGCTTCAGCTTGTTGATTTCATATTAAAATCATGTCAACGCTTATTTTTGACTATGTTGGCGTGAGTAAGGCTTAACACGTGCAGCTCGCCATTGTGCCGGATCACTGTTTGAACAACACCACGATCACGCTGAAAACAATGAAAGCAAGAAAACCATGGCTTGTACAATCATAACAAGTCATAATGACGTAACACACTAAATTACACGGAATATAACATGCAGAGCTCAGCCCAATTTTGAGAATTAACACACGCCACGTACCATCTTGAGGGACGACAAAAAAAGGAAGACTTGACGGCCCGCAGTGTCCGATGGGAGTTTACTACAGGTGCTCTAGCGGAGAGAAATGAACGCAACTCTAAAAAAAAAAGCAACACTTGTTTCCAAATTTACAAACTAAAATATTGTCTTATGTTTATTAATAAAAATAAAAATAAAATTATATTAGTTTGCGAACACGCAATTTGTTTTTCTTAAGGGTCATAACTAGTCAATCTCGGTTGAAGCCGGAAGCCGCGTAAAATTTGCATGGCAGCTCTCAATATGTGCTGAGGCAGCGTAGCTGGCGTGGCGTAACCGAAAGTAGCGCCTGACTGAGGGCCTGAAGGCCCTTGGAGGGGGTATTTTCTCTTTGCGACGTAGGTTTTACGTAAGCAAATCGAGGAAAGTCGGCGCTTGGTTTTCGTCCGAAATTCGTTCTGTGCCATCGACTTCCAACATGCCTTATATTAACGAACGTAAGCTGGAAACTAGGCGAAGAAAATGTCCATATACGTTAGCACATTTGCCGTGTTATGTGTCTCATCTTGGTAATTTGCCTTTCTAGGAGGCGAAATCATGGAGTCGCGGCCTTTGTGGCGGATAGGAACCATTACCGATTTTTTTCAAGGTTTGGCACGGATGGTCACTTTATTGTGAGTTCTCTCTTTGCCATTGTTTCCTTTCTTATTAGTGGTCTCATTTCTGACTGATAACAGACAAAAATAAATTGTGGTAGAACTATTTGACAGCAGTCGGCTTCCGTATCGCATCTTGCATATACTGCAGTCGAATTCCTTGTGCAAGCACCGCCGCGGTGGTTGTTGTGCTCGACTACTGATGCTGACCCGCAGCTCGCGGGATCGAATCCTGGCCGCGTCGGTCGCAATTCGAGGTAGGCGAAAATGCAGAGACCCGTGTGTAAAAAAATTAGGTGCACGTTGAAGAACACCATTGGTCGGAATTTCCGGAGCCCTCATCTACGGCGTCTCTCATAATCATATTTTAGTTTTGTGGTGTTAAACCCCAATATTTATGATTTACTTGTGCAAGCATCCGTGACGAGCCAAGTTTATGTTTATCTCGCTGCTTCAAGAAAAGCTCTTCGGTATTTTGTTGCGGCTTGTTATCGACTGGTCGTCGTTTTTGTAGCATTTGCCACCAGTAATTTTTGTCCAAGACCCGCCGAGAGTTATCGGGCTATATACCAAATTTCGTGGAGTTGCGTTACGAACTAGCGCCGAAAGCGGATGGCACTACATTACGAGTTCGTTCAGCTCCGCGATGTCAAAAGCTCCCAAATCACACACATTGTTACTGCCTTTATCTGCCACACTCACTATGCCATTTTTTTTTGTATTTCAGCTTTCAGACTTTGTTTATGGTAAGTGCTTCCATAGCTAGTAATACAAGCATGAACGAAACTTTTAGGTGAATAGCGTAGAATTATTGAGCAATTATATATTTCAGATGGATTCTGATAATTCAAGTAGATCGTCGTTGTCAAGTCGTGGAGGGCCTAATGTGCGAAGGTATGTGCAAAATAGTGTTTCTTAAAAAAGAATATTGAGGCATCACTCCTTATTGTGAAACTAGATGACCAGCTTCACAGAGGGCTATAGACAAGAGTACATGCATTTATTTTCATTATTTGGCAATGTGATTTCTGTGCTATACTCCGATTAGTCAACTCACTACCTTAAACTCGTAGCTCAAGTATGATCTCTTGTGGTAAAAATCTAACAGTGCTTCACATTCGCATATAGCATAAAAAAACACTAAGAAGACCGCACTTTCCATTACTCTACCAACAACAAACACCATTTCACCCTGAATGTTCATTGAGAGAGACCCACTTTTCAAGCATCAATCATTGTTGGCATTTTTAAGAAATGTGCATACTTTTCATGTCATATACCCTCTCATTTTGTAGCATGACCGCTGAAGATTGAGGGGTCGCTGCTGTGGTGCCAACATGAAACAAAGCACCTGACGCAAGGGCATTGACAGGGCACTTTTGCTAATGCCATATATTTCCACCATAGTTTTAATCTGACGGCCTTTCGGTATTCATTCTCACTACACATATTACGCATCACTTTCACAATTTTAATACCTTTATGCATTTACCCACCTTAGCACGATAAATTTTAAGGCCCTTATACAGCCACTTACTATAATCATTGTTCACATCTCCTATGCCATGGCCTGGCGCTCTTTGGCCATCAAGTGGCACTTGCACCACAAAACACTGCACATAATCATTAAGTTTGATCTATACACGACCAATGTTGAGTGACATAGATTGGTGTGGCCTTTCAAACTGAACTCTTCTAGTGCAATGTGAGTAAACCATTTCTTGGCTGGTTTATTGCTTACTCTTATAAGTAGCAAAGGAACCCTTCACTGTGGATCATACGAGTATAGCACTACCTCTAGGATTGACCAACGCTTAGGTATTGTTGTCGTTGGTGCACGGGCACGAAAGATACATGGAACCCTAGCCATATATAGCATTGTTGTAAAGGTGTTCAGAGGGCAGCCTGTAGTGTTCGAACCTATACAAGACATCTTAGATAAAACAGACTGCGTTCAAGTAACAAGAGAGAGTTATGTATAAGTTAGTTAGCAAAAGCATTATGAAATATTCAGTCGTATTTTTTGCATTCGCATAAGACTGCTTTGCATTTATAATCTTGGTAATAATTGAACACCATCATGACAATATAGAATTTTAATAGCACATCAGTAGTGGCATGCTATTGTTTTTTCGTATATTTCGTTTGCCACTAAAGTAGAGCATTGATGAAAGAAAAAAAAAAGAGCTTGCACTTAAGCGATGCTGCTGCCGAACAAACTCTGGGAACAAACTAAATCATGCCTCCTGCAGCGGATTTGTCTCTAAATCCATTACATAGAAAAAAATCTGTATGTCAGTTTAATGGCATATTCTTGGTCCCCATAGATCTCCTGGCCAACAACCAAGACGCAGGCTTGCCGGTTTTAGAAACCTTGACTCTGGTAAGTTGCTTGAACAACTTTAGCATATAAAGAAGGTTCTTTTTATTCTAGTACCATGTTAATTTCTTGTTAAATCAAGTTTCACGCATACTCAGCTTCACTGTGCCACATTACCCAGTAGCGTAAGCTAATATAGTAAGTATATAACTAGAACCTCCTGTTGGATGTGCTGCCTTGAACCAGGGAAAGTGTTGACTCATCATCGACTGTTCCTCTACAACAGTTTTGGAATGCCCAACATTCTTTGGTGCTACTGGAAACCACCTTACATACCAGCCAACTCATCTTCAGGAATTGAAGCAACAATCTGCCTCAGTCTAATAGTAGAATAGAACTGAAGAGAGCTAAGTATTGAGAGAGCATGAAAAGAAACTTATATTAAAGAAAGAACCACATTGTCACCGAGTAGAAATGTTGTTTGACACTTTATGTTGGCGAAAAATTGTCTGCCATATTCTGGTGCTAATCACGGAGAGTCGTTCTGTTTTAAGAACTGCAAGTTAGCAGGGTCATTTGACTGTAGCACGTAGGCCTGCTGGCCCTGCTAAAATGGCTTCTCTAACTGGTGTTCTTAAATGCCATTCCAGGAAGAATGAAAACTAAGGTGAGCAGAGTAAAGCATGTGAAAGCACTTGAAGACAGAATCTTCAATAATAGGACTGGAAGATAAAAATGGTGTCATGGACAGAAGTACTCTTGTCTCTTTACTATTCCTATGAAAACCCAACTCCCCTTGTCAGTTGTGTGACATTGCACCTTAGGAGCCAGTACAAATACATGTGATGGCATGTGTTGCCTTTCGTGCTCATATCTGGCTATCTCTCTGGGGAAAAAAAGGAATTACTCTTCGCAAACTTGGCAGGTTGTTTGTGACATTTGAAAAGTTTGTGAAAGCACTTTCAGCATTTTTTTTTTAAATGAAGTGCCTCAATGGGCAGTATGGAAAGCTGAGCTGGGATGTGTGGCTGAACAAAGGCAGTGATGGAAGTGCTGCTCCAAAAGAGAAATGCTGCTCCATGGTGCTCTGAAGTGCAATATTTGCTAGTAACTGCTCCAAACCAGCTCAAAAATGGTGTTGTCAAACTAAAAAAAAAAAGGAAGTTGAACCATGAAACCACCCAGTGGGCCTAAGTGAAACCAAAAACAAACTGCACTATCATCCTATAGTACGCCCCCCCTTTTTTTTTATTACTCACAGCGCAAGAAGGACACAGACAAAGGATAAGACAACACGAGCGCTGTCTCAACTAAAGTTTATTCAAAGGAAAGGCACGAATATATACACAGGTCAACCAGCTTCGACAGAGCAACTGCGCATGTGCAGCAGAGTCATTCAAGTCACAACACTTTTTCAGGACACGTGGAGCAGCCACATGCTGCAAAAAACAAAAACATATCTACGAAAAACAGGTCATACTAACAAAAACAGACATTCGTGTTGTCTTATGCTTCGTCTGTGTCTTCATCCTTCTTGTGCTGTGAGTTATCAAAAAATGAGTTATTACCAACTAACCCGAATTTCCATCTTGTTCTTATTCTAGTATGTTACACAGTGGCATAAATCCAGAAAAATCGCAAGGGGTGACACATATCGGGCCATGGTGACCATTTTTTATCCCGGCTGCGGTGGCTGCATTTCCGATGGAGGCGGAAATGTTGTAGGCCCATGTGCTCAGATTTGGGTGCACGTTAAAGAACCCCAGGTGGTCTAAATTTCCGGAGCCCTCCACTACGGTGTCTCTCATAATGATATGGTAGTTTTGGGACGTTAAACCCCACATATCAATCTATGGTGACCATTTATATAAGTATTAAATTATGCTTTCTAATAAAATTTTTAAAATTAAGCATGGGGTCCGAGCTCAAGTATTTGCATTGTTCTATTCAGTCTTTTTTTTTTTTCACCTTCTTGCGATTCCCATAGTTCACACAGCTCAGGGTCCTTTAACACAAGTGCGCAGTAAAAGATATAAAGCATTTTAAAAGTTTATTGCACTATGCTTAACTGTTAACTCAATTATATCACATGCTAAAGCTAAATCTCAAGGGGGACACTTGCAAGGCCTGTCCTCCCAGCCTTCTCTTGACCCCCCCTCCCATGATTTATGCCAACTATACTGCTTGTATACTAGTTGCATACTAGCATACGGCTTGTTTAGTAATAAATATAAGTATTTATTAGATGCTTAAGTGATGTTTTAGACTTCAGGAGTCATTAGGAACATGCATCTGCTCCGAAAACACCAATAGCAACCCTAAGCTATAGCATTTTTTTCTGCTCCGAAGACACTCAAGGCTGCTCCAAAACACCATTTTTTTCTGCTCTAAAAAGCAAAATGTCGCTTCCATCACTACGAAGGTCAAGGCGATTCAACAAGCTGAATCAGAAGATGTGCATGAAGAATTGTTTGGCAGTAGCAGCTAACTCAAAGCACTGAAAGCGTGCTGCTGTCTGAGGAGTCGGGCCAACGTTGGTTAGCAGGCACATTGTTGACATTTAATGCATGCAAAGGGTTGATGCTAATGCATTTCTGTTGGATCAACAAATCTTTTGATTATAGTTTCTTTTTTGCATCATCTATTTTTAATCACTTACTCTTCTCTATCTTTGTTCCTTTTTATCTTTTTCTCATGTCTGTAGTACAGTACAAGAAATTGAGACAGACTGATGCTAGTGCCATTTCCTGGCCCTCTTTTATTTGCCCTTCTTTGTTATTACTGCTACAGATTTAAGTTTCTCGTTGTGACTAAGAGTTGCATTATGGTTTTTTTGGATAGATGTGCATTCGCTTGCAGGGTTGTCTCCTCAGTCCTGCTGCAGCAGGAGAGCCTTGTTCTTTCATAACCTCTCAGACTCTACTCATTTTCTCCCCATCTTCAAGGTTATGGTAGAAGGAACAAAACAATACTTTGCTTCTATGCATCGTTTTCAATGGCTGCACACAAAATTTATTAGTTGGGCCTGCTTATTACACTGCTTTCATGTTTGTTAATCAACTGTGACTTCAATCCTGAATGGAGTAATGGCACCAAGAAATCTTTATGCATTCTCGTAATGTGCAGCGAGACTTCTGCTCTGTTAGGAACATTTCTTTTTAGTGGTAATACCTAATAATTTGTCATATAAATATTACCACTTCTGCTACTGCCATTTGAGGACATACAGTGGAACTTCAATTATACATCCCCCAGTTCCACGACGAATCGCATTTTACGACAAATCCGTTTGGTCACGGCAAAATCCTTGTAGAAATAATGTATTAAAAACCTTGGTTATACAACGCAATTCTACGCTGACCCCGCATATCACGACGACTTTCAGCTTCCGTCTAAAAGAAAGAAAAACTATTTTTACTCGGATCAAATGTCGACCAAATATTGATGAGTGCAAAATGTGAACTTGCGTTACCCTAGATTGACGATTGGAAAAAAACGAGCGTGAGACAGGATGTCTTGGAATGCAAAACTTATTCTCCTGGAAGTTCATGCCCATCTACATATGCCTCGATTGCATGTGTACATATCTGGGGTCGTTACCTATTCAAGCTGCACCCAAACAGAGTAGCTTCAGCTGATATTTTCACATTTCTGGTCTGTGAAAACTTTTTCTGGTCGGCTGATCTCCTGCCTTTGTCGCACTCACAGTTACAGGCTTGTGCACGCATAACGGGGCAACGCAGCTGTTTTCATTGTGCAAAATTACTTTCACTTGACGTCAACATTCATAATAAGAGCAGGACACCGCTAGTTGCACTTCACAAGGCAACAAATCACAACTAACACAGTGCAGTAATGAACGAACCATGCACACATATTTTATGCAAACTTGTTTTCTGTGGCCATTATGTGATAGCGATGACGTTTGTGTCTTCTGACAGGAAGCAGCTGGAAATGCAGTTTCGGTTTTGTTTTCATGTGCAGGCATTGCTCGGACTCTATTTATTGGTAAAAAGATGCGTATGCGATACAATTTTTTTAAAGGTTGATAATAAAGGTTTGCTCACACCTCCTTCAATGATAAGTAATGCTGCCATTATCTCGCACTGGCAAGAATAATTTAATCTACCTTCCTTGCAAAGGCACAAGGCTGTGCCATGGGCTTATTTAAGCAGTCTGTACCCATTTTTGGAAGAAGCCGAGTGTCACTGCCTGTAATCTTAGTTTCTCGATTATACGGTGGTTTGGCGTGGTCCCCTGAAAGTTGTATAATCGTGGTTTCATCATAGTAGGCAAGCGATGCAGACATGTTACATATAATTTTCAAAATTAGGTTGCATAGATGCTGTGCGTAAGTTCTGCATGTGCATATTTGAACTGCAGTAAAACAATATGCTATCTCACTTTCTTTTTGCCTCATGGAGCTATCTTATGCCAATTTAATTCAGTCATATTTGCTAAGAAACTTTGAATTATGGCTTTCATTAAGTTGAGGTTTCTGTTTAGTACAAGTAAAAATAATTCAGTCTGGAGGAATTATGCACCTTATGTTACCGAGATAGCGTTCTTTCATGAAGTGTTCATGGACAGAAGTCAAGAAACTTGACAAAGCTTGACCAATAAATATAATAATAATTGCTTTGGCATACAGATGATTGTGTTAAAAGCAGACCTTTTCCAATGACTCTGCTTAGTACTGTAATGGTAACTGTCATGCGGTGCCATATGTGCTTGTGTGACACCATTGTCAGCATAGAGTTTCTCACACTAATACCTAGAGGGAAGTGTGCCACCACCGTCTATGCGAATTTCTTAAGAGTAGCTTCAGCTACTCTTAAGAAATTCGCTGGGAATAACAGTATATGTGTCTGCGCGGCTTGTGTTGGCTGGTGCTGAGCGAGGCTTCGGCTCAAAAGTAAATGAAGTTTCTATAAAACAAAACCTTCATAGAGAATCTCATTCACTCATATTATATTCTTAGATAAAAGTGCGCTTACCTTGACGGCGCGCGCATCGAAACAGCGAAAGAAAAACAGACGACATAAAGTAGCAGAAGGAATGTTCGCTCTGTCGTCTGCCTGCCAAGTTTAGTGGCTGTTGGTTACTCCTTGCGTTTCGTAAAAATGTACATCGACGCAGAAGGTTCCAGTGTTAAATAAAACACGTTTATGTGCAATGACAAAAATAAATAGCTTATTACATGCCCTTTAGGTAGAAATCAATCATTTTAACGTGAAGCCAGATGCATCTTTGAGGTGTACAAATCCAAGTCAAGTTCGAAGCTCACATATCCCATCATTTCCTTGCATCCAGCAGCTCACTAGCGCCAGATTTCCCTCTAGGTAAGTTTGAAAGAAACTATGATTGTCAGTACACTAAGCTGCTAGTATTTTTTTCAAGTAGAGCTTCAGCTGGCACATGACGGCTTACAATAGGCTTAACATGAAGGAAATAATCATGCATATAAACAACACGCAAGGTTGAGTTCTGACGGCTCTCTAGTATCTTTGCACAGATTCGCAACATATGGCTGCAATAGTTTAGGTGCAACGTGCTTGTTTTGTATTTGCTTTTCTTCCAAAGAAATATTTTTTTCGTCTAAAAGTAGCGCTCTATGAAAACCGGAAATCGTTAAAAAAAAAGGTGCACTTGTTTTTTGTTGACAACCTCTATTGACACCCCCCCCCCCCCCTTCTTTTTTTTTTTCTTTCATGTTTCGTTCATATCAGGCACAATGAACTGCTCCATCCCTGGTGGAGGATGAGGCTAAAGGGTCTTCTGTACAGAGAAGACCCGAGAAGCCTATGCCCCTTCGTGTACCATGAAGCACTCCTTCTGAGCAACATGATGATGCTCACCCTTTCAACTCCAATGTGAGCTGGGGTGTGGCTGAAGCTTTGCCGAAGAGTTGCTTCCAAATATGTATCATCTAAGCATTTTGTCATGCAGCACAAATTTAAATTGCTTTCTACGCGGGTTGAATAAAATTGCACGAGTGAGCCATATGAGAAGATGTTGTAATTGCTGTGGCATAATAAAGCTTTTGCACATTTATATATTCACTCCTAAATGTGTTTGTGATGTTTGACATACATTACAAATGCTCATCATTAGTACTACACCTGACTACGTATAGTTGCAATTGGGCCTTGAACTTTCCTGTTTAGTCTTTTATTGACCATTCTCTGACCTGCATCCACCAACGCTGATCTGGTAGCTCCTGCCAGTGCTTGCAGCAGTTGTGCCTCAGGCCTGTGACTGGACACACAGAATATATATGCAGGCACTAATGCAATGTACAACATCATGAAGACTAGTAGCCAGTTGCCTTACTTGTGAGATGATTCTGCCCCTCCGAATGTGCCGCAAAATGTCAATGTGGTGACAGTTTTATACTGAAAGAAGACTTTACACAAGTGGCAAGCTTAGGCGTATAAGAGATTACCCTCTAGCACGATGTTGCAGGCTCTTGGTTATGGTAGCTGCTTTCTGATGGGATCAGAGTGCTGTAATGCCAATGCACGTGCTTGAGTTTAGCTAGCCATGACCAGTGGTAAACATGAAGCTGAACCGTGATGTCTGTAGTTCTAGGTGTTTCTTTAGGATAAGTTTCATCTGTCAATCAACATTGCACCACTTGGTCTCAATAGTGAAAAGAGGAATGTGAGCTCATTTTACCCATATGGCAGATTTTAACGTAATATTTGATTATATCACAGTACGGTAGGGAGGCGGGCAAGTTGGATTTGATGTATCTTGTAAAAATCGGTGCAAATGGGATGGAGCACAAGAGTAGGACACAGTACGAGTGCTGTCAAACAGTGCTAATTTTTACAAGATTAATTATGTTTGCATGTTGGCAAGCTTGCACCAACACAAGTATGGATAATATAAAGTGACCAGATGTCCCAGTTCTACGGCTACGGTCCCGCTGTCTCGCCAACCTGCCTGCATGACTCTGTATTGTCATGCTTTTAGCTGGAAGCTGGCTCGCAGTCATGGGCAGCTAAGCCACCCTTATTGCAATGAGATCGGGCTACAGGTTGAAGCATCATAACCGCGCTTGTGTGGATATGCGGCCGGTGGCACTGATACAAATGTATGCAGCGACACTTTTTTTTAGCAGTGCGAGTCGATTGTCAGCGAATAAAATGCATTGACTGTAGCCTACGTGTAATACGTACGTTGTCCATTGCCAAAAGGACACACAAAGCTCGCAGAATGTTACTATTACTCCTGTTACTTTAGGGATAAACAGAATCTGCCATTGAAAGGCATGTTTGTGCCTGGCAACTGCCCGTGTTTTCACACTAAACCTATGTCGGATTTCTTGTATTTTTATTTGTAAGTGTACAGCTTGTGTCCCGCCTACTATGCACTGCTCTGTTGTGACTGAATTCATTATTTGCTTCATGTTTGTTGGTCTTGGGTACAAAGAAAAAAAAAAGGAATGTGATAGTTTTTGGCAATGAGTTAAAAATAATCGCGAATATGCATCTGCATTGTTTTCTTATTGACTTCTCCATGAAATGAATGTAGGACAATTGACAAGTTTGTTCGAGAAAGCTACATGGTAGACAGTGCATTATCGTGCTTGTTCTTACTCCTGTAATATTATAAAAACATTACAGTGCAGCACACAGCTTTCTTCGATTGATTATCTGCGCATGACAGTGATAAAACAAAGGTTCATTTATTTCTTAGCACAAATGTATATTTTTTTGACACTGTAATGCCCACTGTATCATATTTGATACATTTAAAATGGTACCTCAATAATGCTTCTAAAAGCTACTATAGGTGCCGCGATGAGCAGCTATTCGAAATTTGACATGTTATGAAGAAGGTACAGTGACTTACATACTATATAATAGTAATTAATTATTTCCAATTATCACTAATTAAGTTATGCCTTAAACAAAATGTCATTCATATTTTTCTTCTAATGAACTATACAAGAAGAGTAAAAACAGTCAGCATTTTCTCGCAATTTATCTGAAAACATAACTGCTCCTGGGCATTACATAACAATGCCACAAAAGCGCGAGATAATGTACCAAAAAAAAAGGATGACATTTTGTGGAAACTATAGCATATGTGTGAGGCATCCCATCTGGATTAATTTTGACCATCTGGATTCTTTAAGGTGAACGCAAACCTAAGCGCACAGGTGTGTCTATATCAATTTTGCCAAATGGTCTAATTGCACACAATAACTCAAGTTTAACCACCTCCGTTTCATTCCATTTTCTGTTCTTTTTAAGGGACATTTCAAGTACAGAAGTGTCAGAATTTACTTGATAAATATTACGCTGGAGTGGGACCTGGACCCCACAATAAAAGAATATCTCAAGCACAATTAAAGCTCATTGCATATTTTTTAAGCAACAACACCACAGTTAGACATCTAACAAATGGAAATTTGTGTATCACTGAGTCGCTGTAACACTGCATTCACACAATATCTAATACTCCTCATGTTTTGGATGACGACAAGGGCACTTTACGATGTGCTTCAACCATTAAGGGGCACCTACACCAAAATGATCGTGGTGAATGGAGGGTCACACATCACTCGGGAAGTGCATGAACTGATATTATTGCAGTGCATATACACCCTAGCAAGGCAAAGTATGTCTGTAAATTGTGCTAGGCAAACATGCAAGAAGTTAAACTTGTACTAATAGAGTGAGACAAACTGCCCTTCTAGGATGCGCTTGACAAACGGACACAATGCAAGCCTTAGGTGGCTAGCAGACGACGCAGGAAGCAGTCCACACTAAGCGTGCTTCAGCCAGTGGTCACCAGACGAGCAATCCACCTAATTTCAGGGAGAATAATATCCTATACATGGCTATGATGTTCTTTCTCTTTCTTCCTCTTTTTGTCTTTCATTATTTTGCGTGTTTTCATCTTGCTCTCTATGTTTTTCTCATTCTCTCACCCATAGCAAAGCAGCCATATGGTTCCCATAAATGGTCGCTCAACTACTGTACAAGAGGTTACGACGTTGACCTTTGGACCATATCGTTGAATCTGATCTTGCAAATTTATTTATTTATCTATTGTACCCTCAGGGCCCGAAGGCATTACAGAGGGGAGTGGGGATACATAAGAATACAGAAACATCAAAACATGAAGTAAAAAAACTATAAAGTGGATGGTAAAAACTCACATCAAGACAATAAAAAGAAGTAGCTGCAGCGGGAGTACAAAAGAACAACTTTGATAGAGAGAGAGAGAGAAAAACATTTATTGAATGAAGCTTGTGAGTGAAGGTGGGAGGATCCTTTATTTCTGGAACCCTCTGGCTTGGACAGCCGCCGGGCTCGAGCGACGAGTTGACGCTGCTCGACCAGGCCCAGCTGGGAGATCGCAGCTTCCTACGATTCACTGAGGAAGTATTGGTCCGCATCTAGTGCTGCTGCTTGTAGTCTTGGGACACTTAGTTTGCACTGCAGTAGGAGGTGCGCCAGAGTGCCTGCCACATTGCAGTGAGGGCAGATGTAGCTGTGCAACTTTGGCCTCATATGGTGCAATTGTACGGCGTGGGCGAAGTGTTGCTTTGATAAAAAAAAATTATACAAACAGTAACAAAAAATATATTCACAAAATAGTAATTGTTTTACAGAACTAATTAATATAAGTTATGTCAGCGATGTTGGGGGGAAGGCCATTCCAACAGACACAAGTTGTGGGTATGAATGAGTCATGAAAAGATTTAGTATGACATGATGGAATTCCAACTTTATTGCGGTGATCAATGCGAGCTGATATATATGAGGGTTTTGGGAATAACTTGTTTTTTTAGCTAGTTATTAAAGCAAATTTTATGAAAGAGACATAGTGAAGCTACAGACCTGCAATGAGAGAGAAAAGAGAGGAATAAACATGATTTCATAGCGGTTACACTACTTGTTCGGTGATAGAGAGTATGAAACGACAGGCACAGTTTTGCACAGCTTCCTGATCAGAAATGAGTGAATCAATGCCAGGGCTCCAGACAGATGCAGAATATTCTAATTTCGAGCGAACCAATGTTTTATAAAGCAGTAATTTTATTGAACTGGGTGGATTAGAAAAGTTTCTGCAATGATACCCAAGCATGTGGTTGGCCTTATTTATGATATGATCAATATGAGTTTTCCAGGACAGGTTAGAAGAAATGTGAATGTCGAGGTACTTATAAGTGAACACTGTTTCAAGAGTAACATTGTTAATGTGGTAAGTAGGAAGTTCGTTTGAATTCTGAGAAATGCGCATGTGCTTGCACTTATTAGTGTTTAGTGAAGGTAAGAGACATTACTGTCATTAATTTCACAATAAATAACACAATCATCAGCAAAGAGATTTATTGAAGAAGAAATATTAGGCAAGGACTAATATTTCTAATAAATATTAATATATTAATAATAAATATTAGGCAAGGACTCTTTCCCGAGTCCTTGCCGCAGCACTCCTCGTTTTGTAAGGGTTTACTCTCTCCCACCTCATGCTCAAACTTCCTTCCCCACCGCTCTCCATCACAGTTCTTTGCTCTGCTTTCTCCATTTTATGTTTTCACTTTAACTCGCACCTTCTGTGTACGGTAGAGGGGCTTGCTCAATTATGGTGTTGCACACACGCCAGAGTTTTCACGTACACTATGCAGACTTACTCCAAACCTAAAACAATTCCGCGCCCCCACAAGCTCCCACTTTACGAGTTTTTGAAATATGGTCACTTTAGGATAATAAGTAGTGAATGATGTAATTTTGCAGGGTTGTAGAGGCTGTTTTTTTTAAGATTTTATAAGCATTGTGTGGCTAAAAAATTTTAGATAAATTTTTATAGGCCTTCCTCATGGTGACCTATATGGTAAAGTGCAACAGGTTAGGTTGACCATGAAGTTGGAAAAACCTGGCACATGTACAGGGGTGATCAATCTGTGCCAATTTGCTACAATTCTATATCCCTGTGCCTTGCTGCGCGCATTCGAGTACAGCTTGCGTCAACTGTGCCAAAGTTCACTATTCTGCCTTTTTACACGGCATTGGACCGTTTATGGCTCAAAATTATTTTTGGTCACAACAAACAAAACTACATAGCGCTTTTTTTATAATGCCGCTACTAACCTAGAGAGAGAGAGAAAGAATTTATTTACAGAAAAGTAGAGAGGTCGGCCTGAGCTATAGTTAACCTAATATCTGTGCTAAGTATCTGCTAACCTAAGTATCTGTGCCGCTGTGTGTGTGTGTCTCTGTTCTTGAAAGTTTAGCAGCATGCCGTCAATAAGCCTCTCATATTTATTATAAAACTAGTGATAACGCGTAGAAAAGTGACTTTTTTTCTCGTTTGTGAGTCACTCCGGGTACTGTAGTGTAGTCACCATGGCCAATGGACAACACGTATCGTCACTGCGTGCTAAAAACAGCCTATTCACGCAAGTCATGATTCGTCCGTGAAAATTTTTTTTTCATATTTCACAAAAAAGCAGATGCCTCTTGATCACACTGCGCAATGTTCTTCAGCATCCCTATCGTAAAGTCAACCCAAATATTCACGTAAAGTGTGTCTGATACTCACGAACGTACAACGGCTCACTTGGCGCCCATCTGTCTCTTCCCTCCCAACTCACCCAAAAGCAAATCCAAAAGCTCCTCGCGCATCTCGATTTCTGAATCGACGGATCGCATGAACTAGCCAGTGTGCATAAATTGAGCCGGGAAGTGAGCCTCAAATAAACAAGTGCTTTCACGCCTCCTTTACGTCATTAGAACAATCGGTGTTGTCGTCAGTCAACCAAAAAAAAAGAAAAGTCAGTTTCACTACAAAGGTGAAACTATGAATGCGATATAACATTTCAATTAATTGAAATGTTATACAGAGTGAGGCTAGCAGCTCACTCTTTAGGGTCCTATCTCACGCAAATCTACAAAACGAAGTTTTAAGAGAGTATGGCAGCTATAAGAACACTCTTCACACATTTTCGTGCTCACAGCAAGATGACGCGCGCACCAGCGACAACTGTGCTCGTAAAATCAAAGGTCACGGATGCTGCTGGAGGGACCCCCCCCCTAGAGTCTTTTGACTCTAGTTAAAGACGAGCAGGGTGTGTCATTTGTTTCCTCTCTGTTAAGTATGAACGTGAACGGAAAATTATTGAGGCATTTCATATCTGGAAACTGGGTCCTGACAAATGTGTTAGCGCAGCCTCAGTTCATCTAACCAGGAAAGAATGTTTGTTTTCAGTCCAAAGGTGATTTGCTTGGATCAGCTTGCCGGGTGTTTTTGGTTTGTTATCTACCATGGGTTGTATGAACTTGAGAAGAAGGTTGTCCCAAAATAAATATCAGTTGCTAGTGTCACGTCTCTTCTCTCTGTCTCTGTTTCTACTGCTCAGCTTTTTCCGATTTCGCCGTTTTGTGGCTATTGTAGTTTACTAAGTATGTACGAACTTGCCCAACAAGCAAATCTTCTAAACAATTTAGTTTGATTTTGACGTACTAAATGCAAGAGCATCATTGTATTGAGATCGAATAAATACAACATCGGCTGTAGAGGGCCTACATTAGCCATGATGGAGTCAATAACTGCAGTAATTTGGCCCTATTTAGATCAATATTAGCCAGTACAAAGCAGTGATGTAGTATGCAAAGTAAATAAGGTATGCCAGGACACTACTGCTCGTTCACCAATCACAGTCTGTCACCCATTCACAAAAAACCGGGCTTGAGGGGTGGTCTATTAAGATATACTTTCACATACGAAAACATTTGTGCACTACTAAAGGTTTTTCTCCAGCCTGAAGTACGTAGTGGGCACAAAACAGGAAAGACATCCACATGGTAATCTCCCATTTCTGCTTCTGCTATGTGGACCCTTACGTTGGGTATGTGCCTAGGCTAGGGTAGAGCAGAAACAGGCTAGTACAACTAACTGTCAATCATGATATCAACCTTCGCGTCAACATTTGAGTAGTCGGAAGAAGAATGCTTGCAGGTAATAATCATGGTGTAATGCAAAAGCACAAATTGACACTCAGAAAGACACACCACAGGCTTCTTTCTGTGTGTCCAGTTTGTGCTTCACCATGATAATGAGCAAGTACCAGCTAGTTAGTTTAAGAACAAGTCCTTCTGCAGAACATGCTTGCAGGGTTTCGCAAACAGTCAATTGCGCTTCACTTTTGCTGCCACTTTAGCGGGGTAGCGTCAAAATGACTCTAGGCAATATGCCCGAGATATTCATCCTGATTTCCCTTTCTGAGGGAGGAAAAAAGCGTGCATAGAGTCGGGTGATGATGGGCACACATGCTATTAACTTTTGCTCCAGCCATTTTCTAGAAACCAAGGGCAAGGGCAATAAAATGTCTTCAGTCATGTGTATGCACCTTCTGTTGTTGGGATTCCTGCAAAAGGTATTTTGAAAACTTTCATCTCTATTTGCCCAGAGGATGCCCATAAAAGGGATGCATTCTCACTACAGTGAATGTGTCTGGTGAATGAGATACTTTTCAGATACATAATATGTATTTCTGTATTCTTGAGAGCACAATGCAAAATGTGACAAACTCTCATGTCCTTGCTTACATACATAGCAGAATCATACATAGCAGAAGGCCACTCTGCTCCTTTTGTCACTATGAACTAACAAAACTGCAATAAATATAATAAAAAAATAAATATACAGCAAATTTAGGCTCAATGCGATGGCTTGTTCCCTTCACTTTACCTGAGAGCACATTCAGGCACTGGTACACATGCTTTGCATACTGACTAAGGTTGATGCAGAATAAGCTTGTGCATAAGAAGAGACAAAATGAGAAAAATAGAGGGCGGAAAGGTTAACGAGGTTCGTTGGCTACTCTGCAATGATTAAAGGGGTAAGGGCAGAAAAGACTAGGGAAAAATTACAGCTGTACATAGTTATAAAGTAGTATCAATCATTATAAGATTGTGACACAGCTGAAATTAAGAAGAATATATCCTGCATGCATTCACCATGCTATTAAAGAAAAATGTGTTGCTGGGCTGGCTAGTTCATACAAGCATGAAAAAAAAAGTCTGCATTCTCCTAGGATAAGGTATATTTTTAAAATAACATGACATACGACTTTTATGTGTGCCACAGTGTGTACATTTGTGGACACAGCTTGGTTTTATCAGTTCTGTCACCTTGCGGTCAAGAAACAGCAAGAGATCAATCTCTTAATGAACTGAACTTCTTGAACATTTGAAATTCCTTCATTTAATTTTACTGCATATTGATGCAGAAGATCACTTCCCTGAAGGTCATATCATGTCTGACAAGTTGTTTGACATGCCACATTTCTTTCAGTAGTTATGTAAAAAAGGTATAATATTTATTTGCTCAAAACCCTATCCCAATGCGGCTATGAAATTAGAACTTCTATAACGGATTTACTCAGATCTCACAGGTATTAACAAAAACTTGTACATTTTTCCCCCTCAGTTTAACTCTACGTATTGTGATCATGACTGTAAGGTACTTGAAACACGATTTTGCACTAATGTGTTTTAATATTAATTTTTTCTGCACACCTCAATGCATTGCAACAGAGTTTGTTAGGGTGTAGGTGATTGCAAAACATTATCCCAGTTCCAATCGTTTTTACATTCAAATTTTCTGTGAGCTATAAACTAGCTGTCCTCTTGCTTTTGCCGTCTTTTAATTTTCTTTTCTTCTCTTGGCAAGACTGTGCCTGAACTATGTCTTGCCAGTTTTCTTTAATGCATACAACGCTTTGTTATTAGCTCATTTTTGATCTTTGTATTTGTGTAAACATGTATTTTGTATTTGATTATTTCTTCTCGTGTTACCCCTGTGCAATAATGCCCTTGTGGCGCTGCAGGTATGCAGGTACTTGTATAAAAAAAAAAGAACGATTACACAACTAACTGTAAATTGTGTGTGTACTTTCAGCCTTAGATTTGATTCTTGTGATGGTAAAATACAACACAACTGACTTCAGAATAAAAATATGTTCAATTCCACACTATATTATGACTTATTAAAAATGTACAAATTACACATGACCTTTATTCCTGCAACAAAATATTGAGTGTCTTGGAAAAAAAAAAGTTGGGCAATTTTCACACATTCATAGACATTCCAGAATTCATTCCAGAAATTTAGGGACATTCATCTATGACAATATTTTACAATTGACAGGCTACAGCACCAAAAAGGTGAGGACTTCGAAAAAGAGGGCCATAACATAACCCTGATGCTGTGACGATTTTTTCCCAAATCCTCATCTGTTTAGCATTGTAGCCTGCTCATTATGAACTGCTGCAAACTCGCAGAGTTTCTTTTTTAGTATGAGCATATATAACTTTATTCTAACAAAATTCTCTTTCAAGTTAGTGCCCCTCCATTGGTTATCTAAATGTTCCATGTTAAGTGTGTCTTTGTTACTCCGTGCAGTGTTAACAGAAGCATAAGTCAGGAGATTGTCACATGCAACTTGATTGAATTATGCATCGAAACTAACTCATGAGAGCTGAATTAGACAAGTAGAGCAGAAAGATAGGTCTTAAAATTAATCTGCAGAAAACGAAAGTAATGTACAACTTCAGAATAGAATAGTGCTTCGAGATAGGTAATAGTACACTTGAAGTTGTAATAGACTATACGTCTACTAAGGACAGGCAAAAACCGCGGAGTCAAGCCTCGAGATTGAAGTAACTAGAAGAATAAGAATGGGGCAGAGCACATTCGGCAAGCACTCCAAATCATGACTGATACATTGCCACTATCCCTCAAGAGGGAGGTATATAACAGCTGCGTCTTGCCGGTACTTAGCTACGGAGCAGAAACCTGGAGACTTCCACAGAGGGTTCAGCTTAAATTGAGGATGACGCAGCGAGCAATGGAAAGAAAAATGGTAGGTGTAACCTTAAGAGATAAGACGAGAGCAGGGTGGATCAGGGAACAAACTGGGGTTTGAACAAATGAACATGGGCCGTGCATGTAGCACATAGGTAGAATAACCTCTGATCATTAAGGATGACTGACTGGATTCCCAGTGAATGCAAGTGAGTTATGGGGAGACAGAAAGTTAAATGAGATTAGGACATTTGCGGGTACAAAATGGCAGCAGCAAGAACACGACGGAGTTGACTGGCGGATCATGGGAGAAGCCTTTGTCCTGCAGTAGTCGGGCTGATGATGATAATGATGGTGCTGGAACTTGTGTAATCGTTCGGGGTGACAGCTTTTTTCAACGACCTAGTGATTTATGAATGCCTTGGTGCTCCTGCAAGTACCAAGGACAAGGACAGCTTGCATGTTCTTACCTAAGAAAGAACTAGCCGACGTGAGGGCTACGACGTGTGCATGGTACTGTTGCTTGTGATTATTTTGCCCCGCTCTCATGCACGTTATTGATGCTAAATCATCAAGAGTACGACATTGGTTTTGTACTTTGAATTTGAATCGCTGTTCCACGCTTCATGTTGATAACTCTGTTGCAATGTGCACTGTGCTCATAGAAATGCTTGCAATAGGGTTCTGTTGTTCTCGTCCATAAGCTAACTGTTCAGTTCGCGCTCTGAGCGTGTATTTGTGTTCCGTCCTTTGTTCAATCCTACACGCAATACTACTCGTTCTAACGTACCAACAAGCCCAAGTTGAAACTTAGTAAGATCCTGAAGGTGGCAACCAAGCTTTAATAACCATACACAAATTTCGACAACAGCCATCTAAAGTACTGGGTAATCGAATGCCGACAAACAACAATGGTTTTAGGGAACACAATTCTTAAACAACGTTACGATACTTGGCGTCATCATCGTACAAGTTTTTCGTTTCCTTCTCAATTAACATCGTCGAGAAGGAAAAAGCAGAATATGGAGTGTATAGTACGCGATGATTGTCTCATGCACCATGCTCTCAAGTGAGCCTCCGGGGACATCTCAAACCAAGTTTTCATGAGGGAATGGGAATCGAAGGGATGGTGATAGCGAAGAAAAGAAAGGAAGACAAAAGAAAAAAAAAGATGTTTGGGAGGAAAAATAAATACGTGAGGCAAAAAAAAAATATCGGAAATAGAAGGAGCAGACAAAAAAAAAACATAGAGAGAAAAACTGAAGAGGAGAGTGAAAGAAGAAAGGAGGAACATACATGAATTCGGACACACAGGACTATCAATTTAGCGCTTGAAAATAAATGCAATCGATGCTACGGATGTGAGTCGATTCTGAAGCGCCAAGACTTCTAGAGATGGTCCACAAGAACAGGTCTCAATCGCGTACTTTTGCAGTTGGACACCTAGTGCAGCAGAACTAGAATACCTTTTCAGCATTTTCGCCCTCGCATTCCGTCTTAATGATTTTATAAGTAACAATAGCACAGCTGGACAACGACTGAAAACTGAAAGCTTTTCTTGTGTTTACACGGCCCACATGGCAAAAAAAAAATATATTTTATTTCATATGCGGCGGTGAGGCTGGGCCTCCCCGTCCCAACGTGGAAGCGGCCCGCGATCCTACCCCTATAAAACGGGGGTGCAATCCTTCAGGACCCCAATAAAAGTTTTTCATCCATCCATCCATCATAGGCTGATAAGTTTCACTGATGCCCCTAAATTACCTGCCCTAAACTAGCGATGGTGACATCGATGGTGAAAGCCGGTGCCTTCCGAAACGTGTGTCGACGAGAGCCGGACCACCTGCGCCCACTCCTTGCGCGCAGGTGCAGTCTGGCCCGGCCGCGCGTTTACAAAGGCGAGCGGATAGAGCCACCCAGAATGCACCGCGGGCCAACACTCTTGGAGGCTATGCATTTCCGCCGGCCTAACTGTGTCATCGCGCTGTCGCTCCCCGCACTTTCGTATAGTGTTGCCAGAGGCTGCTGCTGCAGCTAGCGGGGGGGCCCGCCCCTTGCTCGCAAAGGAAACCCCTCGCGTCTTTTGGACCTGCGGCGAGTTGGATACTCGCGAAGAAATCGTGTGCGCCCACCTGTCGCCTCTCGCAACCGAAAGCCGGCTCGTTCATGACGCAAGTGGGCACTGGAACGCTGTGATCAAGAAGAAGAAAACCCTCTACGATTGACATCTCGCAATCGGTTCATGTTTCAAGCAGTGCGCGCGCCTTGTATCGCCGCTGCGCTGCGCTCCTCGCTCTGCCCAACGTTTTGCCGGCCCGTTATCAACGATGTAAGTTTGGATGTTTACTAAGTCGTATGCAATCAACACAAAACGACGCGATCACGTACTTGTGCAAGCTTTGCCTCGTCGCTGGTCAGAAAGGGGCTTTCGGAAAAATCACACTCCGCTACGTCGCGGTCGTCACTTCAGGGTTAATTAGCTTTAGCTGATGCTCAGCACTGACTTCTAAGCTACGCATTATAAATAGGAACGTGCCATGCCACACGAAAACCTTCCAAACACCATTGTGCGGCTTAAAAAAAGTAAAGCTTCCGGCCTCGCCCGTTCATATATTCAACGCCTCCTTTGTATATTACACGGACAAGCTAATACGTCACCGTTAAGGCAAAAGAACGCCGCTGATTAAATATTGCCTATCGGTGCAAGTAAGGTTCGAACAAAAACAAAATTTTTCTGGTGCGTCCTGCAGAAAAAAGCGCCCGTGTTTTCTTTTCTTTTTTGGCGCTTCAGTGCAGCATGCATGTGTAATGCGGTGAAGCTGTGAGGGCACGCGCAACTTTATAATATGCGACCGAGCACCTCGACATGGTATTTTTCTCTTTTTTTTCTACAACCCGCCCTTGTCCAACAAGCAGTCATGCAAACTTGATGGCAAGTAAAAAAAAAAAACATACCTGGCCACTAGTGCCACATAGCCGTCACATGAAATTGAAATAAAAGCAGGAGTGCAGACCATGCATTGAGATACACTGGAGTATGTTCTAAAGTATAGACGCTGCTCTGAATGAAACATAGAGAACTTTGATGCTAGTGTCTGTGGCAGCTGCAACGCACAGCACTTCAGCTAGCATGGCAGGGAAGGGTAGTACACGAATGTGTCTAATGTTCGTTCTGTTAGCTCCGTGTGGCCTGGATTCGCTTTGCCACAAGACAAAGTTTAGCAAAGGTTTAAAATCAATGCATAGCTATAAACACAGCCACAAGTGCATGGGAAGCCTGCAAACACGAAAACTAGGCAAATCTGTGAAGTACCCATCATTCCCATGGCAACTAAACGACTGCAGTGCCAGAGTTACTTTTAGGAAACTATGAGACCATAAAAGTCACCCAGGATCTTGCAATTGCACCTTGTTTTATTTTTGCATCATTTAAAAACAACGCTTTGCTAATGAAATGCCATTCGAAGTATCACAGGATCATTGCTTGCTTAGACCCCTCATCATCCAACCTTGTATAGGTGAGAGCCAGTCCTTACGCATGTACCTGTTCAAATAAACATCCGTTCATGTGACTGCCTGATTTGTGCAAGGATTATAAGATGCAATAAGACTTTACAATTCATTAGTATACACTTTAGAAACAGATATTGAATTCAATGCAGCAAATAGTTCAACTGCCTTTTGCAACACAGCATATGCCAGGTAGAAAATGCAGCAAAGGCAAATATATTCTGGAAATTGTTTTGCAAAGCCTTCGCTGGCATGGTGGCAAATATATCGGTTAATGCCAGCAATGTCTATTTTCTGCGAAGCTCTAAAAAGCTCTTGCACGAGTTGTCTAAAATGCCTATACACCTCTTCAGCCTATGAACTTGGCGTTTCACTGCAATGTAATGTTAAAATCAGAGGAAATAGTAAACCGCCTGTAAGACTTATAAGCTGTTGTAAAAAGAAAAAGCAATATATTTCTTACTATTGAAGAAGCATTCTGAACAAAATTAGACCAACTGAGGCTGCCACAAGTGGCCTTGAAAATGTAAAAATACTTGCCAACATAAGTTTTTGGTCTAATGTGGAGGCCACGCATTTCAGTCAGCTGTACACATCGATGCTAAGTCTTTGTAATGTGATGAAAATATTCATAATAGCACCTATAGACACAGCATAATACACCCAGTTTATTATGTCTTTTGGCATTGAGGATAAAAGATAGCTTATGCCTTTGCATACATTTCTAATATTTCTGCAGTTATGAAGATTAGAAGCTTGACGACTGCTGGCATACTAGTTCATGTTTCTCAAAGAGATGTGGACATCTAAAAATCCAGAAGCCCGAAATATAAACTTCAAAAAGTGCGAGGGTATCCAAATGCAGAGCTGTGAAATGTTATGCTCACACCTCTTTTTAATCTCTATACGAAGTTTCGGTTCAGCAAGGCATTATACAAGTATCGATGTTCATATGCCTCATGACTGGCATGTGTATTTGCACAAGTTTTTCACTGCCATTCAGGGTTGTTGCAAGTACTGTACTGAGCATGTGTTCCTCTTTCCCCCTAAAATATCCCTGGTGACAGCACTGTTGCCAGCACCATAAATGAAGCAATGCAGGCAGTGACTACAGTGCCAAATGCATGAAACACCTCGACATTGAGGTCTCGTCATACAAACTAGCTAATCTCAAACTTTGCGAATGATTGGGCTACGGCCCAAGTGGTGCAAGGGTTTCTTCGAGAAGAAAAAAAAGTAATAAAAGTGAACTGCTCTCTTAGCCCTTTCAGATACCACCTACGAAGAACTGTATGTACTTGTGTGAAACTGACATTTCAAGGCACTCGATATTCTATTGCTACAAAAATAACGGCATAACACGAGATGCATTCAAAAAGAAACCGAACTTGTGCTTTACTGTAGTCTTTGACTTTGTTTCTCGGCCACAAGTATGGCCAAACAAAAAATTTCATCTTGGAAGTGCCGCCTGCTGCCTTAGTCCATATCACAACTATGCGACATCTGGTGGAGGTGTTTTCTTTTATGTTCTGGGCGCCCCCCATCAAGCCATGAACCCAGCTCCAGTGCCAAAAAAGATACCCGACGCCGACCTTGAGCCTGTAATCTTCAACTTCTTCAAACATTAATGTTTTTTAGATTACTGCGTAATTTCCAATAAAATAACTAGTGGTAATGGCAGTTCATTTCTCCAATCTTACCTCAACACTGTAGCAGCTTGGTGCAGCACATGGCAAATAGATTTAAACATGCGTAAATGTAAGCAAACATGCATAAGAAGATATGCAGACATCTTGCTAACATACTAGGTAAATGTCCTACGCAATCGGGTCAACTCATATAAATAATTAGGTGTTCTTATCTCATTGAACTTACCTCAGGCACCTCACACTGAATATGTTACTAATAATGCCGATCACAAGTTAGGCTACATACATTGCACCTTCTCAAAACCCCGATATACACTAAAACTACTCCTATATGAAACATTATTACGTTTCAATCTTGAATATGCCTCTTCTGTGCGAGACCCTTGCCATGACAACTTGATTCACTTGTTTGTACAGAATAACTCCATCCACTTGAAACCTTCTCACTGTAATTGCATTGCTGGTATAACTTCAATTAAATCTAGCCGAAGCCTTGCTTCTTTTGCACCCCCTTGTAAAATATCCTATTTGGCTTCATTTCACGAATTATTCAGTCATACCACCCTGCATGACCAACTAATCCTGAATCCTCGGTACATATCCCATTGCAGTGACCTCGTCATAAGGTTGGCATCGCATTATGCAACTCCCAGTGTTTTCATCTTGTACATTGGTACATTGAAACCAACTACCTGAAGACATGTCACTATTAGTAATTGTTTTCCAATAAACTTTACTCAGTATTCTGTAATTATGCAAAATAGACTAACTAACATTCTGTATTTACAGGCTGAATTATGTATTGTGTTTGTTGTCCTTACACAGCTAACATTGTGTAATGATGAGTTTATTCTTTGTTTAGTAACTTTTCATGCTGCATTTTCCTTGTCTACTTTGTAACCAGTCCCCTCTATTATGCCGTAAGGATTTTGAGAGTAAATAAAATAAAAATAAATATGCAACTGTATGCTGCAAAACGAAGTTATATATTGATAATTCTTAGCCCCTACAAATACCAATAGAAAAATCAAGGGATGTACACAATTGTGTACATAGCGTGTCAAACGGTTGACATTCACCCAGCATTCCTTGCAAGCACTGAAAGCCGATGATTCAGTCCTTTTTATGCCAACTTAGTCGGACATCAGGGGTTGGCACTCCTTTAAGAAGTGGAGTTCGCTTGTTTAGGATTAAACAAAACCAACTTCATGCTTCAAAAACTAACATTTTTCAGGCAAAGTAACATGAAGTATCAACATTTTTAGGCTTGCTCTTGTAATTATTACAGTTCACTTATAATTTTAGTGAGGTAAAAGGTTAAATTATGTGACAGCTTTGTGTTAGTAACAACAACAAAGCATTCAGAAATACTACACAAAGGCAGCTGCTGTCCCTATCACAGTACATGGTCACAATGAGGAGAACGTTACAATACCTTGTGTAGCACAAGTGAGAAAAAGACTCGACAGGTTTTCACACAACCAATGTTTTCTTTATTTTCTGTCCCCCTCGCGCCAGTATTGCTGCTGCATCGCACGTGATCACGTGCATCCCCTTCTTCCATCACGACGCGATCCCCTTGCTGTTGGTGGCAACTACAACCCAGTGGCATTCAAGCCCTTAGCACCGAGGTTTGGTGGCCAGCCTGCAAGTAGGAAAGATACCAAAGTGTTTTTAAGTATCGCGTTCTGCGACCTGCTTTCAAGTCAATTTTTATTCTAGTTTCTCAGAACTTTGCAAGGAAATATGAGGAAATGGAAACAGTCAGCAATCCTAGATGTATCAGAACTATAGTACAAGTAAAAAAGAAGGCAGGAAATTGAACACACAGAAAAGCACACAAGCAGCACAATAAAGAGGACCCCATGACATAATACATACAACACCATGAGAAGTGCATTGTGGATGACATATTTTGATCATTAAGCTTACCAGATATATTTTCGGCAAGCAGCACACCTACAGGGTACTGCACATGGAGATGCATGTCAACTGTGGGCACACACTATTGAGTTAACATGGCTCACATTTTTCTATGCTTCATGGGCATGTAGGACTGCCTTGTGGGGGTGCGCGGCAATGGATGGTGGCGCTTGTGCGCTGAGAAGCAGCAAAGGTGGCTCAATAAGGAATGAAAGCACCATTTGCAAGAAAAAAAAAAGAGAGTTCAATTATTTTGTATTAACGGCGTGTTACTATTATGTCTTTATTGTACCAAACTCATGAAAATGAACATTTGTGATTTTATTATTTACAAGTAAGCAAATACCCAAGTGAAATGAAAACTGTCTGTTTGCATCATTTTTCACACACCCCACGGGCATTGAGAGACCATCTGGAGCTTCTGGTGGGTAGGGCACAATGACGATAAATCTATTCTAGCTTTATTTAGCGCTCATAAGTATGTAGGATGACTGCCAGTTGGGCGTGTTGGTAAAGGTTCATGATGAAACAAGTGCAAACAAGTGCAGTGTCCTCTCCGAGTCTGGGCTCATAAGTAATTTAGTCATTCAAATGCAAGCTCTGAAGGCCAGAATGCAAGGCAGCACCCCAAGTAAGTCTTTCACTTTCAAGTGACTATGATAGTCCTCCACTGCTTTGCTGTTTTGTATCGCAATAAAAACCATACGTCTGAAGTGTCCAACATTCCAACGGCTTCTCTGGCGAGTGTGTAGAAATCCTCTGAAAAAATTTTTTATTCTGCGTTCAGTCTTCTTCCATCGGAGTGATGAACGCCCGGAACGATGGCTGGTTAACGTGATCACAGTGGTGTGAAAGTCTAAAACTGAAACCGTGTGCAGTTTTTGCAAGGCCTTCACCAGTAATACTACATACACCGTACTGGTCGTATAAAGCATGGAAATTGTCAGATAATGTATTACTGAAGTTTCTCCAGCTTTGTTTAGTTAGCCTCAAAAACCACCACAGTTGAGGGGAAGACTTTGTTCCAGCAACACTGGTACGCCAGCATTGTGAAACGAACTGTAGTGGTTTTACTCCTGCCAAGTGTGCATGCAACTAAAACAAACATGAAATGTCCTTCACAAAACAGCAGAATGTCCCCGCTGTCTTGCAGTTGTGTTTAGGTGTTCTGCGATGCATATGGGATGAGAGCCAGCATGGGCAACATGATTAAGCGAAACGTGATGGCAAAATGTTCTCCAATGTTAGAACTTTGATAAGTACTGTTGTGCACTTTAAGCACAAATGATCGCGCAACATTACTAGATGACACTGGACCCACGGGCAAGGTTTGAAAATTTACTGAAATCAGTTGTGCTAACACTTGCCAAAGACTTTTTTGTTGTTGTTGTTGAGAGCGGCGCCAGGCGCAGCACTCGCTTTTCTCCGCCGTAGGCAAGCACGCGACCGTCTCGCCGGCAGTGCCACGGTGCCTCTTTGAACGCGTGATAAAACAAGCAAAAGTGCTCTCTTGTGCAGTCTAAAGTTGCCTCAAGGGAATGAAATGCAATTTCAAGTTAAACATGTTTGTTTTAAAGCAAAGCCAGCCTACTTGCGAGCATTTCTGTGTGGATAAATTGAACCACATAGCTGCTGGGTGATGCCAGCAGTTGCTTTGTAGATTTTCAACATCAAAATTACTCCTTTTATATGGTAAAAAAACATGCTCATTGGTGCTGATGAGTCACCATAATAAGCAAAAAGTTCTGTGCAGTTGACAGTCCCTTTAAAAAAATTGTACGCCAATATTACAGCTTCATTGCACTAGAAATACTGCAAATTGATTACATATGTCGAACCCTTCTCGCAGCGAATTCCGAATATGCATGAAACCTGACAAGACAGCTTGTATATGCTTGGTAATCTTCAGTTCTACCATTCAACATTTGATTGAAAAATATAGCCCTCCAACAGTTCGCCCTGTCAGAAAACATGCATGTGATTTTCGGCCACAACTTCTTTCACGCACCTGTCCAAAACAGCCAGAAGAAGCAAGAACTGCAAGGTTTAGTGATGGGCAAATAGTTATGTGAGGTTGAAAAAGTAGTAATTTAGTTGAATCATTTAAAATCAAGCATTTTTATTATAATCCAATAACCTTAAACATTTTACGAATAAGAAATAGGCTTGTACGAATATCACATGCGCTTGTGTAATTTCCTCGCCTCTTAGCAGTGTCCTTTTTTGCTCTTATACCAGGAATGTCTCTATCTTGTAGATATTAGCGAACTCACTTCGGAGTCTACTCACTCTGACTCGGATCGAGACGCTAGTCTCAGAATGAGTTAACATTTCTGTGAGTGTGCGTCTAAATGAATCCGTCTCTGGAAAATTTTGGTGTTTCTGAGTCCGAGCGAGTCCAAAGTGCAAGATACATTTCCTGAGGGAATCTGAGTTCGATTTTTGTTTGCCAAGCTATGGTCATACCTACTCGTCTTCAGTATTACTATCCGCTTTACCTAGATCAGCGTTCATACTCGCGTCAATGCTCACATATTTCAAAGCCGTGTCTTTTATATACCATTTGAATATTTATTGATCAGTGGCATGAATTACATGGTGGAAGGCCTCGATTTTTCCCTAACCATTGACAACTAAAGGAAGTTTGTGATAACCTCTCCTTCAATACATTTAATAACAGAAAAGTTGGTGATGAATATATATTGCGCTGTCATCTCTTTCAAGAAAAACGACCTTACTGGTTTACAAGCACTTGTAACTCGTATTCGAAGGCACCATAAGAAAAGGTGCCAACAAGAGCATCGATTACGTGAAATTTCGGTGTTAAAAAGCACTGGCATTGTGGTCGAAAAAGACAGTGAGTCCGAGCGAGTCCAGCTGAACAAATTTTTGTGATAGTGAGTACGGCTCCCAAAAATGTTTATTGAGTCCGAGTCTGAACAAGCCTCACAAGTTTTTCTGACTTACGCTACCTTGGGTTGAAGCAAAGTGGAAGCAAGATTCTATTAAATGTATGATTTAAATATGACTACATTGCAAGTTGTACACAGTGAAATATTTGTGTTTAAAGGTTTCCTACTTGGCCCATATAACAAGCTTTTAAACTTAATAGGGCCCTCCAACACTTCGAAAAGTGCACTGTTGTAGCCAAACACCGTCAGCAGCTAACACGAGAGATTATGGAGGCCAATGAAATGCAAATGCTGGGTGATCGATGTATCAGCATGCCTTCGCTTGCTCTGACTAAAAAAGAAAGCGAGTTTCTGGCTTTGACACAATTGATTGTGAACTTGTGCTGAGCTGTGGCGTTGTAACCATATAATGAGATGATGATTGTCTTGCTGTGATGCAATACATTGCGCGGTGGTGTTCCGTCATGAGTATATATTTCTAGCATTTTCGTTAATAAAATTTCAGTTGTCAGCGCTCTTTCTGTCCTTGTATCTTCTTCTGTAGTTACATCGTAACTACTCGTAGTCTTGCGCTGTACAAATATGTTGAATCCCTATCACTAACTAGCCCAAGCATCTGTCTTATCAAGTTATGAAATAAAAACACTGTATACCCAAAATTTCCAAAACAAAGAAAATTCAGAATGTACGATTTGAGAATAAATGACCCAAGAACAGTACAACAAATTTATAAATGATGCATATGATGGTTCTATTCAAATAGACAAAGAAAATTGGAAGCGAGGTGCCACCTCATTGCTAGTGCAGTGCGGTATAAAGCATTGCTTGATTTTTTTTTGTAACACATATGAACTCAGTTTTCTCAATAAACTTTTGTTGTTATTGCGATAAGAGCCCACAAGTGTTTTAATATAGATGGATGTTATGATATGATCCCACTATAAATACAAATGTCCAATGAAATTCGCTGTTTAAAATTAACAGGGTTGCAGGCACTATAACCTTACTGAGTCTTGAAAGGTCGCTTCACGGCATTGCGAATATCCCCAAAGTGGTTGGTTTCACCGCACAGAGAACCTATGCGGCAGTGAAACCACCTTTCAAAGCGATTACACACGGTGAAGTATGTCTCACAGGCGCAGCCACTCAGTGATGTTCCGTGCAGGAAATTTTTGTTTTATCGGGGAATATTCGCCTGTCATTTTGAGCCAAAAGAAATCTTCGCAATATTGCAGGGTATTTCAGGAATGGTTAAATTCTCATATGACGACCGATAATTAGCGGTCACAGTGCGCCTTCATCTGCTGTTATCGGTTCTGGTGCATGCACCACGCTAGCAGAATCCTTGAGATTTGATATACGCGGAGCGATTTCTAGTTCATTATTGGTGTTAGACTTGAATCCCGCAATGTGCAGTGTACTATCACTATATGAATGAATATGCCATGGCTTTGTTGTGCGACAGCGGGTAGGCTAGTCATGATTTCAAAAGTGGCCAGTACACCATACAGTGTAATTATAGTGTTTGCGTAGATGAGCACGGAAATGAGTACTGTTATGCAGGGAAATATGCTGGAACTTTCGTCAACGTTAACAGGGAAAAATCCCCGAAATAGGGAATTTTCATGCTGATGACTGCGAATTCTTCGGCGTAGAACGAAACATTACCGGCCACAGTGTACATGCTGAATCGGCGGTGACGTCAGACCAAAGCGATCGCTCCACGAAGTTCGTCCTACCACTTTGGTTGTGACCGTCAAGTTTGTACGAGTGCCGATCGCGTTGTTGCACAATATCGAGGCACAATGGAGGAGATGCGTCAGCCACTTGAGGTCGTAAGAGATGACCAGCAGTCTACTGAACACGAGTCCGTGTTCCGAGCGAACTTGGCCGACGAAGACGCCGTCAATGAATGGATGGAAGCGTACAGCGTACGGACCAACACTTCTTGGATTGTCTGGCGCGTCCAGAGTGCTGGGGAAAGGTGGGTTTGTCTTGTCGATGCCATTTACTGCACTACAGCCGTTTGAGCGATCATTTACACAGGGCTTACAGCTGAAATCATAGTTTCGAAATTCCGCGCCGCGCTACAAGGCGATTTTATTGGTGTCATGGCGGCAGCTCCATTTGCGGTAATGAGGTTGCTGCGGCAATTGCGCCGAGATGTGAAAACTGCTACATACTGAAACATTTCGACCGAAGAGGCACACAAATAACGCTGAGCGTGCGCCAAGACGTTTTCGCGGTCTTTCGGCGAAAAAAAAAAAAAAAGTGGTAGGCGATCGAAACACGAGTGCTTGACCATTTTTCACCATGGCGAAAAAACGCGCTCTGTCCCGTGTCCTCTACGCGCCTACTTGCGCGTCATATTCAATTGTGCTGAATTGGTAGTCTAGGCTCCTCAGGGCATGTGAGCCAAACATAGCGCAGGACGTGAAACAGAATTTACAATTCTTAAACATCTTCAAATCGTTCGCTCTTCTCTCCCCCCGATGATGCCGTCAACCTAACCGTGCCATAAACTCAAAGTGGACGGCCACTGGCTGATATGACACCCCGTGATGGGCAATGTTACCGCGGCCGTCCCAATATGCGGCGATGTTCGCTCGTCGCGCTGCAAGTAGCTTAGCATTCCAAGAAAAAAAAAAAAAAAGGGCGACGCGCGCTGGCGAACAGGTCTGCCTAATCTTGTCTTTTTTTATACATGCTTGTGTAGTTTTCAGCCCGCTCGCTAGTACAGAAAGCACTTAAAAACGCGACCAACCCCATTAACTCTGGCCATACTTGACACTGAAAATTGTTGCGGCAGTCGATTCGTACGACAATGAACTCCTTTAAATAGCCATTAGATGACTACTTAAAAAATGTAGCAGGGTCTCTAAGTTACTGCAGTAAATTTTAGTGCTCATTGAACAACACAGATAAGAGCTGCATAGTCCTAAAATCTCTCCAGGCCAATAACATCTAGGTGGGAATACCAACAGTGTAGTAGACACGCCACTTGGCAGCTTAGCGTCCTTCCTGTCCCTGTCTTTTTTTGCCTTGGTTGCTTCTGCATTCTGTTGATGCTGCTGGGGTTCCCACCAAGACTATATACCAACTTGCCCAACAAGCCATCTTAACTCAATAACTGAATACTCAACAGAGATTACTTGCTTGAGCTAATGATAATGAAGAGGCAGTTGACGAAAGCCACCTAGCTCTTGGTTGAGCTCACAATATTCATGTATAACTACCATCTGTTCGGAAACTTTGCCTGCTGCAACCGGTCTTGCACTACTGCAATGACATGCGCACACTGCAGTATCTTGAATGTGGCAACTTCAGCACCGAAGCATGTGCCCTACCATAAAACTTTGCTTGGTGCTAATAGATTGCAACATTATGTGTCATTTCACCTAGCAGGCTCTGCAAAAGCTACAAGTATTGGCCTAACCAGCGATGCTGAAAAGGGTGGTAGCTGAACTTGCCATGTGTTGTAGCAGGCTCTTGGTATAAATACCCAACTTGATGTTAATGTCACGTTCATATACTGCCCGTCTCTATGCAATTCTGCCACAAATTCTAGATGCCTCTTTTTTTTTTCTGGCTCGGGAGGGGAAGAGGGGACCGTCGCAAACAATACCAACTACAACTTATTTAACACATTGTCAAGTCAGGCAAAAAAATATTCACCAAGTTGTGGAGTCCAAAATCTGTCATAATTGCTGAAGTTAAAGGTTATTGTGAGTATTGAATAATTCTTTGTTGCTTTCAGTCAACAGTCTGTACAGACAGAGTCCTTTCCTGGCGTGCACCGAGCCAAACGATTGTTCAACACTACCATCATCTTCATGATGGCATGGCAGCTGAAGCACTTCTGGGGTGCCCCAGTGAGATGTGTGACAACCACTCATATGGTGCTCATACAATCGTACGGTACCATGCCATTGCACAGAATACAACATACGAGCAGCCAGCTGCAAATGTGATAAAAGCATAGCTATTTCAGCAGTGCAACTGTGAAAAGTTTTGTACTTCTAGTTATTCTTACTTAGATAATTATATTTTACAAAGCAGTGCATTATGAAAGAGCTTATCCCCATTTGCACCCATGTGTGTCATGCAGGATGGCTTTTCACAAAATTTGGCGCTGCCAGCATCACACAAAGAACAAGAAGAGTGGCCCACGCAATGCCAAGTGCATGGCAAAAGTTGACGTAAAAATAAAGCTGGCCACGTTTGACACCAAACGCAGGGACAAGTATCTGCAGAGAGAGGTGCCTCTTTCTGCAGTGATACGAATCGACGACAGGCACAGCCACAGCACCGACTCAGCGGATGCTCTGCGGCTACTTCGCGGCACTAGGTCAACAAGGCAAACATTCCTCCGTTACTTCAGCGAAGGCATGACCCCTAGTGAAGCAAGGAGACTGCATGAGAGCAAGCTCTCTATGGAAGATGATGGCCCTGCAAAGCTGGCCAATGCGGCTTTAAATCCGCCTCAAAGAACGGTCTACCACTGGCACAGCGTTTGGAGGGAGGCCTGTTTTGGTGGTACCTACATCGACCCAGTGCTGAAACTGGAGGAAAAGGCTTCTTTGTATGCAGCTCAAGGTATGTCTAAACTTGTGGGAGAATCTGTCCTCTACGTAAAACAGTATTCACAAGCATAAGCACTCATTTTCAATGTGTGAATGGTGAAGTTGTAGCTATGACAAATTACAGACACATTCAGCACAAAGCCTCATCTACTTGTGATTCATGCCAGTGGCTTGGTTGTACACTGCACCTGCCAGTCAGAGCATACATTTACCATTATTTTCTTGGGAAGTAAGAAATGATGTATTTACTTTGAAACCCACAACTTTTTGATGAATTTATGTTCCTGTGAAATCAGAAACATCAAATTCTTGGAGTAACCTTGAGTATGGCAAACTTAAAGCCCAAGAGGTGCACAGACGGTCGGAGTTTCAAGTGGCGAAACCAGATCAGATTGATAGGGAAACCGAAATGATGAAAAAGAAAGGGGGGAAGAAGAACATATACATGACCAGATAAAAGAAATAACAAAAACGTTATTTATTTTCTTTGAGAGCGACACTGACTTATTTTTAAAAGGTTTTTGGTTCAAGGCATAAGTTGGCAATCTAGACCAACTGACACATTGCATGAGCATCAATTCACAGGGAACCAGCATTAATGAAGCTCGCGAGTCAGCCCATAGAAACAAATTGTGAAATATAAAACATGAAAAAAAGAAATGAGATGCCTCAAACTGGCCGGCCTATGTTTCAATGTAAGTATTTATCTTTGTCAAAGGCATTTTTTGTCTTTCTTGGCTGTTACTTGAAAGGATTAGTTGTAAATGTCATTAAAGGAAGTGTTGAAATTTCGGAAAGCATGACAGCAGCAGCAACCAGAGCTGTACAGAGTGTCAGCCACACAGGTCAATCTAGAGAGGCCATTTAAACTTGGGAGAAAACAAAAAAAGAAAAGAAGCGTAAAGCGCAAGAATGGGACAAAGGAAGGCGATACAAAAATGGGTGCTGACTGTCAACTGAAATTTTAATTGACAAGATCAAGGATACAAGGATACAAAAAAAAAAATGGTTAGATTACAAATCTTCAGTCATGTGCGTCACATCAAATTGATTTTTTTTTTTTTTTTCAAACAGATTAAGTAGCGGAGTGCTCACACATCTATGGCCCCTTTGGTGGATGGCAAAAGCCTCAAATATCTCCCGTGCGAGCCTTTGACAACAGCATTTTAGGACTGTAACATCCGACAGACGAAGGCATGCTGCAGCCATGCCTAGCACAATGTGTGGCTAAATTACTACAAACACCAATCTTTACATGAATTGACACGTTTGCGAGGCCTATAACTGATACACCTCCCAGTCTGTACCACAGACACACAGCCGCTTGAACACTGAATTATGACATATATTGATCACTGGATGAACGGCTTGTTATGTTTCTTTGAACAGCTTGCTCCGCTTCCTTTCTGTTCGTTCGCATGGCGGCACATTCTGCCTAGCTTGGTGGCACCGATTGCTCTCACTGTTCAGGAAGATGGTCAGGTATCTTAAACCTATCTTATCCTGGTCCTGGCGCCATACCATTGAAGACTGAGAAGTAGAGCCAAAACAGAGAACACCTTATTTGACAGATGCGAAACTAAAAAAAAATTCAGCAGATCCCATATACTTTGGGACTTCACATTATGTGAAGCATGCAAAGGGAAGGTGGCCGTGTTGTAACTTTTTTTATTCAGCGACATGTTATGAAATGATGCTAAATATATGTACAAATGTTGCAGGAACAGATGCATATTGAACAGTTGCAGATGTTTCTATAACCAGTTGTTTGCACTTGCACAACGGTGCCATCAGTAACATGAGTATTAGCAACACCAGAAGTGATAAGCTAATATGAAGGGTTTGTGCTTGCAAGGATGGTAGCCCTGGATACTGGTACATAAATCTACTTCTGCGCATGGCACCTAACTACAATGCACATTTACAAAACATAAAGGTTGTAGCATAGGAGTAAATATGTAATCTTTATGAGATTGCATAGCCAGCACTGCAACCACATTTGACGATTTACGAACGTTACGGTCTATTTGAAAAATAGTTCAGAGATCTAGCATGGCTCTGTGGTAGAATTCTTGATTGCCTCGCATTATGCTTGGGTTCGACTCCTGCTGGTACCCTGATAGATTAATATGTGGAGTTTGACGTCCCAAAACCACCATATGATTATGAGAGACGCTGTAGTGAAGGGCTTCGCAAATTCCAACCACCTGGGGTTCTTTAACGTACACCCTAATCTGAGCACACTAGCCTACATTTTTGCCTGCATCGAAAATGCAGCCGCCGCAGCCAGAATTCGATTCCGCGACGTGCAAGTCAGCAGCCGAGTACCTTAGCCATTAGACCACCGCGGCGGGGCCCTGCTCGCACTCTGACATTTTTCTTTGTGTTTGTCGAGTAAACGCTGCCACTGTCAGTTTTGTCTTAAAGAGGCCCTGCAACACTTTTTGAGCATGGCCAGAAAATGTTGCCATTTGGTAGAAGAGGCTCCCGAGAACACACGAGCCAAATATTATAGTGCAGTACGCGGCTTGAAATTTGCAATAAATAAATGACCAAAGTCAGCTAAAAATTGCTTTCTCTCGTTTCAACAAATGACGGAGGAAGCTGAAAAATTATTCAAAGGCCATCTATGAGCCATTCGCTGATTTTAACATGGCGCGTTCGGTCCTTACAGGGATCGCCGCGAGATGCCGCAACTTGTCCCCACGCGCGCTCGCAATCACACAGAAAAGACCATGTATTCAAAGCGAAAAAAAAAACAAAAAGAAAGTTTTCAATGACAAAAGACACGTGTGACATATTTTTTTTTTTTGCCCATGCCATACCCCCCCCCCCCCCCCCGGCTTAGCTCCCAGAGCTTTCGCCGGGATGAGAGCAGAGCGAATGCAATTGCAGCATGACAAATCTTTGCGAGTCCCCTCATACCGGACGTATTCTTAAAATTTTTGCAGCGTTTAATTCGTGAGGCAATATGCTCTTTTAGTGAATCCATTCCATGGTTACTTAAAAAGGTGTTTCAGAGTCCCTTTCACGTTCATGCGTTACAATGGCCCATGTGTGTTCTCGTCGTTTTTGGATAGATACCAAGTGTCAAACAGCTGTGGCAAGGTATGTGCCACTGTTTAACTGTTTAACAAGAAGTGTTTAACAATACATATAATGTTATTTGCGTTTTGACCAGCGTGTCATAATCATCAAACCCTCTCATAATAATTTAGGTTCCCACCAAGTTAAGGAGATTATCACGTGAGCACCCAGACGTAAGCGGCTAGATAGATAGATAGAGATAGACAGGCAGATAGATAGATGCCACCACCGCAACCAGGATTCGATCCCGCACCCTGTGGGACAGCAGCCGAGTACCTTAGCCACTAGACCACCGCGGCAGGGCTTAGATAGATAGATTAGATAGATAGATGGATAGATAGATATATAGATAGACAGATATATATATATATATATATATATATATATATATATATATATATATATATATATATATATATATATATATATATATATATATATATATATATATATAGATATATATATATATATATATATATATATATATATATATATACAGGTAGATAGATACCGAAAGTGCATGCAGTACACAAAGAAATGCTCCGCATTCATAAGGGAATGCGGGCACCTGCACGGGTCCATGCTCTCTTGATTTTGCTCATCTTCCCTGCTCTATCTGATACTAATTTGTAACAATGCTCGCTGATGTAGCCTCTTTCCCTTTGTCATTAATCGCTGTGTAGCTGACAGTGTGCTCGTGGAGAATCAATAAATGAAGTACAAAAAGATTGCAGTAAACCTGAACTCCACTCGTACTTCAAGGAGTCAAAATATTTTTGCTGCAATTGATTTGTGAGGCAACAAACTCCGACAATGAGGTAATGTTATGATCGCTTGAAAAAAGCCTGCAAGACGTTTTTAAAAGGCAAGGTGAAGCTAGAACAAAAACTTACTTTGCAGGAATACTTTGCACTGTACAGAGAGCAAAATGGCCATTAAAAGTCATGCGCCTGAAGATTGCTCTTAAAAGACCACCTGCCATTCCACATAACTTTCCAGGCACTCACATAAGTGTGACTCGTGGTGGCAGCAGTGCCTGCTGGGCAGTGGTCGTGGTTATCCCCATCATGCGACGAGCTCATAACCTCGAGCTGGCGATGGAGATCGTCTTTGTTGATTCGACTGCCTCATGCGACACCACCAAATGCACAGTAACAGTGGTGCTGACTGCGACCAAGGCTGGTGCTGTCCCACTCGCAGTACTAATTCACAAGGAGCAGAGCACCGATGGCTACCTGGCTGCTTTCAAGCTCCTCAAGGAAGCCCATCCTCTCTGCTTTGGAGGCCAACCAGTAAGTAAGGAAGTAGGCACAAAATTGTAAATTTTGTGCACAGTGAATTGCTATATATTAATGCCATCCCAATTCTCTACAATAGCATTGTTAACACAAAATTACAAGAGCAACTAGTGAAGAAAATGTAGAGGCCAGTGCTCAATGCGTGGCTTGACTATAATTCATAATCTGAACTACAGGTTTTCCCGCCCACTTTAATCCAAGTGCCAGCTTAAATAATCTGCTTGCCATTGAAATAATCTGAGCGCTGAGCTATTTAATCCATGTGCCAAACATTTAATCCAAGCGCCAACTCAATGAGGCCGCATGTCAGTGAGTTTAATCCAATTGCCAATGACTAATTAAAGTGCCAGTCATTTTAATCCACGCACTAGAAACACTAGTTTGCCGCTTTATACAGTATAAATGTGAAAATAACGTAAACATGAAGTCACAGGAAGAACTTTTCCTTCACCTATGCATGCTTGCGCTTATGAAATGAAGTGCGCATTGCTATTTCCTCTTAACATTTTGGTGTCTTAGCTTCAAAATAAAAAAAAGAACAGTGTGTGTTGATTGCATTTATGGGTACTAAGAGTATTTGCTCATAGAGTCAGTGTATGGTTCGTCGCTACTGCATTATTCTGGCTAACCATGTACACCATCCCATATGCATAGATTCGTGTCGTCTGCTAAGCAGACTGCTTTCGGCTACTTATTCGCTGAGGGATTCGCAGTCGTCTGCTCAGCCCGGTGATAGACAGATGGTCACCAGGGCCTTTTTCAAGCCCTTCTCGCGGCTTTTAGCCTTGGCGACCCTCCAGTTTTTGTATGGTAAATAAATAAAGTTTGATTTGACTTGATATTCATTCGTTCTTGAAATCAGAAACAACCATTTAAAACCCAAGTTGCATTTGTTTCGGTTCATTTGGAATTGGGTTTTTTATAAAAGCATAAAAAGGGAAACTCCTGTTCTCATATAAAAAGACAACGCTAGTATTCCTGAAGCGTGTTTGCTTGAAGCACGCGTTCATCGAATACACATAATTTTGTTTGAATAAAAGATAACTAATATGAATATAAAATATGACTTCCGTTTTCCACATCAGGGTCACGAGTTTGCGTCTTATGTGCCCTGCAGGACGAAAGCCTCTTAAATGATTTCTAATTTGCTCTGCCCTAATTTATTGAGCGTGTACCTGTTTCTGACTCATCACTGCCCACAGTCAAGTTCTTCACTTGGATCAAAGTGAGCGGGAAAACCTGTAGTTTCCTATGGAACTTTTGTAACTACTTCTGAAGACATTTCTGAATTCGCATAGTGTAAGTAATGACACAATAGCAAATAGCTCCATTAAGCTGGACCAAAAAAAACGGTGTATGAAAAACACTGCTTTGGAATACCTATGAATAGATGTGAGTATAAATGTGAATCTAGGTAAGGCTGAGTAATGCTGAAAATGTCTAGGTGGAACCTCAAGTCGGCAAAAGAAAGTGGAACTCACTCAAGAAATATATTTTGCGCTTTAGACACACTCGGACTCAGACTCTCCAAAATTTTGCTTAGCCGAACCCGCTCGGACTCACACTCACTAAAATTTTCTTCAAACAAACTCTCTCGGACTTCGACTCACAAAAATAGTGCTTATCCAGACTCAGACTCATAATGTGAGTCTGAGTGAGTCCGTGTGAGTTGGCCAATGAGTGAGTTCGTGGACCTATTGCCCGAACTCTCTCTTCTTTTTAATATACTGGTAACAGATGCAAACTTACAATTGTCTTTAACCTTGAAACTTACCATAAATGTTACTGCTCTCTATAGTTTATTAAAAAGCAAATAGCGAACTCAAATTCAATAGAAAATTATTAGCCAAGGCTATTTATATTTTTTGATTCACCCACGAAAATTGTTCTCACAACAGCCACGACTTTTCTATGCTTTTATAACTATGAACAGCTTTCAACTTTATTACATTGTCTGCCAGGCCCCACAGGTATTCATGAGTGACAATTCGAGTGCTGAGAAGGCCGCCTTACAGCAGACATGGCCGTCAGCAAGGCAGCTTTTGTGCCATTTTCATGTGGCACAAGCGGAGTGGCGCTGACTGACGACATCTCACAACTCTGTCGACAAAGACCAGAGGAGACGATTCATGTCTGCCTTCCAACTGGCAAGTTTTTTTGCAATCTAGTTGTAACTCTAGCTCTAAGATACGAGGTGCATTCGTTGCATCTGCACTTAGTGAACAAATTCACAATGGTCTGCTATTTTAGCATTCGTTTCATGTTTCCAAGATGATGGTGCTGGCATAGCAGCATAGGTGCATAAAAAGCACAGCTGTCCTGCAAGGCTAGTGCATGAATTACCTTCACTTCCTTGCGATATAATTTGGAGTGTATGCCGCACAAGATTCCCTAATCTGCAGATGAAAACGCAGACAGTATTTGTGTCCATTTTAATCACATTTAAAAAGTACACCAGTAAACGTCTGGTGGGTTCAAATGATTTCGAATGCCATAAAATGAGGCTTGTACAAATATTCAAATGCTTTGAATATTCAAATGAATAATGCAGTACTCAAATTTGATTTGAATCAAAGTTAAATTGCTGAAATTTTTGAATTATTAAAAACGAACAAAATAGGTGTATATTAGTCCACACGTAACACTCTGTAAAGGTGGTTTTACGGCAGTGGAGGGATGCTAAACCATGAAAGCAGTTACCCAAGCATATTAGACCAGATGTAAAAGTGGTTTCACTGCAGTGAATTGGTGCTAAGCCGTGAAAACACGTAATCAAGAGAAATTCGCACTGCAGCAAAGCCCCACTTCAAGGTTTTAATAAAGAATTACAATGACATTGATTCTGCTTTTTTTGTTGTTTTCAGTTTAAAAGCTCGTTACACAGATTTATATGCTCTAAGTAAAAAAAAAATTGAAACGCAGCATATTTTACTGGCTATTACTTGGACTGCACCAAAAGTCGAATGCTGCTACAATTCGAAGTTGTTGCCACTTCCTTTGATGAAAAAAAAAATGGCCTTTGCATAGGCCCTGTTTCAATTTTTAAAGATCTGTGCAAGTTTGTTTGGCCATGACAAATATGCCCCTTTTTGTTTATAATATGCAATATATATACTATTACAATTCAATTAGATATTATTCGACCAAAATCACTATTCGCTTCGAATTCACTTCGAACCGAAAATTCCCTATTCGCACAAGCGTACAGAAAATGTCAGCAGCATCAACTTTTATGGACCACCGCTTGGCAATTCGTAGAGCAGACTGCAGCAATCAATTTCCAGATTACAGCGCTGCGCACCGTGCACAGCCTCCATTTAGAAAAACAATTCCCGCGCTCCTTTCCTACACCTGACCAATCCTTCTTTCATGAGCAGTGACACAAATTCGCCGATCGGCGACTTGACGAAGCACGCAGCTCATCGATTGGGTTAAGCCAGTCACGACGGCAGGCTACGCTTTTTCCTCCCTTTGAAAGAGAAGGGTGGCGAGACCACACGAAAATTTGAAACTAGCTGAAACCAATGTTCTAACCCCTGTGAATTCCTTAATAAAGTATTTGCAAAATCCTTGAGGAGGCAGCATGTTCACGGAGCAAAGGTGCAGATATTTTTGATTTTTGGTCCTTGGGGATTGTTTACTGGCCTTTTGAACTGGGGCAAGCATGTGCAGACCACAAAGTGACTTCAATGCAGACAGTGAAGCATGAATCTGTATTATGGTGCAGTTTAAAAAAAGCGAAAATATCCAAATACGAGCACCTCATTGAAAAATTTCCTGCTATCTGCAGGTCATGTATGCAGACACAGCAGAAAAACTTGAAGCTGCCACTGCCGAAGTGAAGGCCCTACAACACGATGCCTTCGTGTCTAGAGTTCTGACATTCTTGCGCCGACAAGAAGAGTGGGTGCAGCTCTACCGTTTGGACGTGTTGACAAGGGGCCACAACACCAACAATTTTGCGGAGGCAACCATACGCGTGCTCAAAGACATTATCCTGAACAGAGTCAAAGCATTTAATGCAGTCGCACTCGTAGACTCTGTGGCTCTGGTGTGGGAGAAATACTTTGAAAGCCGTATCCTCCGCCACGCCTACAGCCGTGTTGCAGCCCATCAACTACTGTAGAAGCGGCTGCTGTCGAGAATGCCGAAAGATGCAGCCGAGGCCATCCAAGTGGTAGGCCAGGGACAGTACATTGTGCCTAGTGCGACCCACCCCAGCTCCAGTTATGAGGTCTATGCTGACATAGGACTATGTACATGTCTCTTTGGTAAACAAGGTGCATTTTGTAAGCACCAGGCTTTGGTGCAGAAAAAGTACGGAGGACTGTTTCCGAATGCTCCGGCACTGAGTACTGACGACCGGTACCAACTGGGACAGCTGGCCCTGGGCGAGAAGTGACCCCCCAGGATATTTTTCGAACCCTTCCAAGAGGAGGAGCCCAGCCGTAGTTCCAGAACCACGGCAGGTACCAGTGCCCAGCAGGAGGAGCCAGACGAACTCCAAGCATTGCAAGGCACCAGCACGCAAAAGGCCACACACCTCGCACCTGTGCCGTCGGTGCCTGATGCAGCCCAACTTGCCCAGGTAGGACAAGCCCCTTGAAAGGGCCCTGAAGTACTTTTCAATTAAACATAGGGAATGCTACTGAACAGTAGTCAAGGCTTCTTTTATTCCTGTAAGCATATTATTGTGCTCTACCGCACTCACGAATTTACAATTTCATATTGGTGGATGTCATCATTCTGAGGGCGATTTCAAGATTTCAACACTATTGGTGTGGTATTGTTCCATGTTTGGGACTACAGGTCACCAATTGTTGGTATTAGCAGCACTTACACTAACAGAATAGTCAAAACAGGTGACAGGAAAACCTTAACTTAAACTGACTCCTCAGCTTGAACTTTATTCTCGAGTAGTTGTCTGCAGTTAGAGAGGAGCAAAATAAATGTGCAGTTCTTGTTGGTGTGCTGTACACTTGAAGTATATTTCTTTCATCACTTTTGGTGCAGGGCCAAGAACATGCATACGAGTTCCTGGAGATCCAGTTGCGGCGTGTGCATTCTATGAATGCACACAATCCAGCTTACCTTGATATCGTGAAGGGCCTTGCAGAGGAGCTTGCTCGTGTTCAGAACAGCAGCGATGGGACAGGACTGATGCTGGCATTCAAGGCTACCGCTGCAGCAAGACGTCGCCAGGCCCGTCACATAAGGGTGCAACCGACCAGCACTGCTAGGCGTAGGCCAGGGCTTACAAGGGGGTCCAAGAGGGTCCCTACAGGGCGCCCAGCAGTTGAGCCAGCTGCCAAGAGAGCAAAGAAGAGGCCCCATTCTTTGAGCCACAGCATAGAGAAAAATGTGCCTGGTGCAAGGCTGCACTGAATGGCAGCTGCCTCCCACCAACTGGGCTCACGACAGTTCTAGGCACAGAGCCAACTTGGTTTCAAACATCATTTCTAGGGTTTTATGTGGCGAAACGATGATATGATTGTGAAGCACACCGCAGTGGGCGACTGATGATATGTGGGGTTTAACGTCCCAAAACCACCATATGATTGTGAGAGACGCCGTAGTGGAAAGCTCCGGAAATTTCGACCACCTGGGGTTCTCTAACGGGCTCCCAAATCTGGGCACACTGGCCTACACCATTTCCACCTCCATCGAAAATGTAGTCACCACAGCCGGGATTCAATGCCACGACCTGCGGGTCAGCGGTTAAGTATTTTAGCCAGTAGACCACCGCGACGGGGCCCACAGTGGGTGACTTCGGATCAAATTGGGCCATGTGGGATTCTTTAAAGTGAACCTAAATCTACGCGAAGGAGCAGCTCATCGCCACCGCTGCACTTAATGCTTCATCTTTGATTGAACCAAAGCGAGAACGACTCCTCGCATTAGCTGTAATATCATAACCTTACAATTGGTCAGCTTAGCCACAGGCAGAAGCATTTGGCTCTGCACTATTACCTCAGTATCATGCATACAGCCTTGTCAAAGCTGATGTTAAAGAATGGTGCCCACTAATCCCACTAGTCTCTTGGACCCACCAGGTGTGGCCCTCACAAGTCACAATCAGATACTCATCAATGTTGTGCAGTAACATTGTGCCATTCCACCATGAGCGACTTTTGTTTCGCCTTACCGTCAGGAGTAACGAGCTCTTCAATTGCGTTTTTTGAGTGGCGGTGGGGTTAATGTCCAAACCACGACACTGACAGTATAGTTATGTGCTGCTTACCTAGAAACCGAAGAAGTTAAAAGACTAGGTGGTGCCTGTCCTGGCCATCGTGGTTGTTTTCAACCGCAGTATTGTTACTATGAATATTGTAAATACACTCGTTTTCTGTCATCTCCCCGTAACATCTTAGGTGGAGGTGCTGGACACATCAGGAGCACACAACGGAACTTCGCAGCGGGCGTATTCTTGGACAGTCCATCATGCCGGCAGACAATTCTGCTGATCCAGCCCCCGCTATGCCGAATGCACCCAGTCACATTGTCGTGACCCACCTCCGAGGCCCAGGCCCCTTCTGCGGGACTGATAACAGTCAGGTGGAGAAGTGGCTGGCCAACTAAGAGTGCAGCAGCAAGACCAATCGCTGGGATTCGACTTTGATGCTTGCAAACGTCAGGTACTACCTCAGGGGTAGGGCCAACGTGTGGTTCGACACACACGAGGAGAATTTAAACCTACGTAACAAAAAAAAGACGTATATAAACAAAAAAAATGAAACACCTTTTTGGAAAGCCCATTGCATGCCAAGAGAAAGAACTCTCGTGCCGTGCCCAAACCTCAAAGGAGCTGCACATGGTTTACATACAAGATGTCTTAGCCTTGTGCGGGCAAGTTGATAGCCAAATGGCCGAAGCCAACAGTCACCCACATTAATGAAGGCATCGCTCACGACGCCCTTCACTTGCTCGTGTACAAAGACTGCTCCACCATTTACGACATTATCAGGGAGTGCTGAAGTTTCGAAGAAGCAAAAAGCCGACATGTTACGCAGCAATTTGTTCAGCTCCCTACCACTGCTGCCACGTCGTCGTGCAAAGACGTCTAGATCCAGCCGCCGCCCTGTACCAAAAACTTCCTGCGTCTCGTGCGGCGTAATATCGAGGCAGCAACTCCATCTGCTCCCCAGACTAATTCTCACGAGGAGGCCCGCCCGACAGTGTCATTAATTCAGGCCGCCGTGCGCGAAGAACTGGCGAATGCAGGCATCCAGCCTGTATGTGCCCAAAGTCGTTCTACGTCAGCCCTGCTCCATACTACCAGCCACAACTGACTTATTCCGGGTACCATGATTCGAACCAGTGGCGCACGCGAGAAGACGGGTCGATATGCTTCAACTGCAATGGCGCCGGTCACATTTCCCTCTATTGTCGCTATCGTCGGCCATCGTCTCCTCGTGCACCATGCCGTCCAGACGACACTTCATCCTCCCCTTTGCACGCCAATCCACTGAACACTAATGCCCGAACATCAACCCCACATTATGAGCCGTCGCCGTCTCCCCAGACCCAACGACTTTCTCGGTTGCTTATGTCCCGTCGCTCCCCCTCACCGTCCTTCCTCGGGAAAACAGACCAGTGCAGCTCCCGGAAGGTGATGCGGCCTTGACTGATCGACTCGGAAATCCTCTGTTAACTCTGGCATCTCGACAAAAGCTTACGGATGTAGATGTAGAGGGCATGCCTGTTTCAGCGCTCATCCACACAAGGGCTCAATAATCATTGATGAGTGCTCACCTTTCTCGTCGTCTTCGTAAAGTCGTTACACGCGCCTCATCACCTGTTGTTCGCGAAGCCAATAGCCGTACACCTACCGTCCTTCGAATGTGCTTTGCGCATGTGAGCTTCGATGACCACAACACCTCAGTTCTCTTTGCTGTTCTGGACGTTGCTCCTTGGACGTTCTACTGACGCGAAGATTAGTTTTGCCTCACTATCTTGTGACTGTTTCTGCGAACAACTTTTGCACACCTGTCCTGAACTTTGGACGCTGCGCACAACTGCTTCCTGAAGGTATCTCGCTGGGCACAATATCACCTTTAGACGCAAACAACCCTGTTGCTCTGGCCATTGATGCCCCACAGTCGCCTCCAGGCAGCCCTGCTGCTGGCCCAACACCTGATGACACATTCGAAAACATGATTGCCTGCCCGAACCCTGATCCTTCTAAAAGCCAGGACCTACACTTTTCGTAGGAGACATACCGCAACTTTTGATTTCGCTTCACCCAAACTTGGACAAACATATCTAGTGAGGCATCGAATCGACAACGCGGACACAACACCCATTCATCGACACCCTTAGCATGTCTCCGCGACCGATCGCAGCGTCATTCAAACGGAAGTTGATGAAATACTCTCTAAGGACATCATGGAGCCATTTTCGAGCCCTTGAGCGTCGCCCATAGTATTTGTAAAAAACAAAGACAACACCTGGCAGTTCTGCGTCGACTACCGGCATTTCACCAGCACTTCAACAAAATCAAAAAATACTTCTGCCTATTGCTGCAAATAGACGACGCCATTGATTCCCTTTTGGTGCACGGTACTTTTCTTCCATCGACCTTCGTTTGGGCTATTGACAAATAGCTGTCGATGAAAATGATTGGGAGTTAAGCCATGCCCTTTGGGTTGTGTAATGCGCCAGCAACATTTTGAGCGTGTGATGGACTCTCTACAGAGGGGGTTTCAAGTGGTCCACATGCCTCTCTGCTGCCTGGACAATATCGTAGTTTTCTCCCCTTACATTCATTAGTCACCTGCAAAACTTGTCGGCCATATTGCAAGTCTTTCACATTGCTGATCTTCAACTCAACTCTTCAAAATGCTGCTTTTTGCGCCTGGAGATCGCCGTGCTTGGCCATCTTGTTGACGCTGCAAGTAAACAAGCTGATCCAGCAAAAATATGCGCCGTCATCAACTTCCCTATTACACGTTCTTCCAAAGAGGTTCGCTCGTTTTTTTTGGCTCGTGCTTCATCCAATGTGCTTCAAAAAATAAAAAAAAACCTTTTCGGAAAGTCCGTTGCACGCCAACATAACGAACTTTCGTGCCGTGCCCGAACCTTAACGGAGCCGTACATGGTTTACATACAAGGTGTCTTAGTCTTGTGTAACATATACGTCGTAACACGAGGCAGCTGGCTGTTCGCCTTTATTTTATTTGACTGAAATCCAATGTTGCCTATGGACACCAATGATGCCTCCTTCAACATGCCCACCCACTGAATACGCTCAATAAGCTATAGCCCATGCAGACCATACACGTCAACTTGTGTGCGTTCGGCTAACCGACTCACAAGCGGGCCAACGATTTCATTATGAGAGCAGTCATATAAACACTCACTTGCCTCCAGGATTCCTGTGCTGTGGTCTCCAGCACGCTGTATTGGGCTTTTTACAAAGCTACTGTTCCCGCCATCCGAACCGTACCCTATGCACCGCCAAGTGACCGTCGTGACATAAGAAATTGAATTGTCTTTGTCCTCGTCGACTCACCCCGTACCAACATCGTTTACGTTGTACGTCTGAAGCCATGTCATACACCGGGCTGCCGCAACGCACATGTATAATAACCACCTCTATACCGTCTTTCTCTGACTGCACCGAGTCGGTGCCTTCACCGCCGGAGGGTAACGTTATGTGCCGCTCACATAGAGAGGACGAAAAAGTGAAGGACTAGGTGGTGCCTGCTCTCGCTATCGCAGTTGTTTTTACCCGCATTACTGTGACTGTATATATTGTAAACATACCTGTTTTCAGTCATCTACCAGTAACAATATCATTTATGAAACACCCGTTGGGGCACAGACATATTTTCGGAGAAGGTTTTTGGGCTATGATTCTATTTCGTGCCTTACAAGGTTTTACAGCGAAATACTGAAGTACCCTATGAGGTTCTCCCAGAAGGCACCTCAAGAAACTGCTATTAGCTTCCAGAAAGTGTAGTCGGGCGCGTTTTTAGACTTTAACCGTACTTTTCTTGCTCCGAATCGTCTAATTAGCAACATTACAGTGTATTGACAACTTAGCATGGTTTCTTTTAATTCATCTTCTCCATTTTGTTGTTTGCTGTTTATTCTTATTTGATACCTTGCTTGATAGCGGCCGATTGAGCTATTTTGCGTTATGACACGCCGTCCCATTGTATAGTGCACTCACCCTTTTTCATTCCATTGTGCTGCATCGAGACTGCCACCGCGGCCGGGATTTCAATGCCGTAACCTGCAGGTCACCACTAGATGTGGTGGGTTGGTCCTCAGTGCTGTCGGCCCACATCACTCAATGTATAAAACGGTACCAGAACACCACTTGTCACCACCAAGTTCCCTGCAATGCACCCTTATGTGTTGACCCGGCAAACTACCTGTGCTGTCAGCAATAGTATGCCCTTCTGTGAACACCACATCATCCAGTGCATCATTATATGATGGCCAACTACGGAGCCCACAATTTTAGTACCGATGTGCCACTTGCATTTTCAATTTTAGCTCAAAACAACAAAGCCCTACTCTAGTCTCAAGATGGCTGAGCCTAATTGCAGTATAGTGCTTTCTGGTCAACAGAAAGTCAAATTGATATTGCCTGTGTATGCACCATGCTTCATCTGTGTACTTTACACACATTGGCATGACAGCATCGTGTCGATAGTGTCCATTTAATATACGTGCCTGCTATGCCGCTACCACTGAAATTCTAACAAAGACTTTGTGCTTTTTGAATCAATACTTCTTTGCAGACTAGTTGGTTTCATACTTGAAAACTCTGCTAGCAGTGCAAGCTGATGGAAAAACGAGAAGGGGGACAGGAAAGAGTACGCTCTTTCCTGTCTCCCTTCTCAATTTTCCTTCAGCTTGCACTGCAAGCAGAGTTCATTTTGCTTTTCAAAGTTATTACCATGACTGTTCATACATAAACTCATCAATGTGTACATTCACGTATGTCTATGCTTGACGCATAAAGTGTTATCTTTGTTGTGCCATTCTCCTGTAGATACCTTCAGTGTTCTCTCATGAAACAGTTTTCATGTTAATAAATTATTATCGCATGTATTGCATATTTATTTTTGCATGGGTATGGTGGTTACAACAGTTGGCAGCTGTGATTTTAGTAAGCTTTGCACTCATACATTCTTTTATTAAAGAAGCCTCTCAAAGGAGACATCAGCAAAGTAGAGCCGCATGGAATGCACTCGACAGTTTCATAGAGAAGGGTGGCAGATTATTTTCAGATCACATAATAACACAGGGGGGCGAAAAAAAAAGCGACAACCACGAACGGGCGAGGATAACTGCGAGTCTAACTTGCCTTCACCTGAACACGGGGCCGTATTGCAGTGAAGCCATGAAAAAAAAAACATCCGACAAGTTTAATTCTCTTGTCTCAAATTAGTTCGACTAAAGACAATGTCTTGAGGTTGCATGCTTTACTTTTAGTTTCGACATTGTGGTAGTGACGCACGACAAAGTTTTGCGCGCAGGCTTTCAAGGATTTCACGATCGCACGCATGTATCACCACTACATTTCTGTCCTTGCTGCCCGAGCACAGTTCGTAGCCTTATTTAAAACGACAGTATCGGAAACTCGCTTTCAATAACAGCATGCTGAGAATCGCCAAAAACTCACCAAGTGGAGTGCAGTAATCCCCGGTGTGGCGTTTTTCGCAGCAGGCCTAGGTGTATCAGGCGTAGTCAGTCGACTCGGCTTCAATGCATCCTGAACGGCGCGGCTTTGCGACTCGGCAGTGAAAGGTGGGGCACACGCTTTCTTCATGAGTATCCAACTCGGCGTAGGGCGTTCGTTCAGTGGGAGGTAGGCGCACACGCTTCTTTCGCGAGTATCCTACTCGGCGCAGGGCTTCCTTCCGAGCACTTGGCAACAGGCGTAGTGGCGACTCGGCTTTATTGCGTCCTGAATAACGCGGCTTTGCGACAGTGAGAGGTGGGGGCACACACTTTATTCACGAGTATCTAACTCAGCGCAGCACGTTCGGTCAGACGAGCCGCACACGATTACTTCGCGAGCATCCGATTGCAGGGCCATATGCCTTGGCAGGGCTTCCTTCCGCGAGCGCGACCCCCCGCTAGGCTGCTGCAACACTATACGAAAGTGCGGGGAGCGACAGCGTGATGACACAGTTAGGCCGGCGGAAATGCATAGCCTCCAAGAGCGCTGACTCGCGGTGCATTCTGGGTGGCTCTATCCGCTCGCCTTTGTAAACGCGCGGCCCGGCCGCGAGTTTAGAAAGGCGAGCGGATAGACCCACCCACAATGCACTGCGCCAGGCGCTCTTACGAGGCTCTCGGAAGCTGCGCACTCATTGGTTCGTGTGTGGCGTCGTCACAGAACACCTACCAGTCCTACCAGTGGTGTCGTCAGGAAACATAGCTGCGCCCATGACGATGCTGCAGGCAGCTGCCAGGCAAGACTTCGCGCGCGCTGTGTTTACTGAGGCGATCTTGATCGATAAAAATGCCTTCCGAACATTCGGAGGGACGCGTGGAAACTTCGAGTGTGCCGAGAAACGCTGTGAGCGTGCCTCTACCGAAGCTGCACTTCACTGCCTCCGGCAGTGATGGTCCGCTTTCAACGACTGCAGGAGACACCAAAAAGTGGGCCGTCGTATCCAGTAAAGATTAAGAAGACGTCGAGATGCTGGTCTCGGTAAGTTCTTTTTTTTGCAGTTCTGAACAGAGCCATAAAATGCTTGCTTACGAGACCGTCGGTGCGCTCAAGTTCGCAAACGATGCTCGGGCAGGCACAGCTTCGGTTTACGCTACCCAGCGCGAGCACGACTATTGCTGCTGTTGCACAGTGCATTTAGTGCGCATAGACTTCAGTGGAATAAACTAAACCACAAAAAAAAATTTAAACTGCTACCCACAGCTTTGAGTATTTGTCGAAAGCTCTAAAATAATAGCAAAAAAAAAAAAAAAAGACGCACGCGTTACATGAGGCTTCACCGCATAGCTGTTATGTATTTTAGGGAAGGCATGTAGGAATCTTTACGATCGCGTGCCCAGAGTAAGCATCATGTTGCAAATCACTGCAGTTAGTGTGGGAAAGAGTGCAGTGTGTACATCAAAACTGCAATCCGGAATCGTTAGCGGTTTGAGCTTGCATTCTTTACACGTAAATTAATTGACAAATGTCCTGTGAATGAAGAGAATAACCAGCTGCAGCTAAGTTGCGCGTAGTGTTAGAAAATGCACCCTCCTTGGCATTCTCTTTTACAGAGAATACATGTTCGCGTAAGGCAAATGGATTATGATTGTGTGCCGAGTGCACGTGACAGGGAGTGCTACACTAGCTGTAGGACTGTGAATGATCAGTTTATGAACAGTTTATAATCTGTTTGCAGCACCTTGCTGAGAAATTCCTTGGGCCCTTTGGAACACTGCTAGTTTCGGCTCCATGAAAAAAAGAAGAAAACATCATTACACCTCAGGTTGAAAGGTAATGTTTGATTTGTTCAGATTATGCTAACATTATCACCATAATTATACTCAAAGGTGTAACTAACAAAATGGCTCAATGCTATGCTATTGACACATATTCGTTATGCATTGTTTAAAAAACACATACTCAAATTTTGGTGGTCTTGCAAAAGTTAGTTCACATTTTTCTTTCAATGCACACTAACCTTGGCCTATCTATCGTACAAGTTGCTAACAGGTGGTATGTAAAAAGACTGCACATAATACAGAGACACATTCTCTCCTTGTCATCATTTCTAACTTCTTTATTTAATACCTCAGTCCTCCTAGTTGCCTATGCAAGAAATCATTTGTCTTTTGCAACTGCTTAAGCTTGCTTCACTTCCGCAGCACTTGTTTTCTAACCTCCCGGATGATAAAGGGGTACTAACTGCAAAATTTATTTTCTTGCGGGAAATGAAAGGCCCAACCTTCAAGGATCTAGAAAATGTACTGCAAAGTGCGAGTGCACTCCGCAAAAGTAATAACAGTATCATTTTAAAAGCTAGTTTCTATATCTACAGTGCCCTGACATTGTAACACAATATCAGCTCCTCGTCATGTGGTTGTGCGAGAAATCGTGAAACTTGCTCGGCTGCTACGCACTGTGGTTCCATTGCCAACCCACAAGCAGTCATTTTGATAGATTTTGCGACGCTGAAGGGCCGTTTTGGTACCTGATGTCATCACAACTAGCCAGATTGCAGCATAAAGTCCCTAGAATTGCCTGATGTGCCATGGGAAACTTGACTATAATATATCTTATCATGATTTTATTTGCTTCTCACTTGCTCAGAGTGATATTTGTATCCATAAAATTCGCATGGTAGGGTAAACTCACCTTTGAAAAGTGGTGTCATATTTCTTTAGAATATTGGTTGTGGAGGCCAATTCGAAGGAGCTATTGAGGCCGACGTATCGGGCAATTTTTAAATGTCCCTGCTGGCTTGCCATTTTGACAAAAGAGAATGGCCCTCTGTGACTCGCTGCTGAGTTTCGCAATTCTTTCATCGCTAGCACTTAGTCCCAAACCTCAATTCTCGGTACAGCTATATTGTTTTTTGTCGAAGTTCCTTTTCACTCTCTTTCTGTACTTTACTTCACCCTCTTTAGTTCTCTCTTCTGTCAGGCTGATTATCATTTCAACTCACAGCCACATTGGCTGGTAAATATGTTGTTTTGCAGGAGCAGTCAAAAATCCGTTCATGAATATTTTTGTTCTTGTTTTTTTTCCCACTCTTGCAATAGCTTCATTGAGGCTGCAGTATGTAAAAATGCATAAGAAGTGTGCGCCCAAGAGATGCTCTTTAGGGCTGTGCACGATAAGCTACGTCATTTAAAGGCAGCTCTTCCATCCTTCTGGGAAGCCTGGACACATGCTGAAGTATTACAATATGTCTTAATTAGTTGGCTTTACTAGCCCATTAGCTGCTGATTGACATGGAGCAGTGAACCTGAGTGCAATTCGCTGTTGGTTTATCCGTTTATTGGGTTGATTACTCTGTGAATCTGGTTCACTGTCTCACTAATACTGACTTTTTGTTAGACATCTTTTAGTTTAGAAAGGAAATCAGATCGTTGGTATGGCCTTTTCTGCATTTGCTGCCACCAACCATTTACAAGCCATAACCTTTAGATTTTTTTTTATCAAGTTCTCCTAAGTCCATGTGAGTGACCTCCAACGGTGCAGAAAAGTGTTGTGATACCATATGTTGAGTCAGTTGCCTAAACTTTACTTTATTAATCTGGCATTCATGATATGATTATCTTGTTTCTTCTTTTATGCCAGATCATGTGAACTGCTTTGTTAGCTTCATGTATGTACACTGGATGCCGTCATGACCACCCAAATGACAGCAGTTATGATAGAGATTGAATATTTTTTTATTAGTATGGATGGCAGTGTGATCAATCCTGCTTGTGTCAGTTTTAGAACTTCAGTTTTTTCTCAAAGCTTGACAGCATTTACTGTTTTACACATCAGCTAGTGGGATCTCCAATACAGATACTGCACCACCGTCTTTCGTGGAAGCTTCTGGGTGCCTTTAGGATGGCCGGTGCTTCCTTCTTTGTTGTCGTGCAATTCACTCTCGCTTTGTTAAACGTGTAGCTGCGACAACCAACCACACAAAGTTAGATACTATTTGGCAGTCTTTAATCTCGCTATTAGAGTATCGCTCCTATTCACTATTGTGATTCATCTATATTCAGCTTGAATGGTAAAGCAGTCTAGTAGACTAAATACGGGATTATGTCACATAATTTTTTTAACAATGCAACCCTATCTCTGCTTCCATTCCTTGCGTTCAGTCTTTGATTTAGCCACTTGTGCAGCTGTCGGTTTCGTACTCGATGCTATGCCATCTCTGTGACTTGCTCTGTGATCTTGACACACCTAAAAGTGCTGACTTCTTTGCATGCAACTGTCCTAAAAAAGAACTATAAATGTCACTAAACAGCAGGTTGCTGAACTTAAAATTTAAAACCATTTTGTTTTATCCTCTCTATTCTAGGCTGGCCCCTGAAGCAATGTGGATCTGTGACCGTAGCTGGGATGCTGCCGCGTACTGCTGCTCAGCTCAGTGTGGACAAGTACTGCAATAAGGAAAGCATCCGCCTTTGTGGACTTTTTCTGAAGGTGTTTAGTACACATAATTTCTTATTCTGCTTGACAAGAAACTGTTGTGCAACACAACCTTTGCTAACAATTGAAAGTGTAAAATGAATCCATGAATTGCCAGAGCAAACCTGCTCCCATGGAGACTTAATATTTACTTTGAATAAAAAAAGTCGCAAATACAGTTTGTAGTGCTGGATGTTTTCGCCTTCACTTAACCTAAAACAATCAAAGTCTGCTCTGTTAGGTCATCTGCAAGCACAGTTACACCACAGTACTGTCTGTCATCAAAGGTGAAATCAAAGTCGAACCCACCTCAACTTTTCGAGGGCTGGGTGTACTTTCCACTGCGCAATGACTTCAATTTCTAGCATGTTCATAATCCTTGAATTCAAATGCTTTTTGCTGGTGATATTTTAAACTACTAAAATTCCGTAGGATAAGCCATTCGGTCTGTCTTGTCAATTTGTCTGCTGTGTTATGGCTATGTAGGTCAGTCGGTCAAAAATGCTATGTGTTGCAAAATACGTAAACGAATATGGGTTAGTATATACAGAGGGAGGTCCCATAGCACAAGGCTTAAAGGCTCAAAGCTCCTGTGAAAAATATACATGTTGATAATTATAGAAAAATGGCAACTAAAAAGTGGCAAGTAATTATGATAGAAATAAAGACAAGGCAAACTTGTAAGTAAATTCCAGCTGAAATGGTAATAAAACAATCTTCGGTAATTATACATGGCTATGAAGAAGATGGCAGTAGAATATTGAACAAAAGGGACTTCAATGAATGATACACCAGACATTTCAAATCTACTTAAAAGTATTGAATGTAAATTGTTTAGTGCATAGTGATATTGAATTCCAAAGATGTATGGCAGCAAATATGGCAGTGTGTTCTCCATAGTTAGTGCGTGTATGTGGTAGTAAAAAATTGTTGTTAGAGGCGAACCTGGTGGGATTAGCGTTTACCAATTGAAATTTTTGTAAGACATTGGCTGTTATGAAAGCGTTAAAACACTTAAACAGAAGAATTCTCAGGGTATGTTTGAATAAATTACACACTGTTAGTACACTATGTTGCTGAAGAAGCGGGGGCACGCTGGTGAATAGAGTACTGAATGTTAGGATGGGAATGGCTTGGTTTTGGAGTCGTTGAAGTGGGAGAATATGAGATGGATAGGTGTTGGTCCATGACGTGATGCAGTAGGTAATATGACTGTGGATAATGGCGTAGTAAAGCTTAAGCAAAGTTGAAGCATGGTCATTCTTTAATTAATGATCTGACACCATGAGCCATCATCTGTCTTATAAGTGAAATGTGATGATAGTACTTTAGATGAGCGTCTAGGAGTACTCCCAAGAATGTGAACTTAGTGGAACAAAGATGTCTGTGGCTCTTGATAGTAATAGCCGAGGTAGGTGAAAGAACATTATGACTCAAATGGAAGATAATGAACTGTGTTTTATTTGTGTGAATTCTTAAACCATTAACTGTGCACCATTTCTTTAATAATAATGGTGTCCAAGGACTTTTGCTGTGCAATTATAAGAGCTCTTTACATCCCATTGCTAATCTGAGAAAATGGGGGACCACAAGCAGGTCATTGTGACCAGCACGTCATTGCTGTCGTGTATTCAAGACCAGAGCCCTACACTAAAAATGTTAATGTTTATTTCTACCGCTTGTGTCCTCCCATTCTTCTTTCTCTTTGGTTCTCCTGCTTGTTGTCGCACGGTCGCAATCATCCGCAACAATTGCCTCATTTGGAAATTTGTTTAGAAACCTTCACTCGTACAGCATGCTAGACAGCTTGAGATGTAAGCTGCTTTAAGGATCGATGGGCTTTGTCACATAGTCTCCATCAATAGTGGCACTTGTGTACTGCTCTGCATCACCAAATGAATTCACAATAAAACAAAAAAAGGTAGCTGTTAGTAGTAGACTTCATAATTTTGCAGTTGTACATCTGCACATTTCTAAGAAATGAAATTTCAACTTTCTGGATTTATAGATGTAAACACCTCTTGGAGAGACATAAAAACTAATATTGTCACGTGGCCATGATGTTGAAGACTGCAGTAGTCGGCCGGGTTGAGACTAAACTTTTCATTTTAGCGAAAGTTTGCCTGCAGTATGGAAAGCCAAACTACATGCAATACATAGTCTGCCCTAATAGCGGTAAACAGTGCGTCGGCCATGAATATTCTGACAAGCAGTACAGTGCATCTGCTTTTATACAAGTGCTATTGAAAATTCTGGGGTTATTGCTGGTGGCTGCGTAAGCACTAGACTATTCGCATCCTGCCCACAAACTTAACAGTGTGATCTCAAGTTATCACGAAGCTCCTGAAAAACTGCTGCACCGAGTGTTGCTTAGAGTCTTTGTGGGGGAAACCCGACTTTATCGAAATAAAACACACATGGCAATACACATGTACTAGTTGTCAGACTTGTCAATTATTTTCTAAATTTATCCCAAGTAAAAAGATATTTTTATCCCGAAAGGCCAAAAAAACATCTGAATATAGCGTGTTGTGCTGCATGTGTTATTGCTGTGAGAAATATATAAAGCAATTCACATACCTGTAATAACAATATACGTGAATTTCACATTCCCCAAGCAGTTTGCAGTGGCAAGTAATTTTTTAATTTTCAACACATCTTATGACAGCCTCAATTAATCTTCTCATATCCAGAATTCTCTGGCAAAACAATTATCATATGGCATTTTCTTTTTTTATTTCAGGACAACATTGAAATGTTGATGTGAGGTTTTACATTTGTTTTTACTATTGTCTTGCAACAAAGCACTCAGAGTATGTAAGCATTTGACTCAACTTTAGCCAGAAAATGGATGCTTCCAAACCTTCTCAAAAAATACATTTTATTGATATTAACAATTATAATTTATCCAGGCTGCAACTTGTGATTTCGGCAAGAATTTCGTTAATGTATTGGCACTCACTGCATTTTCTGTCTGGCATGGGCTGAATATTAATATGTACTTTTTTTGTAGTTTGCTTAGTTAACTTTATTCCTATCTCAGCAGAGTTATTTTGTGCTGTCTGACCTTGTGTTTTTATCATTATTGCACAAATAATGCAATAATAAACAAGTAAGTTCTTATGAACAGGCTTATGCTTAGTTAACTGATGTAAGCTAAGAGTAAAAAACATGTGCAATAAACTGATCCTTCTTGCTAATGGACGGCATGATTAAGATCAACTTTCACCAAATCCACTTAAGTTTTTACTTGCATTGCATGTCACAAATTGGCATCACTTGTAGCCAGGTGCGTTTTCTATTTTCCATTTACATACCTTGAGGAATGTGCAAGGGTGTGTTCAATGAGAGATGGGATACAGCACAAAAAGCACTCGTGATGTTTACAGATGCCCAATCACATTCACACAAAAAGATGGTGGGCCATTGGTAGCAGCAACCCTACTAGAGGTGTGCAAATATTTAAATAACGGACCAAATAGCATTCACTAATTAAATTTAATTGTACATACATGAAATACCCAATATTTAAAAAAATAATTAGCCCGATGGGACAACCCTGAAGCAGCAAAACATGGGATCAACTGAAGGTTTATTTTCTTTTTGTAATCCCTGAACTACCACAATAAATGCAGCCTAAGTATTGGCAGCACTATTGATTCTATAACCATTACCAGATAAAGCATTTTTCCTGCAAACTGCACTTTCACTCTGTTTTTTACTGTGGTGGAACTGCATCACATTAATCCTTTTCTGTTTTCATCATTGACGCTAGGGACTATGACTGCAATTAGCTTCACGAAGGGAAACACATGCCAGTAAGTCTCTTGTTCACGTAAATTGTTCTTACAGATACAGCTTTCAAGACTTGATTTTTACATGCTCTCTGTGCCAGGGTATATGTTGTGATAATTTTGCCTGTTCCAATAAATCTTTAGCTGAATGCATGGTGTTCGGTTCAAAATTGTTTAGATTTTACTTAAAAGCTGGCAACAGAGTTGTAACTTGAATAATGGAGTTGCTGAGGCATTTTTACATACAGTTGAAAAGTATTTTGAAGGCTCTGGCCGCTGCTGTATACAAGCTTATCACAGTTTTCATAATTGTAGTATTATTTGGTGACAGCTCGTGAATATTTATTTCAAATAAACTGTTTTGGAGTTCTAGGATTATTTTTAAAAAGGTTTCCTTTCCATTTGAAAACTATCAGAAGAGTATTAGGTTAACTTAAGCGTTATTTTTGGTTATACTATTATTGGATTTATATTGAATTCGCTTTTGAAATTTACTACTCCCAAACCACTTGCTTGCGCGCGTCTGTAATACAACAGTGTTCAGGCTGTCAACGCTTCACCGCTCTACATGCATGCATCGCGGTGAAGTGAGAAAAAAAAATCGCTGACTTGAGGCGGGTTCTTTGCATGCACAACATACAGTAGATTTCGAAGTGTATTTGGCCTAGAGGGAATACGCTGTCACCCGCGTCCTTCTCTTCTAATAATAGCGTGGCCTCTCGCTCCTCGTGTGAACGGAATTGCTTGGTGTGTTGATAGAGTGACACTACGAAGACATTCGTTTGCAGGTCTATCGAGAAGCTGCTACACATATTCGTGCTTCTCATTTGGCATCACTGTCATAATCAGTAGTGGTGGCATTCACTACGAGCAGCCTAAGATATGCCAGAGTGAGTGCAAGCTCAGCGATCGAGTGATGTGCGCGACGTAGGCACTCAAGTGCTCCGAAACCGGCTCTTCGAGCTGCAATAAATTTTATCGAGTTACGATTATTGTTATATAGTCCGCACATGAACTCTTCAAACCGTCATCATCCATTTTTCAGTGCATATCTGTGCCGACTTCGATGCTTTCGGCGACCGTTGCAAACGGAGCGACGAGTCTTGCGGCAGCGTCGACACAGGCGTGCGCACAACCTTGGTAGCACCAACTTATTGATAGCGCCATCTTCCCATTCACTGTAGGCGGTTCGCCAGTACGCGTGCGAGCGTCAACTTTGTTCTCGCTTTCGTCGCGGCGTCTTCATCAGCTGTGCCCCCGCCCGACACGCGAATTCCTGCAGCATCGTCCTGGGCGCAGCCATGTTTGCTGACGACATCACGTACGAACCAATGAGCGCGAAGCTTCCGAGAGCCTTGTAAGAGCGCCTGGCGCAGTGCATTGGGGGGGGGGGGGGTCTATCCGCTCGCCTTTGTAAACTCGCAGCCCGGCCGCAGTCGAGCGAAGACAGACACAATGCTCAGAAGGGGGTGTGGGAGGGAAAGAGTGAGGAAGAGTACAATGTCTCGAAAGATTCCCTCGCCACTGCTTTGGTAAGCGCAGCACGGGCACAATTTTTGACCCACTTGTGACACCTGGGGGGACACTTCCTCAACTGCCACAATGTCTGACTTCTGGCCGCTGGCGCCAAATTGGTCAAGATTGTTTCGCGGTGCGTATTCAATGCAACATCCGAGTTTTTAAATAAAGCTGTGTTGCCCTAAAATAACAAAAAACGCTTTCGCTCTTTTCAACGTACATCGTGCTATCCAAAATGATGCACACCTTGAAGTGTAGCGATGAAACATTTCACCCGAACGCTTTCGTGCAACGCTGTCGACGTACGTCGAAGCGGATCTGCGAAGCGAGCCTCTACTTGCCGGTTCTTGTTGAAACGCCAGGAGCGCGTCTAATCCTTTTCTAGTGCATGCCAGTTGTTTTACTTGTGTGTATGCACGTACACAACAGCTGCAGGGTGTAATGAACGCACCTTCAGGAACATTTCACGCTTGACCAGTTCGAGCCACCGTCGTGGCATAAAAAGAGCCGAGATGTGCTGCTTCGTGACATCTCACCGGTAGAACCACGGCCTCTGGATTAAAAAAAAAAACTTTTTTATCCAGTGGCCATGGTAGAACTCTTAACTTTTTCGGAAGTGCCGCGCACCACACCAGAGTCACCTGTCATGACGATTGTCAAAATGGGCACGTTAAAAAAAAAACTGTCATCGCAGTGCTGCTAGTCAAGCGTTCTTACCAGTCTGGCCACGGTTTTTCTTTGCGTGTGCATAAGCCGGCTGTAATCACTCGTCACAATGTCACGCCCTGTGGTGACTGACAGGATCCACCAAGAAGTGCCTTCACTGTGTCACGGCACAAACACGAGCAAAACACATTCAGAGAACTGGGTGAACCACGATGTACGATGCGAAATGCCATGAATAACCGTGTGAAATATGGAACAGGGTTGCTATTCTGGACATTGTCGAATTATGCCATGTTGTCGAATTCCACCATTGATCGATGCTAATTGGCCAAGAAAGCTGCTACGACCTCTCTGATTCGCTTAAAATGCCGCCATTGCAAAATTTGACAATATGGCGGAATTAGATAGTGTCCAGAATAGCACCCATGCACAACATTGCCAGTTGAGTACATACATTTCGCTTGGCTTTTGTGCTCTTTATTCTACGAATCATTTCCTTCCATTTTGTTTTATTTGCATCTATTCCCCATAGCAACTGAATCAAAACGTTCTCTTTTTTATGAAAGTTTTCAACCTTCTAGGTGGTGTGCCCAGAACATAAGCGAGGAGGAAAGGGGATGTTGTTGCTACCTTAGCCACTTGCTTTATCTAGGGACCTTAGCGGTAACTGGAGTGCCTCGATGTTCGCTTCGCTTGCGGGGCCGCGCGCACCGAGGCACCCTATAGTGGTAGCTATACAGCAGCGCCACCGGTGGCATCCGCTTCTTAAATGCGAAGCATTTCTTAGTAGCATGATGTCACGCTTCGTGCGTCGGCGTTGTCCACATCCCACTACTCATGCTCGCGTGCCGTGCCGCATGCTTGCGTCTCGTGCCAACTGTTTGCCCCCCTCCCCTCTCCCTCTTCGCAAGGGCAACACAGGCAGCGCCTGCTAGTAAAAACGGACTGCTCGAGCTGCACAACCGGCCACCCTGTATACGTAGGCACTAGACCGCATATCAGCGTCCCACCACTCGTTAAAGGCAGCGCTTCTCCTTCGTTCAATGAATAAGAACAATAAACATGAAATAACGAAGCATTCCCGAACCATACCCAATTACGCAACATTCATGCAATATCCCAATCACTCGCGGGCGCATTTACTCGAGTTCCCACCGTGGAAAGATGCGGGTGGCACTTTTTCTTAGCCTCCCGAGAAGCGCCTTGCTTTTGCCACTACAAAACTTTTTAAGCTGCCATTTTTGTGTTTTGGTGCTTGAGGTAACCACTACTATAGCTAGACTGCTGCTTGAAGTCACCAGGGTACACCAGGGACACGTTTAGAAACGTTTCACCACGTTTAGTACTGCGGCCTGAGTGATGGTATAGGGTCGATGTCGGTAGGTGCGCCGCGAGAAGTATGACTTTAATATCACAATAAAATGTCTGATCAGCATTTCCTGCGAAGCGTCACTCTTGCATAGAGCCGTCTCTATATACAGGCTATTAGTAGAGTAAAGGAAACTCGCCTCCGAAAAAAAGGTCAATTTTTCCAAAACAGCACTAAACATTTTTTGGACGTTTGTTTAAAATGCACTTTCTCTACGTATGATGTGACAGAGCTATCGAATGATTTGAAGTTTAATAAGGACTGGCAAAGAGATGACCTACTTTCGACACACGATTTCTTGTTTTCGTGTATGTTAAGTTTTACCTGCTAAGTGTGCACAGCATTTCACTATAGTCTGTGAAAAAGAAGGCCCCATTAATGCGCGTTTTAGTGTCTTTCTTAAATCTGTAGTACCATCTAGCGAAGGCCTAGGCACCAACCGCTACTACTACTACTGTGTACGGTAATAGCGCGTAATCTGGAAGGTGGTGCATGGTGCTATATCAAAAGATGGCAAAGGACCCTTGGGCGATCGCGCGGGGTAGCGAGAACCAGTAACCTGTCACAAAACCACAGTAACGTAAAAAAAAAAAATGCCTTGCTTTTGCGTACGCGCAAAACAGAAGACCGCAGCGTAAATGTTACACGTGAGACAATCACTTATTTAAAACAGCTGACATCCAAAGTTGTACAAGTGCCAGGTCTTCTTCGCCGGCTGGTAGCCCAAACTGACGCGTAGTAAATAAAAAAATCACAGCATATTCACGGAGTGAATGATGATGAGTGGGGCGAAGCTTCGGAGGGTTTTATCGGTAAACCATGAATCGTCTGTCTGTCCATCCGCCTGTCTGTTCGTTTGTCCGTCCATCTGTCATTCATCCCCACCTACTGAGTGGGTGATAAATCCAGGCGGTCGCGTACCAGCTAGGAGGGACAGACCCACGGATTAGCTTCGCCCCTAAAAATTGGAGCGAACCAGCTGTGTAAAAACACACAACGCGTTTCCGCGACACTTGGCACGTTTAGCGTACGTTTCCTCATCGCAAAACAACCTGGACGTGGTCACTGCCATCTCGCTTGAAAAAAAAACCAACAAAAAATACGGAAAGCAGCTTACTTAGGTGACATGACCACTTTTAGCCAATGGCAATGCAGCATTTGTCCCATACATTTCCGGCGATATGTTTCGACAACACGCCGCCAGCGTACACGCCCACTGAGTAACGATGTGCCAAATGGGAGGGTGCTTTCGATTCCCGCAAGTTTTACTGCTGCCCCCTCCCTTCCCCATATCCTTTTTTGAACAACCTAAGCGATCAAAACGCAGTGCAAATACATGGTACGTCGGGAGAAGAGATCCTTAATGTTATTGCATAAAAGTGCCCCTCATCCCTCTCGTAAGGAATCGTGAGAAAATGCGAATGCATTGCATGACGTCCATGACGGTGTTTCGCATGTGAGGACCCAGAGTTGGAAAAAAAATGCTTTTTATTTCACCGTCCAGCCAATAGCGCCGGTCGACGCATGTGGTGTTTTTCTGTCGTGGGCTCTAGTACCTAGCGTGCACGGTTAAAAATATATGAAATGAACAAAACAAAAAGCGATCTCGGCGTTGGCGTTGCACAGTGGCATCTCGAGCTTGAGGGCGCCCAGCCAGCGAACGTTCGAGAGTGAGGCGCGAGCAAATAGCAAACTGGGACGCAGAGAGGAGAGATAGCGAATGGCGAGACATAAGAGCGGGGAAGGACTGCATCCTACACTCTCTCGCACCACGTGCTCCGGTTTCTAGGGGCGAGGATAAGCACGCGTGCCCGTAGCTGTTGCCATGGGAGAGGAGTGTGAAAGCGGAAAGCCGCGTTTGCGATGCACAACGCCGAATGCCTGAAATAGCCGACTAAGAAATGCATTCGCATTTAAAAATGACACCTCGAGCCATCAGGAAATCACTGCAGGTGGCCCTGGACGCTGCCTGCCTTGGAATCGCTGATTGCCTTGGAAGCTGGCTGTGAGGTACCGGGGGTTCGTCATCGACCACTGGCTCACAAAGATCCCAGCTGCCAAGCTCGCCAGCACAGAGATCTGACGTGTCCAGGGGGCCATCAGCAAGCTCCAACAGCGTGACGGCGGCTTCTCCACCAAGTTGGCACTACGGCTCATCCAGGTTTCGGCGTCCTCAGTACTGCTGCGCCTACCCACTGGGATCCTTGACACCAGGAGAATGGACCTGGAGGGACATCACAGGAGAGCAGTGGAGGCCATCCTGGGTCTCCCCAAACATTCCACCGTGGCAGCAACCCTGGCTGAGGCCCGAGAGTGGTCCCTGTCCCTGCGCATGCTGCAGCGTGCGCTGGGGCACATCAACCACCCTCGCCATGCCACCGACGGCAGGACGCTCCTGGAGCGCCTTTGCAGCTCGCTGAGGTCACGGATTCGCGCTCTCTAAGCATTATACCACCAGATGGTGCCAGATCCGAAAGACCCGGTGACCCCGCCTTCGCACCGTCGATGGACACCTGAGGTCCACCTGTCCTTGGATTGAGCAACCAAGCCCAGAACGCCTTCTGCAGCACTGCAACAGACCGCCATCTCCAAGCTCCTCGAGCAACTGGCAGGCTGGCTCCAAGTGTTCATCGACAGATCCGTCATGCCAGATGGAACCGCAGCGGCTGCTTGTGTCATCCCATCTCGGGCCGTTAGCAGGCAGTGTCGATACTCTTCCCGGTGAGTTCGACGGCAGCGGAGCTGGCGGGACTACGCCTAGCAGCGGACCTGCTGCCTGAGGACGTCCCTGCTGAGCCAATTGCAGTCCTGTGCGACAGCAAGGCGGCCCTGCAGACGCGGCCCAACCACCACGTGCAGGGCTCACAGGGAGCCCATCCTGTTCTTGTGTAGTCTGGATGCATTGAACCCCGACGGGTGGGAACAGCTGCTTGTCGTTGAAGTCTGGACTTGATGTCATTGATGCGTCACATGCTTCCGCGGCTGCTCGCGACCTTTTCCAACGTCTGCGTCTGACGACGTATGGCACTAAGAACCTGTTCTTGCACTACTTTTCTAACGTGGGGTGGTGACCGTTGCACAGCGTGCAACTTGATTTGCACTTGTGCGCTTTATCTGGGTTCTTGATCTCACAACATTTGCAGATAGTTTCAGCTGGGTTCGGACACACGTCAGACTAATGTCCCAGCTTTCCACAGACCTAACAAATGTCGATGTGCTTGCCCTAAAGGGAGCACTGAAAAAATGAAGGACCATATTTCACGAATCTCGGCACTTTGTGTCCTTTGAACGCAATGATTGTCCCAGTGTTCTTGATTCTCTTGGCCTGCAGCACTAGCAGGTCTTTCGCATTCACAATCTTTTGCGTCACAATGTCCTGTGTATTGCTTACGAGGATCCCGTAAATCGCTCCTTTAGAAGCGTCGTGGGGTACCGTGGCGTATGCTCTAACCTCATAAACTTTGCCTCCAATGTCAATTTTCTTAACCTATCTTGAAACTGGGTGCTTCTACAAAGTACTATTACTGCAATACTTTATGTTGCATAGTGAATCCTGGACACGTGTGTTTGTAAAGCATGAAACATACTTTAACTGCATTTCCAAGCAGAGAAAATTGTTTTCACTTTATTCACAAGCAGACACGTGTATACGTGGCTGTGTAGTAGAACATATACTTGCCACGCAAACGATCCGGGTTCAATCACCACTCGGACCCAACGATTTTATTTCGGTCCCCACTCTCAACCAGGATTTTGTTATCATTTAGCTCATTTGCATAGTTCTCGATATTTCAGTCATGCATAAGATGATTTTTCGCTCACAAACAATGATGCCGACCCTGATATCGACGCCGGAATTTCTGCGAAACATGCTCGTTAGCGCTATTGCGTTAATATTGCAGTTATAATGTGTGGTAGAAGCACGCATTGCCATCGGGCGTCACAACATGTGATTATCAAGACTTCATGGTTCAAAACCAATCACCGACTACAAAAGGCACACATGTTACTGCGCCTATTCCACTAAGGCAACCTAGTGCTGCACAGCAAGTTCGAAAATATTTCATGCACTAAGTGCACGAAAAATGAACTATAGGGACAGGATATTGCTATCACGTTCAACTCTAAATGCTAAGCCTAATGGGCATCCTAACGGAAGGGCTGCTGAACCTTCATTTAAAGTACGCTTCTTTTTTAATCAGAATGAGCATGAAAAAAGCGAGCTTGCAGTTTCAGAGCAGTGGTACCCAAAAACGAACGATCGACAAGTTGGCTTGATTGCAGCTCAGTATTGCGAGTGGCTGCACTTGGCTAATTGTGAAAGAGCGGCACGTGGAAAGTGCGAAACTCAGGTTCCCTGAAAAATGCATCTACATATTGTAATTTAACGCAATTTGGTGTCCCTAGAAATGCCCACTCATTCACGCACGCTACCACTCAAGAAACGGACGCCAGACCAAAAATTGTTTGGTGGTAGCGTTTGTGATTGTATGAGTGTTTGGAAAAAGTGGTTAACGATATAGAGTGCTCGGTACTCTACTATGGCAGTGTCCTTGGGTCTCGCACTTGACAGAATAGAGTCCTCCTGTACTTGGTACTGGGTATGCCAAGTATATAGCGGCAAATTACTGACGATAAGACGAGTTTGCAACAAGCTATATAGAGATAGATACGGAGATAGATAGGTACGGAGATAGAGATAGATACGGATATAGAGAGATACGGCAACTGCATTTTTCAAAATTTTGCTCTACATGCTGCGCCATCTAGCGGCTTACTCCGAAACGCCCCCCCTCACTCCGACGCAGTGCATGCTAACGCTGAGGATCAAGCCTTATTGACCTTTCCAGAAATAGCAGCGCGGCTCCTTCCCTTGGTGAATCGGCTCTGGGGCATTATAGGAGAGCGGAGCGCCAGTGGTCAGAGCAGACGACGCTTTCCCGCTTTCGCCTGCTTTCATCGCGCACCGTGAGTGGTTTTCGCTGGTGTAAGGAGCTGCTAGTGTGAAGAAACGCTTCTTCTGATCGCTCTGACTTTCATTCACGCATACTCGACCGTGTTGTTCATAGCAAATAATCGTAATCATCACTGAATATGCCGAATAAGGAAAGCGGTGGACACACTTGCTTGGTGCTGGGATATACGTGAAAGTCACTGGACATTTCATTCATTGCTTACCCGCCACGGTGGTCTAGTGGCTAAGGCATTCGGCTGCTAGCCCGCAGGTTGCGACTTGCGTGTTGGCCGCGGCCGCGGCAGTCGCATTTTCGATGGCGGCGAAAATGCTTTAGACCCGTGTGCTTAAATTTCTGGAGCCCTTCACTACGGCATATCTCATAATCGCATGATGGGTTTGGGACGTTAAACGTCAACAATTATATTATTCACTCATTGCTTGGGGCTACTTCATAGCTTCGATGTTCGTGGTGCTCCAGCTAAGTTGGACCTTTGTTATCTGTGTCCTCACTGTGATTAGGGGGCTGACACCTGCAGTTTACCCTGTAATTAACTACGCGAATTTATTAAGGCGAGAGGCTTACATACCGCGTTAAAAACTCACAAAGTCCCTTATACATCCACCTAAGATGAGTCGATGGCGAAAGCCATCTTCTTTTTCTTCCCAGTCGATGTACTGATGCTACCACGCCCGTCTATGACTGTCAGCAAGGTTTTGCGGTGGGTGTGAACCCGTGTTGCGTCGCAGCTGGGTGAGAACACTGGTGTAGCTTGGGCGTGGACAGATGCCGATGTGGCTTTAAGGGGACCAATGCCCCTTTTGCACCCACCGGCCGACGCCCCAGCCCGCCACCATTCACACCAGCCTTAAAAAACTTGCTAACGAGATTTGCACTGCCTCCAAAATCGGAGGCACTGCAAAACTGATATTGCATTGCCTTCTTGATGGGGCCACATAGCACCAAGCTCGGATGTCATGCGATGATGTGTTCAGATGAAGTCACGCGATATTTTCAAGACGTCACAATTTTGGCGATGTATGACGTCATATATGGTATCATCATGCGGTGGGTTTTTTTCGATCACTCGACGTCGCCGACGTGGTACGCAGACGGTCAAGTTTCGTGTTTGATGAGGCATTTCAGGTTTTCGCCTAAAAACGAAAATTCACCGTTGGTGGCTTTGGCGTCCCGCGGTGTCGGCGTCAACAGGAGGGATGCACAAATCATCGCCTGATGGCGACACCACACGACGTCATCGTGACATCACGGATCTCCAGAATGCGTAAGGTCATCATGACGGTTCCATGATCACGTCTTGAGACGACATCGTCACTTTGCACTGCTTTGTTATCGTCTTATCGGCACAAATATGACGCAGGCCGAGCAGAACGAGGTGAGGTGCTGAAGTTTGGAATGCCTCCAATCATAAATCAGCGCGAAGCCACTTTAGGTGCAGAAACATTCGCGGGGCGGGCGGGCAATAAGTTGACTGAACAGAAAGAAGCAGACGGCTGTCGCCTTCAGGTCGCCTTGGGTGAATGCATAGGAAACCCTGCGAGTTTTTTTTCGTTTTCGCGCGATTACGTAGTGTTTATTTGCTGTTTACTGCATGGTTATGTTCAATCGCATCTGCTTTTCATAGACTATAAACCTAGTGGACTCACCCATTTTCGCTTCGCGCATCTCTCTCTCTTTTTCCCTTTGTCAAGGCAAATGATGTTGATATGTGGTGTTTAATGTCCCAAAACCTCCATAAGATTATGAGAGACGCCGTTGTGGCATAGAGTTTCCCACATTACTTACTAGAGGGAACTCTGGCGCTAGTGTCTATGGGAGTTGCAACACGCGGCGCTTCAACGAGCATGGGTACAGTGATGGGAATGATGGGTAGTACACACATTTGTCTAATTTTCGTACTTCTGGCCTGCTTCTGGCTCCGTGTGAGTTCGTGTGGCTTGGAGCTGTTTTTTCAGGAAAACCTAAATTAGCAAATGTTCACCGTTTGCGCTTCACAACCTTATTCTTTTAAGCTTACTATTTTCAATGAAGTCCCTAAGTTCAAAAAGGTTCTTTCTTTCTTTCAAAACAAAACCGTAACCTGTAATAAACGAAGCCGCAATTACGATTCACGGCCCGCAAGTACGAAGACTAGGCAAATGTGTGTACTACCCATCATTCCCATGGTCGCTGAGCGATCGCAGCGCCAGAGTGTCCTCTAGTTAATTTTAGGAAACTCTGTACGTAGTGGAGGGCTCCGAAAATTTTGACCATCTGGGGTTCTTTAACGTGCGCCCAAATCTGAGCACACGAGTCTACAACATTTCCGCCTCCATTGGAAATGCAGCCGCCGAAGCCGGGATTCGATCCCGCGATCTGCGGGTCCGCAGCCGAGTACCTTGGCCACTAGACCACCACGGCGGGGCTGTGTCAAGGCAAAGAGCGCTAGTTGTAGTTTCATGATTAATAATACAAAAGCTACACTCGCCGTCAGTTTCTTTCACATTCTCAGCTAATGTAAGCGCTGCTGTGGCCGTCTATCCCTTTCCAACACTGAATGAGGCTTTAACTATTGCTTATTAAAACATTTTTACCATTAACAGCCTTCCACTGCAAAGTTTTCTGGCTTAAACCATCTGTGCCCAGATAGTGAGTGCTTATTAGCACCGTAAGAATGTTCATGCTGCGCAATGTTTCTTTCTGAATACGCCTGAGGCAAGTTCTTCAGATATTTTGTCCTTGGCCCTTTTCGCAAGGATGACAGGATCGAACGGTTGTTTGTCTTTGGCAGCTTGGAGAGGCAGATCTATACGAACGACAAATTACTAAATTAGCATAATCATAAACTGCGAAACAAGTGATCGTGAGAGCTGAAACAGTAAAACAGAATATTGTGCGAATTATGCACACTGCCCCACATTCCGTTGTATATTTGTTTCTATTGTTAACTAGTCATGACTTTTTGTGCAGTCAGGTCCAACATTAATAAAGAACTACGCAGAGACAGCAGGTTTACGTTGTTTGAAAGCAAATACTGCATGCAAATAATGCTGGACGTGCTGGTAGCTGGTTTTTACTACTCTCAGCGTCCCAAGTGCAAACTTTCTCATACGCAGCATTTGAAACAGGCAATCAGTGTTCAAATATGCAATGCACAAAGGGGCTGGAACTCATATGTAAGGGTGGGATTCCGACATTATCATTGGCGAAGTGCGTGGTCTTGCACAGCGTATCGCGTGGAAGCACACCGCGAGTGACGGTCCCCGACATGAAGTACTAATGATGAAGCTGTACGGTCATACTGACAATAAAAGAAATGACAAAAGCTAAATACTATCAACGAAGCACAGTGGACTCGCCGCGAAAGCCGATAAAAGTTTGCTATTCAATGGGCCTTTTCGCGGGTACGTGAGAAATTTCTCAAGTCATTATCAAGTCAAAGATACTAGTGCTTTCTGACTGCATGTTGCTCTGGATGAGGCCTCTTCTGTGAGTGCAGATTGAAGCAGGATTATGACGTGGGACATTCCGGCAACTATGCGTTCGTGCGCCCGCGCGCTGTGGGAAACAGGGTGAGCCAACGCTTCCGCTAGCAGGCAACACTCCGCCGGCGATCCGGTTTGCCATAATGCTTCCTAGCCGCCGTAAGGGGCACGCGTCAATATCTGGAAAGGTCCATTTTTGCACAAAATGCAGGTGTCAAGGTTAACGTCTTCTGTAACAAAATATTACACTAAGGCACATAACCTGGACATGAGGATTGTTAACGCTTACTCACACTGAAGGATCACGGCGCTAGTGCTCCCTGCCTCTACGTTTGACAAAATGAAAAAAAAAAAAGTGCCAGAGCTGCCCCGCTGTGACTATAGCTATACTTTATTACGAAAGTTATCATCGTTGATAAGACCATAATGCAGCTTGAAGCCGAAGATGAATGAAATGCATGCGCTTACGATCATTCGAATTGTCGCTAAGTCTTTTCAGCGTTCGAACTTGAGTAGAAAACTACGTATCAACGAAAAACATGCGATATGTATATTGGCTGTGGCACAACATACAACGTACAAAACAAAATGGAGCAGTTTGGAAAAGTATGACTTATATAAAAGTCCACTGATGGAACATGCAGCAATGCAAGTTGTGTCAATCCAAAATGAGAATGCAAATGTAAGTGAAACATCAGTCTGGTTGCGGCAGGGCTTTAAAGAACTTCAGGTCACGACGTTCCCGGAGACCGGTGTGGAATAGACGAGCAGGGGGGACCTCGATAGCATCTGAGCAATATGGCGTGCACTTGTGCGAACTTCGAACATTTGGTCGCCGTCAGTGCCGTAATACGCGCCCAGGCCGTACAAAAAACCGCAGAGCTGTGAGTCGTCCAGCTTGTCTTGGAAAAACACTTTTCGGATCTTGAAAAAGGTCGCCCCAGTAAGCAAGCTGTCGCTTGCCGCTTGGTTATGTAATCCGACTCTCACGATCTGGAGCTGCCCAGCCACTTCATGTAGGCTTCCCCTGAGGATTCCGCAACTCTTCATTAGGTACTGGACATCGTAAATGCATGAAAAATAAAGCTTTAGCATCTTAAACGAATCCGTCTCAGCCACGGGTAGGTTTTCACCTGTAAGCATCTCCAATAGATAGCCGAAGTCCAAGCCACTGTGAAACGTGAGCCAGTTAACTTCGTCTGATAGAACAAGTCCTGAAGTTATGAGTCACTGGGAAACTCAAATGGTTCCTTCCTTTTCATGCCTGCGAAACTTTATACCGGACTTGACCCGGAGGTCAATTGAGCCTTGCGCGAACGTTATTTAGACAAGCAAAAGTTGAAGGTGAACTTCCAGGTAGAGATGTGTTCGGGCTTGTTGCCATGCTCGTCGAAAAATGTGATGCCCAGCTGGATAATCTTGAGCAAGTTCACATCGTAACACATAGTTTGGTATTGGTAGTCGGTGAGGCTTCAGAATATTCCAACGGGCTGCGTTACGAGCCAGAAAACTCAGTATTCATTGCGATGTAGTGGTACCTTTGGACCAGGCGCCTGATGGTGTAGAACTCTTCCTCGAGGTTGGAGGCCCAAACATCGCGGATTTCAAGAGCCCTGTCGTCTATGGATAAGGCGCTTAGACTGCCATGGTACCATCGGAGCTGCTACTGTGTCTGCTGGAGCTGCTGAAGCTTAAGTTACTAAACGCTTCACTGTCACGAGACTTGGTTCACACGCACGGGGTCTTCCAACCTTTGCTGCCAAGAAGCAAGATGCTAATGGCGATTCCTTTTCAGCTGACCATGCCGCACGTGCCTTCTTAAAAACTGAGCACTGGGTAACTGGTTTGCTAACAAAATAATACATTGTTTTTCACTTTAAGTGTAAATTTTCTTCACTTTCGCTGGGTGTCCTTGCTGACAGTTGTATTAAAATGGAAAAGAAAAGACTTTCACGTGACTTTCGTTTTAAAAAGCGTGGTTAGTGTTATAGTGGCGCTACTGGACTGACGGTTTCGTTTTTGAATCTCCTTAAAACAGTGACCATATTGTAAACCTGTTGAAAGCAGTTGGAGAAGGTGTTTTTTTTTCACATTTATTCTGAGTGCTGCAACGACCTCTTCAGTGGCTTTAGGAGAAGAATCTTATGGAAGTAAGCACAAATGGGCTGCATTATGCAGAGCCACGGGAAAAACCTGTGTCGCATCAGTGGGCCGCTTCTTTGTTTTGTGGCACAAAACTGTAAATGCATTTCAATCATATTTTGTGTGTTTTGTCGTGCTTCCGCGGTTGTCTGATCTTAAAGAGAGGCCCTCACCAGGTTTGATGATTTTGAGCTGACGAGCACAATGCATACAAGGGGCGTTCTGATCACGTCTGCCAAATTTGTTTGCAATGCTACAGGACGAAGGGCCTCAAAAGGGGTAAATTTTAAGATGAACGCTGCTTGCCCTCCTTTTCGCGGAGCGTGCTCCGAAAAATGAGAGCCGTTGACGTGGACGTAGGCGTAGACGCGTGACGAAAACGTAGATATGGCGTAAACTTAGTGCTGTGGTGTCGGTCCTCCAGGTAGACGAATGCGCTCTGACGTCGCCAACTTAGGCACGTGACACGGGGAAAATTATTTCACATGGCATTCGTATATTGTGCAAATTTTCGCTTGAAAAGATAATAAACTTTGGTCAAATAGTGAGGCGCAAAAAGGGAATGTTCGCGTCTTTCGGGTGCGGATCATCTCTGCTTGGTTGGTTAGTGGTTCGTAAGAAAAAGGAAGAAGGCACCTAATTTCTGTCTGCCTACCGGCGACACGGCGCAGTTCGGGGTTATGTCACGCGTCCGCATTCCGCAATCACACTAGCCATGGACAACTCTCCTCTTTCTCTCTCTCCAGCTGCGCGTTACTCTCTCCACATTTCTTCTACCATCTACTTGCGTTCGCTCGCCCCTTGCAAATGGCGCCGCCTTCCCGCTCTCTCCTCTCCTTCGCCACCCTCAGTTGCCCCCCAACGCCTAAACAAGGAGAGTATGCTAACGTATACGCTGGCTCCAAGCTCTCCTCTATCACTCCTCCCCGCGGTTTCTCTCAACGCCGACGCAGGCAGCGTCTGTTAGCGAGTTTGTTGTTTTAAAAAACCGACTGCTCGCGCTGCGCAACCGCGACGCTCCGCATCACGGCATTGTCCCCTTCGCAAGATGGTGTAACTTTTCGTTTTTTTCCCGTGAATTGCAACGGCATGCGGGGCTAATGTGCCTGTGTTTTACATGCGTTCGCGTCTTCGCGGTTAGCCCATCGAGGAGACGTCAGCCCTGTAAACAAAATTAGTGGTCTTGCACATTCGAGCACTCAATCTGGTCATATATTCTGCAGCGTCTAAGCCAGTGTTTCCAAAAGCGCGCCCCAAAGCATTCATCCCGCACCACAGCCGGACTGATGAGGCGCGTGCACTTTCCCCCGCACAAACGAGCAGTATATGGACCACAAATGAATGGTAGTGAATAAAACAGTGCTGCTCTAGTGCTATGGTGTTGGGCTTGCTGAAGAACGTGATGCGCATGTGACCAGTTCGGGTGCCGAATAGAATTGGGAAGAGATTTGGCTTGCGAAGGTTACGCGGGGTGAGCTGTAACGGTTTCAAGGGCGCCTGTTATGGTCATGGCTTCGCACCGCTTCAAATACAGGTTTTCAAATATCATTATCAACCAATTGATAAAAGTCATCCCATATCCACCAGGTGAATGATGACGAATGGGGCGAATCTTTCCGCAATCCGTCCTCGTGGTAATACGGGTGCGCGCGCGTAAGACCAACGAGGAATCGGGAAACGTCAGTAACTCGTCCACCGACGCCTGCCCCCCTCGGCGCTCGTGGTGACGGTCGTCGACTCTGGCTTCCGTTTGCTTCGTGCATGCTGGGGAATTCGCTCCGGGAAAGCAAATGTCAATTCAGTGGGCTACACAGACCCAATGGTGCATGGTCCAGCCAGGTTGACGGCGACCACACCATATTTCGCAAAAGCATGGGCTTCAGGTGGCTATTCATGTCGGCAAAGCCCTCAAAACTTGGATGTACGCCATCCATCGCCAGTACCCGACCAGGCGGAAGCCATTTCAAGGCGTGATTGATGTAGATGAGAGTGCCGCTTCGACTACAGTGCAATCGAAGGAGGTGGTTGAAGCGGCCCGCTTTTCTGTTGAAACGCACGACGATGAACCGGTTGAGGCACGCGCACCTGCGGTCTGAGGCCTTCGGTAGCACTGAGGTGGTGATGATCTTTGCAATCTCCGGAGACTGTGCTCTGGGCGTAGTTCCACGCTCGATTTTTTTCACCATGTCCTTGTGCTTGTCAAACACTAGACAGTTATATAGTTTGCCGTTAGCGTGATAGCGGAATATACAGGAATAGCGTTAGCATGCAGCAAACGTACGTTGTGGGCGGAATAGCGTTTACGTGGCTTACGTGCCCCAGCTGGGGCAGTGGCACCATTTATCGGATGGTCAATAAGTTAAAGAACAGTGAAAAGGAAAAGAAAACGATAATGTCGGACGGGTCACCACGCGAAGCATTGTTACAAGTTTATTTTAGTAATAGGAACACTATGGAAATATGAACCACGCAATAAACGCGAAAACGCTAATGTTGTCGCTTTGTTTACATTGATATTTTAGTTAGGCCTAGACGTTTTCTGGCTTAAACGATCTGTGCCGAGATGGTTAGGAATTATTAGCACCGTAAGAATGTTCATGCTGTGCAATGTTTCCTTCTGAATACGTCTGAGGAGAGTTCTTCAGATATTTTGTGTTTGGCCCTTTTGGAAAAGGTGACAGGATCGAACATTTGCATGTTTTGGGCAGCTTGGAGAGGGAGATCTATAAAACGAGAAATTACTAAATTAGCATAATCATAAACTGTGAAACAAGCAATCACGAGAGCTGAAACAGTAAAATAGAATACTGGGTGAGTTATGCACACTGACGCTCATTCCGTTGTATATTTCTTCCTATTGTTAACTAGTCATTACCTTTGCGCAGTCAGGTCGAAAATTCTCAAAGAACTACGCAGAGACAGCAGGTCTTACGTTGTTTGAAAGCAACTACTGCATGCAAAATATGCTGCGTGTGCTGGTAGCTGGTTTTTACTACTCTCAGCGTCCTAAGTGCAAACATTCTCATACGCAGCATTAGAAACAGGCAATAAGTGTTCAAATATGCAATGCACAAAGGGGCTAAAACTCATATGGAAGGGTGGGATTCCGACATTATCATTGGCGAAGTGCGTGGTCTTGCACAGCGTATCATGCGGAAGCACACCGCGAGTGACGGTCCCCGACATGAAGTACTAATGATGAAGCTGTACGGTCATACTGACAACAAAAGAAATGACAAAAGCTTCCGCTACAGGTGAATACGATCAACGAAACACAGTGGACTCGCCGCGAAAGCCGATAAAAGTTTGCTATTCAATGGGCCTTTTCGCGGGTACGTGAAAAATTTCTCAAGTCATTATTAAGTCAAAGATTCTAGTGCTTTCTGACTGCATGTTGCTCTGGGTGAGGCCTCTTCTGTGAGTGCAGATTGAAGCAGGATTATGACGTGGGACATTCCGGCAACTATGCGTTCGTACGCTCGCGCGCTGTGGGAAACAGGGTGAGCCAACGCTTCCGCTAGCAGACGACACTCCGCTGGCGATCCGGTTTGCCATAATGCTTCCTAGCCGCCGTAAGGGGGACGCGTCAATCAATCAATCAATCAATCAATCAATCAATCAATCAATCAATCAATGTTTCTTTATTAGCATCAGAAGTGTACATTGTGAATAAGTATGCAGGAGGAGGTCCCGAGGTAGTCAATATCTTGGAACTTTCCAGTCAATATCTGGAAAGGTCCATTCTTGCACAAACTGCAGGTGTCAAGGTTAACGTCTACTGTAACAAAATATTACACTAAGGCACATAACCTGGACATGAAGATTGTTAACGCTTGCTCACATTGAAGGATCACGGCGCTAGTGCTCCCTGCCTCTACGTTTGACAAAATGAAAAAAAAAAAGTGCCCGAGCTGCCCCGCTGTGACTATAGCTATACTTTATTACGAAAGTTATCATCGTTGATAAGACCATAAAGCAGCTTGAAGCCGAAGATGAATGAAATGCATGCGCTTGCGATCACTCGAATTGTCGCTAAATGTTTTCAGCGTTCGAACTTGAGTAGAAAACTACGTATCAACGAAAAACATGCGATATGTATATTGGCTGTGGTACAACGTACAACGTACAAAACCAAATGGAGCAGTTTGGAAAAGTATGACTTATATAAAAGTCCACTGATGGAACATGCAGCAATGCAAGTTGTGTCAATCCAAAATGAGAATGCAAATGTAAGTGAAACATCAGTCTGGTTGCGGCAGGGCTTTGAAGAACTTCAGGTCACGACGTTCCCGGAGATCGGTGTGGATAGACGAGCAGGGGGGACCTCGATAGCATCTGAGCAATATGGCGTGCACTTGTGCGAACTTCGAACATTTGGTCACCGTCAGTGCCGTAAGACGCGCCCAGGCCGTACAAAAAACCGCAGAGCTGTGAGTCGTCCAGCTTGTCTTGGAAAAACACTTTTCGGATCTTGAAAAAGGTCGCCCCAGTAAGCAAGCTGTCGCTTGCCGCTTGGTTATGTAATCCGACTCTCACGATCTGGAGCTGCCCAGCCACTTCATGTAGGCTTCCTCTGAGGCTTCCGCAACTCTTCATTAGGTACTTGACATCGTAAATGCATGAAAAATAAAGCTTTAGCATCTTAAACGAATCCGTCTCAGGCACGGGCAGGTTTTCACCTGTAAGCATCTCCAATAGATAGCCGAAGTCCAAGCCACTGTGAAACGTGAGCCAGTTAACTTCGTCTGATAGAACAAGTCCTGAAGTTATGAGTCACTGGGAAACTCAAATGGTTCCTTCCTTTTCATGCCTGCTAAACTTTATACCGGACTTGACCCGGAGGTCAATTGAGCCTTGCGCGAACATTATTTAGACAAGCAAAAGTTGAAGGTGAACTTCCAGGTAGAGATGTGTTCGGGCTTGTTGCCATGCTCGTCGAAAAATGTGATGCCCAGCTGGATAATCTTGAGCAAGTTCACATCGTAACACATAGTTTGGTATTGGTAGTCGGTGAGGCTTCAGAATATTCCAACGGGCTGCGTTACGAGCCAGAAAACTCAGTATTCATTGCGATGTAGTGGTACCTTTGGACCAGGCGCCTGATGGTGTAGAACTCTTCCTCGAGGTTGGAGGCCCAAACATCGCGGATTTCAAGAACCCTGTCGTCTATGGACAAGGCGCTTAGACTGCCATGGTACCATCGGAGCTGCTACTGTGTCTGCTGGAGCTGCTGAAGCTTAAGTTACTAAACGCTTCACTGTCACCAGACTTGGTTCACACGCACGGGGTCTTCCAACCTTTGCTGCCAAGAAGCAAGATGCTAATGGCGATTCCTTTTCAGCTGACCATGCCGCACGTGCCTTCTTAAAAACTGAGCACTGGGTAACTGGTTTGCTAACAAAATAATACATTGTTTTTCACTTTAAGTGTAAATTTTCTTCACTTTCGCTGGGTGTCCTTGCTGACAGTTGTATTAAAATGGAAAAGAAAAGACTTTCACGTGACTTTCGTTTTAAAAAGCGTGGTTAGTGTTATAGTGGCGCTACTGGACTGACGGTTTCGTTTTTGAATCTCCTTAAAACAGTGACCATATTGTAAACCTGTTGAAAGCAGTTGGAGAAGGTGTTTTTTTTTCACATTTATTCTGAGTGCTGCAACGACCTCTTCAGTGGCTTTAGGAGAAGAAACTTATGGAAGTAAGCACAAATGGGCTGCATTATGCAGAGCCACGGGAAAAACCTGTGTCGCATCAGTGGGCCGCTTCTTCGTTTTGTGGCACAAAACTGTAAATGCATTTCAATCATATTTTGTGTGTTTTGTCGTGCTTCCGCGGTTGTCTGATCTTAAAGAGAGGCCCTCACCAGGTTTGATGATTTTGAGCTGACGAGCACAATGCATACAAGGGGCGTTCTGATCACGTCTGCCAAATTTGTTTGCAATGCTACAGGACGAAGGGCCTCAAAAGGGGTAAATTTTAAGATGAACGCTGCTTGCCCTCCTTTTCGCGGAGCGCGCTCCGAAAAATGAGAGCCGTTGACGTGGACGTAGGCGTAGACGCGTGACGAAAACGTAGATATGGCGTAAACTTAGTGCTGTGGTGTCGGTCCTCCAGGTAGACGAATGCGCTCTGACGTCGCCAACTTAGGCACGTGACACGGGGAAAATTATTTCACATGGCATTCGTATATTGTGCAAATTTTCGCTTGAAAAGATAATAAACTTTGGTCAAATAGTGAGGCGCAAAAAGGGAATGTTCGCGTCTTTCGGGTGCGGATCATCTCTGCTTGGTTGGTTAGTGGTTCGTAAGAAAAAGGAAGAAGGCAGCTAATTTCTGTCTGCCTACCGGCGACACGGCGCAGTTCGGGGTTATGTCACGCGTCCGCATTCCGCAATCACACTAGCCATGGACAACTCTCCCATTTCTCTCTCTCCAGCTGCACGTTACGCTCTCCACATTTCTTCTAGCATCTACTTGCGTTCGCTCGCCCATTGCAAATGGCGCCGCCTTCCCGCTCTCTCCTCTCCTTCGCCACCCTCAGTTGCCTCCCAACGCCTAAACAAGGAGAGTATGCTAACGTACGCTGGCTCCAAGCTCTCCTCTATCACTCCTCCCCGCGGTTTCTCTCAACGCCGACGCAGGCAGCGTCTGTTAGCGAGATTGTTGTTTTAAAAAACCGACTGCTCGCGCTGCGCAACCGCGACGCTCCGCATCACGGCATTGTCCCCTTCGCAAGATGGTGTAACTTTTCGTTTTTTTCCCGTGAATTGCAACGGCATGCGGGGCTAATGTGCCTGTGTTTTACATGCGTTCGCGTCTTCGCGGTTAGCCCATCGAGGAGACGTCAGCCCTGTAAACAAAATTAGTGGTCTTGCACATTCGAGCACTCAATCTGGTCATATATTCTGCAGCGTCTAAGCCAGTGTTTCCAAAAGCGCGCCCCAAAGCATTCATCCCGCACCACAGCCGGACTGATGAGGCGCGCGCACTTTCCCCCGCACAAACGAGCAGTATATGGACCACAAATGAATGGTAGTGAATAAAACAGTGCTGCTCTAGTGCTATGGTGTTGGGCTTGCTGAAGAACGTGATGCGCATGTGACCAGTTCGGGTGCCGAATAGAATTGGGAAGAGATTTGGCTTGCGAAGGTTACGCGGGGTGAGCTGTAACGGTTTCAAGGGCGCCTGTTATGGTCATGGCTTCGCACCGCTTCAAATACAGGTTTTCAAATATCATTATCAACCAATTGATAAAAGTCATCCCATATCCACCAGGTGAATGATGACGAATGGGGCGAATCTTTCCGCAATCCGTCCTCGTGGTAATACGGGTGCGCGCGCGTAAGACCAACGAGGAATCGGGAAACGTCAGTAACTCGTCCACCGACGCCTGCCCCCCTCGGCGCTCGTGGTGACGGTCGTCGACTCTGGCTTCCGTTTGCTTCGTGCATGCTGGGGAATTCGCTCCGGGAAAGCAAATGTCAATTCAGTGGGCTACACAGACCCAATGGTGCATGGTCCAGCCAGGTTGACGGCGACCACACCATATTTCGCAAAAGCATGGGCTTCAGGTGGCTATTCATGTCGGCAAAGCCCTCAAAACTTGGATGTACGCCATCCATCGCCAGTACCCGACCAGGCGGAAGCCATTTCAAGGCGTGATTGATGTAGATGAGAGTGCCGCTTCGACTACAGTGCAATCGAAGAAGGTGGTTGAAGCGGCCCGCTTTTCTGTTGAAACGCACGACGATGAACCGGTTGAGGGGTGACTCTTCTCAGCGTCCATAGATATGGTGGATATGTGGATATATGGATATATGGTCCATAGATATGGTGGACTATGGACTATGGCGAGAAGACCATATCTAGCCATATACAGTACATACATCTTGTAGCATGCTTGTAGCATTGATGCAGTACACTAATAAATGCTACTGTAAAACACCACTACTTATTTTACTGGCTTTCAGGAGAGCACCCTGCTCCCGGAGACCCAAAGCCTGTCATATAAATACAGAAGCAAAAAAAAACATTAAATTAAAAACTAGTAGCCAAGGCGATAGTCTCGTTTATGTTGTACGTTAGGAATAACATTGTACTTTATACTTTTTAACGGCTTGATGGCTGATCTGGGCATCATCACCAGTGGCGTAGCCAGGAAGGCAGGAGGAGCTGCTTAACTCTCTCCCCCCTCCCACCCCAGCACAGTCCAGGTATTTTGTATGGTAAAGCCGTGGATCATCCTTCTACTGTGACCGGTTCGTGACCGCCTAGTTTATCGATGACTCAGCAGAAGGTTCTAGTGTGAGTGACAGACAGACAGACTGATTCACGGTTACCGATAAAACCCTCTGAAGCTTCGCCCCACACATCATCATTCACTGCGTAGATATGCTGTGATTTTATTAGTTCTGCATGTGCATACCTACATGCACACATGCAAACACACAAGAATGTACATAAAGTATGACCGCAGTTGCCTTCCCCTCACACACCACCCCCAAGCGAAAAATATCTTTTTGCTACGCTGCTGGTCTCCCCACCCTAGCGACATTCGTTGTAGTGCACCTCTGTTGGCAATAGAATGCACATGATAGCCCCATTCCAACTTCAATTGCTCTGCATCAAGCTTGCTGTGTGTACCTCAGGTCTGTGGAAGTCTGTGGAAAAATGCCCTTGCGAGTGCTCATGCCACTTGAGTAAAGTAGGGGTTAAGCTGGTGGAGATACATAATTTCAAAAAATACTCTCGACTTTAAAAAAGAACACGCTTTAGCAACTTCAGTTATATTGAGGTAGTACATAGAGATTCAAAATGGAATGTTGTGCATATTTTTTGTCCGACCACCAAGGCAAGCTTTTTGACAATTAATACAGAGCTTTTCCCAAAGAAAGTGATATTCACAATTTTTTAGACTATCTGCTAAACTTCAGTACATAAATGATTTTTCATTTGCAGCATGTCAAAAAGGACCCCAGCACATATCCTATTTGTGTCCTTGGCATTTGCCAAGTTACCAGAAAAAAATCCCAACCTGGCAACATTATTCAATATTGCTCGTGGCCAAATCTCTTGAAGAAATGATATACATAAGTAAGTCATTACTTTTAGTTAGATCAATTCATTACCTTGCTGGAAATGCCATTTATTGAGTGCATTCAAAACTACATTTGAAAATATGTATTGTTTGACCACTTTTAGCTCAGTCGGTGCCATATTGCAGACTCATAACTCGGGAGCAAAAGATTCGGCAACGGAATTAAATGACCAGGACGAGTTTCAAACTTCGAGAAATGTGAAAACTTTTTCCGCTATATTCATGATGTTCAAAGAAATACTGGGTGATTTTGCATGGTATAACCCTAATCGTTGAATTGTTTAATACATTGAATAACTCCTTTGCACCTTTTGCTTCAACTAATATTGTTAGCCGATATTTTAGTGTGCTTATAAAGTTGTTTGTGCTTTCAGCCATGTCATTCGATATGAATGTAATATATTTTATTATGTGTGATCATTTATTTTTGTGCTGCAATCCAGTGTCTCTAACAAGGCCTGTTAGGAGTTTTCAAATGGATAAATTGATTGTGCTCGTAACGTTTTTTGCTCTGTACTCGCCTGGTCTGGTTGTGCTGACAAAATGTTTTTCCTCTTTTTCAGAAAAGAAGTCTGCACAATACTGTTGCACTAAGAACACAACACAGGTGCTTCGGGCATCTGGAAGTTATGATATTCCTTCTTCATATTTAAAATTCCAGATACAAAGCTGCTGAAATAAAATAATTTTTTGACCATTTTTGTTCACACAACTTGTAACATGTCTGTGCTGTATTTCATTTTATGATAATGGAAAAATAAAGTCTGATTTCAGTGAATAGTAAACTTGTCCTTGTTGGTTTTTAAACATTTAAATTCACTTCGTAAAGTTTTAGCATGTGCGGGTGCAGTCAAAAGTTCCCAGGGGACGCTGCCACAGGAATAATTGGAATAGTGGCCTGGGAAATTTTGATTGACCTTGTACTTGTAGAAGAAAAATCTGCTGATTACGTATGCCTCATTTTGAATTTAATGGAAACATGTTTGTTATTTACGGACATGTAGCAATAGTAATATAAATAATGTGTGATAAATGGCCTTACGGAGGAGGTTTTGTTTCGTAGCAGCCTTTACTTTATTCATTGCGGAGATCTCAGTGAAAGTTTAACAATCTGTACGTTCAATGTGTTCTACGTAATCTCTGGTGTACTATTTTATTTTTACGGAAGTGGTTGTCAGCATGTTACCTACACCTTTTTACGTAATCGAGGGAAAATATTTTTTGCAGTGTGGATAAAAAAAAATTGCACACTATTTCTAGCAGGTGTGCAGCGAATACCATGCTTCTCCGAAGTATAACGAAGGATAGCATAGCGAATGCTGTTCTACTACACAAAAATTGATAATTTATGGCGCCAGGTCACGGGTTCAAACCCCGGCTGCGGCGGCTGCATTTCCGATGGAGGCGGAAATGTAGGCCCGTGTGCTCAGATTTGGGTGCACGTTAAAGAACCCCAGGTGGTCGAAATTTCCGGAGCCCTCCACTACGGCGTCTCTCATAATCATATGACTAGATTTTCAAAAAAGGCAAACGGACGAAGGGAAGACAAAGTTATTCCTAATTTCTCTAGATGGTGCCACCAGCCACTTCGTCGGCTAAATTTGCGACACCAAACAAGTTTTTTGGCAGCTGCAGTTGCGGTGGCATATCCCCGTTCTAAGACGCACTTTTTCTGCAAACAGGGCCTACTCGTGCTTGACTTCCCGCATCCTCAGTGGCCACCGTGGATTATCGTCCACGTTTGCACGCACTCATCGCAGGGCATCGAGGTGCTTGAGAATTTTCTGTTGCTCTGTATAAATTTTATCGTCGATTTGTATCGACAAACCGAGGGTCCCACTAAAGTCTCTGGCTCTGGAACCCTCGTCTGTATTTCTTAAATTTTGTACCTTGTTTTTGGAAATAATAAAACTTGAAACTTGAGAAAAAGAAAAATTGGTGCTTGTTGCCAGATTTGTCATGTCACCCTCAGATAAACCTGTTGTGTTATTCCGCGCGAATCCCATTGCGAAAACGAGCTTCGCATTTTCCGTCCGCGATGTACGCGGACCCGGCACGGATGGCAGAAATCCGCGACGTGGGGTCACGTGATGTGCCATACGCGGCAGAAAAGACGGATTTGGTCCGTCATGTTACAGTGTACACGTACAGTGTACATTCGTGGACAATTGATGGACGTCCGTAATATTCGAAATGTACGTCCCGTCGTATGCCCACCAGATATTCATGGTTACTTGGGTACCAGAAAATGTTCACTGTCATACTTGTTGCACGCCGCTAAAAGACAGACTAAAACAGACACGAGTGCCATCGGCTGTGTCGTCTGCCGCAGCTTCAGCCATCTTGTGCTGCATGCACTTGGCACTGCCTCGCGAGCAGCTGCAGGAAATTCGTGAACTAGCCTTGTACGACAGCTGCACTTTTTCAAAACGAATATTGAGGTGCCGTCCAACATGTTGAACTCGTGAAACGAATGCCAAAGTGTAGTGCCTCCGTGAACTGGTTCACGAAGTGCAGGTGAAATGAATCTACCTCTTGTTGCAGCAAGCGTCGTTATGCGAGTGCCTTGGCTATAAGAGAATAGGCCACACGCACGTACAGCCACCGATTTTTTAAACCCAAACGCGCTGGCGTTGACCACTCAGTCTATGAGAGCGTTAATAACTGAGCACAGCGGCGAAATTATATAACGACAAAAGTGCATGCACGCATATTGTCGTTATATAACAGTCTTCAGCTGTCGTCTCCTAGGCTGTTCTGGGATCCGGACAACGGCAGACCGGGAAGAGAGAATTAATTACTCGGCGGTCAGTGCTCGTACATTCTGGTTTGAAAAATAGGCAGCTGTACACTCGTACTTGTGGTGTAAAGTCAATTATTTTAGGGAAGTTGCTTGTAGTTGCGTCATTTTGTAGTAAAACTTACGGTCGCCGCTTTTTTGACATGGCTTTTCGGCATTTTGGCACTTTCTCGACACAAATTTCACAGAATCATTGAGGTGGACGTTGAAGGATGGCTCTCTATAGTGCCTAAGCAATGCCTTGAAGTACACGTTATGAACTTATTTGGCAGATGAGGCTATGTTGGAGTTTTAAAAATACTAATAAACTGCAAGCGAGCACATTTAAGGCGCTATTCATTTCTTTGAAAATGCCTGTTTTAGGACTTCTCTTATACAAAGACGAATGTAACCGTTTGTAGCCGTTTGGAAAAGTCTTTCAGGTTTTTTTCATAGGGTGTTTCGTGGATGTCCATTTGCTGTGCAAATTATTGCGTTCTTATGAAATCCTTTGCAGATATCCTTCGGACGTTGAAGACAGGAAACAATACGGACGTAAAGAACAACCGAAATGCAACGAGCTGCAGACTTAGAAAACCGTCTACAAATATCAACGTTCGGCTATAATTCGAATGTCCACCGAATTTTTGTGGCCCATTAGGATGAAGACTAACATTTTCTCTGAGCAGTTATTCAGCATCTTGTACAGTCAGTGACGGAGCTGCAGCAGTATTTTACTGACTTGGTCGCTGTGAAGCACAACAAGAATAATAAAAAAGGAGACGTGAAAGCGGCTGCTGGCTGTGCAGTGAGAGAGCTGGAGGAGAAGTCCGACCTTGCACGTCACATGGATATGCATCTGCATGTTCATAAATGTGAAGTAATATGTAAGTAACCCGTGGGCAAAATTTTTTTCATGAAAACTATCTTATAGTGTGTCACTAGCATTTTTAATACATTTGATACACGCTCAATAATGAGTGTTAGTACTTCAAAATAGGCTTGATAGGGCGTCGTTTAAATACAAACATACAAACTAGAGGAAACAAAACTTCAGGTGCATAACTTCTCGTAGCGATTTGCTGTTAATATTTTTTGTAACCGATATTGTAACAAGACGCTTTTCTTTATGATCAGAGCAGTCATCTTATTGCTTAGGTGAAAAAAAAAAGATGCCGCAGATGATATAACGCTTTTTATTTTTCTTGACCGCTTTGACCTCAAGGATCGCTCGTTGTTTGGTTATTGGACCCGTCTTAAGAAAACAAGAGTAAGGCGAGAACAGTGACGACATACACAGTCCAGGAAATAAAAGAACTTTTGTTTGTTGTATTGCATCTGTACATCATACATAATTTGTGCAAGGCTTCTACACTTGATGTCGGCCTTCAGGGGCCGGAAGAAAATGCAAACCCTTGTCTTCAGGTGCTTGTAATTTCCTTCACATCACAATTTTCATCAGTGGCTAACCATTTTCAAGAATGCAAAACAAGGATATACACGTAGCAACGTGAACTAGAGTGCATTGATACGAAGATTCGCAAGTGGCAGTTTCCAGACACACACGGAAACAAAAAAAAAAAACGCATTTATTTTATAGCGCAGCTGTGGCAGTGATATAGTTTCGTGGTGAGATACATAATTCATGGAGGCAAATAAGGTTCCCAGCTGCACATGCTGAGAACATGGTCAGCCCACGAAACAACCGACAGTTTGTGTCAGTTGATTAAAAGCAAAATATAACACAGCGCCTTGATAAAATGAAACAACAACCGAAGGTCAGGCAGTATTCTCTGAATTGAACTTTTCCTTCGAATAGTCTCTACAAATCACATTCATTAGCATCTGGAGTAAAACCCGCTTCAACATTCGCACCGGTGAACGAAGGTTGAACTTAAAACTACCCAATTAATAAATTTTGCGTTTGTGAGTTCATTAAAACATTTGGGAAGTATGAGGTGATTTGGAGCTCGATGGCTTGCTCTTACGTTTTCGCCTAATTTATGAGCTGCATCTTCGGACACTCTGAAAAGATGTTTGCTCACATGACCGTCAGTCACATGTTTGCGTACGCCATTAACATGTAGTGTGACCATCCCATGTACGGCTACTTCACACTCTCTCCCATTCTAAACAACGATAATATGATGTAATGCTGCATGACAAAATGGCATAACATCAACCATGTTCAAGGTCGCACTCATTCTAAGAAATCGTAAGGAAAATAAAGAAAAGCACCTTATACCGACACATACTTTTCTTTACACGGCACAATATGCGTACAGACAAGAGTGTGCAAATATCTGAAGCTACCTGTGTGCAATGAAATACTGAGGGGGAACTTTAAATTAGGTCTTTATCTTCGTTTTCCTCAGCCTTTTTAGACTGTGATAAGTGCAAAAATATGGTCATTGAATGAAAGCTATTTACTCCATTTTCACCACAAAGTGTCATCTTGCATGCGATGTTTGCTGAACCAGGCATTTGTCGCACCTGTGTACCACTGTTACGCATTTTGGCAGAGATGCCTATGAAACGATAGATGTTCCAGGATATATATTGATGATCTAGCGCCTTCGTAAAAAAGGTGATAGGCATTCCCTCTTGCACCTTTTTTTTACGCAAGGACTTGTTTGTTTCTCCTTGTGCTTGTTCTTACACGCATACAAGTCACACAGTATTGATTGCGCAGAATAACTGCAAGTATCTGTACACTTTAGTCTCCTTGTGTAGCTGATTTCACTTGCAAATGTGACGCAACAATAATAAAAACTAATCGGACCAAACAATAACAAGAAAATAGCTTCGCAGCAAGGCACATGAATTGCACTAAATTCATTTTTGTGGATTCTTAAGCTGCGCACAGGTTCAACCTTTAGTGTTTTGGGCTGGCTCCTGAATGTGACACCTAGAGTGTCACATTGTGCACTCTGCACAGCACCTGGCAAGGCACATTGTTTTTTTTCTTCTTATTTTACGCCATATAGACAAACAAAAAGCTTTATCACTTCTGGGTGATGTTTACCGGCAAAACTACAATGGCCGTGTAAGCTCCTGCACGTTTCGTAAAGCTCTTTGCAGATGTAAGAGGAATGACCTACATATATGCAATCCAGTGGTCATGTTCGACAAGGATATAGTTAACAATGACGGGTAATTTTAAATTGCAATTTCTGTATCAAAGGTAACAATAATACACAACCTAACAAAACAGCCTGAGACTTTAGACTCAGATTTGGGTGCATGTTAAAGAACCCGAGGTGGTCTAAATTTCCGGACCCCTCCACTACGGCGTCTCTCATAATCATATGGTAGTTTTGGGACGTTAAATCCCACATATCAATCAGTTTGAGACGCGGTTTAAGAAGCGGGTAGTACGTGAGATTGATTAGGTTTACGCCCACCAATCACGCGGTATTTCTAGAACCAGCTATAGCCCACGAAGTATTCTGTATGAGCCGTTTCGCATACTGGACTAATATTATTTATGTTTGCACAACCAAAAGACACGCTCATACACACCGCAATCTGTGATATTGCGTTTTTTAATCACGAGTATGACCAGAGGCTAAATCACAACCTCACAATGACGCCGTGTTGTGGTACGCTTAAAGTGTTACCTTGAACTGTGTGAATATGATCAGTTGACGTTGTGCTGCAAATTCGTCGGTAGACTAGCTTGTGCAACACTAGTATGGGCCAGTATACTAGTTTAACTACAGAATTGAAGCAATGGGGGCAAATGTCCTGTTAATTAGCTGGAAAACAAAGGACGACACAATGTTTCTAGCTATGCCTTGCTCTGGCACCTTTCTAAGCAAGTAAATTTACACGCATTTAAGAAAAAAACATGACTGAAGTCATGAAATAAGAATTTCTGGACAAAGACTGTTACACGTTGATAATAACTGACATGCTATAAACCCTGTATTTTATTTGAACATCCCTGGCTAAATTCGACAAAAGCATCACAGTTTTGAGCTTAAGAAAGGTTGATGAAGCAAACGAACAGCAATAAGAAATTCAAGCACGAAACTTAGATTATGCTAGCATTAGAGTCCGTCTTATACCAGCAATGAAAGGGTCCCTCTCTGCTTCTATTGTGGAAGCAATTGATAAAGCAATAGAAAAGGCAATGGAACGCCCAGCTGGATGCCTTTATGAGACGTTGACCCATATACTCATGAACCAGATGGCCCACTTATTGGGCATAGCTGAAAATCTCAGCCCACCTACTCACAGTAGCGAAAGTAAAGGTCCTTCAAAAGAGGTAATCTCATTTACCTTCTCAAATGGTGCTCAAGTTGAGAGTGCATCTGGTGAACTCACTCTGGGTCAAAGCAAAGCTACCGGGGAACACATGTCGGAATCAGATGAAATGGAGATGGACCCCCGATCACTAAAGCGCTCAAGATCCCCTTTGAGCAAAAAAAGTACTTAGCCTAGGCACTCAAAGTCCAAGAAATACCAAAAGAACACCCAATCTAAAGACGACTTTCTATGAGACAGTATTCTAAATAAGGCAGTCACCAAAACCATTTTAGCCTAATCATAGGGTCGCTTAAAATTCTTCACTGAAATAGCCGATCAATTCATTCAGTAGTAACCGATTTATCATTTTTAGCATCGAAATTCAATCCAGATATAATTGCATTACAAGAATCATGCTTTTAACATATCAGACCTTTCAATTGAATAGATATAAATCTTTCCGTCTATACCGTCCATCGAACGGTGGAGGCCTGGCATTTTTTATTAATAATAAAATAAGTCTAAAGGATAAAATCGCGTATAAGCATATGTAACTGGAAAGCGAAATTTTCGCCTTCGAAATCACTTTGACAGGTTGCCTGCCTTTCTTTTTAGTGAATGCATGTTTCCCCTCATGTGTTCTAGACACACGATGTTTGTGCGTTGCACTAACATCTCGTTGTAGAGATAAAATCCTGGTGGGTGATTTCAATTCCCACCATACCTTTGTGGGTTTTCGAACCGATGGTTGGGGTAAATGATTGTGGGAGTGGGCAGCAGGAAGCAATTTATTGTGCCTCAATTCCCGAACACCTACTTTTATTAGTGACATGTCTCGCTCAACATTGCATTTAGGTTTTCTTAGTTCTTCCCTCACTAGTTCGTCATGGACTGTCTTGGATTGTGCCACCAACAGTGATCACTTGCCAGTAATATTTGATATTGTTTGCCCTACAACACCATCATGCAGTCAGAACCGAGTATATATAAAATATAATAAATTTAAACAAGATCGGGAATCTGCCTTGACCATTCATTCTGAAAATACAGAAGACACAAAAGCTATGAGACTATGTGCGTTGCTCAAAAGTACCTATAAAAAGCTTAACTTCGTAGTTAAGTCTGCAAACTGCACAAATCACAGTCCATGATGGAATCCTGAGTGCGCACGGGATTACCGACGACGACAGGCCGTGTGGAAAAAAGTTTTGTACAATCAGTGTCCACGTAATTTGTCCGATTACAAGTTTTATGCTGCAAATTTTAAGCGCACAGTTTCCTTAGCTAAAGACAAATATGATAGAAATCATTATATGACTATCTTTATAACCCTAAAAACAAAAGTGCCCTATTTATGTTCCTCACATCGCGTAAAATTCTGTCATCTCCAACCAATGCAGTCTGTGAAATCGTGTCACCCGATGATATGAAGAAATCTTTGGAAATCATCGCAAAAGAACTAGTTTCGATTCACATCAAGCAAGTTGTATCATCTAAGACCTCCCATGGTAATAACAGATTTTACTGGAGTTACATTGGAAGAGTTAGCTCAGATTGTTCGGAATTTTTCCTCATCAGCTCCCGGTCCAGACGGAATTACAGGTGCCATGATAAAATTACTATTTGAATTATCACCAGGTGACCCTCTGAACACTATAAATTACTCGTTAAGACATGCCTTGATTCCATATGATTGGAAATTAGCAAAATATTTTAGATACAGAACAAACAAGGTTTAGGCTATACCATAGAAAACATGCGACCAATTTCCCTTACTTCTAATATGGTAAAGCTTCTTGAGAGGGTGCTTCATAAGAGAATGACAAGCTGGATGGCAGAAAATAAATTATTAAACCCAAATCAAATTGGCTTCAGAGAACACTGTTCGATATGGTGTGCCCACACTGATTCAGAAAGCCGTACCCAAATTGCTCGCAAAACAAGGCAACATGCTGCTCTAGTGACATTGGAGATAGCCAAAGCATAAGACAGTGTGGAATTTTCAGTGATATTGGAGATACTTCTAAGCCAGAATTTCCTAAAGTATATTATTACGTGCCTGGGAGAATTCATGAGAGCAAGATAATTTATTGCTTTAAGAATGGCTGCGCTTTGACAAAACTTTAAACAAACTCGCGGAGTTCCCCAAGGGGCTGTTTTGTCTCCAATATTATTCAACATCTTAATGAGTTCAATCCCTTACAGCCAGGATGTGCACGTATATGTGTATGCTGATGACATTGCCTTCTTTGCAGCAGAAATTGACATTCAATCATTATATCAAAAACTGCAGAGGTATATGAATTTGCTAGAGGGGTGGCTAGAGACAATATGCATGTCACTAAATCTAAACAAAAGTGGAATGTTGCTATTTCCATTAACAGATCCTATCTCAATTATTAAATGTTTTAAGGGAGCCTATACCGCAAGTTGAGTCGCTTAAATATTTGGGAATGATTTATAATGATAAAATAAACTGGGCTCCTCACATAGAGAGTAGGGCATGTAAGGCACAACGTGCCTTAGGCATGATTCGCAGATTGAGCAGTAGACGCAATGCTTTACGCAAAGACAGTCTGCTTATGATTTACAAAATGTAATGCGCCGCATACTAGAATTTTGATGTGTGTTAATCTCAGGTGGCCCGGCTTTTAAGCTTAAACCTTTGATTGTTTTAGAGCGTGAGGCCCTGCGACTGTAGGGCTCCCTAAGTTTGTTGCGAACAATGTTTTGTACCAGGAGGCGTGCTTACAACTTTGCCTTGTCGATTCTGTATCCTAACGGTTCAGCCTCATCTAAAATTTTATAGCTATTCGGTAAGACGATCAGAATATGTATTCATCAACGACCCGGACTCTTTTTTTCTTGATCATTGGTCACATTTTCATGCACCACAAATTAATTTTGTTCAGAAGCAACTAGACAGAATAAACGTAAAAATTTGAAATATACCAGCAGCTAACGAGCCAAATCAAAATCTCATAAAGAAATATGATGAGATTTTTCCCTTTAAGCCTGAATTTCAATCATACAGTGTCCTAAATAGCCGCTTGAAAGATTACCTTGAACACGTGGAAACAAATAATGTAATAGCAACTGATGCTTCAGTAATGGATGAGAAGGCAGGAGTAGGTAATTACTTCACTTGACTGGTCGTTTTCAGTAAGACTACCAGACTTTACATCTATTTTTGAAGCTGAACTTTTGTCATTTGTTCTAGCACTACAAAAACTAACTTTGGACGCCCATACTGCAATAATAATTACAGACTCTCTTTCCGTATGTACGTTACTGACAGTTTCATCTCAATCAGATGGCTTAAGGACATTCCTTACGATAATTCCTCCACAGCTTAAGCTCTTAAAGTTATCATGGGTACCTGGACATAGCGGGTAAGAGTTTAATGAAATGACGCACTCATTAGCTCAATTGGCATTACATGGTTCAATACCTTCTGTGCTTCCGGTGCTGTCCAGTATAACGGCGATAAGATATCGAAAATTTGCACTCAGGGCTGATGCCATAGAATCAGTAACACCATGCACTGAATTTAGACATTTGCAATATTGATTGAAATCCGGCTGGTGTCATACTATACAACTGGAAGTCATGCTAACAAGACTGCGATGCCGTGTGCCCCCTTTGAATCTACATTCACACAGGGCTGGTGTGGGAATATCTCCCCTATGCAGCTTTTGTACAGATCTGGAATCAATAGACCATTATTTTTTGCCATGTCGCCGTTACAGTCTACTAAGAAAGCGTCTTTTTGTCATCCCATTTGCTAACCTTGGGCTACCCTTCCCCATTGATAATTTACTCTCCTTTGGTTCTACGGTTGTGGGCTACAGCCACAGGAATGCATTTATTGCCATTTGCAGTTATCTTCGTGTAACAAAACGAATGCGCCTCTAAATTCTAATTTGCATGTTTGTTATTATAATATTATTAAACAAATTCTAAACATCAATTTTAAACGTGTTCAAAATTACTGCAATTTCGATTCGAGATATATATTATTCAGTCTCGGCAAAATGGCAAAAAAATTTTTTCACTCTTTCTGTAGTTACGTGTGCTTATCCTCCTTCTGTTAGGATTAGGTATCATTCGAAAGGCCTTGAATTTCATATCCTCAATTCTCGGCCAATCCCCCTGAGTGGGCCAGAGTCATAGTGGAGGCATCATCATCATCATCATCATAATCATCGTAACGCACCAATTACCCAGCGCTCAGTTTCTAAGAAGGCACGAGCACCAAGGCCAACTGAAAAGGAATCGCCATTAGCATCTTGCTCGTTGGCAGCAAAGGTTTGACAACCGACTGCTCGTGAACCATATCTGGTGTCAGTGAAGCGTTCAGGAAGATGAGCTTCAGCAGCAGCTCTGGTGGTACCAGTATAAGCGCATTGTCCGTAGACGACAGGGCCTGCGAAATCCGTGATGTTTGGGCCTCCAACCTCGAGGAAGAGTTCTACACCATCAGACGCCTGGTCCAAAGGTACAGCTACATCGCAATGCATACTGAGTTCTCTGGCAGCGTAACGCAGCCAGTTGGAATAGTCCGAAGCCTCACCGACTACCATTACCAAATGATGCGTTTCAATGTGAACTTGCTCAAGATTATCCAGCTGGGCACAACATTTTTTGACGGGCATGATAACAAGCCCGAACACATCTCTACCTGGCAGTTCAACTTCAAGTTTTGCTTGTCGAAAGACACGTTCGCGCAAGACTCGATTGACCTCCTTGTCCAGTCCGGTATAAATTTTCGCAGGCATGAAGAGGAAGGCATTGAACCGTTTGAATTTGCCCAGTTTCTCATAACTTCAGGACTTGTTCTATCAGGCGAAGTTAGGTGGCTTACTTTTCACAGTGGCTACGACTTCGGCTACCTGTTGGAGATGCTTACCGGTGAAAATCTGCCCGTGGCTGAGACGGATTTCTTTGAGACGCTAAAACTTTATTTTCCTTGCATTTATGATATCAAGTACCTAATGAAGACTTGCGGAAGCCTCAGGGGAAGCCTGCAGGAAGTGGCTAGGCAGCTGCAGATTGAAAGAGTGTCATCACAACACCGAGCGGGAAGCGACAGCTTGCTTACTGGGGCAACGTTTTTCAAGATCCGAAAAGTGTTTCTCGAAGACAAGCTGGACAACTCACAGCTCTGTGGTTTCTTGTACGGCCTGAGCGCGTCTTACGGCCCTTACGGCGACAAAATGTTCGAATATCGTACAAGTGCTCGTCACATTGCTCAGATGCTTTCGAGGTCTCCCCTTGTCATCTACTCGAGACCGGTCTTCAGGAACGTCGTGACCTGAACTTCTTCAAAGGCCTGCCGCAACCAGACTCATGTTTCACTTACATTTGCATGTTCATTTTGGATTGACACATTTTGAATTGTCGCATGTTCCATCAGCGGGCTTTTATATAAGTTATGTTTTTCTAAACTTCTCTATATTGTCTTGTACGTTGTACGTCGTGGCACAGCGAATATACATATCGCGTGTTTTTCATTGATGCGTAGTTTTTTATTCGAGTTTGAACGCTGAAAACACTTAGCGACAATTCGAGTGATTGTAAGCGCATGCATATAATTGATTTTCGGCTTCAAGCTGCATTCTGGTTTTATCAACGATTATAACTTCCGTAATAGTATAGCTAGTCACAGCGGGGCAGCTCTCGGACTTTTTTTTCATTTTGTCACACGCAAAGGGAGGGAGCGCTAGCACCGTGACCCTTCAAGGTATGTATGCGTTAACGATCCTTATGTCCAGGGTATGTACCTTAGTGTAGTATTTTGTTACAGAAGATGTTAACCTTGACATCTGCAGCGTCTGCAAGAGTGAGGCATGATCCTCAGTATCAGCACGCACTGCGCTGGAGTAAGAGGGGGGGGGGGGGACGTTTCCAAGTAAGCCGCCAGGTGGCGCAGCATGTAGAGAAGATTTAGAAAATTTTAAGTTGCCATATTCTAATATATTCTTTCGCTGAGCTTGTTTCTAACTCGTCGTATCGTTAGTAATTCGCTCTACTCGGCATACCCAGTACCAAGTACAGGAGGACTCCATTGTGCAAGTGCGAGACCCAGGGATACTGCCATAGTAGAGTATCGAGCACTCTATATCGTTAACCACTTTTTCCAAACAAGCACTCATACAATCACAAACGCTACCACTAAATATTTTTGGTCTGGCGTCCGTTTTATGAGTGGTAGCGTGCGTGAATGAGTGAAAGCATGCGTGAATGTGTGGGCATTTCTAGGGACACCAAGTTGCGCTAAATTACAATATGTAGATGCACTTTTCAGGGTACCTGAGTGTCGCACTTTGCACGTGCCGCTCTTTCGCCATTGGCCAAGTGCAGCCACTCGCAATTCTGACATGCAATCAAGCCAACTTGTTGATCGTTCGTTTTTGGGCACCACTGCTCTGAGATTGCAAGCTCGCTTTTTTCATGCTCATTCCGATTTAAAAAGAAGAGTATTTTGAATGAAGACTCCACAGGCCTTCCGTTAGGATGCCCATTAGGTTTAGCATTTAGAGTTGAACCTGATAGCGATATCTTGTCCCTGTAGTTCATTTTTCGTGAACTTAGTGCATGAAATATTTTCGAACTTGCCGTGCAGCACTAAGTTGCCTTAGTGAAATAGACGCAGTAACATGTGTGCCTTTTGTAGTCGGTGACCGGTTTCGAACCACGAAATTTCGATAATCACTTGTTACGCCCGATGGCAATGCACGCTGCTACCACACATTATAACTGCAATATTAACGCGATAACGCTAACGAGCTTGTTTTGCAGATATTCCGGCGTCGATATCAGAGTCGGCGTCGTTGTTTGTGAGTGAAAATCATATTACGCGTCACTGAAATGTCGAGAACTATGCAAATTAGCTAAATGATAATAAAATCATGAATCAGAGTGGGGACTGAATTAAAATTGTTGGGTACGAGGGGGGATATAACCCGGGTTGTTTGCGTGGCAAGTATATGTTCTACCACACAGCCACGTACGTGTCTGCTTGTGAATACAGTGAAACAATTTCCTGTGCTTGGAAATGCAGTGAAAGTAGGTTTCATGCCTTAGAAACATGCGCGTCCAGGATTCACAATGCAACATGAAGTATTGCAGTAATAATGCTTGGTAGAAGCACCCATTGCCAGTGCGCCTCAGAACATGTGATTAGCATGATAGCTTCGTGGCTTAAAGCAAGACGCCCACTACAAAAGGCACACACGCTACTGCGTCTATTCCCTAAAGGTCATGTAGTAGGTACTGAGCAAGTCGAAAATCTTTCATGCACCTATAGCGTTTGAAGTGCAAATTATGAACAGGATACTGTTACCGCTTTCAACTTCTATAGGCGAAGCTTGAGGGTTTCCTAGTTTTTTATTTTGTATTGTGAAGAATGTCTACAGGATGCGTGTGTTTGTAAAGCATGCATGTAAGTTACTTTCACTGAATTTCCAAACAAGGGAAATTAGTTTCACTCTCTTCACAACCAGACGTGTGGCTGTGCCCTAGAACACCCTTTGCCACGTGAACGACTCGGGCTCGATCCCCGTTCAGACCCAGAATTTTCAGATGTGGATAACCTTATGGTCGAGCTCAATTCAATGGTTGGCGTGACCACCCTTACTCTGCATGCGCGTGCTCTTTCCCTCTCCTTTACCTCTCCACGCGCGCTAATATGGACTACTTCGCGTAGTGCTACATGTGCCGAAGTTCCGCCTCCGTAGCTTTCCCTTCAGTGCCAAGAAAAATTGTCGCCGAGTGTAGTGTGTACGCGAGAAGATCGGCCCCTGCTTTCCAGAATGTTTTACTGTGAAAACCACGGATTTTTACCGAGTTTTTTATTTCATCGTGTGCCACAGTTCTCGAGGAATTAGTAAATAATACCTTTGTGCCGGTGAGTGGACTTTTAAACAATTTTTTGGACATGTTTGCAGGGAAACACCACTGAAAGATTTCAGGCTAACCTCGGAGGTGATTGCTGCTGAGGCGCCGGCCCAGTGCTACGTGACTCAACGCTCTCCGCGTTCAACGAGCGGCCACTGACGATGGAATACAAAGTCGATGGAGAAGAGATCTTTCCAGAGGATTGCCCGGGAGACATGGGTTGGAAGGAAGTCGAAGTGAGACGCTCAAGGTGTAAGTTGACCGCGGTTAACGTTCCCGTGGCCAAGGGTTCGAATAAGGCTGCTGTTGGAAGAGACGCTCGAGCCAGTCGTAGTAGAAATGACACCGAGCACAAGATTGCGCAAAGGGGACGCATGTCGGCACTAGCCAAGGACTTTAGCGAAATTGTGGTACCCCCCCGTGGAGGTTTAGACATCTCGAGAATGGATGCTCAGCAGTAGCTGATGGAATAGTACTGGTGGCCATGCGGGGAAAATGGCCATGCGGGACATCATCTAATCAAACTTCAAGGAGAATATTACGGTGGCAAGCACTCCGGACAAAGACAGAGTTTCCAGATACCACAAGGTTAAGAAAATTGACGTTGGGGGCAAAGTTTTCGAGGTTAGCGCATACACCACGGTACCCCACGACACTTCTGAAGGAGTGATTTGCGGGATCCTCGAAAGCGATACTGAGCACATTGTGACGCGAAATATTGTGAGTGCGAAAGACCCCCTGCTGCAGGCCAAGAGAATGAAGGACACTGGGACAATTATCATTGCGTTCGAAGGACACGAACTGCCGAGATTCGTGAGATGTGGTCCTTCACTTTTGCAGTTCTCCCTTTAGCGCACGCACATCGATATTTGCTAGGTCTTTAAAAAGCTGGGACAATGATATGACGTCTGTCCGAATGCAGCTGAAACCATCTGCGAATGTTGCGAGATCAACAACCCCGATAAACTGCACCAGTCAATTCAAGATGCACGCTGTGTGACGGTCCCCAGCCTAAGTCAGACAAGGAGTGCATTAACAGGTTCTTAGTGCCATACGTGATCAGACGCAGACGTTGGGAATGGTCGCAAGCAGCCGCGGAAGCGTGTGACGCATCAATGGCATCGAATCCAGACTTCAATGACAACCAGCTGTTCCCACCTGTCTGGACTCAAAGCATCCAGAATATAAAAGAATAGAATGGGCTCCTGGTGAGCCCTTCACGTGGTGGTTGGGCAGCGTCTGAAGGGCTGCCTTGCTGTCCCACAGGACTGCACATGGCTCAGCAGGGACGTCCTCAGCCAGCAGGTCCACTGCCAGGTGTAGACCCGCCAGCTCTGCTGCCGTCGAGCTCACCGGGAAGGGTAGTCGACACTGCTTGCTAACGGCGCGGCGACGGGATGACACAAGCATCCGCTGCGGTTCCATCTTGCATGACGGATCTGTCGGTGAATACTTGGAGCCAGCCTGCCAGTTGCTCCTGGAGCTTGCAGACGGCAGCCTGTTGCAGTGCTGTAAAAGGCGTTAGGTGATTGGTTGCTCCATCCAAGGACAGGTGGACCTCAGGTGCCCGGTGACGAGGCGGAGGCGGGGCCACCGGGACTTGCGGATCTGGGACCATCTGGTGGCAGAGTGCGAAGAGAGTGCCGATCCGTGACCTCCCCTAGCTTCGAAGGCGCTTCAGGAGAGTCTTGCCGTCGGTGGCATGTTGAAGGTGCTCGATGTGCCCCTGCGCACGCTGGAGCATGCGCAAGCACACAGACCACTCTTGGGCCTTACCCAGAGTCGCTGCCCCAGGGGAGTACTTGAGGAGACCCAGGATGGCCCCCAGTGCTCTGCTGGGATGTCCTTCCAGGTCCATTCTCCTGGCAGGTGTCAAGGTCACCAGCGGGTAGGCGCAGCAATAGCGAGGAGGCCGAAACCTGGATGAGCCATAGTGCGAAGCAACAACGGCCACGCTATTGGAGCTTGCTGATGGCCTCCTGGACACGTCGGATCTCTGTGCTGGCGAGCTTGGCAGCTGGGGTCCATGTGAGCCGGTGGTAGATGGCGAACTTCTGGTGCCTCGCAGTCAGCTTCCAAGGCAGGCAGTAGTTGCCGGCTCTCAGCTATTTCACGTAGCGTCGTGCTGCCGCGAGCGGATGGATCAGCATGGCCTCGGTCTTGGTGGCGGAGACCGTTAGTTCGATGCCTCCTCATGTAGGTGATTGCTGCGTCCAAGGTCACCTGCAGTGATCTCCTGATAGCTGGAGGTGTCATTTTCAAATGCGACTGCATTAGTCGGCTTTTTAAGCATCCGCCGTTCTCCATGGCAAATGAGGCTTTCCGCTTTCACCCCCTCTTCCATAGCAGCAGCTGCGGGCACGCATGCTTAACCTCTCTTCTAGCGACCGAGCACGTGGTGCGAGAAAGTGTAGGAGAGGGTAGATGCAGTGCTTTCCTGCGTTTATCTTTCGCTATACGCTCTCTCTCCTCCTTGTACCCCACTTTCCCATTCACTCACGCCTCACTCGCAAGCGTTCGCTGGGTGGGCGCCCTCAAGAAATCCGGGATTGTGTGCTCGAGAGGCCGCTGTGAAATGCCAATGCCCATCCGAGAACGCCTTTTTTGTTCAGTTGATATATTTTTAACCGCGCACGCTAGCTACTATACTCAGGGAGAACTTTCTGTGGCAATAAAGGGAAAGCCATGGGGGTGGAGCTACGGCTCCGCTACTCCGCGAAATAGTCCGGTTCGGCTCACGTTTCAAATGACGGCCGTATTTAGGTAATCACACTGCACACAATTTGATACCTCTGCTTGCACAGCTATTCCTAGGTGAAATTCGTCACACGCTCCTTCAGCGAGTGGTCGGAAGGGCTGGAGGGTGACACGTGCTTACCTATAGACGAAAACGTGCGATGTTTTCAGACGTGCAAAAATGCGAAGCGACCCTTCAGAAATCAACAACATATATGAATATCTCCTCAGGGCGTGCAGCGTCTCTTATTAAACAGCATCCAGTAGAAACTAATGTTGTTCTTTTCATTATTTTCATGCGGTAAACATGGGCGCATTTGTGGCATTATATGCTTCAGCGGTGGCACACGCCCACTTTGGCTCCGTAGCCTTCCCTTTATAGCCACAGAAAGTGTTCCAAGTATAGAGCTGAAAACGCATACCGCGTTGGATGGATGGATGCTATGAGCGCCCCCTTTATAACGGGGTGGTGACAAGTATGCCACCAGGCTCGACAAAAAAAAAAAAAAACCTTTTTTCTTTTTTTATGTTGGCCTAATGCCTCTACTTCGATAAATTCTATCTTAATGGAAAAAAGGTAAATTTTCAGCTTAAGTTCTCTGCCATTTACGGCACACTGTCCATATTTTATTTTTCCAATATTTATTTTTGTCCTTTCTCTCTAATTTTCTGCCACCAATACTCTAACCGTCTCTTACTTATTTCAATCGCGGGTGTGTTCAGCTTTCCATTGTTGTCCCTAAAACCCAAGGCTTCCTGTAGGCTCGTGCCCAAACGTACACCCGGGTGGATATCTCCACATTCAATCAGAACATGCTCCGCCGTTTCCTTATCTTTCCCGCAGCATGTGCATTGTTCTTCTTCTTTACTGAATCTTGCTTTATAACTACGCGTTCTAAGGCAACCCGATCTCGCTTCAAACAGTAAAGCGCTTCCCCTTGAATTATCGTAAAATGCCTCCCTCCTTATTTCATTTTTGCCCTTTCGGTAGTTACTCAAAGCCGGTTTTTTCTCCATAGCTGCCATCCAGTAAATCCTCTCCGCCTCCCTGACTTTTCCCTTAACGCTCTTTGTTGACATATGGCTTACAATACCAGCCGTATACTTACTAGTGAGTCTTCTAGTTCTTTTTCTCCACTGTGTGTCCACGCTCTTCCTATACAAATAACGGAACACCTTCTCTGCCCATCTACTCTCCTTCATATTTCTTAGCCTTTCTTCGAACCTTATTTTGCTCTGCGCTTCCCTCGCCTCAAAACCTGCCCACCCCATATCGCCCTTTACAGCCTCGTTTGTCGTCTTCCCGTGAGCACCCAACGCGAGGCGTCCCACAGTCCTTTGATTTACATCCATTCCCGATTGCACCTCTGCCCTCATGCACACCACTGAGTTCCCAAAAGTAAGCCCTGGAACCATTACACCCTTCCACAGACCTCGAAGCACCTCATACCTATTGTATCCCCACAACGCTCTGTGCTTCATTATTGCCGCATTCCTCTTTCCTTTTGCTGCCGAGGCTTTTTCCTGTACCTCCATGTATCTATCACTCTCATTTACCCATACTCCAAGGTACTTGTATTCACTTACCCTCGGTATTTCTTGGCCTTGTATGGACACCGTCTGATCACAGGGATCATTGAATACCATCAATCCACACTTCGTTACACTGAATCCTAGTCCAAGAGCTTCACCTTCCCTTCCGCATATATTCGCCAGCTGCTGTATATCATCTCGACTGTCCGCAAATAAGACGATATCGTCCGCATAAAATAAACCTGGAAGCTTCTGCTCAATCATCATGCCGCCCTGTTTGTGTGACAGATTAAAACCAATGTTGCTACCTTCTAGCGCTTTTTCCATACTCACCATGTACAGCATGAATAACAGCGGGGACAAAGGACATCCCTGTCTCAGACCCCTGCTAACCTCAACGTTCTCTTTGCTACGCATTCCTTCCCACTCTATGCAAACTGTATTTTCTCGGTATATCTCCCTCAAAAGCTGTATACAGTCGTCGCCCATGCCCATTCCTTTCAATATATCCCACAAAATTTCCTGATTAACGTTGTCGTATGCCCCAGTGATGTCTAGAAAAGCCACGTACAAGGGCCTATTCTCTATTTTAGATATTTCTATACACTGAGTGAGAACAAACAGGTTATCGTCTAACCGCCTGTCGACTCGAAATCCGTTCTGAAGTTCTCCCAAAATATCGTTATGTTCGGCCCATGTTTCTATTTTCATTTTTACTGCTTGCATCGCCATCCTGTATAGTACCGATGTAATGGTTAGTGGTCTATACGAGCGAATCTTGTCCTTTTCTCCCTTGCCTTTATAGATTAAGTTTTATTCGCGTTTCTCGCGAATAAAAACGCCACCTGCGTCCAAAAGCCTTAATGGATTCTTCAAACGTTGGGTCCTCACGTGCGAAACACCGTCATGGGCGCCATGCAATGCATTCGCATTTCTTCACGATTCCCTACGAGAGGGTTGAGGGGCATTTTTATGCAATAACATTAAGGATCTCTTCTCCCGACGTACCGTGTATTTGCACTGCGTTTTGATCGCTTAGGTTGTTCAAAAAAGGAGATGGGGAAGGGAGGGGGCAGCAGTAAAACTCTCGGGAATCGAAAGCACCCTCCCATTTGGCACATCGTTACCCAGTTGGTGCGTATGCTGGCGGCATACGCACCAACTGGGTAACGCTAGGTGGTACTAGCGCACCAACTGGCGTTCGCTAGGTAGTACTACATATTTAGGAAAGACACTGAAACGCGCCTTAACGGGGGCCTTCTTTTTCACAGGCTATAGTGAGATGCTGTGTACACTTAGCAGGTAAAACTTAAAATACATGAAAACATTTGAAAGTTGGTGTATCTCATAATCTCTTTGCCAGTCCCTAATAAAACTTCAAAGCCTTCGATAGCTCTGTCACAATAAACGTAGAGAAAGTGCATTTTAAACAAACGTCCAGAAATGTTAGGTGCTGTTTTGGAAAAATTGACCTTTTTTCGGAGGCGAGTTTACTTTACTGTACTGATTTTTTTTTACAGAGAGACGGCTCTACGCAAGGGTGACGCTCTGTAGGAAATACTGAAAAGTCATTTTATTGTGATATTAAAGTCAAACTTCTCGCGGCGCACCTTCCGTCATCGACCCTATAACTTCACTCAGGCCAGAGTACTATCCCTGGTGAAACGTTTATAAACGTGGCCCTTGTGTACCGTGGTAAATACAAGCCGCAGTCTAGCTATATTGTGATGACCTCAAGCACCAAAACACAAAAATGGCAGCTTAAAAGGTCTTGTAGTGGCAAGAGCGAAGCGCTTCTCGTGAGGCTAAAAAAAGTGCCGCGCACATCTTACTGCGGTGGGAACTCGAGTAAATGCGTCCGCGAGTGATCGGGGTATTGTGCGAATGTTGCGTAATTGGGTATGGTTCGGTAATGCCTAATTGTTATTTCGTTTTTATTATTGTTATTTATTGAATGATTGTCGGTGTTTACTAGCAGACGTGGCCTGTGTTGCCACGTCTGCTAGTAAACACACTGCTAGAGAGGAGGGGGGGGGGGGCAAACAGTTGGCACGACACGCTGGCATGCGGCAGGACACACGAGGTGCGAGAATGTGCAGTGGGTTGTGGACAACGACAACGCATGAAGCGTGACATCGTGCGACTAAGAAATGCTTCGCATTTAAAAAGTTGACGCCACCGGTGGCGCAGCTGTATAGCTACCGCTAAGGTGCCTAGATAAAACTAGTGGCTAAGGTAGCAACCCCCTCCCCTGTCCTCCTCGCTTATGTTCCCGGCGCACCCCCTAGAAGGTTGAAAACTTTCATAAAAAGGAGAACGTTTTGCTTCGGTGGTTACGGGGAATAGATGTTAATGAAACAAAATGGATAGAAATGAGTCGTACAATAAAGGGTTACCTATATGAATACAAACGGTACAACACAAGAGCCAAGCGAAGTGTGTGTACTCACCTGGCAACGTTGTGCAGTTTCATATTTCACACGGCTATTCATGGCATCTCGCATCGTGCATCGCAGTACACCCGGTTTTCCGAATTTGTTTTGGTGGTGTTCACCCTGTGACACAGTGAACACGCTTCTTGGTGGATCCTGTCAGTCACCACAAAGCGTGACATTGTGACGAGTGATTACAGCCGGCTTGTGCACACGCAAAGAAAAACCGCGGCCAGACTGGTACGAATGCTTGATTTGCAGCACTGCGATGACAGTTTTTTTAATGCTCCCATTTTGACAGTCGTGATGCCAGGTAACTATGGTGTGGTGCGCGGAACTTCCGAAAAAGTTAGAGTTCTACCATGGCCGCTGGATAAAAAAGTTTTTTTTTTTTATCCAGCGGCCGTGGTTCTACCGCTGAGAGGTCGAGAAGCAGCGCGTTTCGGCTCTTTTTATGCTACGACGGTGGCTCGAACTGGTTAAGCGTGAAATGTTCCTGAAGGTGCGTTCATTACGCCCTGCAGCTGTTGTGTACGTGAATACGCACAAGTAAAACACCTGGCATACGCTAGAAGCGCATTAGACGCGCTCCTGGCGTTTCAACAAGAACCGGCAAGTTGAGGCTCGCTTCGCAGATCTTCTTCGACGTACGTCGACGGCGTTGCACGAAAGCGTTCGGGTGGAATGTTTCATCGCTACACTTCAAGGTGTGCATCATTTGGGATAGCACGATGTACGTTGAAAAGAGCGAAAGCGTTTTCTGTTATTTTAAGACAACCCAGCTTTGTTTAAAAACGTGGATGTTGCAGCGGACACGCACCGCGAAACAATCTTGCCCGATTCGGCGCCAACTGGAACGCTCCTCCTATGCATAATAGGTCCTGGCTACTATTTCGTCTTTATATAGTCCGACGAAAATGCGGCTGCAGCCAAATGCGTATGGGCACGCGTTTTGAACCTTTTGCATATAATTAAATAACACCACCAGCCATTTGCAAGACCACGTGCAAGGAATGCACCAATTACCGACGCGGATAGTGGAAAAAATGAGGGGTAAGTGAGAGAGTGAGGAGGACAGAATCGAGAACAATGAGTGAATACCTTGGAAAGCTGTTTGATCTATGGACCTTAGCTACCACTAGGTTCTGGTGTGAAAAAAAAAACGGTATAGCGCGGTACAACGCTGCAAACTTTTTTTTTCTATTGATCTGTCGTGCGTGGAAAGCATATGTAGCTGCCGTGTGATCGTTTCAGCACTGCGGAAGGCTCTTTATCTTGTCATTTTGAGCATAGTGAACCACGAGTAATTTACCGCGCTGCTGTGCTTCACCGTTTAGACTTGATGGCAAACCTTTCCCATGCATTTTCATAGGAGTTGCGCCGAACAACGCTCGTACGAATTGCGCACAATATTTTAATGAAAAATATAGTACTTATGAAAGCACATGGTGTTGCGAATGGTCAAAAAGTGTGTAATACTATGACAAATAAAATCATTTTAATACAACAGCGCTGAAAAGCTCGTCTCGCTGAAATTCCGGCGTTCGTTGTGGTATCTTTGGCCATCAGCGAAAATTCCATGTGCAACTGAAGATAAGAGCCGGAGGTTTGATTGATTGATATGTGGGGTTTAACGTCCTGAAACCACCACATGATAATGAGAGACGCCCTAGGGGAGGGCTTCGGAAGTTTTGACCATTTGGTGTTCTTTTACGTGCACCCAAATCTGGGCACATGGACCTACAGCACTTTTACCTGCATCGGAAACGCAGCCGCTGCAGCGGGGATTCGATCCCGCAACCTGCAGGTCCTCAGCCGAGAACCCTATAGCTACTGGACCACTGCGGCGTGGTTAAGCGCTGGATGGTGTTTGCGCTTTGGCCAATCTGTGTATTGGCTTTTCCCTTGAGGCACAATTTATGTAACCACCGAGGAGTGAAGGCTGGCGAGCGAAAGGCAAGGCGATATAGTGGGTGTGTGTGCGCGGGCGTGCGTATGCGTTGAGATGTGGCTACCGCGTTGAAATTTGAAAGGTTATGCTCAAGTGTTTATTTTAACAAGACTTCATTAGGTTCATTCAGTTTGCTGAACCTAATATCAAGGGTTTTTCTCATTTATATATGAACAATCCAAAGAAAGTGTCAAATAAAGATAGCTTTCTAGGAAGGACAAAGAATTATCCCAAGTACAACACACCAAAAGGCAGTTTACTTCCTACTGATTGTAGTTTAGAAGCTACGAACGTTGGAAAGATAAAGTAAAACATATATATTTCAAGACAATCTTACAAAATTATCGCGCAATGCTAAGACAACAGGAGTGAATATGAAAATTCAGAAATGATATAATGACGTGGAAGAGACACTCACTGAAGTAGACAGCGAAGGCCTGCCAGTCTCCTGCAGAATTTTCTTTGTCGTTTTCGATGGGCCTTGCGTTTGTGTCAGAATTTTGGTCTTCGTGCTCATATCATGACAAGACAATCGTACTTTTTTCACTGATTCGGATGGAGGAACACCGCGACGTTTTCGCTCTGGTCGTGGCTTACTGAAGTATGCAGGTAGGTTGGGTAACAGCGTTGGCACCGCACCTGCAGCGACAGCACCCCGGGACATTCGCACTTGGTTACCGCTGATATGTTCGGGGGTCAGCCCAGAGGACCGGAGCCAGCCAGAGTTTCAAGGATATGTCGAGGAGAGCAGCACTGAGCTGTCAACACTTACTTTTATTTACAATATTTACAGGTAACGTGTTGCTGCATGATGGGGTCATGGAAGCCATCGAGCTTCTGTGAACTTCTTGTAGCTTGTGAGAGCTTGTCGGGAGCGCCTTGACGCTTCTGTTTTATGTCCTGGCCTTCCCAGGGTTCCCTGTAGGAATAAAAAAATAATGAAGGCCAGGACAGGATAATTAAAAGTGTGATATTCACCTCCGCCGTCAAAAGGGAAAGGTGAAACGCCATCTCCTCCCCAACATACGAAAGGAGAAAGAGGCATGTCCAGTCCGTGCCATGGCGAGGGAGAAAACACTGAACACCACGTTGACACTTCACGTCACAGCACGAAAACGTGGAGTCTTAAGGGGAAGTCAATGTCGTAGTCTGTTGCAGTGATGGGTATGTGGCACCTGGTAGACCACAAATTGTGGAAACAGTGGTCTCAAGGTGCCACTGTGAACGTGGGAAATGCATTCGCAGACAGTCCTCAGACGCTGGGCATTTTGCCCCGGGCATCTTGACGACAAAGCAAGCCGCCTCGACGGCCAACAGCTCTTCCTAATCTGTCAGTCGGTCAGGCGGGTCCAAAGGGTTTTACGAGCGGCGCCGATGGCCTGGGATAACTAGAAGAACAAGTTTTCTGTTGTCGCCGCTCTTGGTGCATCTCTGGGAGCACTGACCCAGAAGAAATCAGGGTAGGCTCAGCCACAAAGTCTCATGCGTCAAAGCGGGGTCAAGCTGGGCAGGCCGATGCCGATCATAACACCGCCGATAACGTTTACAGACGCGAATAACAAGATGTTCAGCAAAATGTTTTTCGCACTGGCAGTAGTCTCGGCCAGAGGTTTGTCATTCCGTTTGAGGTGCAGCTTCCGAACCCTGCTGTGGTCTTACTGTGGTCTTGCGAACCCTGCGATTGTCGGGGTAGCCTGTCTGGCAACCCGAAACAAAGCAATGCATGACCATCTTTCTCTTCTTATACATCAAAATATAGAAAGTTTCATCGCCGACGCACGCACAGGCACACGCACACACTCGCACAAACGCTCGCACGCACACGCACAAAAGGATCACTACACAAAGCAACAATTCACGCACAGTGGTTTTTCGCTGGTTGAGCTGCGCCGAGCACTCACTCCTTCGCACACGTTGCAACCTGTTTTCTACTCGGATGGATGGATGGTATGAGTGTCCCCTTTACAACGGGGCGGTTACATGTGTGCCCCCAGGCTCCCAAGAAAAAAAAAAGCAAATAGAAATCTTGCTTCTTATGGTGGGGTTGTCTACTTGGGAATGCCTTATTGCCTTATTGTTGATGCCTTACTTGGTTAATGCCGTATCTACTTGGTTAAATCGATCTTAGTATTGCGAAGAAAAATATAAAATTGTGTTTCATCTCTCCGCCTCTTCAGGCTTAATGACCTTATTTTTCCACTATCTCTGTGCTTTATCTCTACTTTTCTGCCACCACTACTCTAACCGTCTTTTCATTGTTTCTATCGCGGACTTTTTTAGATTTCCATGTTTGTCCCTGAAAGCGAAAGGCTTGTACCCACAGGTACCCCTGGGTGGATATCGCCGCAGTCAATCATAACATGTAATATCGTTTCCTTAACTATATACACAGCATGTACATTGTTCTGCTTCTTTACTGTATCTCGCTTTATGACTACGCGTTCTAAGGCAATCGGACTTCGCTTCGAACAGATAGCGCTTCCCCTTGAATTATCATAACACCTCTTCCGCCTTATTTTGTTCTTGCTCTTTCGGTAGTTACGGAGAGCTGGCTTCTTTTCCATCGCTCTCATCCTATAAATCATCTCGGCCTCTCTGACTTTTCTCCTAATTCTTTGGCCATTTTAGTTGATGGAGCGATTGGTCTGGTCAATTTTGAATGCTTACGAGACTCTAGCCTAAAGCCCGGGCTAGCCGCAGCAGCGTCACCCGCGGCCGTAAGCTTTTTTGAAACCATGGCAGCTGCCGCCCACGGGCGCCCACTTCGCTCTTACCACTACAAAACGTTCCATAACACTGTACTTTCGAGTCGCATTCTCAGTTGTCTGCCCGCACCGTGCGGTCACTGTCATGCAGCGTACCTGTGAAGCGAGCTAGCGGAGTCTGGAATAGTGTACGCGCACGCGAATACGAGATATACGCTTATCAGAGGGGCAAGAAATAGTTTGATTTCGAATTCATCCTCATGACACCGACATTTTGCCCTGTGATGTCTTGCGCCAATGAAACAGGGGACAGTAGGTGGAAGTTTCACGGATTCCCGTCCGATACGGCGTGGCCACAAGCCCCCGTCGACTTCGTGCGCCGCGGCCTATACTCGGAGACTGGACGCCAACGAAGCAACGTTTACTCTATTCGCTGCACTTCACTACGCATGTACACTCCCGCAACATGTGGTTGCTGACATAATTCGGATTGTCTTAAAAGTTATGCCATTAAAAAGCCTACCAGTGTTCATGTAGGGTCCCTAGATGCCATCCCAACGTTGCGCCCCCCTGCCGCGACAGTCGCCACACGTGCGGCACGCAGCAGACGATCGAAGAAGTGAAGTGCGTGCCAAAATAAGTAACGAAAACATGCGCGTGCTCATCCTGGTAGCATGTGCACGCGCAAGTTGGCTGTGATTACTTTTTCAGGTCGTACTCACGCTTACAGGTACACTTCCTGCGCTCTCGGATGCCTGGGCATATCAATTGATGAAAAAAAAAGAAACATGAGTGAAAAATGCCGTGTAAGTACCCCTTCAACAGCGAACTTTCATTCGTCCATAGACTGTTCACGCTCGTGTTAAATTGAGATTGTGCCGCCGTAACCATAAGACGCCTAGGGCGCTCCCAGATTGGTGAGACCACCTGGAGGCGCGAAAATGACCGGACATGCACAGAATTGTTATTAAAGTAGCGTAGCAGCCTAAATCTCGGCGATTCCAAGCTCAAGACGTTTGTATTCAACGCTTGGACACTTTTGACGGTGCCGAAGGCAGTGCTCTTGACAAGGGGTCACGTCACTGCATGAAGCATGGTCATGCCAACTCCTCCCTCTCTGCAGGCTGTTCTGATGTGGACCGTATCGACGCTGCCTTGACACTTCGCCAACATTCAGCTGTCCGCGGAACACCGCCCCTTCAAGCCGCTTCACCGCCTGCCCGGGGGGACGCGTGTTTTCATATCACATCGCAGGAGATGTATCGGAAAAATGTGACCCCGCTATTGGCTGAAGACTATCATATAATCTCAGTGCGCTTCTGGTATTTCTTGTTTGTTTTTGTTTCGTTTGATGCAAGAGGGCGGCACGCATTGACGCTATAGCATAACGCTAGCTTTGCGCTGGTGAAGCTTGTTGAAGTCGCACGCCATAGATATTACGCTGAAACATGTGGGCTTTTCACTGACGGTGTCGCTGAAACGAGTTGCGTTCTTATGCAGCTGGCGTCCTGTGAATTTTTATTTATTATGCGTTCGTTTGGGCTGCCGGCCAGCGAAGAAGACGCACCACTTGAACTACTCCGGATGTAAGCTGTTTTAAGGTAAGTGGTTTGTATCACCTGTGGAATTTGCGCATTGGTCTTCTGTGTCCAGTGCATAAACTAAGACGAGACGAACTTGTTTCAACGTTAGTTGTTTTGTGGCAGTGTGCTGTTTCTCACTACGCCACGCGTTCATCCATGGGTCCTTTGGCGTCTTATTTCTTTTTGTTTCACGCTAAACACTGCCAGCTTGCGTGCTCTTAACGCGCACAGGGCTCATGAAACTCATCTAGTAGAGTAGAGCGGTTGGAGCCCAGGCGTTCCCCAGAAAAAGAAAGAAATATGAAGCAGGAAACGGTACATGTCACTTGATGCATATCTCTGTCATGTTGAATAAAACATGCAGTGCATGTAGTAGTGCCCACTGTAGTCCATGCAACCTGAATATATAAAAAACCTGTATTGTGAAACAAATAACATGGCTACTGCATTCAGAATTAAACATGGCTACTGCATTCAGAAGTATAGTTGTACAGTACAGACAAACGTTGTATTTGCAGACGCAGTTATCGAAAATATTGTAGCCATTTTTTATTACTGTCACTGAACATATATTATACAAAAGTGTTGTTGGTACAAAAGTCAACAAATGAACTCCAAAAAACTTGCTGTGGTTTTCAAGAAAAAAAAGAACTAGCAAGGAATTTGTGAAATAATAGACAGTATGAAAACACAGACAAAAGGAGATACGCGTTCCCTCGTTAAAACAAACTGCTTTATATTTCATGCACTTGTCAAAATGAAATAAATTGTGAGTCACTGCGCATGTCTGTTTCCTTTTGTCTGTGTCTTTTTGTGCCATTTATCACTTCCCTGTGTTTCAGATCCAATCAGTTCACAAAACCATTAACTGCAAATCGGTTTCCCAGAGACATAGTTCGAAAGAAATGATCATGTGAAATAAAAGTACTTTACACTGCATGTTATCTAAGACATACATAATGTCATGATCACATTAAAATGACACTTGTGTTCTCAATTTACCATACCATACAGCAGCCACACTTAAATGATCATTTCCTGGAAGTAGGAATAAAACATGACAATCTGTGAAGCAGTGTTAAATTTTTCATGAAAGAAAAGTCCTGATAATTCGAAAACCTCGGCCCCCACAATGGTTAATGTGAACAGAGCGTCCCTGGTTTTCATTGCTCCTCGCAGAAATCGGCCCAGAGTGATCACAATAAGAACAAAGGCAAATGTACTAGAGATGCGAAACAACGAAAGAGCGGCATTTTCGACGCTGTCTTGGAGTTTTAGGTAAGCTGCGAACGATGATCATTTTGAATTATGACAGAAGAATCAAAAGCAAGTGCAAGTTATTGATTGTTGTTATTTTGATTGCGTTCACTCTTCCATGTGAGTAAGCCTGTTTTGTAGCATAAATACCGAAATATATTTCGACATTACAACTTCCTGCTCACATGAATGTGTTTTAGTGCTTGTTTCTGGCGCATCACTGGCTGATCAAATAATTCTCTTTTCTGTTGGAGCACCATGAAAGTAACTTACGAAACCACTTGCCACAAACGAGCCTAGTTTTCAATTAGCGATCCTGAAGTGGATGCTTCGCGTTCTGCCCACGCTGTGTGCATACGATGTCCGTTGACTGTGGCGTCCGCCCGCTCATTCGAACTCCGCTTGATTCAAGCAATTTTGTAGTCTTTTTCGTGTTCGAACTAACGAGCTTTTATTGAACCTTTTGAGCTATTTGCAGCTTGAGCCGACTAATGTGCCCTGGGAACCTACTGGAAAGCCAGTTAGTGCCTTTAATTTTTGGGGACCGCGGATGGTGTATAATGAAACTATGCAGATGATTTGAGGGTTTCTTCCTCAGAAAAACGAAAAGCAATTCTGGCTTAAGCAATCAAAACCATCTTGAGACCAACAACCCAGTGAGAGGGGCGCCGGTAAGTCCCGCAAACGTTCTCTGACGCCGACGATATTTGCTTGGCCTTTGCTAGATCCCAAAGGAACCCCCTATCTATGTCAATCCACAGAATACGACAATTGCGCCTGAATACTTGGGCAAGCACGAACCCTTACTTTAAAAACAAATGAAGATATCTTAATTGTTCCCTGACCAACTCTGCTTTATTCTATTCTCTTGAGGTTATAGACTAAATGAAAGTGATAGGTGTCACCTATCACTTTCATTTACATCGCTCACTGAGTCGTTATCAATTTAAAGCTGAACCCTTATTGTAAGCCTACATGTTTCTGCTCCGTAGGTAAGTACTGGCAAAATGCAGCTGTTATAAACCTTCGTATTGAGGGTTAGTGGCGGACTACTATTCACGATTTGAGAATGCTTGCCGAACGTGATCCACCCCATCCTTGTTCTTTTAGTTATTTCACACTCATGGTTCATCTCCGTGGTTACTACCTGTTCCAAGTAGATATATTCCTTTACAACTTGCAGCGTTCCTCCACCTATCGCAAAATGCTGTTTTCTGTCGATACTGTTGCCCATTACTTTAGTTTTGTGCGTATTAATTTTCAGACCTACTCTTCTGCTTTCCCTGTTCAGTTCAGTAATAATGAGCTGTAATTAGTCTCCTGAGTTACTCATCAAGGCAATGTCATCAGCGAATCGCAGGTTACTCAGATGCTATTCATTAACTCTTATCCATAACTCTTCCCACTCTATGGTCCCGAATACCTAGCTCCTGTAAAAACACGGGAAATAGCACGGGAGAAGTCGTGTCTCTCTGCCTCACACCTTGCTTTATCTGGATTCTGTCGCTTTCTTTATGGAGTACTATGGTGGCTTTGGATCCGCTGTAAATTTCTTCCAGTATGTTTACATGTAGGGTTAATCGATGCCCTGATTCCCTAGGGCCTGCATTATACTGCCGATGTTTCGAGTCAAACGCCTTCTTTTATTCTTTGAAAGCTGTGTATAGGGGTTGGTTGTATTTCGCGCATTTCCCTATTATCTGATTGATAGGATGATTGCGGTATACTATGGAGTAGCATGTACGAAATTCTGCTTGATCCTTTAGTTGATTGATTTCTATGTCGCCTTAGTACTATTAGCTATTATTTTTTAAATAGTTTGTAGAAGACGGATGGTGAGCTGGTCGGTATGTAATTTTTTAAGTTCTTGACGCCTCTTTTCCTACGAATTAAGATAATGTCGGCGTTCTTTCAAGATTCTGGTACGCTTCCTGCCAAGAGACACGTATAAGGTGGCCAGTTTTACAGCGAAAGCTGTTATGAGATCAGAACACGAGTCATGTGCGGCGCCGTAGTTTCCGCCGCCGCCGCCGCTGATGCTCGTAACCAGCATCACGAGAAATCAGAAAAAGAAAACTCGGTAAAAAAAAAAAACACCTAGGACACTACGATATTTGAACCCGGGTCACTGCGTGCCAGCCCAGTATTCTATACCATTTAGCCACGATGGCGCTTGGAACTCGTTTTTAAACTGGCCCTAGGCAAGCTTGATGCCGGGAGAAGAATCACGTTAGTATGAGTAATAAAGCGTTTTCGAGCATCAAAGGAGCAACAAGGCGTCACACAATGCCAATTGCCCAACGAGTTGGTCGTCCAGTAGTCCAACCCATTAGAAAACTTCTTTTTGGTCCCCTATTAACTGTGGCGCATACCCACTTCTGGCAGAATTCATCATCGTCAGTGACTGCATAAAAAATCGCACACTATTTAGAGCAGGTGTGCAGCGAATATCATGCTTCTCCGAAGAATAACGAAGGATAACATAGCGAATGGTGTCCTACTACACAAAAATATGATAATTTATGGCGCAGTGGGCGCCCAGCATGTGTGGTTGTAGCAGTTACCCAAAGAGTGTATAAAAAAGGTTCTGCAAGGTCGCTTGTCCAGCTTTCGCTGTGACTGCTGTACAGTCCACATAGGCTTCGCGATTTTTTTTCAACACAACTTCTCCGCCACTATTCAGCAGGTTCATCGTTTTACCTTATCCTCACCAGCGGTTTTGCCTCTTTACATTCCTTCTAGGCCTTTCCTTACTTCCCCGGGGTCGAACCGGTGTCGAGGATATCATATAGTTGAGAGAGAGAAACGAGAAAAAAGGAAGGCAGGGAGGTTAACCAGATGCTAATATCCTGTATGCTACCATACACTGGGGTTGGAGAATAGGGGGTTGAAAGAGAAAGGAAGAGTTAAAAAATGAATAAGAGAAAAACACCGACACACACGCACACACAAAATCAGTCCACTCAGAGGCGTTCCGACAGGCCAGTAGTTCGTAAGAAGCCCAGTAGCGCTTGCACGGCTTTCGTCTGTGACAATGAGTCATGACGATGGCGCAGTATACTTTCTTCTGACAGCGGCTGGTCATCTAACCTGTTTAGTTTATTGGAAAGCTGTTGTCTTTCCAGGTTGTATTTCGGGCAGTCACACAGGATGTGTCGAATGGTTTCTTCATATCCGCAGGGTGCACAGTCGGCGATGTCGGCCATACCTATGCGGAACGCGTACGCACGGGTAAACGCGACTGCCAACCATAGTCTGCACAGAGCAGTAGCGTCGCCTCGTCGAATTTTTGTTGGAAGCTGCATGCTTAACGTTGGATCGAGGGATCGTAATCTTACATGCGTAAATAGAGGCTCATTCCAAAGAGCCATGGAGCGTTGGTGAGCAAGCATGCGGAGCTTCCTAGCAGCGTGCGTCCTTGAGAGAGGTATTGACTGGTCGTTGTCTTCTGTAAGGGCTGAACGGGCAGCTTGATCAGCTCGTTCGTTACCGATAATTCCACAGTGTCTTTGCAACCACTGAAATATAACGTGGTGCCTTTTCTCTGTTATATGGCGTAGCATTTCCGATGTTTCAAATACCAACTGCTCGTGTGGACCACGGCGTAGATTTGACAGAAGTGACTGCAGTGCCGCCTTGAAGTCACAGAAAATCGTCCACCGTTGCGTGCTTTGGTCGTTAATGAAACGCAGCGCAGCGCGAAGCGCTGCAAGCTCTGCTGCCGTTGTTGTGGTTGCATGAGCTGTCCTGAGTTTGATGATTGTGGCGTGCATTGGAATAACGACCACTGCAGTTGAGCTGTTTGGCAGGACGGAGCCGTGGGTGTAGACGTGGGTGCAGTCTTGGTACTTCTCGTACAGCAGAAGTAAGGCGAGCTGCTTGTTTTTTTGAGAAATCTCGTTTTTTTCTGGATGCCTGGTATTGTCAGGTTGATGACTGGCTGTTTGAGGCACCATGGAGGAATTGAAGGTCTCGCCGCGGGCGTAAAACCAGTTGGTAGGTAGTCACCATTTGTAGTTATTGTTCGACAAAAGGAAGTATGAGGCCTATCCACTGGTAGAGAGGCTAGGTGGTGATGGGGAGTCCGGCCCACATGCCTTATGTGTGTCCTCAAAGCTTCAATTTCAATATTGGTCTGCACGAGGTGGTCTTTGGCTATAGCTATAGTCGCCATTGTTGAGGCACCCTGAGGCAGACCTAGACATATTCGAAGCGCCTGTGCCTGAACGCTTTGTATCATGCGTCCACTTGTTTTGCTGGCGTTTGATAATGCAGGCAGACTGTATCGTAAAAAGCCAAGGAAAATCACCCTGTACAGTCGTAACAAAGCATTAGGCTGCATTCCCCAAGTCTTTTCAGCGAGAAACTTGAAAAGATGGCATATTCCTGTCAATCGCTTTTTCAAATACGACACATGAGGGCTTCATGATATGTCTCTGTCGACTATGACACCCAGAAATTTGTGAGATCGACGATATGGTATATTTTGACCGTTAATTGACACTCTGTAATTCGACATGGGTTTGCGCGTAAATTCCAGAAGAGCGCACTTTCCGGAGGAAATTTCCAGGCCTGGATTGCGTAGATACAAAGCAGTTGCAGTAGCAGCTCTTTGTATTCTCGCTCGTAACTGCAGGCGAATTACCGCAGATGTCTAGATGCAGATGTCATCAGCGTATGTTGATAGACAAATATTGTTTGGTAGGTGCGTATGGAGAGCGATTAGTGTTATATTGAATAGCACGGGGCTCAGTACACTACCTTGAGGGACGCCTCGACAACTGAAATGTGCAGACGCGTTCCCGGACTCTGTACTCACATAATAGGATCGCATTTGGAGGTAACTGCGTATCCAATTAAACATTCGGCCTCCCACTCCAATCTCTTCTAGTGCGGTAAGGACGGCTTCATGTGTAACGTTTTCATAGGCTCCTTTGACCTCAAGGAACAGAGAGGCGCAAAGACGCTTATGGTCTTTCTCGTGTTCAACGTACGTGATTAGGTCGATGACGCTATCGATCGATGATCGACCACGTCGAAAGCCAGCCATGGCATTTGGGTAGATCTCATGATACTCCAAGTACCACTCGAGTCGGCCGAGAATCATTCTCTCCATCACTTTACCCACGCAACTAGCCAATGCGATCGGGCGATAGGAGGAGAGTTGCAATGGTGATTTGCCAGGCTGTAGTAATGGTACTAGACGACTAGTTTTCCAACTTAAGGGGACAGAGCCCTCTAGCCAACAATCATTATATAGCTGAAGTAGAGCTATTCTTGCGCGCTCACCCAGATGACACAGGGCTCTGTAGGAGATTCCGTCAGGTCCTGGTGCGGAGGTACGTTTGCATGAAGCGAGTGCTGCTTTGAGCCCCTGAATGGTGAACGGGAAGTCCATACAGAAATCACGTGGTGGCGGACAACTGCTCGAAAGTGGTGAGCTGCTGATGGCTGTAGTTTGCCCTGATAATCCGGTACAGAACTCTTCAGCAACGTCCACATCTGGTCGATTTTGGTGAAGGGCTACAGCCTTCAATGGTGACTTCTGAATGGGCGATGACCGCAAACCTCTAACCGTCCTCCATATCTGCGATAAAGGCTTACTAGGGTCGAGTGACTCGCAGAGAGTAATCCAGCGTTGGAATTCTAGCTTGTCCAACCAACGTTTGATCTTCTTCTGCATACGTCTAGCAGTCCGTAAATCTTCTATGTCCTTCGTGCGCCGGTACCTTCTTTCAGCTCGTCGTCGCAAGGCTCGAAGCCGCTCGAGCTCTATGTCGATGTCCATGATTCTTACAGGGCATGTGATCGTACACACAGTCTCTTTTACAGTGCTCTTGATGGCCTCTTGTAAATCGGATATGTGTTCTTGGCATTGGTGTTCCATACGAGACTGAAATTTTTTCCAGTCCACTCTTTTAACCATGTCGCGCACTCTAGGAGGCGACAATCCTCTGATCTTGACGTATGTTGGAATATGTTCACTCCCGTGCGTTTCTATATCCGTGAACCATTCAGTATGTTTCACTAGGCTTCGCGAAACAAAAGCCAAGTCGAGACAGCTACTGTATGTGGAGCCACGTAAAAATGTAGGACTGCCATCGTTCAGTAACCAAAGTTGGTTGTCGGAGGCAAAAGACACCAAGCTTCTGCCCTTCATGTTGGTATTCTGACTTCCCCATAATGTATGATGAGCGTTAAAATCTCCAATGATAACACACGGGTCAGGAGTTAACGCTATGATGTCTCGTAGTCTTTTTTGATCGTAACGGCTTGATGGTGATAGGTATGCGCCAAACACAGTGATGTTGAGCCTCCTCTTTTTCACTCTTAAGCATACGTATTGGTTTCCGTCATGAGGTGGTACAGGTTGAAGGATGTAAGTGAGATCTCGGCGAATGTACACCAGAACCTTGCTGCTTTCAGTAACAGTAGACGACATAAAAGGTTCGTAGCCCGAGAGTCGTATTGCACTCGATAAGTTCGGCTCACAGATGACGATTACGGGAAACATATTTTACGTACACAAATCGAGGAAAGTCACCAATGCGTGATCTCAGTCCCTTGACATTCCACAGCAGTATTGCTGCTTTACGAACCTCATACCGGAAAGACAGTGATGGGTTAGCCATGGTCTACTCTAGGACTGCTAGCACTGGACTAAGCGCGTCCAGTACTTGAAGGGCACTTTTGGCTGACGGTGTATTCATGTCGCTTAACAACATGCGAATGGTGTCCACTAATGATCTTAGCATCACCATCACGCGATGATCTGGCTTCCCGGCCGTTGCAGCACTTTGTGCTTGTCCTTTGTTGTTGAGGCTCTTTGTTGAGGTTCTTTGTTGTTGCTGTTCTGTTGAGGCTCAACAGGTCGTGTAGGCGGCTTCTGTTGAGGCGCAACAGATCGTCTAGGCTGAAGGGGTGGCCATTCCTTTGGAGAGAGAGATCTTCCAGCATCTTCTCTTTCAGCGCTGATGTTTGCCGTGCTAGGAGCCGCGCCTGTCGATTTCACTTGAGTTTCTGACTTTCTCGTCAGATTTTGCACTGTCCTTCGTAAGGACCTTCGACGATGACGGCGCCTTCGCCTTACTTTTTGCACAGCTTCTTTGTGAGTCGAGTTGTCTCGCACCATTTGCTTTAGAATATAAATCTCTTTCTTAATCAGAGGACAGTCTTTGGAGGAAGCACTATGAGCTCCTTGGCAGTTGGGGCATTTCAACGTAGTTGCATTACAGTCGTCTTCTGAGTGGTGTTCAGCGCATCGGGGCACACTGCGGAATTTCTGCAAATGCCCTTCACGTGGCCAATCTTCTGGCACTTGAAACACTGCATAGGCTTCGGAATAAATGGGCGAACCTGGTGACGGAAATGGCCAACCTTCACGTAAGAGGGAAGACAGTCACCTTTTAATGTTATTCGCACACAACGAGAGTTGCCTAGGCGACCAGCATGCACAATGACGTTGTTTTCACTCACTGGTTTTGTCAGTACAGGAAGATCTTCATTAGCGATTTCAGTGTCTATGTCATAGATAACTTTTGTTACGGTGTCACCATTCGCTGGTATGACGGATCGGATTTTGTTGTTTCCCAGCTCCGACACATGCTGTAGCGTGTTCAGTGCACTCGGGTTCCTCACGTCGATTGCCAAAATATTCTTTCTCGTGTTTAGCCTGATGTCCTTAATCTTGTTAGGCACAATGTTTTCAAGGTACAAGGACAGTGCTTGCCTGTTGAGGAAGCGTAGATTGGAAGTAGTAGTCTGCGGCACAAACAGAATGGAGTGAGGCCATCGCTGAGGCGCTGTCCTCACAGTGGTTGTACTTGAACCCAATGATGCGTTCGTGATTATTCGTTTGGCCTTGCGGTAGAGCGCAGGTTAGAAGCCGTCTTCCGAGGACTCGTAGTCTGATGCAGAGTACAGCTCGGTGTCCTGGCTCTCACTTGATGAATTACCACGCTTTCTTGAAGCAATGCCCGTGGATGAACTGGTACTGGGTGAGTCTCCGGGGATTGTACATCCATGACCGCGATGTAGGGGGCTGGAGACCCCGCTGTTGCGCTGTGGAACGCAGAAAATACAGCACAGACCGCAAGATGTGTTCCACAAGAGAATCACTTCGTCTTCCTCTCCCTTATAGTTGAAATCAAGAACAGGAAAGGGACATGGTCCGGGCACGTAGCACGTAGGCAGGATAACGACTCATTATGAAAAGTTACTCACTAAATTTCCAAGAAAGTCAAAAACATGAATGGGAGACAGAAAGTTAAGAGGGCTGATGAGATCAAAAGTTCGCTGTTATAACGTGCCCGCTGAAAGACAGGGTTGAGTGGCTGATAATGGTAGAGACCTTTGCTCTGCAGTGGGCGTAGTCAGGCTGATAGTGATGAAAATATCTCATAGGCAACACTCGCCACTAATAATCAGTTAGATGTGCCCCCGCACAGAGCCTTCTCAAACAACACAAGTATATGGCTTTTGCAACTTGGTGTCCGGGGCCTTTAATTCTAATGGATGCGTATGACAGCAAATGATTATATTGTTCAGCAGTCCGAATCAGCAAGAGCGCTATTTTGGGTGTACATATTTGGAAAGAATCACTTCAAAAACTGGAACACATCTCCTGTAAGGAAGAAAAAAAAGGAAAGCGCAATATACGACACGCGCTCTAACAAACAGAAATGATCCTCAGCCAAAAGCTTCGCCGGTTAAACAGGTGGACAATTGGAAAGAATAAAGACCACCATAAAGTTAGTGTGAAATGACGCACAGAACATGAATGCGGACAAAACACTGAACTTTGGGTATGCATATAATGTCTTGCGTTTTTCTTCGCTTCGTACTGCACTCCATGCGATACGGCAGGCTATCAAGCCGAACAATCCGCGCCTTTCTTTTAGCCGTTTTCTATCTCTCACTAAATTGGACTGATAAGATCTCGATGCCGATTTGTCACAACAATGTTTGAAACAAGGCAACATTGACGTAGCATGCTTGGGGAGTTGGTTCATGATATTCGGAAGAGCAAGCCTGCGACAGACACGAAGACAGCGAAAGGGACAACTATATCGCCACACGGGCTCCTTTGTTTATATTTTCATGTTACCGCGCCCAGTTACACTGTAACCGCTGCTTTGCGCAAAGTGGGCCCAAATGACTGGTAGCAATATAGATTATCTGGACTGGTAACTATCTAGATATCTAGAGAACCTTGCGATGAGATTGCGTGCAAAGCGCGAACACTAAAGTTAGTTCTGGAGCTTACGCAGCCTTTAGCGATAACGCTGGAATCTTCGATTATACATGTATACAGGCTCACGTGTTTGGCCGCTTGTGAATTTTATCGACGGCCGACTCTTTATTAGCCGATGTCAGTGTACATTGGATGACTTGCGCTGTCTGACGTTTCTACTTTTTAGCCGCAAGTTTGGCTAAATCGTTTAATGTTAGAAAAGTAACCACTTCCTTCATCAGTGTCACTACCGGTTACATTTGTGGAGGTGATGGATATTCGTGGCTGAAATTCATCAGTATTATCCTCGCTTTGCCATCCCGTAGCTCGGCCATGTCTCTTGAGAGGCAGATCTTACGGTTCAGAAGCAGGAGCTGGTGGCCCTCGATGACGTCTCCTATAAATTTTTGCATGTTGTGGTGCCGACGGAAATGACACTGGAGAGGGGCTGAACCGTGACTTGCTTTTTTACCTCGTTCAGTGCATGGCGACCAACTTTTGTATCTGGCGGCATGTCTTTGTCTGAAGAAAGCGGTATTCAGCGTGTATCCACACGACGGACATATCCGCGCAAATCTTTTCCGCGGACGATTGTTCCGCCTCCTTCCGGCAGCGAATCACATCCAGACGATGGACGAAGTGAGCAGAATATATATATATATATATATATATATATATATATATATATATATATATATATATATATATATATATATATATATATATATATATATATATATATATATATATATATATTATGTGGTGGTACTAGATGAAGCGAGAGCTGCCGGCTTCAAATGTTAAAGCTCTTCGTCGCACATTGCTTCGGCTGTTATTCCCAAACTTATGGTTGTGTCGGCTTTAGGTATATGGGTCCTCAAGCATAAGCGGCAACGTACACATGACAATTTGGTGTACTGCTTTCGACCGCCGCATTCGTTTTCTGGGAGCTGTAGACTGCTATTGGCAGAAAATGAGCTTGGTGATTCGCGATAGCGCAAGTCCTACCAAATCTCAGAGCTCATATTAATGTGCGAGTGCTTCTTATTCTTAATTTGTAAAGATGGTGCCACCAGCCACTTCGTCGGCTAATTTTACGAAACCAAACGAGAAAAAGAAAAATCGGCGCTTCTTGCCAGATTTGTCATGTCACCCTCAGATAAATCGGTTGTGTTATTCCGCGCGAATCAGATTGCAAAAACGAGCTTCGCATTTTCCGTCTGCGATGTATGCGGACCTGGCACGGATGGCAGAAATCCACGACGTGGGGTCACGTGATGCGCCATACGCGGCGGAAAAGACGGATTTGGTCCGTCGTGTTACAGTGTACACGTACGGTGTACACGTACAGTGTACATTCGTGGACATTTGATGGATGTCCGGAATATTCGAAATGTTCGTCCCGTCGTATGCCCACCGCATATTCATGGTTACTTGGGTACCTGAAGATGTTCACTGTCATACTTGTTGCACGCCGCTAAAACACAGGCTAAAACAGACATGAATGCCGCCAGCGGTGTCGTCTGCTGCAGCTGCAGTCATTTTGTGTTGCATGGTCTCGGCACTACCTCACGAGCAGGTGCTGAGAATACATGAACTAGCATTGCACGACAGCTGCACTTTTAAAGATGATAGTCTTTCTTGGGGACCTTCCACAAAACAATTTTGGTCTGTCTGTCGGTACATTTGTCTGTTTGTCCGCCCTAACGATACCTCAAACGGTACCGAACGGCCAACCCCATTCACAGCGCCCACCAATATTGCTCAAGGTTTAGCGTTCATAGTTGTGCGATTGTCAATTAAAAAGCAATTAATGCGCATATCTGAGGTGCCATAACAACACTTCGAAGTTTTATATGTCTGCCGTTATACTAGAAGAGGCACACACAAGTAACTCTAAGAAATGAAGCGTTTTAGCGCGCCGTGCTGACAGTGCAACGCGATGCTCAAAAAAGTTGTTTCCAACGCTTTGCTACGACCTCACGGTGGTGGCACCTGCCCGTCATTTTGTGTTCCACACAATATCGCCTCTGAGACTGACGCGCATCTTTCTCCGCAGGCTGCACGCCTTGTTTTTCGAAGATAACTGCCAGATGGCGCTTGTGTCTAACGTGCCTCGATGCGCTCCTTCGCCTCCGCTACACGCTTGAGGCACTCTAACGCAGTGCCTCCAGAATACCATTCACCGATTTTCTTGCGCAGAACATCAAATGAACATTTTGTTCACTCTCTCCAGAAGCAAGACTATTGTCTTTCGACTACATTTGCGGTGTAACAAGCAGATTTGGAACCAATTTTTTTCGAAGCGAATACTGGGGTGCCGCAGCCACCATGTTGAACTCGAGAAAGGAATGCCAAAGTGCAGTGCCTCCGTGAACCGGTTCACAAAGTGCGGGTGAAACGAATGGACCTCTTGTGGCAGCAAGCGTCGATATGCTTGAAGAGAATATGCCACACGCACGTACAGCGACCGATTTTTAAAACCTAAACGCACTGGCGTTGACCACCTAGTATATGAAAGCGTTATTAACTGAGCACAGCGGTGAAATTATATAACGACAAAACGCGCACGCACCCATATTGTCGTTATAGAACAGTCTTCAGCTGTCGTCTCCTTGGCTGTTCTGGGATCCGGACAACGGCAGACCGAGAAGAGAGAATTAATGACTCGGCGGTCAGCGCTCGCACGTTCAGGTTCGAAAAATAGGCAGCTGTACACTCGTACTTGTGGTGTAAAGTCAATTATTTCAGGGAGATTGCTAGTAATTGCGTCATTTTGTGGTAAAACTGACGGTCACCTTTTTTTTTTACATGAGTTTTGGGCATTTTGTTACTTTCTCGACACAAATTTCACAGAATCATTGAACTGGACGTTGAACGCTGGCTCTTTATAGTGCCTAAACAATGCCTTGAAGTATATATTGCCACGTTCCATTTCCCAAGTTTTTGTTATCGTCCCAAAACACCACACGACTCTCAGCGCAAACCGCACCTGCAGTTTTCGAGAAGGTTCCGGACTGTAGTAGATCATTTCGATAAAATCACTTCCACTGTGCAAATGGTACAGATTATTCTGGAACCTACGCCACCGCCAGCAATAACGCTAGAACATTCGACGGCAAGAGTATAAATGCCGACGCGCTTCACCGCTTGTCAGTTGTTGAACGAAGGCCGACGCTCCATTCGCCGCTATCAGTCCGAGACTGCTATCTGTGCAAGACTGCTGCTGTAATTGGACTTTCCGTTTACTGGGCGCAGGTTCGCCCAAATAAACAGTTAAATCCCAACACGAAGTCTCCTGTCTTTGGCCACGTCACGACCCCGTGACATCTGGTGGAGGTGCTGCTTCGTTTATGTACCGGACGCCCCCGTCCGGTACATGAACGGTCCGGTTTATTGTTGTATCGAATAAATTACGATACAACAATAAATCCCCCGAAAAACTTGGGAAATGGAATGTGGCAATATAATGAACTTATTTGGCAGAAGAGGATATGTTGGAGTTGTTAAAAATACCAATAAACTGCAAGCAAGCACATTTGAGGCGCTATTCTTCTCTTTTGAAAATGTCTACTTTAGGTGTTCTCTTAGACAAAGACGTATATAACCGTCTGTAGCCGTTTGGAAAAGTCTCTCGGGTTTTGTTTTATAGGATGTTTCGTGGACGTCCATTTGCATTCGAAATTATTGCATCCTCATTAAATCCCTTGCAGATATCCTTCGGATGTTGCAGACAGAAAACAATACAGACAAAAAGAACAACCGAGATGCAACGACTGTAGGTAGTCCAGGCTTTGATAAGCGTCTCCGGTTATAGAAGTTCGGCTATAATTCGAATGCACACCGGATTTTGGCGGCTCGTTGGGATGAAGAGCGTAACATTTTTCCTGAACAGTTATTCACCATTTTGTACAGTCAGGGACGGAGCTGCAGCAGTATTTTACAGATTTTGTCGATGTGAAGCACAACAAGAATAATAAAAAAGGAGACGCCAAAGCGGCTGCAGGCTGTGCAGTGAGAGAGCTGGAGGAGAAGTCCGACCTTGCACGTCACATGGATATGCCTCTGCATGTTCATAAATGTGAAGTAATATGAATAATTAAGTACCGTTTGCGCAAAATATTGTCACGTTAACTATCTTATAGTGTGTCACTAGCATTTTTAATACATTCGATACACTCGCTCAATAATGAGTGTTAGTACATCCACATAGCCTTGATAGGGCGTCGTTTAAATACTAACTACAGGAAACAAAACTTCAGGTGCATTACTTCTCGTAGCAATTTGCCGTTAAATTTTTTTATGACCGATATTGTTACAAGGCGCTTTTCTTTAAGAACAGAGCAGTCATCCTATTGCTTAGGTGAAAGAAAAAAAAGATGCCGCAGACGATAGAACGCTTTTTATTTTTTTTCTCGACCGCCTTGACCACAAGGCTCGCTCGTTGTTTGGTTATTGGACCCGTCTTAAGAAAACAAGAGTAAGGCGAAAACAGTGACGACAGACACAATCCAGGATATAAAAGAACTCTTGTTTGTTGTATTGCATCTGTACATCATACATAATTCGTGCAAGGCTTCTACACTCGATGTCGGCCTACAGGGGCTGGAAGAAAATGCAAACCCTTGTCTTCAGGTGCTTGTAATATTCTTCACATCACACATTTCATCTGTGGATGACCATTTTCAAGAATGCGAAACACGCATATACACGAAGCAACGAGAACTAGAGTGCATTAATACGAAGATTCGCAAGTTGCAGTTTGAGACACACATGGAAACAATAAATGCATTCATTAGATGGTGCAGCTGTGGCAGTGAAATAGTTTCGTGGTGAGATACATAATCTATAGAGGCAAATGAGGTTCCCAGCTGAACATGCTGAGAACATGGGCAGCACACGAAACAAACGACAGTTTGTTTCAGTTCATTAAAAGCAAAATGCAACACAGCACCTTGATAAAACAACAACCTAAGGTCAGGCAGTATACTCTGAATTGAACTTTTCCTTCGGATAGTCTCTACAAATCACATTCATTAGCATCTGGAGTAACACCCGCTTCAACACTCGCACCGGTGAACGAAGGTTGAAGTTAAAACTACCCAACTGATAAATTTTGCGCTTGTGAGTTCACTAAAGAATTTGGGAAGTATGACGTGATCTGGAGCTCAATGGCTCGCTCTTAAGTTTTCGCCTAAACTATGTGCTGCATCTTCGGACACTCTGATATTATGTTTGCTCACATGACCGTCAGTCACGTGTTTGCGTACGCCATTAACACGTAGTGTGACCATCCCTATGTATGGCTACCTCACACTCTCTCCCATTCTAAACATGGATAATATGATGGAATGCTGCATGGCAAAATGTCAAAATACCAACCATGTTCAAGACCGCATTCATTCCAAGAAATCATAAGGAAAATAAAGCAAAGCACCTTATACCGACACATACTTTTCTTTAAACTGCACAATATGCGTACAGACAAGAGTGCAAATATCTGAAGCTACCTGTGTGCAATGAAATACTGAGGGGGTATCTTAAATTAAGTCTTTATCTTCAATTTACTTAGCCGTTTAGGACTGTGATAAGTGCAAAAATACGGTCAATAAATGAAAGCTATTTTTTCCATTTTCACCACAAGGTGTCATCTTGCGATGTTGTGCTGAACCAGGCATTTGTCGTACCTGTGTACCACGGTTACGCATTTTGGCAGAAATGCCTATGAAACGAGAGATGTTCTACATTATATATTGATGCTATAACGCCTCCGTAAAAAAGGTGAAAGGCATTCCACCTTCCTCATTTTTTTTACGCAAGGACTTGTTTGTGTCTCAGGGCCTTGTGCTTCTCCTTACACGCATACAAGCCACACAGTATTGATTGCGCAGAATAACTTCAAGTATCAGTACACTTTAGTCTCCTTGTATAGCTGATTTCACTCAGCAAATGTGGCGCAACAATAATAAAAAGTCACCGGACCAAACAATAACAAGAAAATGACTTCGCAGCAAGGCGCATGAATTGCACTAAATTCATTTTTGTGGATTCTTAAGCTGCACACAGGTTCAAATTTCAATGTTTTGGGCTGGCTCGTGAATGTGACACCTAGAGTATCACATTGTGCACTCTGCACAGCAGCTGGTGAGGCATATTGTTTTTTCTTCTTATTATTTTACGCCATATAGACAAACAAAAAGCTTTATCACTTCTGGGTGATGTTTACCGGCAAAACTACAAGGGCTGTGTAAGCTCCTGCGCGTTGCGTAAAGCTCTTTGCAGATGTAAGAGATATAACCTACACATATGCAATCCAATGGTCATGTTTGACAAGGATATAGCTATAGCAATGGCGGGTAATGTTAGATCATCATTTCTGTATCAAAGGTAACAATAATATACAACCTAACAAAAGAGCCTGAGAATTTGAGACGCGGTTCACGAAGCGGGTAGTACGTGAGATCGATTAGGTTTATTCCCACCAATCACGCGGTAGTTCTAGAACCAGCTATAGCCCACGAAGTGTTCTGTATGAGCCGTTTCGCATACTGGACTAAGAATATTTATGCTGTGCACAACCAAAAGACACGCTCACACACATCGCAATCTGTCATATCGCGATTCTTTATCACGAGAATGACCAGAGGGTAAATCACAACCTCACAGTGACGCCGTGTTGTGGCACGCTTAAAGTGTTACCTTGTACTGTGTGAGTATGATCAGTTGACATTGTGCTGCAAATTCGTCGGAAACTAGCTTGTGCAACACTAGTATGGGCCAGTATTACTAGTTTAACTACATAATTGAAGCAATGGGGGTAAATGTTCTGTTATTAGCTTGAAAACAAAGGACGACACCATGTTTTTAGCTATGCCTTGCTCTGGTACCTTTCTAAGCTAGTAAACTTACACGCATTTAAAGAACAACATGACTGAAGTCATGAAATCAGAATTTCTGGACAAAGACTGTTACACGTTGATAATAACTGTCATGCTATGAACCCTGAATTTTATTTGGATATTCGTGGTTCAATTCGACAAAGGTATCACAGTTTTGAGCTTAAGAAAGTTTGATGAAGCATAAGAACAGCAATAAGAAATTCAAGCACGAAACTTAGATTATGCTAGTATTACAGCCCGTCATATACCAGCAATGAAAGGGTCGCTCTCTGCTTCTAGTGCGGAAGCAATTGATTAAGCAATGAAAAAGGCGATGAAATGCCCAGCTGGAAGCCTTTATGAGACGTTGACCCTTATACTCACGAACCAGATGGCCCACTTATTGGGCATAGCTGAAAATCTCAGCCCACCTACTCACAGTAGCGAAAGTAAAGGTCCTTCAAAAGAGGTAATCTCATTTACCTTCTCACATGGTGCTCAAGTTGAGAGTGCATCTGGTGAACTCACTCTGGGTCAAAGCAAAGCTACCGGGGAACACATGTCAGAATCAGATGAAATGGAGATGGACCCCCGATCACTAAAGCGCTCAAGATCCCCTTTGAGCAAAAAAAGTACTTAGCCTAGGCACTCAAAGTCTAAGAAATACCAAAGGGACACCCAATCTAACAACGACTTTCTAAAAGACAGTATCTTAAGTAAGGCAGTCACCGGAACTATTTTAGCCAAACCATAGGGTCACTTAAAATTCTTCACTGAAATTGCTGATCAATTTATTCAGCAGTAATCGATTTATCATTTTTAGCATTGAAATTCAATCCAGATATAATTGCTTTACAAGAAACCTGCTTTTAGAACATCAGACCTTTCAATAAATAGATATAAATATTTCCGTCTAGACCGTCCATCGAAAGGTGGAGGCCTGGCATTTTTTATTATAATAAAATAAGTCTGAAGGCTAAAATCACGTATAAGCATATGTCACTGGAAAGTGAAATTTTCGTCTTCAAAATCACTTTGACAGGTTGCCTGCCTTACTTATTAGTCAAATCATATTCCCCACATGGGTTCTAGACACACGATGTTTGGGCGTTACACTGACATCTCGTTGTAGACATAAAATTCTGGTGGGTAATTTCGATTCCCACCCTACCTGTTGGGGTTTTCGATCCGATGGTTGTGGTAACTGATTGTGGGAGAGGACAGCAGATAACGATTTATAGTGCCTGTATTCCCGAAACCGTACTTTCATTAGTGACATGTCTCGCTCAGCATTGGATTTAAGTTTTCTTAGTTCTTCCCTCACTAGTTCGTCATGAACTGTCTTGGATTGTGCCACCAACAGTGATCACTTGACAGTAATATCTGATATTGTTTGCCCTACAACACCATCATGCAGTCAGAACCGAGTATATATAAAATATGATAAATTTAAACAAGATTTGGAATCTGCCTTGACCAGTCATTATTAAAAGACAGAAAACACAAAAGCGATGAGACTATGTGCATTGCTCAAAAGAACGTATAAAAAAGCTGAATTCGTAGTTAAGTCTGCAAACAGCACAAATCAGAGTCCGTGGTAGAATTCTGAGTGCGCACGGGATTACCGACGACGACAGGCCACGTGGAAGTACTTTTGTATAATCAGTGTTCAATAAATTGGTCCAATAACAAGTTGATGCTGCAATTTTTAAGTGCACAGTTTTCTTAGCTAAAGACAAATATGATAGAAATCATTATGACCATCTTTTTAACCCTGAAAACAAAAGTGCCCGATTTAGGTTCCTCACCTCGCGTAAAATTCTGTCATCTCCAACCAATGCAGTCTGTGAAATCGTGTCGCCCGATGATATGAAGAAATCTTTGGAAATCATTGCAAAAGAACTAGAGTGTCGATTCACATCAAGCATGCTGTATAATCTAAGACCTCCCATTTTAATAACAAATTTTACTAGAGTTACATTTGAAGAGTTAGCTCAGATTCTTCGAAATTTTCCCTCATCAGCTCCCGGTGCAGACGGAATTACAGCTGCCATGATGAAATTATTATTTGAATTATCACCAGGTGACCTCCTGAACACTTTAAATTACTCGTTAAGTGCGCCTTGATTCCATAGTATTGGAAATAAGCAAAATAATTTCGATACAAAAGAAACAAGGTTTAGGCTATACCATAGAATACATACAAGATTCCCTTACTTCTAATATGGTAAAGCTTCTTGAGAGGGTGCTTCATAAGAGAATGACAAGCTGGATGACAGAAAATAAATTATTAAACCCTAATAAGTTGGCTCCAGAGAACACTGTTCGATATGGTTTGCCCACGCTGATTTAGAAAGCTGTATCCAACATGTTCGCTAAACAAGGCAACATGCTGCTCTTTTGACTTTGGACATCGCCAAAGCTTATGCCAGTGTGGAATTATTAGTGATATTGGAGATACTTCTAAGCCAGAATTTCCCAAAGTGTAATATTGCGTGCCTGGGTGAATGTGTGAGAGCAAGGTTTTTTTATTGCTTTAAAAATTGCTGCGCTTCGACAAAATTTAAACAAACTCGCGGTGTTCCCCAAGGGGCTGTTTTGTCTCCAATATTATTCAACATCTTAATGAGTTCAATCCCTTACAGCCAGGATGTGCATGTATATGTGTATGCTGATGGCATTGCCTTCTTTGCAGCAGACATTGACAATCATTCCATCTATCAAAAACTGCAGAGGTATATGAATTTGTTAGAGGGGTGGCTAGAGACAATATGCTTGTCACTAAATGTAAACAAAAGTGGAATGTTGCTATTTCCATTAACAGATCTTATCTCGTCTATTATATGTTTTAAGAGAGCCTATTCCGCAAGTTGAGTCGCTTAATTATTTGGGAATGCTTTATAATGATAAATTACACTGGGCTCCTCACATAGAGAGTAGGGCATGTACGGCACAACGTGCCTTAGGCATGATTCGCAGATTGACCAGTAGACGCAATGCTTTACGCGGGGACACTCTGCTTATGATTTACGAAATGTAATGCGTCCCATACTAAAATTTGGATGTGTGTTATTCTCAGGTGGCCCGGCTTTTAAGCTTAAACCTTTGATTGTTTTGGAGTATGAGGCCCTGCGACTATAGGGCTCCCTAAGTTTGTTGCGATCAATGTTTTGTACTAGGAGGCGCGCTTACCAACTTTGCCTTGTCGATTCTGTATCCTAACGCTTCAGCCTTATCTAAAATTTTTAGCTATTCGGTAAGACGATCAGTATATGTATTCGTCAACGACCCGGACTCTCTTTTTCTTGATCATTGGTCACATTTTCATGCACCACAAATTAATTTTGTTCAGAAGCAACTAGACAGAATAAACGTAAAAATTTGAGATATACCTGCAGCTAACGAGCCAATTCAAAATCTCATAAAGAAATATGATGAGATTTTTCCCTTTAAGCCTAAATTTCAATCACACAGTGTCCTAAATAGCCGCTTGTAAGATTACCTTGCACACATGGAAACAAATAATGTAATAGCAACTGATGCTTCAGCAATGGATGAGAAGGCAGGAGTAGGTATTTACTCTTCTCCGCTTCACTGGTCGTTTTCATTAAGACTAACACACTTTACACCCATTTTTGAAGCTGAACATTTGGCAATTGTTCTAGCACTGCGAAAACTAACTTTGTACACCCACACTGCTATAATAATTTTAGACCCCCTCTCCGTATGTACGTCACTGACAGTTTTATATCACCCAGATGCCTTAAGGACATTTCTTACGCCAATTCATCCACAGCTTAAGCTCCTAAAGCTATTATGGGTACCTGGAATTTGCGGGTTAGAGTTAAATGAAATGGCGGGCTCATTAGCTGGAATGGCATTATTCAATACACCTTACAGGCTCCTAATTGGAGCATTGTGTAAGGGGGGCGATACATGGTAAAACATGACTTGAGACAAATATAAAAAGAATAAATCAAGATGGCACAATATGGAAAGTGCACTGTGATCTGAACGACTGCCAGAAAAGCAACAGTAACACGCCAGTAGAAAAACTAAACAAAAGAAGAGCGTGCACGAAACGCGAACTTAATTAACATAACAGTTAGTGATTGTAAAATAAAGAAATTTTGGCAGTGTTTACAATACTACAATGCAACATGATACAACGTTAAACAAATTGAAACATAAGATAACACATCTAGAGAGAATGAACAAGAAATAACTACGCAAGCATGAAATGTTCGAGTAGGCGGTAGTGAAAGGCTTTGCGATTTGTGATCGAAGTGATATCACCAGGTAGATCATTCCAAAGCTGGATGGCGTGTGGCAGCGCAGAACAAGTAAACGCCTTTGTGTTGCCGAATATGCGCTCGAAACTGCCCCGATTATGAAGCCGCCTAGACATGCGCAGTGGGTTTTTCACAGGGAGAGAATGAGGCCTGGTGTTTTGAAGGTATCCTTGAGGCAGACATAAAAGGGAAACACACCGGCAAACCTGAAGAGGGTGCAGCGAAAGTTGCAGTTTTATTTTAGTGATACTGGATTTTCGTTGGTACTTTCCGGTAATAAAACGAGCGGCACGGTTTTGAACAAGCTCTAAGTTAGTATTTAAGTAGTCTTGATAAAGGGACCAAATAGATGCGGCGAATTCTAACTGCGGGCTAATGAAGGTAAGGTACGCTAACTTGCGAATGTGAGGTGGTGATTTACGGAGGTTACGATGAGTGTATCCAAGCGTTTGAGATGCGCTAGCACAGAGAGCGGTAATGTGAGGGAGCTATGAAAATTGTGAGTCAAGATTATCCCAAGATATTTGAATGACTGAACACGAGATATGACAGAGTTGTTAATGACGTAGGAAAAATCAGAGTTCGATTGTTTGTGGGTGAAAGAAATGAGTTTACATTTTCCGGAGTTCAATACCATGAGCCATTTTTGACACCACATATTTATAAGGTTAATTTCACTCTCAGGATGTTGTGATCCTCTGGAGATGTTATTCTTCTATAAATGATACAGTCATCGGCGAAAAACCTAATACTTAAGGAAATATATTTGGGCAGGTCATTAATGTAAATAAGGAAGAGTAAAGGGCTTAGAACGCTACCTTGAGGGACTCTGGAAGTTACATCAGCTAAGGGAGAAACACAGTTATTATTTACGGTGAATTGTTGGCGAGATTATAAGAAATTTCTAATCCAAGATAAGCTAGAGGAGTACAGTCCAAGGAAATTTAATTTGGAAAATAAACGACAATGGGCGACGCGGTCAAAAGCTTTGGAAAGTCAAGAAAAATGCTATCTGTTTGTAGATTGTTGTCCATGTTAAAGTGCAAGTCAGTAGTAAGTTCGAACAATTGCGTATCACATGACATATTTTTACGAAATCCATGTTTATTTATGAAAAAGAAATTATTAGTCTCCAAGTGGTGGTAGATGTGCGATGCAATTATGTGCTCTAGCATTTTACAGGAAATGCAAGTTAGGGAGATGGGGCCGTAGTTGTCTGGTTGATTTATCTTTTCAGCTTTGAATACCGGAATAACCCTGGCAATATTCCAGTCTTTAGGTAATTGTCCAGTCGACAGTGATTGAATAAATATTCTGCATAGTATTTCGCTAGAAAGCGGTAGGGTATTTTTCAATATCTTAGCGTTTAAATTATCTACATCCGCCGATGTTGATAGTTTAAGGTTATTTATGAGACACGCAACTCTATCCTCAGTGACCGTTATTGGTGTCATGTATGGGTAACATAAATCTGGAACATAAGGCACATTTAGGTGATCTTCTTTAGTAAATACTAACGAGAAAAAATTGTTGAACTCGTGCGAGCATTGCTCATCTGTTAGTGGTGTGTTGTCGTCATTGAAGAGACAGATTTGTCGCGATTCATTTCCAGGAGATATGGTTTGCCAGAACTTTCGTGGGCTTGACTGCAGAAGGGACGATAGGTCATGTGAGTAGTACTTGTTTTTGGCGGAACTTATAGCCGATGAATATTCTTTCAGGCATGTATTGTACCTTTCCCAGGAAGGCGCGCTAGATGACGGTCTGGCTGCAGTGTAGAACCGCTTCTTTTTATTTCGCAGTTTGCGCAGTGATGAACTGAACCAGGAATTTTTGTTATCGTGAGCAATTGAGATGAGAGGCACATACCTGTCCACCAACTCTGACATTTCGTTCTTAAATACAAGCGAATTTTCAACCACAGGCTGAAGAGAGAAAGATTGTATAAAAGACTGATGGAAGAAGGCAGCTAATTCATAGTTCATGCCTATGTTGTCCGCTCTATTGTAGTCGCGAATGAACTTCGTAGCCATGGAACCTATGTTTGGTACCGGTTTGTGGATGGTGAGTTGCAGGGGATTGTGGTCACTAAAACCATCACAGTATTCGATTGTGCCTATCGTATCAGGGGCGGTGGTTAGCACCAAGTCTAGAACATTAGTACCACGTGTGGATCTATTAACCACTTGTGAAAAGTTGAAGTCCAACGAAAAGTTAATGAAATCATTTGAAGTTTGGCAGGGTGATGAAAAAGTGGGCCAGTCGATATTGGGTAAGTTAAAGTCACTAAAAAGGTACACGTGATCCGTAGGACATCCCTTGATTGCGGCCGAGATGCTCTTTCGCAAATCATGTGGGAATAGCTGACTAGCATCGGGTGGACGATAGCAAACGCCTATTAGTATGTTCTTGGTGTGAGCCCTACATACTGCCCATACTATTTCCAGATCAGAGAACGTATCAATTATGAATGATGCAATGTCGTTCTTAATGGCTTGCAGTACCGCTACACCTCTCCTTTGTGTGCGGTCACGCCTATAAATGGTGTAGTTCTTATCAAACAGCAATTCCTTGTCCCTAATATTAGGGCACAACCCAGTCTCTGTAAGTGCTACGACTTTTGGACAGCTGTCATCAAGGAAGGATGAAACTAGGTCGGATTTCGGTAGAAGACTTCTGATGTAAGTGAATAAAACTGATAAAATAAAAGTGGAGGTGGGTTTCGATGGGTTACTACGACCACACTTATTCCTCTTTTTCTCTAGCTATCGTGAAGATAAAACAACAGATTTCGTGGAGGAGTCAAAAACGTATGTCTCTCTATCTATTCGGAGCTTATCAACCGATAATCTATAAGGTTTAGCCTTTCCCCTGGCATATTCCAGCAATTTCTTTCTTGCTTGACGTGTTGAGGGCGAAAAGTCTTCGCTTATTCCAAATTTTGACCCTTTTAGTTTGCGGGCGGAAGCCAGAATGTTTTGCTTGTCCTTGAAGGCGGTCATTTTTGCTATTTTAGGCCGACATTTGTTTGAAGCAAAGCGACCTGACCTATGTACCCTATAAATTGTGAACCAGTCATTGTGATGTCAAGATTTTAAGAACAGAAAGATAAGATCTTTAGTTCAGTCGCCGTCGAATCTTCCTTCTCATCACCTTCAATGCCAAAAAAAGTATATTGAAACGTCGCATTCTATTTTCGGTATCATCGCACCGCGACGTTATACTTTTTAGTTGATTGACGATGTCAGAAACATTTGAAGCGTTTGTTTCATTAGGAGCGACCGGAGAGTGGGCCGCTTCCAGTGTCCCGACCCTTTCATTTAAACTCTTGATTTCAAGGTCAGTCGCAACCTGTTTTTCCTTTAAGCCCTGAAGTTCCCGCAGTATAGCGCTCTGACCTTCTTCGATTCTGCGAACTGTTTCCAGAACCGAAGCCATGGAGCGCGACAGATCGGCAAAAGCGGGACCTGGGTTCTTCTCTACGTCTCCAGCGACTAAATGAAGCAGATCAACTATACTAGAATACGTTAAGGCAGGAAGGAACAACAATTTCTTAGTGACATCAAAAACATGAGGTGGGCACGACACCGCCCTATACCTTCTGTGCTTCCGGTGCTGTCCAGTATAACGGCTATAAGATATCGAAAATTTGCACTCGGGGCTGATGCCATGGAATCAGTAACACCATGCACTGAATTTAGACATTTCAGATATTGATGGAAATCCAGCTGGTGTCATACTGGACAACTAGTTGTCATGCTAACAAGACTGCAATGCCGTGTGCCCCTTTTGAATCTATATTCACAGAGGGATGGTCTGGGAATATCTCCCCTATGCAGCTTTTGTTCAGATCTGGAATCAATAGACCATTATTTTTTGTCATGTCGCCGTTCCAGTCTATTAAAAGAAACGTCTCCTTGTCATCCCATTTGCTAACCTTGGGCTGCCCTTCCCCATTGAGAATATACTCTCCTTTGGTGCTCCGGTTGTGGGCTACAGCTACAGGAATGCCTTTAATGACGTTTGCAGTTATCTTCGTGAAACAAAACGAATGAGCCCCTAAATTCTAAATTGGATAATTGTTATTATAATAATATTAGGCAAATTCTAAACATCAATTTTAAACGTGGTCAAAATTACTGCAATTTCAATATGAGATATATATTATTCTGCCTGGTTGAATTGGCAAAAAAATATTGCCCTCTTTCTGTTTTTACGTGTGCTTATCCTCGTTCTGTTAGGATTAGGTATCATTCGAAAGGCCTCAAATTTCCTATCCTCAATTTTGGGCCAATCCCCCTGAGTGGGCAATAGCCACAGTGGAGGCATCATCAACATCATCATCATAATCATCGTAACGCACCAGTTACCCAGCGCTCAGTTTCTAAGAAGGCACGAGCACCAAGGTCCACTGAAAAGGAATCGCCATTAGCATCTTGCTTGTTGGCAGCAAAGGTTCGAAGGCCCCCTGCGAGTTGGCAGCAAAGGTTCGAAGACCCGCTGCGAGTGAACCGTGTCTGGTGTACGTGAAGCGTTCAGTAAGTTGAGCTTCAGTAGCAGCAGCTCTGATGGTACCAGTATAAGCGCCTTGTCCATAGACGACAGGGCCTGAGAAATCCGCGATATTTGGGCCTCCAACCTCGAGGAAGAGTTCTACACCATCAGGCGCCTGGTCCAAAGGTACAGCTACATCACAATGGATACTGAGTTCTCTGGCGTCGTTACGCAGCCCGTTGGAATATTCCGAAGCCTCACCGACTAATAAAACCAAATGTGAGAATGTGAGAATAAAACCAAATGTGAATAAGACCAAATGTGAGACCAAAGGTGACCAAACGTCACCGAGCACAAGATCGCGCAAGGGGGACGCACGTGGGCACTCCCCAAGGACTTTAGCGAAATTGTGCTACTACCCCGTGGAGGTTTAGACATCTCGAGAATTGGTGCTGGAGCCGTGGCTGATGGAATAGTACAGGCGGCAATGCGGGAAAAAGGCCATACGGGACATCATCTAATCAAACTTCAAAGAGAATATTATCATGGCAAGCACTCCGGACAAAGATAGAGTTTCAAGATAGGTCAAGAAAATTGACATTAGAGGCAAATTTTTCGAGATTAGCACATAGGCCAAGGTATCCAACGACACTTCTAAAGGAGCGATTTCAGGGATCATCCTATAAGCAATACTCAGGACATAATGACGCGAAAGATTGAATTCGAAAGACCCGCTAGTTCTGCAGGCCCCGAAAAACAAAGACCCTGGGACAATCATCATTGCGTTAGAAGGACAAAAAGTGCCGTGATTCGTGAGATATGGTCCCTTACTTTCAGTTCTTCCTTTAGCGCGCGAGCACATCGACATTTGTTTGGTCTTTAAAAAGCTGGGACATTAGTCTGACGTCTGTCGGAACTCAGCTGAAACCATCTGCAAATGTTTGCGAGATCAAGAACCCAGATAAGGTGCACCAGTGCAATAATAGATGCACGCTGTGCGACGGTCACCACCCCAAGTCAGACAAGGATTGCAAGAACAGGTTTTGAGTGCCATATGTCATTAGACGCAGACGTTGAGAAAGCTCGCGAGCAGCCGCGGAAACGTGTGATGCATCAATGGAATGAAGTCCAGACTTCAATGACAAGCAGCTGTTCCCCGCTGTCGAGACTCAAAGCATCCAGACTACACAAGAAGAGAAAGGCCTCCTGGTGAGCCCTGCACACTGTTTGGGCAGCGTCTGCAGGGCCACCTTGCTGTCTCGTAGGACTGGTATTTGCTCAGCAGGGACATTCTCAGCCAGCAGGTCCACTGCCAGTCGTAGCCCCGCCAGCTCCGCTGCCGTCGAGCTCACCGGGAAGGGTAGTCGGCACTGCTTGCTAACGGCCCGGGGATGGGATGACACAAGCAGCCGCTGCAGTTCTTAATGGCATGACGGATTCGTCGGTAAATACTTGGAGGCGGCCTGCCATTTGCTCCTAGAGCTTGGAGACGGCGGCCTATTTCAGGGCTTCAAAAGGCGTTTGGTGATTGGTTGCTCCATCCAAGGAAAGGCGGACCTCAGTTGTCTGGTGACGGGGTGGGGCCACAGGGACTTGCGGATCTGGGACCATCTGGTGGCAGAATGCGCAGAGAGTGCCAATCCGTGATCTCGGATAGCTGTGAAGGCGCTCCATGAAGGTCTTGCCGTCGGTGGCATGTAAGCCGGTCCATGTTCCTCTACGCACGCTGGAGCATGCACAAGGACAGACACTACTCTCGGGCATCGGCCAGGGTCGCTGTCTCAGGGGAGTATATGGGGAGACCCAGGATGGCCCCCACTGCTCTCCTGGGATGTCCTTCCAGGTACATTCTCCTGGCAGGTGTCAAGGCCACCAGCGGGTAGGCGCAACATACCGAGGACGCCAAAACCTGGATGAGCCGTAGTGCCAACTTGGTGGAGCAACCCCGGCCACGCTGTTGGAGCTTGCTGATGGCCTCCTGGACACGTTGGATCTCTGTGCTGGCGAGCTTGGCAGCTGGGGTCCATGTGAGCCGGTGGTCGACGGCGAAGCTCTGGTGCCTCACAGTCAGCTTCCAATGCAGGCAGTTGTTGCCGGATCTCAGTTTTCACGTAGCGTCGTGCTGCCGCCAGCGGATGGATCAGCAAGGCTTCGGTCTTGGTGGCGGAGACCATGAGTCCGATGCCTTCACAAGTAGGCAATCACTGCGTCCAGGGTCACCCGCAGCGATCTCCTGATAGCTGGAGGTGTCATTTTTAAATGCGAATGCATTTATTACTCAGCTGTTTAAAAGCATCCAGCGTTGTGCGTGGCAAACGCCACTTTCAGCTTTCACCCCCTCTTCCATAGCAGCAGCTGCGGGCGCGTGCTTAACCTCTCCTCTAGCAACCAAGCACGTGGTGCGAGAGAGTGTAGGAGAGAGCAGATGCAGTGCTTCTTAAGCCTAAATTTTAATCACACAGTGTCCTAAATAGCCGCTTGCAAGATTACCTTGCAAACGTGGAAACAAATAATGTATAAGCCACTGATGCTTCAGTAATATATGAGAAGGCAGGAGTAGGTATTTACTCTTCTCCACTCGACAGGTCGTTTTCAGTAAGACTACCAGACTTTACACCTGTTTTTGAAGCTGAACTTTTGGCAATTGTTCTAGCACTACGAAAAGTAACTTTGTACACCCACACTGCTATAATAATTTTAGACCCCCTGTCCGTATGTACGTCACTGACAGTTTCATCTCAATCAGATGCCTTAAGGGCATTCCTTACGCCAATTCCACCACAGCTTAAGCTCCGAAAACTATTATGGGTACCTGGACATTGTGGGTTAGAGTTGAATGAAATGGCGGGCTCATTAGCTGGAATGGCATTATTCACAATACCTTACAGGCTCCTAATCGGAGCATTGTGTAAGGGGGGCGATACATGGCACAACATGACTTGAAACAAATATAAAAAGATGAAATCAAGATGGCACAATTTGGAAAGTGCACTGTGATCTAAACAACTGCCAGAAAAGCAATAGTAACACCCCAGTAGAAATACTCAACAAAGGAAGAGCGTGCGCAAAACGCGAACTTAATTAACATGAACAGTTAGTGATTGTGAAATAAAGAAAATTTTGGCAGCGTTTACAATACTACAATGCAACATGATACAACGTTAAACAATTTGAAACATAAGATAACACATCTAGAGAGAATGAAAGAGAAATAACTACGCAATGTTCTAGTGGCTAAGGTACTCGGCTGCTGACCCGCAGGTCGCGGGTTCACATCCCGGCTGCGGCGGCTGCATTTCCGATGGAGGCGGAAATGTCGTAGGCCCGTGGGCTCAGATTTGGGTGCACGTTAAATAACCCCAGGTGGTCAAAATTTCCGGAGTCCTCCACTACGGCGTCTCTCATAATCATATGGTGGTTTTGGGACGTTAAACCCCACAAATCAATCAATCAATAACTACGCAAGCATGAAATGTTCGAGTAGGTGATAGTGAAAGGCTTTGCGATTTGTGATCGAAGTGATATCACCAAGTAGATCATTCCAAAGCTGGATGGTGGTGGCAGTGCAGAACAAGTAAACGCCTTTGTGTTGCCGAATATGCGCTCGAAACTGCCACGATTATGGAGCCGCCTAGACATGCGCAGTGAAGATTTCAAAGGGAGAGAATGAGGCCTGGTGTTTTGAAGGTATTCTTGAGGCAGACATAAAAGGGAAACACACCGGCAAACCTGAAGAGGGTGCAGCGAAAGTTAGTTTTATTTTAGTGATACTGGGTTTTCGTTCCTACTTTTCGCTAATAAAACGAGTGGCACGGTTTTCAACAAGCTCTAAGTTAGTATTTAAGTAGTCTTGATAAGGGGACCAAATAGATGCGGCGAATTCTAACTGCGGGCGAATGAATGTAAGGCACGCTAACTTGCGAATGTCAGGTGGCGATTTACGGAGGTTACGACGAGTGTATCCAAGTGTTTGAGATGCGCTAGCACAGAGAGCGGTAATGTGAGGGCGCCATGAAAATTGAGAGTCAAGATTATCCCTAGATACTTGAATGACTGAACTTGAGTTATGACAGAGTTGTTAATGACGTAGGAAAAATCAGAGTTCGATTGTTTGCGGGTGAAAGAAATGAGTTTACATTTTCCGGAGTTCTATACCATGAGCCATTTTTGACACCACATATTTATAAGGTTAATTTCACTTTGCAGGATGTTGTGATCCTCGGGAGATGTTATTCTTCTATAAATGATACAGTCATCGGCGAAAAACCTAATACTTGAGGAAATACTGTTGGGCAGCTCATTAATGTAAATAAGGAAGAGTAAAGGGCCTAGAACGCTACCTTGAGGGACTCCGGAAGTTACATCAGCTAAGGGAGAAACACAGTGATTATTTACGGTGAATTGTTGGCGAGACGATAAGAAATTTCTAATCTAAGATAAGCTAGCAGAGTCCATTCTAAGGGAATTTAATTTTGAAAACAAACGACAATGGGCGACCCGGTCAAAAGCTTTGGAAAAGTCAAGAAATATGCTATCTGTTTGTAGATTGTTGTCCATGTTAAAGTGCAAGTCAGTAGTAAGTTCAAACAGTTGCGTATCACATGACATATTTTTACGAAATCCATGTTGATTTATGAAAAAGAAATTATTAGTCTCCAAGTGGTGGTAGATGTGCGATGCAATTATGTGCTCTAGCATTTTACAGGATATGCAAGTTAGGGAGATGGGGCCGTAGTTGTCTGGTTGATTTTTCTTTTCAGCTTTGAATACCGGAATAACCCTGGCAATATTCCAGTCTTTAGGTAATATTCCAGTCGACAGAGATTGATTAAATATTCTGCATAGTATTTCGCTAGAAAGCGGTAGGGTATTTTTCAATATCTTAGCGTTTAAATTATCTACACCCGCCGATGTTGATAGTTTAAGGTTATTTATGAGACACGCAACTCTATCCTCAGTGACCGTTATTGGTGTCATGTAAGGGTAACATAAATCTGGAACATAAGGCACATTTAGGTGATCTTCTTTAGTAAATACTCACGGAAAAATTTTTTGAACTCGGGCGAGCATTGCTCATCTGTTAGTGGTGTGTTGTCGTCATTGAAGAGACAGATTTGTCGCGATTCATTTCCAGGAGATATGGTTTGCCAGAACTTTCGTGGGTTTGACTGCAGGAGGGAGGATAGGTCATGTGAGTATGTAGTGCCATTATCACCATCATCATTTCTCAATCACCGCGTCGCGCCTCTCGCGCAGCTGATGCTAGCTCGAGCTGCGCGAGGATTTGAACAAGCTAGGGCACTTGGTGTGTCGGACGTGGAAAGCCACGCAGCTCCGCTTCAGGCGTGGAATAAAGTGGCGAGAGAACGACACGACCACGTCGGCCGCCGTCCCGTCTTCCTCTCTCGCTACAAGTAGTACTTGTTTTTGGCGGTACTTATAGCCGATGAATATTCTTTCAGGCATGTATTGTACCTTTCCCAGGAAGGCGCGCTGGATGAAGGTCTGGCTGCAGTGTAAAACCGCTTCTTTTTATTTCGCAGTGTGCGCAGTGATGAACTGAACCAGAGATATTTGTTATCGTGAGCAATAGAGATGAGAGGCACATACCTGTCCACCAACTCTGACATTTTGTTCTTAAATGCAAGCCAATTTTCAGCCACAGACTGAAGAGAGAAAGATTGTATAAAAGACTGATGAAGAAGGCCGCTAATTCATTGTTCATGCTATGTAGTCCGCTCTATTGTAGTCACGAATGAACTTCGTAGCCATGGAACCTATGTTTGGTACCGGTTTGTGGATGGTGAGTTGCAGGAGATTGTGGTCACTAAAACCATCACAGTATTCGATTGTGCCTATCGTATCAGGGGCGGTGGTTAGCACCAAGTCTAGAACATTAGTACCACGTGTGGGTCTATTAACCACTTGTGAAAAGTTGAAATCCAACGAAAGGTTAATGAAATCATTTGAAGTTTGGCAGGGTGATGATAAAGTGGGCCAGTCGATATTGGGAAGTTAAAGTCACTAAAAAGGTACACGTGATCCGTAGGACATCCCTTGATTGCGGCCGAGATGCTCTTTCGCAAATCATCTGGGAATAGCTGACTAGCATCGGGTGGACGATAGCAAACGCCTATTAGTATGTTCTTGGTGTGAGCCCTACATACTGCCCATACTATTTCCAGATCAGAGAACGTATCAATTATGAATGATGCAATGTCGTTCTTAATGGCTTGCAGTACCGCTACACCTCTCCTTTGTGTGCGGTCACGCCTATAAATGGTGTAGTTCTTATCAAACAGCAATTCCTTGTCCCTGATATTAGGGCACAACCCAGTCTCTGTAAGTGCTGCGACTTTTGGACAGCTGTCATCAAGGAAGGATGAAACTAGGTCGCATTTCGGTAGAAGACTTCTGAAGTAAGTGAATAAAACTGATAAAATAAAAGTGGAGGTGGGTTTCGATGGGTTACTACGACCACACTTATTCCTCTTTTTCTCTAGCTATCGTGAAGATAAAACAACAGATTTCGTGGAGGAGTCAAAAACGTATGTCTCTCTATCTATTCGGAGCTTATCAACCGATAATCTATAAGGTTTAGCCTTTCCCCTGGCATATTCCAGCAATTTCTTTCTTGCTTGACGTGTTGAGGGCGAAAAGTATTCGCTTATTCCAAATTTTGACCCTTTTAGTTTGCGGGCGGAAGCCAGAATGTTTTGCTTGTCCTTTAAGGCGGTCATTTTTGCTATTTTAGGCCCACATTTGTTTGAAGCAAAGCGACCTGACCTATGTACCATATAAATTGTGAACCAGTCATTGTGATGTCAAGATTTTTGGAACAGAAAGATAAGATCTTTAGTTCCGTCGCCGTCGAATCTTCCTTCTCATCACCTTCAATGCCAAAAAAAGTATATTGAAACGTCGCATTCTATTTTCGGTATCATCGCACCGCGACGTTATCCTTTTTAGTTGATTGACGATGTCAGAAACATTTGAAGCGTTTGTTTCATTAGGAGCGACCGGAGAGTAGGCCGCTTCCAGTGTCCCGACCCTTTCATTTAAACTCTTGATTTCAAGGTCAGTCGCAACCTGTTTTTCCTTTAAGCCCTGAAGTTCCCGCAGTATAGCGCTCTGACCCTCTTCGATTCTGCGAACTGTTTCCAGAACCGAAGCCATGGAGCGCGACAGATCGGCAAAAGCGGGACCTGGGTTCTTCTCTACGTCTCCAGCGACTAAATGAAGCAGATCAACTATACTAGAATACGTTAAGGCAGGAAGGAACAACAATTTCTTAGTGACATCAAAAACATGAGGTGGGCACGACACCGCCCTATACCTTCTGTGCTTCCGGTGCTGTCCAGTATAACGGCTATAAGATATCGAAAATTTGTACTCAGGGCTGATGCCATGGAATCAGTAACACCATGCACTGAATTTAGACATTTCAGATATCGATGGAAATCCAGCTGGTGTCATACTGGACAACTAGTTGTCATGCTAACAAGACTGCGATGCCGTGTGCCCCTTTTGAATCTATATTCACAGAGGGCTGGTCTGGGAATATCTCCCCTATGCAGCTTTTGTTCAGATCTGGAATCAATAGACCATTATTTTTTGTCATGTCGCCAATCCAGTCTATTAAAAGAAACGTCTCCTTGTCATCCCATTTGCTAACCTTGGGCTGCCCTTCCCCATTGAGAATATACTCTCTTTTGGTGCTCCGGTTGTGGGCTACAGCTACAGAAATGCCTTTAATGCCCTTTGCAGTTATCTTCGTGAAACAAAACGAATGAGCCTCTAAATTCTAAGTTGGATAATTGTTATTATAATAATATTAAGCAAATTCTAAACATCAATTTTAAACGTGGTCAAAATTACTGCAATTTCAATATGAGATATATATTATTCTGCCTGGTTGAATTGGCAAAAAAATATTGCCCTCTTTCTGTTTTTACGTGTGCTTATCCTCGTTCTGTTAGGATTAGGTATCATTCTAAAGGCCTCAAATTTCCTATCCTCAATTTTGGGCCAATCCCCCTGAGTGGGCAATAGCCACAGTGGAGGCATCATCAACATCATCATCATAATCATCGTAACGCACCAGTTACCCAGCGCTCAGTTTCTAAGAAGGCACGAGCACCAAGGTCCACTGAAAAGGAATCGCCATTAGCATCTTGCTTGTTGGCAGCAAAGGTTCGAAGGCCCCCTGCGAGTTGGCAGCAAAGGTTCGAAGACCCGCTGCGAGTGAACCGTGTCTGGTGTACGTGAAGCGTTCAGTAAGTTGAGCTTCAGTAGCAGCAGCTCTGATGGTACCAGTATAAGCGCCTTGTCCATAGACGACAGGGCCTGCGAAATCCGCGATGTTTGGGCCTCCAACCTCAAGGAAGAGTTCTACACCTTCAGGTGCCTGGTCCAGAGGTACAGCTATAACGCAATGGATGCTGAGTTCTCTGGCGTCGTAACGCAGCCCGTTGGAATATTCCGAAGCCTCACCGACTAATAAGACCAAATATGAGTTTCAATGTGAACTTTCTCAAGATTATCCACCTGGGCATCACATTTTTCGACGAGCATGGCAACAAGCCCGAACACATCTCTATCTGGCAGTTCTCCTTCAAGTGTTGCTTGTCGAAAGACACGTTCGCGCAAGACTCGATTGACCTCCTTGTCCAGTCCGGTATAAATTTTCACAGGCATGAAGAGGAACGCATTGAACGGTTTGTGTTTGCCCAGTTACTCATAACTTCAAGATTGGTTCTATCAGACGAGTTTAAGTGGCTCACATTTCACAGTGGCTACGACTTCGGCTACCTGTTGGAGATGCTTACCGGCGAAAACCTGCCTGTGGCTGAGACAGATTTCTTCGAGAAGCTAAAACTTTATTTTCATTGCATTTACGATATCATGTACCTAATGAAGAGTTGCGGAAGCCTCAGGAGAAGCCTGCAGGAAGTGTCTGGGCAGCTGCAGATCGAAAGAGTCGGATTACAACACCAAGCGGGAAGCGACAGCTTGCTTACGGGGGTGACCTTTTTCAAGATTCGAAAATTGTTTTTCCAAGACAAGCTGGACGATTCACAGCTCTACTGTTTCTTGCACAGCCTGGACACGTCTTACGGCACGTACGGTGAGCAAATGTTCGAAGTACGCACAAATGCACGCCATATTGCTCAATTGCTATAGAGGTCCCCCCTGGTCGTCTATTCGACACCGGTCTCCAGGAACGTCATGACCTGAACTTCTTTAAAGCCTTGCCGCAACCGGACTCTTGTTTCACTTACATTTGCGTTTTGATTTTGGATTGACACATTTTGAATCCTTGCATGTTCCATCAGCGGACTTTTATATAAGTTATGTTTTTCTAAATTTCTCCATATTGTTTTGTACGTTGCATGTCGTGCCACAGCGAATATACATATCGTGTGTTTTTCATTGATGCGTAGTTTTTTATTCGAGGTTGAACGCTGAAAACACTTAGCGGCAGTTCGAGTGATATTAAGCGCATGCATTTAATTGATCTTTGGCTTCAAGCTGCATTCTGGTTTTATCAACGATTATAACTTTTGTAATAGTATAGCTAGTCACAGCGGGGCAGCTCTTGGACTTTTTTCATTTTGTCATACGCAAAGGCATGGAGCGCTAGCACCGTGACCCTTCAAGGTATGCAAGCGTTAACGATCTTTATGTCCAGGGTATGTACCTTAGTGTAGTATTTTGTTACAGAAGATGTTAACCTTGACATCTGCAGTGTCTGCAAGAGTGAGGTTTGATTCTCAGCGTCAGCACGCACTTCGCTGGAGTAAGGGGGAGGGGGGGCTTTCTAAGTAAGGCGGTAGATGGCGTAGAACGTAGAGCAAATTTAGAAATACAGTATACGCTACCTTTAGGTAGCAGCATATACAGTAACTCTATGCGAAATTAAAAAAATTTGCAGTTGCCGTATCTTACTATATCTTTTTGCTGAGCTTTTTGCTAACTCGTCATATTGTCAGTAATTCGCCGCTACTTGGCATCCCCATTACCAAGTACAGGAACCCTCCATTGTGCAAGTGCGAAGTGGGACACTCCCATAGTAGAGTACTGAGCTGTCTTTATCGTTAACCCCTTTTTCTTAAACACTCATAAAATCACAAACGCTACCACTTAAGAATTTTTGGTCTGGCGTCCGTTTCTTGAGTGGTAGCGTGCTCGAATGAGTGAAAGCGTGCGTTTGAATGAGTGGGCATTTCTAGGGACACCAAGTTGCGCTAAATTACAATATGTAGAAGCACTTTTCAGGAACCTGAGTTTCGCACTTTCCACGTGCCGCTCGTTCACAATTGGCCAAGTGCAGTCAATCGCAATATTGAGCTGCAATTAAGCCAACTTGTCGACCATTTGTTTATGGGTACCGCTGCTCTGGGATTGTAAGCTCGCTTTTTTCACGCTGATTCTGTATAAAAAGAATCGTATTTTAAATGAAAGTTCAGCAGCCCTTCTGTTATGAGGCTCATTAGGCTTTGCATATAGAGTTGAACGTGATAGCGATATCTTGTCCCAAGTGCATTCTTTGTGCACTTAGTGCATGAAATATTTTTGAACTTGCTGTGCAGCACTAGGTTGCCTTAGTGAAATGGGCGCAGCATGTGTGCCTTTTGTAGTCGGTGACTGGTTTTGAACCACGAAGTCTTGATAATCATATGTTGTGACGCCCGATGGCAATGCACGCTTCTACCACACATTATAACGGCAATATTAACGAGATAGCGCTAACGAGCTTGTTTCGCAGAAATTCCGGCGTCAATATCAGGGTCAGCGTCGTTGTTTGTGAGTGAAAAATCATCTTATGCATCAATGAAATGTCGGGAACTATGCAAATTAGCTAAATGATAATAAAATCCTGATTGAGAGTGGGGACCGAATTAAAATTGTTGGGTCCGAGGGGTGATTGAACCCGGGTTGTTTGCGTGGCGAGTACATGTTCTACCACACAGTCACGTACGTGTCTGCTTGTGAATACAGTGAAAACAATTTCTTCTGCTTGGAAATGAAGTGAAAGTAGGTTTGATGCTTTAGAAACACACGCGTCCAGGACTCACAATGCAACATAAACATAAAGTATTGCAGTAATAATGCTTGGTAGAAGCACCCATTGCCAGTGCGCCTCAGAACATGTGACTATTATGATAGCTTCAGGGTTTAAACCAGGACGCCCACTACAAAAGGCACACACGCTACTGCGTCTATTTCCTAAAGGTCATGTAGTAGGTACTGAGCAAGTCGAAAATCTTTCAGGCAGCTATAGTGTTCGAAGTACACGTTATGAACAGGATATTAATATCGCTTTCAACTCCTAAAGGCGAAGCTTTAGGGTCTCCTACGTTTATAATTTTGTATTGAGAAGCATGTATACAGAACGCGTGTGCTTGTAAAGCATGTAAGTTACTTTCACTGATTTTCCAAACAGGGGAAATTATTTTCGCTCTCTTCACAAGCAGATGCGTGCCTGTGACGTAGAACACCCTTTACCATGCGAACGACTCGAGCTCGATCCGCGTTCAGACCCAGAATTTCCAGATATGGATCATATTATGGTCGAGCTCGATTCGGTGGTCGGCGTGACCACCCTTACTATGCATGCACGTGCTCCTTTTTTCTCCTTTACCTCTCCACGCGTGCTAATACCGACTACTTCGCGTAGTGCTACATGTGCCGAAGATCTGCCTCCGTAGCTTTCACTTCAGGGCCAAGAAATGTTGTAGCCGAGTGTAGTGTGCACACGAGAAGATTGGCTCCTGCTTTCCAGAATGTTTTACTGTGAAAACCACAGATATTTTCCGAGTTTTTTATTTATCGTGTGCCTAAGCTTTCGAGGAATTAGTAGACAGTATCTTTGTGCTGGTGAGTTGACGTTTAAACAATTTTTTGGACATATTTGCACAAAATTACCACCGAAGAATTTCAGCCTAACTTCTGGAGGCTATTGCTGCTGATGTGCCGGCCCGGTGCTACGTGACTCAACGCTCTCCGCATTCAAGGAGCGGCCACTGACGATGGAATACCAAGTTGATGGAGAAAACATCTCTCCAGAGGATTGCCCGGGTTTCATGGGTTGGAACGAAGTCGAAGTGAGACGCTCAAGGAATGAGCTTACCGCGGTTAACGTTCCCGTGGCCAAGGGTTCGACTAAGGCTGCCGTTGGGGGAGATACTCGAGCCAGTCGTAGTAGAAATGACACCGAGCACAAAATCGCGCAAGGGGGACGCATGGGGGCTCTCCCCAAGGACTTTAGCGAAATTGTGCTACTACCCCGTGGAGGATTAGACATCTCGAGAATCGGTGCTGTAGCCGTGGCTGATGGAATAGTACAGGCGACAATGCGGGAAAAAAGGCCATACGGGACATAATCTAATCAAACTTCAAAGAGAATATTATAGTGGCAAGCACTCCGGACAAAGACTGAGATTCAAGATAGGCCAAGAAAATTGACATTAGAGGCAAATTTTTCGAGGTTAGCACGTAGGCCACGGTACCCCACGACACTTCTAAAGGAGCGATTTCAGGGATCCTCGTAAGCAATACCCAGGACAATGTGGCGCGAAAGATTGTGAATTCGAAAGACCCGCTGGTTCTGCAGGCCCAGAAAAAAAAGACCCTAGGACAATCATCATTGCGTTAGAAAGATAAAAAGTGCCGAGATAAGTGAGATATGGTCCCTCAATTTCAGTTCTTCCTTTAGCGCGAGCACATCGACATTTGTTTGGTCTTTAAAAAGCTGGGACATTAGTCTGACGTCTGTCTGAACCATACTGAAACCATCTGAAAATGTTTTCGAGATCAAGAACCCAGATAAGGTTCACCAGTGCAATTATAGATGCACGCTGTGCGACGGTCACCACCCCAAGTCAGACAAGGATTGCAAGAACGGGTTCTTAGTGCCATACGTCATTAGACGCCGACGTTGAGAAAGGTGGTGAGCAGCCGCGGAAGCGTGTGATGTATCAATAGAATCGAGTCCAGACTTCAATGACAAGCAGCTGTTCCCAGCTGTCGAGACTCAAAGCATCCAGACTACACAAGAAGAGAAAGACCTCCTGGTGAGCCCTGCACGCGGTGGTTGGGCAGCGTCTGCAGGGAAACCTTGCTGTCGCGCAGGACTGAAATTGGCTCAGCAGGGACATTCTGAGCCAGCAGGTCCACTGCCAGGCGTAGTCCCGCCAGCTCCGCTGCCGTCGAGCTCACCGGGAAGGGTAGTAGGCACTGCTTGCTAACGGCCCGGGGATGGGATGACACAAGCAGCCGCTGCGGTTCCTAATGGCATGACGGATTCGTCAGTGAATACTTGGAGGCGGCCTGCCATTTGCTCCTGGAGCTTGGAGACGGCGGCCTGTTGCTTGGCTTCAAAATACGTTTGGTAATTGGTTGCTCCATCCAAGGAGAGGTGGACCTCTGGTGTCCGGTGACGGGGCGGGGCCACCGGGAGATGCGCTTCTGGAACCATCTGGTGGCAGAGTGCGCAGAGAGTGCCAATACGTGATCTCGGCTAACTGTGAAGGCGCTCCATGAAGGTCTTGCCGTCGGTGGCATGATGAAGGCGGTCCATGTTCCCCTGCGCACGCTGGAGCATGCACAAGGACAGACACCACTCTCGGACCTCGGCCAGGGTCGCTGCCGCGGAGGAGTATATGGGGAGACCCAGGATGGCCCCCACTGCTCTCCTGGGATGTCCTTCCAGGTCCATTCTCCTGGCAGGTGTCAAGGCCACCAGCGGGTAGGCGCAACATACCGAGGACGCCAAAACCTGGATGAGCCATAGTGCCAACTTGGGGGAGGAACCGCGGCCACGCTGTTGGAGCTTGCTGATGGCCTCCTGGACACGTTGGATCTCTGTGCTGGCGAGCTTGGCAGCTGGGGTCCATGTGAGCCGGTGGTCGACGGCGAAGCTCTGGTGCCTCACAGTCAGCTTCCAAGGGAGGCAGTGGTTGCCAGATCTCAGATGTTTCACGTAGCGTCGTGCTGCCGCCAGCGGATCGATCAGCAAGGCCTCGGTCTTGGTGGCGGAGACCATGAGTCCGATGCCTTCACAAGTAGGCGATCACTGCGTCCAGGGTCACCCGCAGCGGTCTCCTGATAGCTGGAGGTGTCATTTTTAAATGTGAATGCATTTATTACTCGGCTATTTCAAGCATCCTGCGTTGTGCGTGGCAAACGCCACTTTCAGCTTTCACCCCCTCTTCCATAGCAGCAGCTGCGGGCGCGTGCTTAACCTCTCCTCTAGCAACCAAGCACGTGGTGCGAGAAAGTGTAGGAGAGAGCAGATGCAGTGCTTCTTAAGCCTAAATTTCAATCACACAGTGTTCTAATTAGCCGCTTGCAAGATTACCTTGCACACGTGGAAACAAATGATGTAATAGCAACTGATGCTTCAGTAATAGATGAGAAGGCAAAAGTAGGTATTTACTCTTCTCCACTTGATGGTCGTTTTCAGTAAGACTACCAGACTTTACACCTGTTTTTGAAGCTGAACTTTTGGCAATCGTTCTAGCACTACGAAAAGTAACTTTGTACACCCACACTGCTATAATAATTTTAGACCCCCTGTCCGTATGTACGTCACTGACAGTTTCATCTCAATCAGATGCGTTAAGGACATTCCTTACGCCAATTCATCCACAGCTTAAGCTCCTAAAATTATTATTGGTACCTGGACATTGCGGGTTAGAGTTAAATGAAATGGCGGGCTCATTAGCTGGAATGGCATTATTCACAATACCTTATAGGCTCCTAGTTGGAGCATTGTGTAAGGGGGGCGATACATGGTAAAACATGACTTGAGACAAATATAAAAAGATGAAATCAAGATGGCACAATATGGAAAGTGCACTGTGATCTAAACGACTGCCAGAAAAGCAATAGAGTAACACCCCAGTAGAAAAACTAAACAAAGGAAGAGCGTGCACGAAACGCGAACTTAATTAACATGAACAGTTAGTGATTGTAAAATAAAGAAAATTTTGGCAGCGTTTACAATACTACAATGCAACAAGATACAACGTTAAACAATTTTAAACATAAGGTAACACATCTAGAGAGAATGAAAAAGAAATAACTACGCAAGCATGAAATATTCGAGTAGGCGGAAGTGAAAGGCTTTGCAATTTGTGATCGAATTGATATCACCAGGTAGATCATTCCAAAGCTGGATGGCGTGTGGCAACGCAGAACAAGTAAACGCCTTTGTGTTGCGCTCCAAACTGCCACGATTATGGAGCTGCCTAGACATGCGAAGTGGGGTTTTCAAAGGGAGAGAATGAGGCCTGGTGTTTTGAAGGTATCCATCAGGCAGACATAAAAGGGAAACACACCGGCGATCCTAAAGAGGCTGCAGTGAAAGTTAGAGTTTTATTTTAGTGACACTTAAGAACGATTCATCTCCTGGTTATGATGGTATTAACACAAAATTTTTAAAAAATACTAGCGCTTATAGTTCCATTATAGTTACTAAAATTTTTCAACAGTCACTAGATACTTCTACTATTCCTAGTCAATGGAAAATCGGAAAAGTCGTTCCACTCCATAAATCTGGTAATAAACACTCTTCGAATAATTATCGTCCCATTTCTTTAACCAGTATTTGTTGTAAAATGCTCGAGCATATAATATTTACAAACATAGTCAATTTTTTAGAATCAAATTCATTTTTCACGTCAGCACAACATGGCTTCCGTAAAACATATTCATGTGAAACACAGCTAATATCATTCACCCATCACTTACATCAGATCCTTGATAAATCATCCCATGCTGACTGTATTTTTTTAGATTTTTCAAAAGCTTTTGACAAGGTTTGCCATAGACTTCTACTTTACAAACTACACCAACTAAACCTTGACGGTAACCTACTAATGTGGATTGAATGCTTTCTCACTAACAGATCACAATTCGTTACTGCCAACTGTCATAATTCTCCATTTCGCGAAGTTCATTCTGGCGTTCCGCAAGGGTCCGTCTTAGGTCCCTTGTTGTTTCTCATTTATATTAATGACCTGTCATCAGTTGTATCATCAAAAATTCATCTATTTGCTGACGACTGTGTTATTTTTCGAGAAATTACTACCGATAATGACATTAATATATTGCAGTCTGACCTTAACGCTATATCTAACTGGTGTGATAAATGGCTAATGGACCTAAACATTAAAAAGTGTAAAATCATGCGTGTATCAAGAAGTTGCACTACTTCACCTATTTACTATCTTAATAACATTCCTTTGGATTCTGTTAACTCTTATAAATATCTTGGAGTTCACATAACAACTAACCTCAACTGGACAACTCATATTGAATACATCATTATCAATGCTAACCGCATGCTTGGCTATTTACGACGTAACTTTTTTAACGCTCCACATGGTTTAAAACTGCTACTTTATAAAACACTAATACGCTCTAAACTAGAATATGCTACAACCGTGTGGGACCCTACCTATAATAACCTGGTAACTTCCCTTGAACTTGTTCAGAATAACTCCGTTCGTTTTATATTGTCCAATTATAACAGAACCGCTAGCATTTCAACCATGAAAACTTCACTTGCACTTCCTTCCTTAGCATCTCGCAGAAAAGTCTCCCGTCTAACTCTATTTCACAAGATCTACCATCATCCCATCTTGCATGCTAAACTACTACTTCGCCCACAGCACATTTCCCACCGCATTGACCACCATCACAAAGTAGGCATCCCTTCATGCAACACAAAAACTTTTTTCAATTCTTTTTTGCCTCGCTCATCAAAGGAGTGGAACAGACTTCCCGGTGACATTGTTGCTATTACTGATAACAATTTGTTCCGTGATGCTTTAGCTAACATTGTGTAATAAGTTCTTTTTTTTTGTGTTTTGTTGCAACAGCTAACATTGTATATTTAGGCTTGTTGTTGTATTACCTAACATGTATTATTATACAGCATATTAACAAACATTGTGCTCTTCCAAATTTATTTGTACGATTTAACCGTATTCACTGCTTTTTTTGTTAAATTCAATATTTTATTGTAAATAACCCACCCCCCTCTGTAATGCCATTTGGCCCTGAGGGTAAAATAAATAAATAAATAAATAAATAAATAAATAAATACTGAATTTTCGTTCGTAATTTCAGGTAATAAAACGAGCGGCACGGTTTTGAACAAGCTCTAAGTTGGTATTTAAGTAGTCTTGTTAAGGGGACCAAATAGATGAGGCGAATTCTAACTGCGGGCGAATGAAGGTAAGGTACGCTAACTTGCGAACGTTAGGTGGTGATCTACGGAGGTTACGACGAGTGTATCCAAACGTTTGAGATGCTTTAGCAAAAAGAGCGGTAATGTGAGGGTGCCATGAAAATTGTGAGTCAAGATTATCCCTAGGTACTTTAATGACTGAACACGAGATATGACAGAGTTGTTAATGACGTAGGAAAAATCAGAGTTCGATTGTTTGCGGGTGAGAGAAATGAGTTTACATTGTCCGGAGTTCAATACCATGAGCCAATCTCGACACCACATAGTTATAAGGTTAATTTCACTTTGAAGGATGTGGTGATCCTCGGGAGATGATATTTTTCTATAAATGATACAGTCATCGGCGAAAAATCTAATACTTGAGGAAATATTGTTGGGCAGGCCATTAATGTAATCAAGGAAGAGTAAAGGGCCTAGAACGCTACCTTGAGGGACTCCGGAAGTTACATCAGCTAAGGGAGAAACACAGTTATTATTTACGGTGAATTCTTGACGAGATGATAAGACATTTCTAATCCAAGATAAGCTAGCAGAGTCCAGTCCAAGGGAATTTAATTTGGAAAACAAACGACAATGGGCGACCCGGTCAAAAGCTTTGCAAAATTCTAGAAAAATGCTATCGGTTTGTAGATTGTTGTCCATGTTAAAGAGCAAGTCAGTAGTAAGTTCAAACAATTGCGTATCACATGACATATTTTTACGAAATCCATGTTGATTTACGAAAAAGAAATGATTAGTCTCCAAGTGGTGGTAGATGTGTGATGCAATTGTGTGCTCTAGCATTTTACAGGAAATGCAAGTTAGGGAGATGGGGCCGTAGTTGTCTGGTTTAAATTTCTTTTCAGCTTTGAATACCGGAATAACCCTGGCAATATTCCAGTCTTTAGATAATTGTCCAGCCGACAGTGATTGATTAAATATTATGCATAGTATTTTGCTAGAAAGTGGTAGGGTATTTTTCAATATCTTAGCGTTTAAATTATCTACACCCGCCGATGTTGATAGTTTAAGGTTATTTATGAGACACGCAACTCCATCCTCAGTGACCGTTATTGGTGTCTTGTAAGGGCAACCTAAATCTGGAACATACGGCACATTAAGGTGATCTTCTTTAGTAAATACTGACGAGAAAAATTTGTTGAACTCGTGCGAGCATTGCTCATCTGTTAGTGGTGTGTTGTAGTCATTGAAAAGACAGATTTGTCGCGATTCATTTCCAGGAGATATGGTTTGCCAGAACTTTCGTGGGTTTGACTGCAGGAGGGAGGATAGGTCATGTGAGTAGTACTTGTTTTTGGCGGAACTTATAGCCGATGAATATTCTTTCAGGCATGTATTGTACCTTTCTCAGGAAGGCGCGCTGGATGAAGGTCTGGCTGCAGTATAGAACCGCTTCTTTTTATTTCGCAGTTTGCGCAGTGATGAACTGAACCAAAGATTTTTGTTATCGTGAGTAATAGAGATGAGAGGCACATACCTGTCCACCAACTCTGACATTTTGTTCTTAAATGCAAGCCAATTTTCAGCCACAGACTGAAGAGAGAAAGATTGTATAAAAGACTGATGAAGAACGCCGCTACTTCATTGTTCATGCATATGTAGTCCGCTCTATGGTGGTTACGAGTGAACTTCGTAGCCATGCAACCTATGTTTGGTACCGGTTTGTGGATGGTGATTTGCAGGAGATTGTGGTCACTAAAACCGTCACAGTATTCGATTGTGCCTATCGTATCAGGGGCTGTGGCTAGCACCAAATCTACAACCTTAGTACCACGTGTGGGTCTGTTTACCACTTGTGGAAAGTTGAAATCCAACGAAAGGTTAATGAAATCATTTGAAGTTTGGTAGGGTGATGATAAAGTGGGCCAGTCGATATTGGGTAAGTTAAAGTCACCAAAAAAGTACACGTGATCCGTAGGACATCCCTTGATTGCGGCCGAGATGCTCTTTCGCAAATCATCTTGGAATAGCGGACTAGCATCGGGTGGACGATAGCAAACGCCTATTAGTATGTTCTTGGTGTGAGCCCTACATGCTGCTCATACTAGTTCAAGATCAGAGAACGTATCAATTATGAATGATGCAATGTCGTTCTTAATGGCTAGCAGTACCCCTCCACCGCTCCTTTGTGTGCGGTCACGCCTATAAATGGTGTAGTTCTTATCAAACAGCAATTCCTTGTCCCTGATATTAGGGCACAAGCCAGTCTCTGTAAGTGCTAGGACCTTTGGACAGCTGTCCTCAAGGAAGGATGAAACTAGGTCGCATTTCGGTAGAAGACTTCTGATGTTAGTGAATAAAACTGATAGCAGAAAAGTGGAGGTGGGTTTCGATGGTTTACTACGACCACACTTATTATTTTTTTCTCTAGCTATCGTGAATATAAAACAACAGAGTTCGTGGAGGAGTCAAAAACGCATATCTCTCTATCAATTCGGAGCTTATCAACCGATAATCTATAAGGTATAGCCTTTCCCGTTGCTTATTCCAGCAATTTCCTTTTTGCTTGACGTGTTGAGGGTGAAAAGTCTTCGCTTATTCCAAATTTGGACCCTTTAAGTTTGCGGGTGGAAGCCAGAATATTTTGCTTGTCCTTGAAGGCGGTCAATTTTGCTATTATAGGCCGACATTTGTTTGAAGCAAAGCGACCTGATCTATGTACCCTATGAAATTGTGAACCAGTCATTGTGATGTCAAGATTTTTGGAACAGAAAGATATGATCTTTAGTTCAGTTGCCGTCCAATCTTCCCTCTCATCATCTTCAATGCCAAAAAAAGTATATTGAAACGTCGCATTTTATTTTCGGTATCATCGCACCGCGACGTTATTATTTTTAGTTGATTGACGATGTCAGAAACATTTGAAGCGCTTGTTTAACTAGGATCGACCGGAGAGTAGGCCGCTTCCAGTGTCCCGACCTTTTCATTTAAACTTTTGATTTCAAGGTCAGTCGCAGCCTGTTTTTCCTTTACGCCCTGAAGTTACCACCGTATAGCGCTCTGACCTTCCTTGACTCTGCGAACTTATTCCAGAACCGAAGCCATGGAGCGCGACAGATCGGCAATAGCGAGACCTGGGTTCTGATTTACGTCTCCAGCGACTAAATGTAGCAGATCAACTATACTAGAATACATTAAGGCAGGAAGGAACAACAATTCTTTAGTGACGTCAAAAACATGAGGTGGCAACGACATCACCCTACACCTTCTGTGCTTCCGGTGCTGTCCAGTATGACGGCTATAAGATATCGAAAATTTGCACTCAGGGCTGACACCATGGAATCAGTAACACCATGCACTGAATTTAGACATTTGAGATAAAGATGGAAATCCGGCTGGTGTCATACTGGACAACTAGAAGTCATGCTAACAAGACTGCGATGCCGTGTGCCCCCTTTGAATCTATATTCACAGAGGGCTGGTCTGGGAATATCTCCCCTATGCAGCTTTTGTTCCGATCTGGAATCAATAGACCATTATTTTTTGTCATGTAGCCGTTCCGGTCTATTAAAAAAAAAAACGTCTCCTTGTCATCCCATTCACGAACCTTGGGCTGCCCTTCCCCATTGAGAATATACTCTCCTATGGTGCTTCGGTTGTGGGCTACAGCTACAGGAATGACTTTAATCCCGTTTGCAGTTATCTTCGTGAAACAAAACCAAAGGGCCTCTAAGTTCTAAATTTCATATTTGTTATTATAATATTATAAGGCAAATTCTAAACATCAATTTTTAAACGTGTTCAAAATTACTGCAATTTCAATATGAGATATATATTATTCTGTTTGGTTGAAATGGCAAAAAAAATATTGCCCTCTTTCTGTATTTACGTGTGCTTATCCTCGTTCTGTTAGGATTAGGTATCATTCGAAAGGCCTCAAATTTCCTATCCTCAATTTTGAACCAATCCGCCTGAGTGGGCAAGAGCCACAGTGGAGGCATCATCATCACCATCATCATCATAATCATCGTAACGCACCAGTTACCCAGCGCTCAGTTTCTAAAAAGCCACGAGCACCAAGGTCAACTGAAAAGGAATCGCCATTAGCATCTTGCTTGTTGGCTGCAAAGGTTCGAAGACCTCCTGCGAGTGAACCGTGTCTGGTGTACGTGAAGCGTTCAGTAAGTTGAGCTTCAGCAGCAGCAGCTCTGATGGTACCAGTATAAGCGCCTTGTCCATAGACGACAGGGCCCGCGAAATCCGCGATGTTTGGGCCTCCAACCTCAAGGAAGAGTTCTACACCATCAGGTGCCTGGTCAAGAGGTACAGCTATATCGCAATGAATGCTGAGTTCTCTGGCGTCGTAACGCAGCCCGTTGGAATATTCCGAAGCCTCACCGACTAATAAGACCAAATGTGAGTTTCAATGTGAACTTTCTCAAGATTATCCACCTGGGCATCAGATTTTTCGACGAGCATGGCAACAAGCCCGAACACATCTCTATCTGGCAGTTCTCCTTCAAGTGTTGCTTGTCGAAAAACACGTTCGCGCAAGACTCGATTGACCTCCTTGTCCAGTCCGGTATAAATTTTCACAGGCATGAAGAGGAACGCATTGAACCGTTTGAGTTTGTCCAGTTACTCATAACTTCAGGATTGGTTCTATCAGACGAGTTTAAGTGGCTCACATTTCACACTGGCTACGACTTCGGCTACCTGTTGGAGATGCTTACCGGCGAAAACCTGCCTGTGGCTGAGACAGATTTTTTTGAGACGCTAAAACTTTATTTTCCTTGCATTTACGATATCATGTACCTAATGAAGAGTTGCGGAAGCCTCAGGAGAAGCCTGCAGGAAGTGTCTGGGCAGCTGCAGATCGAAAGAGTCGGATTACAACACCAAGCGGGAAGCGACAGCTTGCTTACGGGGGTGACCTTTTTCAAGATTCGAAAATTGTTTTTCCAAGACAACCTGGACGATTCACAGCTCTCTTGTTTCTTGCACAGCCTGGACACGTCTTACGGCACGTACGGTGAGCAAATGTTCGAAGTACGCACAAATGCACGCCATATTGCTCAAATGCTATCGAGGTCCCCCTTGGTCGTCTATTCGACACCGGTCTCCAGGAACGTCGTGACCTGAACTTCTTTAAAGCCTTGCCGCAACCGGACTCTTGTTTAACTTACATTTGCGTTTTGATTTTGGATTGACACCTTTTGAATTCTTGCATGTTCCATCAGCGGACTTTGATATAAGTTATGTTTTTCTAAACTTCTCCATATTGTTTTGTACGTTGCATGTCGTGACAAATCGAAAATACGTATCGTGTGTTTTTCATTGATGCGTAGTTTTTTATTCGAATTTGAACGCTGAAAACACTTAGCGGCAGTTCGAGTGATATTAAGCGCATGCATTAATTTGATCTTCGGCTTCAAGCTGCATTCTGGTTTTATCAACGATTATAACTTTTGTAATAGTATAGCTGGTCACAGAAGGGCAGCTCTTGGACTTTTTTTCCTTTTGTCATACGCAAAGGGATGGAGCGCTAGCACCGTGAGCCTTCAAGGTATCTAAGCGTTAACGATCTTTATGTCCAGGGTATGTACCTTAGTGTAGTATTTTGATACAGAAGATGTTAACCTTGACATCTGCAGTGTCTGCAAGAGTGAGGCTTGATTCTCAGCGTCAGCAAGCACTTCACTGGAATAAGGGGGAGGGAGGGCTTTCCCAGTAAGGCGCTAGATGGCGTAGCACGTAGAGCAAATTTAGAAATACAGTATACGCTACCTTTAGGTAGCAGCATATACATTAACTATATGCGAAATTTAAAAATTTGCAGTTGCCGTATATTACTATATCTTTTTGCTGAGCTTTTTGCTAACTCGTCATATCGTCAGTAATTCGCCGCTACTTGGCATCCCCATTACCAAGTACTGGAAGACTCCATTGTGCAAGTGCGAAGTGGGACACTCCCATAGTAGAGTACTGAGCTGTCTATATCGTTAACTCCTTTTTCTTAAACACTCATACAATCACAAACGCTACCACTAAAGAATTTTTGGTCTGGCGTCCGTTTCTTGAGTGGTAGCGTGCTCGAATGAGTGAAAGCGTGCGTTTGAATGAGTGGGCATTTCTAGGGACACCAAGTTGCGCTAAATTACAATATGTAGAAGCACTTTTCAGGAACCTGAGTTTCGCACTTTCCACGTGCCGCTCGTTCACAATTGGCCAAGTGCAGTCAATCGCAATATTGAGGTGCAATTAAGGCAACTTGTCGACCATTTGTTTATGGGTACCGCTGCTCTGGTATTGTAAGCTCGCTTTTTTCACGCTGATTCTGTATAAAAAGAATCGTATTTTAAATGAAAGTTCAGCAGCCCTTCTGTTATGAGGCTCATTAGGCTTTGCATATAGAGTTGAACGTGATAGCGATATCTTGTCCCAAGTGCATTCTTTGTGCACTTAGTGCATGAAATATTTTTGAACTTGCTGTGCAGCACTAGGTTGCCTTAGTGAAATGGGCGCAGCATGTGTGCCTTTTGTAGTCGGTGACTGGTTTTGAACCACGAAGTCTTGATAATCATATGTTGTGACGCCCGATGGCAATGCACGCTTCTACCACACATTATAACGGCAATATTAACGAGATAGCGCTAACGAGCTTGTTTCGCAGAAATTCTGGCGTCAATATCAGGGTCAGCGTCGTTGTTTGTGAGTGAAAAATCATCTTATGCATCAATGAAATGTCGGGAACTATGCAAATTAGCTAAATGATAATAAAATCCTGATTGAGAGTGGGGACTGAATTAAAATTGTTGGGTCCGAGGGGTGATTGAACCCGGGTTGTTTGCGTGGCAAGTACATGTTCTACCACACAGTCACGTACGTGTCTGCTTGTGAATACAGTGAAAACAATTTCTTCTGCTTGGAAATGAAGTGAAAGTAGGTTTGATGCTTTAGAAACACACGCGTCCAGGACTCACAATGCAACATAAACATAAAGTATTGCAGTAATAATGCTTGGTAGAAGCACCCATTGCCAGTGCGCCTCAGAACATGTGATTATTATGATAGCTTCATGGTTTAAAGCAGGACAACCACTACAGAAGGCACACACGCTACTGCGTCTATTCCCTAAAGGTCATGTAGTAGGTACTGAGCAAGTCGAAAATCTTTCATGCACCTATAGTGTTTGAAGTACACGTTATGAAGAGGATATTATTATCGCTTTTAACTCCTAAAGGCGAAGCTTTAGGGTCTCCAACGTTTTTAATTTTGTATTTGGAAGCATGTATACACAGAACGCGTGTGCTTGTAAAGCATGTAAGTTACTTTCACTGATTTTCTAAACAGGGGAAATTATTTTCAATCTTTTCACAAGCAGACGCGTGGCTGTGACGTAGAACACCTTTTGCCATGCGAAAGACTCGAGCTCGATCCCCGTTCAGACCCAGAATTTCCAAATATGGATCATATTATGATCGAGCTCAATTCGGTGGTCGGCGTGACCACCCTTACTATGCATGCACGTGCTCTTTTTTCTCCTTTACCTCTCCACGCGTGCTAATACGGACTACTTCGCGTAGTGCTACACGTGCCGAAGCTCTGCCTCCGTAGCTTTCACTTCAGGGCCAAGAAAAGTTGTAGCCGAGTGTAGTGTGCACACGAGAAGATTGGCTCCTGCTTTCCAGATTGTATTACTGTGAAAACCACTGATATTTTCCGAGTTTTCTATTTGATCGTGTGCCTAAGCTTTCGAGGAATTAGTAGAGAATACCTTTGTTCTGGTGAGTTGACGTTTAAACAATTTTTGGGACATATTTGCACAAAATTACCACCGAAGAATTTCAGCCTAACTTCTGGAGGCGATTGCTGCCGATGCACCGGCCCGGTGCTACGTGACTCACGCTCTCCGCATTCAAGGAGCGGCCACTGACGATGGAATACCAAGTTGATGGAGAAGACATCTCTCCAGAGGATTGCCCGGGTTAGATGGGTTGGAACGAAGTCGAAGTGAGACGCTCAAGGAATGAGCTTACCGCGGTTAATGTTACCGTGGCAAAGGGTTCGACTAAGGCTGCCGTTTGGGGAGATACTCGAACCAGTCGTAGTAGAAATGACACCGAGCACAAGATCGCGCAAGGGGGACGCATGTGGGCTCTCTCCAAGGACTTTAGCGAAATTGTGCTACTACCCCGTGGAGGTTTAGACATCTCGAGAATTGGTGCTGTAGCCGTGGCTGATGGAATAGTACAGGCGGCAATGCGGGAAAAAAGGCCATACGGGACATAATCTAATCAAACTTCAAAGAGAATATTATAGTGGAAAGCACTCCGGACAAAGACAGAGATTCAAGATAGGTCAAGAAAATTGACATTAGAGGCAAATTTTTCGAGGTTAGCACGTAGGCCACGGTACCCCACGACACTTCTAAAGGAGCAATTTCAGGGATCCTCGTAAGCAATATCCAGGACATTGTGGCGCGAAAGATTGTGAATTCGAAAGACCCGCTGGTTCTGCAGGCCCAGAGAAAAAAAGACCCTGGGACAATCATCATTGCGTTAGAAAGATAAAAAGTGCCGAGATAAGTGAGATATGGTCCCTCACTTTCAGTTCTTCCTTTAGCGCGAGCACATCGACATTTGTTTGGTCTTTAAAAAGCTGGGACATTAGTCTGACGTCTGTCTGAACCCTACTGAAACCATCTGCAATTCTTTTCGAGATCAAGAACCCAGATAAGGTTCACCAGTGCAATTATAGATGCACGCTGTGTGACGGTCACCACCCCAAGTCAGACAAAGATTGCAAGAACGGGTTCTTAGTGCCATACGTCATTAGACGCAGACGTTGAGAAAGGTGGTGAGCAGCCGCGGAAGCGTGTGATGCATCAATAGAATCGAGTCCAGACTTCAATGACAAGCAGCTGTTCCCAGCTGTCGAGACTCAAAGCATCTAGACTACACACGAAGAGAAAGGCCTCCTGGTGAGCCCTGCACGCGGTGGTTGGGCAGCGTCTGCGGGGAAACCTTGCTGTCGCGCAAGACTGCAATTGGCTCAGCAGGGACATTCTGAGCCAGCAGGTCTACTGCCAGGCGTAGTCCCGCCAGCTCCGCTGCTGTCAAGCTCACCGGGAAGGGTAGTAGGCACTGCTTGCTAACGGCCCGGGGATGGGATGACAGAAGCAGCCGCTGCGGTTCCTAATGGCATGACGGATTCGTCGGTGAATACTTGGAGGCGGCCTGCCATTTGCTCCTGGAGCTTGGAGATGGCGGCCTGTTGCTTGGCTTCAAAATACGTTTGGTGATTGGTTGATGCATCCAAGGAGAGGTGGACCTCTGGTGTCCGGTGACGGGGCGGGGCCACCGGGAGATGCGGTTCTGGAACCATCTGGTGGCAGAGTGCGCAGAGAGTGCCAATGCGTGATCTCGGCTAACTGTGAAGGCGCTCCATGAAGGTCTTGTCGTCGGTGGAATGATGAAGGCGGTCCATGTTCCCCTGCGCACGCTGGAGCATGCACAAGGACAGACACCACTCTCAGGCCTCGGCCAGGGTCGCTGCCGCGGGGAATATATGGGGAGACCCAGGATGGCCCCCACTGCTCTCCTGGGATGTCCTTCCAGGTACATTCTCCTGGCAGGTGTCAAGGCCACCAGCGGGTAGGCGCAACATACCGAGGACGCCAAAACCTGGATAAGCCATAGTGCTAACTTGGTGGAGCAACCGCGGCCACGCTCTTGGAGCTTGCTGATGGCCTCCTGGACACGTTGGATCTCTGTGCTGGCGAGCTTGGCAGCTGGGGTCCATGTGAGCCGGTGGTCGACGGCGAAGCTCTGGTGCCTCACAGTCAGCTTCCAAGGGGGCAGTGTTTGCCGGATCTCAGATGTTTCACGTAGCGTCGTGCTGCCGCCAGCGGATGGATCAGCAAGGCTTCGGTCTTGGTGGCGGAGACCATGAGTCCGATGCCTTCACAAGTAGGCAATCACTGCGTCCAGGGTCACCCGCAACGATCTCCTGATAGATGGAGGTGTCATTTTTAAATGCGAATGCATTTATTACTCAGCTGTTTAAAAGCATCCTGCGTTGTGCGTGGCAAACGACACTTTCAGCTTTCACCCCCTCTTCCATAGCAGCAGCTGCGGGCGCGTGCTTAACCTCTCCTCTAGCAACCAAGCACGTGGTGCGAGAGAGTGTAGGAGAGAGCAGATGCAGTGCTTCTTAAGCCTAAATTTTAATCACACAGTGTCCTAAATAGCCGCTTGCAAGATTACCTTGCAAACGTGGAAACAAATAATGTATAAGCCACTGATGCTTCAGTAATATATGAGAAGGCAGGAGTAGGTATTTACTCTTCTCCACTCGACAGGTCGTTTTCAGTAAGACTACCAGACTTTACACCTGTTTTTGAAGCTGAACTTTTGGCAATTGTTCTAGCACTACGAAAAGTAACTTTGTACACCCACACTGCTATAATAATTTTAGACCCCCTGTCCGTATGTACGTCACTGACAGTTTCATCTCAATCAGATGCGTTAAGGACATTCCTTACGCCAATTCATCCACAGCTTAAGCTCCTAAAATTATTATTGGTACCTGGACATTGCGGGTTAGAGTTAAATGAAATGGCGGGCTCATTAGCTGGAATGGCATTATTCACAATACCTTATAGGCTCCTAGTTGGAGCATTGTGTAAGGGGGGCGATACATGGTAAAACATGACTTGAGACAAATATAAAAAGATGAAATCAAGATGGCACAATATGGAAAGTGCACTGTGATCTAAACGACTGCCAGAAAAGCAATAGAGTAACACCCCAGTAGAAAAACTAAACAAAGGAAGAGCGTGCACGAAACGCGAACTTTATTACCATGAACAGTTAGTGATTGTAAAATAAAGAAAATGTTGGCAGCCTTTACAATACTACAATGCAACATTATACAACGTTAAACAATTTTATACATAAGATAACACATCTAGAGAGAATGAACAAGAAATAACTACGCACGCATGAAATGTTCGAGTAGGCGGTAGTGAAAGGCTTTGCGATTTGTGATCGAATTGATATCACTAGGTAGATCATTCCAAAGCTGGATGGCGTGTGGCTGCGCAGAACAAGTAAACGCCTTTGTGTTGCCGAATATGCGCTCGAAACTGCCACGAATATGGAGCTGCCTAGACATGCGCAGTGGGGTTTTCAAAGGGAGAGAATGAGGCCTGGTGTTTTGAAGGTATCCATGAGGCAGACATAAAAGGGAAACACACCGGCGAACCTAAAGAGGGTGCAGCGAAAGTTAGAGATTTATTTTAGTGATACTAGATTTTCGTTCGTAATTTCCGGTAATAAAACGAGCGGAACGGTTTTCAACAAGCTCTAAGGTGGTATTTAAGTAGTCTTGATAAGGGGACCAAATAGATGAGGCGAATTCTAACTGTGGGCGAATGAAGGTAAGGTACGCTAACTTGCGAATGTTAGGTGGTGATTTACGGAGGTTACGACGAGTGTATCCAAGCGTTTGAGATGCTTTAGCACAGAGAGCGGTAATGTGAGGGTGCCATGAAAATTGTGAGTCAAGATTATCCCTAGGTACTTAAATGACTGAACACGAGATATGACAGAGTTGTTAATGACGTAGGAAAAATCAGAGTTCGATTGTTTGCGGGTGAAAGAAATGAGTTTACATAGTCCGGAGTTCAATACCATGAGCCATTTTCGACACCACATATTTATAAGGTTAATTTCACTTTGCAGGATGTGGTATTTCTCGGGAGATGTCATTTTTCTATAAATGATACAGTCATCGGCGAAAAATCCAATACTTGAGGAAATATTGTTGGGCAGGTCATTAATGTAATCAAGGAAGAGTAAAGGGCCTAGAACGCTACCTTGAGGGACTCCGGAAGTTACATCAGCTAAGGGAGAAACACAGTTATTATTTACGGTGAATTCTTGGCGAGATGATAAGAAATTTCTAATCCAAGATAAGCTAGCAGAGTCCAGTCCAAGGGAATTTAATTTGGAAAACAAACGACCATGGGCGACCCGGTCAAAAGCTTTGGAAAATTCAAGAAAAATGCTATCGGTTTGTAGATTGTTGTCCACGTTAAAGTGCAAGTCAGTAGTAAGTTCAAACAATTGCGTATCACTTGACATATTTTTACGAAATCCATCTTGATTTACGAAAAAGAAATTATTAGTCCCCAAGTGGTGGTAGATGTGTGATGCAATTATGTGCTCTAGCATTTTACAGGAAATGCAAGTTAGGGAGATGGGGCCGTAGTTGTCTGGTTGAAATTTCTTTTCAGCTTTGAATACCGGAATAACCCTGGCAATATTCCAGTCTTTAGGTAATTGTCCAGTCGCCAGTGATTGATTAAATATTATGCATAGTATTTCGCTAGAAAGCGGTAGGGTATTTTTCAATATCTTAGCGTTTAAATTATCTACACCCGCCGATGTTGATAGTTTAAGGTTATTTATGAGACACGCAACTCCATCCTCAGTGACCGTTATTGGTGTCATGTAAGGGCAACCTAAATCTGGAACATAAGGCACATTAAGGTGATCTTCTTTAGTAAATACTGACGAGAAAAGTTTGTTGAACTCGTGCGAGCATTGCTCATCTCTTAGTGGTGTGTTGTAGTCATTGGAAAGACAGAGTTGTCGCGATTCATTTCCAGGAGATATGGTTTGCCAGAACTTTCGTGGGTTTGACTGCAGGAGGGAGGATAGGTCATGTGAGTAGTACTTGTTTTTGGCGGAACATATAGTCGATGAATATACTTTCAGGCATGTATTGTACCTTTCTCAGGAAGGCGCGCTGGATGAAGGTCTGGCTGCAGTGTAGAACCGCTTCTTTTTATTTCGCAGTTTGCGAAGTGATGAACTGAACCAGAGATTTTTGTTATCGTGAGCAATAGAGATGAGAGGCACATACCTGTCCACCAACTCTGACATTTTGTTCTTAAATGCAAGCCAATTTTCAGCCACAGACTGAAGAGAGAAAGATTGTATAAAAGACTGATGAAGAAGGCCGCTAATTCATTGTTCATGCCATGTAGTCCGCTCTATTGTAGTTACGAATGTTTGGTACCGGTTTGTGGATGGTGAGTTGCAGGAGATTGTGGTCAGTAAAACCGTCACAGTATTTGATTGTGCCTATCGTATCATGGCGGTGGTTAGCACCAAATCTAGAACATTAGTACCACGTGTGGGTCTGTTTACCACTTGTGAAAAGTTGAAATCCAACGAAAGGTTAATAAAATCAGTTGAAGTTTGGCAGGGTGATGATAAAGTGGGCCAGTCGATATTGGGTAAGTTAAAGTCACCAAAAAGGTACACGTGATCCGTAGGACATCCCTTGATTGCGGCCGAGATGCTCTTTCACAAATCATCTTGGAATAGCGGACTAGCATCGGGTGGACGATAGCAAACGCCTATTAGTATGTTCTTGGTGTGAGCCCTACATGCTGCTCATACTATTTCCAGATCAGAGAACGTATCAATTATGAATGATGCAATGTCGTTCTTAATGGCTAGCAGTACCCCTCCACCTCTCCTATGTGTGCGGTCACGCCTATAAATGGTGTAGTTCTTATCAAACAGCAATTGCTTGTCCCTGATAATAGGGCACAAGCCAGTCTCTGTAAGTGCTACGACCTTTGGACAGCTGTCCTCAAGGAAGGATGAAACTAGGTCGCATTTCGGTAGAAGACTTCTGATGTTAGTGAATAAAACTGATAGCAGAGAAGTGGAGGTGGGTTTCGATGGTTTACTACGACCACACTTATTCCTCTTTTTCTCTAGCTATCGTGAAGATAAACAACAGAGTTCGTGGAGGAGTCAAAAACGCATGTCTCTCTATCAATTCGGAGCTTATCAACCGATAATCTATAAGGTTTAGCCTTTCCCCTGGCTTATTCCAGCAATTTCCTTCTTGCTTGACGTGTTGAGGGTGAAAAGTCTTCGCTTATTCCAAATTTGGACCCTTTAAGTTTGCGGGTGGAAGCCAGAATATTTTGCTTGTCCTTGAAGGCGGTCAATTTTGCTATTATAGGCCGACATTTGTTTGAAGCAAAGCGACCTGATCTATGTACCCTATGAAATTGTGAACCAGTCATTGTGATGTCAAGATTTTTGGAACAGAAAGATATGATCTTTAGTTCAGTTGCCGTCCAATCTTCCTTCTCATCATCTTCAATGCCAAAAAAAGTATATTAAAACGTCGCATTTTATTTTCGGTATCATCGCACCGCGACGTTATTCTTTTTATTTGATTGACGATGTCAGAAACATTTGAAGCGCTTGTTTAACTAGGATCGACCGGAGAGTAGGCCGCTTCCAGTGTCCCGACCCTTTCATTTAAACTCTTGATTTCAAGGTCAGTCGCAACCTGTTTTTCCTTTACGCCCTGAAGTTACCACCGTATAGCGCTCTGACCTTCCTTGACTCTGCGAACGTATTCCAGAACCGAAGCCATGGAGCGCGACAGATCGGCAATAGCGAGACCTGGGTTCTGATTTACGTCTCCAGCGACTAAATGTAGCAGATCAACTATACTAGAATACATTAAGGCAGGAAGGAACAACAATTCTTTAGTGACGTCAAAAACATGAGGTGGGCACGACATCACCCTACACCTTCTGTGCTTCCGGTGCTGTCCAGTATGACGGCTATAAGATATCGAAAATTTGCACTCAGGGATGACACCATGGAATCAGTAACACCATGCACTGAATTTAGACATTTGAGATAAAGATGGAAATCCGGCTGGTGTCATACTGGACAACTAGAAGTCATGCTAACAAGACTGCGATGCCGTGTGCCCCCTTTGAATCTATATTCACAGAGGGCTGGTCTTGGAATATCTCCCCTATGCAGCTTTTGTTCCGATCTGGAATCAATGGACCATTATTTTTTGTCATGTAGCCGTTCCGGTCTATTAAAAAAAAACGTCTCCTTGTCATCCCATTCACGAACCTTGGGCTGCCCTTCCCCATTGAGAATATACTCTCCTATGGTGCTTCGGTTGTGGGCTACAGCTACAGGAATGACTTTAATCCCGTTTGCAGTTATCTTCGTGAAACAAAACCAATGGGCCTCTAAGTTCTAAATTGCATATTTGTTATTATAATATTATGAGGCAAATTCTAAACATCAATTTTTAAACGTGTTCAAAATTACTGCAATTTCAATATGAGATACATATTATTCTGTCTGGTTGAAATGGCAAAAAAATATTGCCCTCTTTCTGTATTTACGTGTGCTTATCCTCGTTCTGTTAGGATTAGGTATCATTCAAAAGGCCTCGAATTTCCTATCCTATATTTGGACCAATCCGCCTGAGTGGGCAAGAGCCACAGTGGAGGCATCATCATCACCATCATCATCATAATCATCGTAACGCACCAGTTACCCAGCGCTCAGTTTCTAAAAAGGCACGAGCACCAAGGTCAACTGAAAAGGAATCGCCATTAGCATCTTGTTTGTTGGCAGCAAAGGTTCGAAGACCCGCTGCGAGTGAACCGTGTCTGGTGTACGTGAAGCGTTCAGTAAGTTGAGCTTCAGTAGCAGCAGCTCTGATGGTACCAGTATAAGCGCCTTGTCCATAGACGACAGGGCCTGCGAAATCCGCGATGTTTGGGCCTCCAACCTCAAGGAAGAGTTCTACACCATCAGGTGCCTGGTCAAGAGGTACAGCTATATCGCAATGAATGCTGAGTTCTCTGGCGTCGTAACGCAGCCCGTTGGAATATTCCGAAGCCTCACCGACTAATAAGACCAAATGTGAGTTTCAATGTGAACTTTCTCAAGATTATCCACCTGGGCATCACATTTTTCGACGAGCATGGCAACAAGCCCGAACACATCTCTATCTGGCAGTTCTCCTTCAAGTGTTGCTTGTCGAAAGACACGTTCGCGCAAGACTCGATTGACCTCCTTGTCCAGTCCGGTATAAGTTTTCACAGGCATGAAGAGGAACGCATTGAACCGTTTGAGTTTGCCCAGTTACTCATAACTTCAGGATTGGTTCTATCTGACGAGTTTAAGTGGCTCACATTTCACAGTGGCTACGACTTCGGCTACCTGTTGGAGATGCTTACCGGCGAAAACCTGCCCGTGGCTGAGACAGATTTCTTTGAGACGCTAAAACTTTATTTTCCTTGAATTTACGATATCATGTACCTAATGAAGAGTTGCGGAAGCCTCAGGAGAAGCCTGCAGGAAGTGTCTGGGCAGCTGCAGATCGAAAGAGTCGGATTACAACACCAAGCGGGAAGCGACAGCTTGCTTACGGGGGTGACCTTTTTCAAGATTCGAAAATTGTTTTTTCAAGACAAGCTGGACGATTCACAGCTCTCCGGTTTCTTGCACAGCCTGGACACGTCTTACGGCACGTACGGTGAGCAAATGTTCGAAGTACGCACAAATGCACGCCATATTGCTCAAATGCTATCGAGGTCCCCCTTGGTCGTCTATTCGACACCGGTCTCCAGGAACGTCGTGACCTAAACTTCTTTAAAGCCTTGCCGCAACCGGACTCTTGTTTAACTTACATTTGCGTTTTGATTTTGGCTTGACACCTTTTGAATTCTTGCATGTTCCATCAGCGGACTTTTATATCAGTTATGTTTTTCTAAACTTCTCCATATTGTTTTGTACGTTGCATGTCGTGACACAGCGAATATACGTATCGTGTGTTTTTCATTGATGCGTAGTTTTTTATTCGAGTTTGAACGCTGAAAACACTTAGCGGCAGTTCGAGTGATATTAAGCGCATGCATTTAATTGATCTTCGGCTTCAAGCTGCATTCTGGTTTTATCAACGATTATAACTTTTGTAATAGTATAGCTGGTCACAGAAGGGCAGCTCTTGGACTTTTTTTCCTTTTGTCATACGCAAAGGGATGGAGCGCTAGCACCGTGAGCCTTCAAGGTATGTAAGCGTTAACGATCTTTATGTCCAGGGTATGTACCTTAGTGTAGTATTTTGATACAGAAGATGTTAACCTTGACATCTGCAGTGTCTGCAAGAGTGAGGCTTGATATTCAGCGTCAGCAAGCACTTCGCTGGAATAAGGGGGAGGGAGGGCTTTCCCAGTAAGGCGCTAGATGGCGTAGCACGTAGAGCAAATTTAGAAATACAGTATACGCTACCTTTAGGTAGCAGCATATACAGTAACTATATGCGAAATTTAAAAATTTGCAGTTGCCGTATCTTACTATATCTTTTTGCTGAGCTTTTTGCTAACTCGTCATATCGTCAGTAATTCGCCGCTACTTGGCATCCCCATTACCAAGTACAGGAAGACTCCATTGTGCAAGTGCGAAGTGGGACACTCCCATAGTAGAGTACTGAGCTGTCTATATCGTTAACTCCTTTTTCTTAAACACTCATACAATCACAAACGCTACCACTAAAGAAGTTTTGGTCTGGCGTCCGTTTCTTGAGTGGTAGCGTGCTCGAATGAGTGAAAGCGTGCGTTTGAATGAGTGGGCATTTCTAGGGACACCAAGTTGCGCTAAATTACAATATGTAGAAGCACTTTTCAGGAACCTGAGTTTCGCACTTTCCACGTGCCGCTCGTTCACAATTGGCCAAGTGCAGTCAATCGCAATATTGAGGTGCAATTAAGCCAACTTGTCGACCATTTGTTTATGGGTACCGCTGCTCTGGTATTGTAAGCTCGCTTTTTTCACGCTGATTCTGTATAAAAAGAATCGTATTTTAAATGAAAGTTCAGCAGCCCTTCTGTTATGAGGCTCATTAGGCTTTGCATATAGAGTTGAACGTGATAGCGATATCTTGTCCCAAGTGCATTCTTTGTGCACTTAGTGCATAAAATATTTTTGAACTTGCTGTGCAGCACTAGGTTGCCTTAGTGAAATGGGCGCAGCATGTGTGCCTTTTGTAGTCGGTGACTGGTTTTGAACCACGAAGTCTTGATAATCATATGTTGTGACGCCCGATGGCAATGCACGCTTCTACCACACATTATAACGGCAATATTAACGAGATAGCGCTAACGAGCTTGTTTCGCAGAAATTCCGGCGTCAATATCAGGGTCAGCGTCGTTGTTTGTGAGTGAAAAATCATCTTATGCATCAATGAAATGTCGGGAACTATGCAAATTAGCTAAATGATGATAAAATCCTGATTGAGAGTGGGGACCGAATTAAAATTGTTGGGTCCGAGGGGTGATTGAACCCGGGTTGTTTGCGTGGCAAGTACATGTTCTACCACACAGTCACGTACGTGTCTGCTTGTGAATACAGTGAAAACAATTTCTTCTGCTTGGAAATGAAGTGAAAGTAGGTTTGATGCTTTAGAAACACACGCGTCCAGGACTCACAATGCAACATAAACATAAAGTATTGCAGTAATAATGCTTGGTAGAAGCACCCATTGCCAGTGCGCCTCAGAACATGTGATTATTATGATAGCTTCATGGTTTAAAGCAGGACAACCACTACAGAAGGCACACACGCTACTGCGTCTATTCCCTAAAGGTCATGTAGTAGGTACTGAGCAAGTCGAAAATCTTTCATGCACCTATAGTGTTTGAAGTACACGTTATGAAGAGGATATTAGTATCGCTTTTAACTCCTAAAGGCGAAGCTTTAGGGTCTCCAACGTTTTTAATTTTGTATTTGGAAGCATGTATACAGAACGCGTGTGCTTGTAAAGCATGTAAGTTACTTTCACTGATTTTCTAAACAGGGGAAATTATTTTCAATCTTTTCACAAGCAGACGCGTGGCTGTGACGTAGAACACCTTTTGCCATGCGAACGACTCGAGCTCGATCCCCGTTCAGACCCAGAATTTCCAAATATGGATCATATTATGATCGAGCTCAATTCGGTGGTCGGCGTGACCACCCTTACTATGCATGCACGTGCTCTTTTTTCTCCTTTACCTCTCCACGCGTGCTAATACGGACTACTTCGCGTAGTGCTACACGTGCCGAAGCTCTGCCTCCGTAGCTTTCACTTCAGGGCCAAGAAAAGTTGTAGCCGAGTGTAGTGTGCACAAGAGAAGATTGGCTCCTGCTTTCCAGATTGTATTACTGTGAAAACCACTGATATTTTCCGAGTTTTCTATTTGATCGTGTGCCTAAGCTTTCGAGGAATTAGTAGACAATACCTTTGTTCTGGTGAGTTGATGTTTAACCAATTTTTGGGACATATTTGCACAAAATTTCCACTGAAGAATTTCAGCCTAACTTCTGGAGGCGATTGCTGCCGATGCACCGGCCCGGTGCTACGTGACTCAACGCTCTCCGCATTCAAGGAGCGGCCACTGACGATGGAATACCAAGTTGATGGAGAAGACATCTCTCCAGAGGATTGCCCGGGTTACATGGGTTGGAACGAAGTCGAAGTGAGACGCTCAAGGAATGAGCTTACCGCGGTTAACGTTCCCGTGGCAAAGGGTTCGACTAAGGCTGCCGTTTGGGGAGATACTCGAACCAGTCGTAGTAGAAATGACACCGAGCACAAGATCGCGCAAGGGGGACGCATGTGGGCTCTCTCCAAGGACTTTAGCGAAATTGTGCTACTACCCCGTGGAGGTTTAGACATCTCGAGAATTGGTGCTGTAGCCGTGGCTGATGGAATAGTACAGGCGGCAATGCGGGAAAAAAGGCCATACGGGACATAATCTAATCAAACTTCAAAGAGAATATTATAGTGGAAAGCACTCCGGACAAAGACAGAGATTCAAGATAGGTCAAGAAAATTGACATTAGAGGCAAATTTTTCGAGGTTAGCACGTAGGCCACGGTACCCCACGACACTTCTAAAGGAGCAATTTCAGGGATCCTCGTAAGCAATATCCAGGACATTGTGGCGCGAAAGATTGTGAATTCGAAAGACCCGCTGGTTCTGCAGGCCCAGAGAAAAAAAGACCCTGGGACAATCATCATTGCGTTAGAAAGATAAAAAGTGCCGAGATAAGTGAGATATGGTCCCTCACTTTCAGTTCTTCCTTTAGCGCGAGCACATCGACATTTGTTTGGTCTTTAAAAAGCTGGGACATTAGTCTGACGTCTGTCTGAACCCTACTGAAACCATCTGCAATTCTTTTCGAGATCAAGAACCCAGATAAGGTTCACCAGTGCAATTATAGATGCACGCTGTGCGACGGTCACCACCCCAAGTCAGACAAAGATTGCAAGAACGGGTTCTTAGTGCCATACGTCATTAGACGCAGACGTTGAGAAAGGTGGTGAGCAGCCGCGGAAGCGTGTGATGCATCAATAGAATCGAGTCCAGACTTCAATGACAAGCAGCTGTTCCCAGCTGTCGAGACTCAAAGCATCTAGACTACACACGAAGAGAAAGGCCTCCTGGTGAGCCCTGCACGCGGTGGTTGGGCAGCGTCTGCGGGGAAACCTTGCTGTCGCGCAAGACTGCAATTGGCTCAGCAGGGACATTCTGAGCCAGCAGGTCTACTGCAAGGCGTAGTCCCGCCAGCTCCGCTGCTGTCGAGCTCACCGGGAAGGGTAGTAGGCACTGCTTGCTAACGGCCCGGGGATGGGATGACAGAAGCAGCCGCTGCGGTTCCTAATGGCATGACGGATTCGTCGGTGAATACTTGGAGGCGGCCTGCCATTTGCTCCTGGAGCTTGGAGATGGCGGCCTGTTGCTTGGCTTCAAAATACGTTTGGTGATTGGTTGATGCATCCAAGGAGAGGTGGACCTCTGGTGTCCGGTGACGGGGCGGGGCCACCGGGAGATGCGGTTCTGGAACAATCTGGTGGCAGAGTGCGCAGAGAGTGCCAATGCGTGATCTCGGCTAACTGTGAAGGCGCTCCATGAAGGTCTTGCCGTCGGTGGAATGATGAAGGCGGTCCATGTTCCCCTGCGCACGCTGGAGCATGCACAAGGACAGACACCACTCTCGGGCCTCGGCCAGGGTCGCTGCCGCGGGGAATATATGGGGAGACCCAGGATGGCCCCCACTGCTCTCCTGGGATGTCCTTCCAGGTCCATTCTCCTGGCAGGTGTCAAGGCCACCAGCGGGTAGGCGCAACATACCGAGGACGCCAAAACCTGGATAAGCCATAGTGCTAACTTGGTGGAGCAACCGCGGCCACGCTGTTGGAGCTTGCTGATGGCCTCCTGGACACGTTGGATCTCTGTGCTGGCGAGCTTGGCAGCTGGGGTCCATGTGAGCCGGTGGTCGACGGCGAAGCTCTGGTGCCTCACAGTCAGCTTCCAAGGGGGCAGTGTTTGCCGGATCTCAGATGTTTCACGTAGCATCGTGCTGCCGCCAGCGGATGGATCAGCAAGGCTTCGGTCTTGGTGGCGGAGACCATGAGTCCGATGCCTTCACAAGTAGGCAATCACTGCGTCCAGGGTCACCCGCAGCGATCTCCTGATAGCTGGAGGTGTCATTTTTAAATGCGAATGCATTTATTACTCAGCTGTTAAAAAGCATCCTGCGTTGTGCGTGGCAAACGCCACTTTCAGCTTTCACCCCCTCTTCCATAGCAGCAGCTGCGGGCGCGAGCTTAACCTCTCCTCTAGCAACCAAGCACGTGGTGCGAGAGAGTGTAGGAGAGAGAGATGCAGTGCTTCTTAAGCCTAAATTTTAATCACACAGTGTCCTAAATAGCCGATTGCAAGATTACCTTGCAAACTTGGAAACAAATAATGTATAAGCCACTGATGCTTCAGTAATATATGAGAAGGCAGGAGTAGGTATTTACTCTTCTCCACTCGACAGGTCGTTTTCAGTAAGACTACCAGACTTTACACCTGTTTTTGAAGCTGAACTTTTGGCAATTGTTCTAGCACTACGAAAAGTAACTTTGTACACCCACACTGCTATAATAATTTTAGACCCCCTGTCCGTATGTACGTCACTGACAGTTTCATCTCAATCAGATGCGTTAAGGACATTCCTTACGCCAATTCATCCACAGCTTAAGCTCCTAAAATTATTATTGGTACCTGGACATTGCGGGTTAGAGTTAAATGAAATGGCGGGCTCATTAGCTGGAATGGCATTATTCACAATACCTTATAGGCTTCTAGTTGGAGCATTGTGTAAGGGGGGCGATACATGGTAAAACATGACTTGAGACAAATATAAAAAGATGAAATCAAGATGGCACAATATGGAAAGTGCACTGTGATCTAAACGACTGCCAGAAAAGCAATAGAGTAACACCCCAGTAGAAAAACTAAACAAAGGAAGAGCGTGCACGAAACGCGAACTTTATTACCATGAACAGTTAGTGATTGTAAAATAAAGAAAATTTTGGCAGCCTTTACAATACTACAATGCAACATAATACAACGTTAAACAATTTTATACATAAGATAACACATCTAGAGAGAATGAACAAGAAATAACTACGCACGCATGAAATGTTCGAGTAGGCGGTAGTGAAAGGCTTTGCGATTTGTGATCGAATTGATATCACTAGGTAGATCATTCCAAAGCTGGATGGCGTGTGGAAGCGCAGAACAAGTAAACGCCTTTGTGTTGCCGAATATGCGCTCGAAACTGCCACGATTATGGAGCTGCCTAGACATGCGCAGTGGTGTTTTCAAAGGGAGAGAATGAGGCCTGGTGTTTTGAAGGTATCCATGAGGCAGACATGAAAGGGAAACACACCGGCGAACCTAAAGAGGGTGCAGCGAAAGTTAGAGTTTTATTTTAGTGATACTAGATTTTCGTTCGTAATTTCCGGTAATAAAACGAGCGGCACGGTTTTCAACAAGCTCTAAGGTGGTATTTAAGTAGTCTTGATAAGGGGACCAAATAGATGAGGCGAATTCTAACTGTGGGCGAATGAAGGTAAGGTACGCTAACTTGCGAATGTTAGGTGGTGATTTACGGAGGTTACGACGAGTGTATCCAAGCGTTTGAGATGCTTTAGCACAGAGAGCGGTAATGTGAGGGTGCCATGAAAATTGTGAGTCAAGATTATCCCTAGGTACTTAAATGACTGAACACGAGATATGACAGAGTTGTTAATTACGTAGGAAAAATCAGAGTTCGATTGTTTGCGGGTGAAAGAAATGAGTTTACATAGTCCGGAGTTCAATACCATGAGCCATTTTCGACACCACATATTTATAAGGTTAATTTCACTTTGCAGGATGTGGTATTTCTCGGGAGATGTCATTTTTCTATAAATGATACAGTCATTGGCGAAAAATCCAATACTTGAGGAAATATTGTTGGGCAGGTCATTAATGTAATCAAGGAAGAGTAAAGGGCCTAGAACGCTACCTTGAGGGACTCCGGAAGTTACATCAGCTAAGGAAGAAACACAGTTATTATTTACGGTGAATTCTTGGCGAGATGATAAGAAATTTCTAATCCAAGATAAGCTAGCAGAGTCCAGTCCAAGGGAATTTAATTTGGAAAACAAACGACAATGGGCGACCCGGTCAAAAGCTTTGGAAAATTCAAGAAAAATGCTATCGGTTTGTAGATTGTTGTCCACGTTAAAGTGCAAGTCAGTAGTAAGTTCAAACAATTGCGTATCACATGACATATTTTTACGAAATCCATCTTGATTTACGAAAAAGAAATTATTAGTCCCCAAGTGGTGGTAGATGTGTGATGCAATTATGTGCTCTAGCATTTTACAGGAAATGCAAGTTAGGGAGATGGGGCCGTAGTTGTCTGGTTGAAATTTCTTTTCAGCTTTGAATACCGGAATAACCCTGGCAATATTCCAGTCTTTAGGTAATTGTCCAGTCGACAGTGATTGATTAAATATTATGCATAGTATTTCGCTAGAGAGCGGTAGGGTATTTTTCAATATCTTAGCGTTTAAATTATCTACACCCGCCGATTTTGATAGTTTAAGGTTATTTATGAGACACGCAACTCCATCCTCAGTGGCCGTTATTGGTGTCATGTAAGGGCAACCTAAATCTGGAACATAAGGCACATTAAGGTGATCTTCTTTAGTAAATACTGACGAGAAACGTTTGTTGAACTCGTGCGAGCATTGCTCATCTCTTAGTGGTGTGTTGTAGTCATTGGAAAGACAGAGTTGTCGCGATTCATTTCCAGGAGATATGGTTTGCCAGAACTTTCGTGGGTTTGACTGCAGGAGGGACGATAGGTCATGTCAGTAGTACTTGTTTTTGGCGGAACATATAGTCGATGAATATACTTTCAGGCATGTATTGTACCTTTCTCAGGAAGGCGCGCTGGATGAAGGTCTGGCTGCAGTGTAGAACCGCTTCTTTTTATTTCGCAGTTTGCGAAGTGATGAACTGAACCAGAGATTTTTGTTATCGTGAGAGATAGAGATGAGAGGCACATACCTGTCCACCAACTCTGGCATTTTGTTCTTAAATGCAAGCCAATTTTCAGCCACAGACTGAAGAGAGAAAGATTGTATAAAAGACTGATGAAGAAGGCCGCTAATTCATTGTTCATGCCATGTAGTCCGCTCTATTGTAGTTACGAATGAACTTCGTAGCCATGCAATCTATGTTTGGTACCGGTTTGTGGATGGTGAGTTGCAGGAGATTGTGGTCACTAAAACCGTCACAGTATTCGATTGTGCCTATCGTATCATGGCGGTGGTTAGCACCAAATCTAGAACATTAGTACCACGTGTGGGTCTGTTTACCACTTGTGAAAAGTTGAAATCCAACGAAAGGTTAATGAAATCAGTTGAAGTTTGGCAGGGTGATGATAAAGTGGGCCAGTCGATATTGGGTAAGTTAAAGTCACCAAAAAGGTACACGTGATCCGTAGGACTCCCTTGATTGCGGCCGAGATGCTCTTTCGCAAATCATCTTGGAATAGCGGACTAGCATCGGGTGGACGATAGCAAACGCCTATTAGTATGTTCTTGGTGTGAGCCCTACATGCTGCTCATACTATTTCCAGATCAGAGAACGTATCAATTATGAATGATGCAATGTCGTTCTTAATGGCTGGCAGTACCCCTCCACCTCTCCTATGTGTGCGGTCACGCCTATAAATGGTGTAGTTCTTATCAAACAGCAATTGCTTGTTCCTGATAATAGGGCACAAGCCAGTCTCTGTAAGTGCTACGACCTTTGAACAGCTGTCCTCAAGGAAGGATGAAACTAGGTCGCATTTCGGTAGAAGACTTCTGATGTTAGTGAATAAAACTGACAGCAGAGAAGTGGAGGTGGGTTTCGATGGTTTACTACGACCACACTTATTCCTCTTTTTCTCTAGCTATCGTGAAGATAAAACAACAGAGTTCGTGGAGGAGTCAAAAACGCATGTCTCTCTATCAATTCGGAGCTTATCTACCGATAATCTATAAGGTTTAGCCTTTCCCCTGGCTTCTTCCAGCAATTTCCTTCTTGATTGACGTGTTGAGGGTGAAAAGTCTTCGCTTATTCCAAATTTGGACCCTTTAAGTTTGCGGGTGGAAGCCAGAATATTTTGCTTGTCCTTGAAGACGGTCAATTTTGATATTATAGGCCGACATTTGTTTGAAGCAAAGCGACCTGATCTATGTACCCTATGAAATTGTGAACCAGTCATTGTGATGTCAAGATTTTTGGAACAGAAAGATATGATCTTTAGTTCAGTTGCCGTCCAATCTTCCTTCTCATCATCTTCAATGCCAAAAAAAGTATATTGAAACGTCGCATTTTATTTTCGGTATCATCGCACCGCGACGTTATTCTTTTTAGTTGATTGACGATGTCAGAAACATTTGAAGCGCTTGTTTAACTAGGATCGACCGGAGAGTAGGCCGCTTCCAGTGTCCCGACCCTTTCATTTAAACTCTCGATTTCAAGGTCAGTCGCAACCTGTTTTTCCTTTACGCCCTGAAGTTACCACCGTATACACTCTAAGCCAAAACGGAGCAACAGGGGTATAGGGGTTGCTCCTTTCAGGGAGCAATTGCATTGCCACTCCCATTACTCTCCTAAAAGGAGTAACTGCAGAGGGAGGAACCGTTGCTCTCCTTTCAGTTCCTCCTTCGGGGGATGAACAGTTACTCTCTCCAGTTCCTCCCTGCAGACCAACAGTTACTCCCACCAGTTGCTCCCTGCCGACCAACCATTACTCCCACCAGTTGCTCTTCTAAGAGCAACAGTTACTCTTTACCGTTCCTCCCACGTGTTCGCAGTTACTCTCTGAAAACCAACTGCACATGCTTCCAGTTACTCCTTGGGGAAATGAGTATTTATCTCGAGTATGCTTGTCACACGCTTAACACATGGCGAGAGCTCCTTGGAAGAGCACTGCTTGGGTGCTTCTAACACAAAAAGTGGACAATATTGAAAGGAAAATAAATGCTTTATTGTTCTTTTTATGAGGCGACGTGTGACCACACGTAAAAGTAGACTTCGCCACACTACAGCCAGCACTAAACAAACACAATACATCAAAGGTTTTCTGCGTCATCCGTGGATAAACAATCTTGAATTTCTAGCATAGGGCAGTCTGTGTCATCATTGGTGAGAGAAGGGCAACTTCTCCAATTCTGAAGAACTCAAGTTTCGCAGCTGTTGTTTCCATCAGGCTAGCCCAGCGGAACGTCACCGCAGGCATATGTGAAGCATCTCATTGCTGCAAGAAAAAAAATAGAAATGTGAGGTTAAACATGCCAGAATCAATTCATAACAATGAGTCACACACACTGCAGCAGCGCTTACATTCTAGGATGTCTACTGCAAAACTAAATGTGAAAAAAGGAAGGTTCGGCCAAACGTTACTTGGCAAGCCATATAAATGCTGATGTGATAGACGCTCTTCACATGATGTCTCAGACAGCAATATTCTGGAAGAAAATGTGCAGCACCTCAACAAGGCATATTTGTAGCAGTTAAAGATACCCTTAGGTTCAGCTAACTTGTTTCCTATACACAGCTGAGTGACATTTCTATGAGCCCATTCACCAATGGGCATTCTAAGTGTGGTCATGTGTGTGGCAAATAACACGTACTGTCCGCTCATGTTAAAATACTTATTTAGCTCGTGCACATAGATGCTCTCGATTCTACTGTTCTATCATACGCTGCTGCGTCTTGAATTGTGCAATACCTGTAGGCACAAGCCAAGCAGGCAAAGCCTGCTTGAAAGCAACCATTTGCAAAGGCTACATGATAATCTTCAGTATATTTCTTTGTACCTGACGCAAACGGCTCGACAAAAGCTATAGACAAAAAATTTAGACCGTGCTACCTTGAAAAAATTTTTTAAATTTAGTAAACTAGGGTGCATTTGTTCACTCGGTTGTCGAGGAAGCAATATATCTTAAGGCATGCACAGATATTCTGATTCTTTGTTTGACAGTGTCACAGATAGGTTGCCAATACATATATATTTGAGAGCAACAAGATGTGATGCTTCTATTAGTTCAACGTCTTGTTGGTTCACAGCCAAACAGGTTACTGCTTGTTAGACAAATTGGAATAAGCACACCGTGGTTTCCAAAAAAAAGCATTATTAGAAGTTATCTCCCGGTGTGAATGTCTGCCTATTCATTTTGTACTGCCTTCTACATGTGCCACAAAGACATTTGTTGAGGATGTGCTACCAGTCAAGCCAAGATCGCATACTTGGTGAATGTGATGGAAATACAAACATTAGAAACACTGCCACCTCTAGTAAGAGCATAACACTTCATTATCTTGGACTAGCAAAGAGGTGCACAAGAAAGTTAAGCCCACTCTTGCGGAACTTTGAACGCGAATATTTCAGAGTGGGGGAGGTCAACATGCTGTGGCACTTTTAAACCCTCGAAACATCTGCAGAAAACAGGGTAAAGGCAAGTCAAGAAACGCTGTTATGAAGGCCTGCGCATGGACAGCTTTGTGAATCTAGGCCCAAGTGTTATGCTTTGTGCAAGCCAAAATCCATGTAAATAGGGAAAGCATACTTTTAGCAGTACCAGCGTAAACAAATCTTGGCAGTTGGCTTTTTAGTACAAACAGCAATCCCTGCAATGAAAACATAAACATTTTATCTTAACGGTAACAGTGTGAGCACACACACGGGCCAGCGGAGCCATGTCGAATCGTCAGTGCCAGTGTAACCATGTGGCATGATGAACTATTCTCTGGCCAACACATGCACAGTTTGCCCCTAAAAAGCGATGCTTTCATATACGTAGTACAAAAAGTCTGCACTTACCAAAATTCACTTGCTTTCTGTACTTTAGCATCGTTGGGAGCATCTGCAGTATAACCAAATTTGTGTCATATCTCTGAAAAAAAAGTAAAAGGCATGCATCAAATATTGTTTAATTTGGTAGCAGTGAAGTGGGAATCAGCCTAATTATGTGCATGCGGCAAATCCCAAACGGTGTTATTGAGGTTGTCGAAATTTTCGTCGATCGGTATTAACGTCGATATGTGACTTCAACGGCATGCCAAGTTTTCACAGCGCATAAAGATTTCATGATGCAGAATAATGACAACGCTAACGAGAACATACAGCATTTATGATTGTCTTTTACAATATTCAGTTTTGCTAAGGTTTTGCATCTCTAAAGATATCTGAAAGATTTGGGTCATTCCTCCTCCAATTGTTCTGTCAATATGTAAACTGCTCGCTTGATGGTGCGCTTATAAAATAGTACGTTCAGCGCAGAGGTGAAGCAAGTGACGCAGTGATGTGGGCAGATTTTTTTTTTTTAGGCGTGCGGGGAGGGGGGGGGGGGGGTCCGCTTATCTGAATAGGCCGGGCAAGCGAATATGGTCGTCAATTTGGGCTCCCTACGCCCGGCCTAAAAAAATTCTGTGCGCAACCGCCTGGCTATGCCAGTGAAGTGATGCGACAATGATTTGTTCACTCACTGATTTACATACACTTTATAGCTCTAAAAAATGCGGCCCAAGGCCCCAACACTCAGCCGTTAACATTACATAAAGCCAATGGTAGAAAAGTGCCAGTATGAATGCAGCTACAACCCCGCCCCAATGTTTTTTCAAGCGAGGTAGTGTTGCGTAAATGAACTTTTAACTGCAAAAGTACACTGGCACTGCAGTGGTGACAGGGGAAGCAAGAGGGTATGCAGGCGGTAATAGAAATAATTTAGTCCGATACGGCAAGCAATGGATACGGCGAATAAGAGCAAATCATTTCTCTTTCAATAGCGCAACCACTCAACAATGTATTGTAAGAGCATTAAATCTTGCTGGAAATGCCACTCACCTGCACGCTGATGCATGCTCGGTCCTTTGTCCGACGAGCGAACAGGCTTGCAGATAGCTGAAGACGTGTTTACGATGTGTTTGTTCCACCCGGCAGCAAAATCCACAACTACTTCGCGCTCCATAAAGATAAATATACACTAACCTTCATCACGAAAAAGTAGAAACGCAAATCTGCGACACACACACACGATCAAAACATAGCTCACAAGCCCGCACGTCCATGTGCTCACCGACTACAGACCAAATGATTATGAGTAGCATGACCTACTACACTCCTGACCTGCCCAGAGAGCACCTCTTCCAGCGCCCACGTTCTAGTTCATACCTTCTGCCGCTAGGGCCGTCACCTACGAGCGGCGTGGCGCTAGGCAGCACCTGTTCGCTGTCGTCTGCTTCAGCCATCGCTGTGGCAGTGCAAATCGTTCTTATTGTGCATGAATTGTGTATGAATGTGTAAAATATGGCAAATAAAGCGATATGATTCCTCGTCAGAGTTGGCTGCATTCGTGTGGACCTTGATATCACTTTGAGGGATCTGCTTTTCATTGACAAACGAGTATAATGGCACATTTTCAGCATGTGTACGCGCCCCAACTGCGGGTGTCGCCCTTGGGCGCTATCAATCAAACATAACCACTAGTACAACAAAGGCGGTACTATTCCGCCCTAAAAATAAGTCTGTTAATGAAAACATACATTTCAAGTATGGCGATACTATTATTGAGTTAGTAAATTGTATAAAAATTCTTGGAGTTACATTTTCGAGCAATATGCTTTGAAACGATCGCATTTACAGTGTGCTGGGTCAGTTATCTCGCGTAGAGGGCACGGTGTACAGTGGCAAAACTGTTCTACTATACAAGGTAAAATTCTTACTTTATAAATGACTGTTCTGTTGGCATCTTGCTTATTGTTTCTTGGTATGAAGGACTACGACTAACACGCGCTTACAAAAACTGTACCTGATGCAAAAGACGTATATTAGAATAATTTTTTACTGGTCGTATGATGCTCGCAGAAGTGAATTGTTTCAACAGGCTGGAATACCACCCCTACATCGTCTCTACGATTTTAAGTTAGCATTGGTGGTCAGGCGTCAATTTCAAGAAAGTCGACATTATTTGTACGACCTCTCGAAACTGCAGCCAAATAATTTGTTCGAAACATGACATAAAGAAACATGGAAAATAAAAACTTCGAGAACAAACTACTCCACAGATAGGTTGTTCTACACAGTTTCTACGTTAATTGATAAATATGTGAAAGCTGGCATAGATTTCTTACTCTGTACCCGAACTCAATTGCACGATATACACATGTATAGTTTTCAAGATTTCTTTGCAGTTGCTACATTGTTATCATGGTTGCTATTTTTATTTTTAGAATTTGAACTTGATATTTTTGTAATTGTTGCTTAGATAACATTGCTAACTGTTTGCCAGTGCTGTCGTGCTAAAGGCGTCTGTGGGCCTATGTCAAGCTGCCTCTTTCGAAGAGCAGCTTTTACCTGCCGCTGTCCTTCATCAAACTATTGATGAAAAATAAAACATTATTATTATTATTATTATTATTATTATTATTATTATTATTATTATTATTATTATTATTAACTATGCTCGACAAGATGATGATAATGATGACGATAAAAACTTTATTGGGGTCGCAATGTGTTGCCCTCGATAGGCACATCACTGCCTTTACCATATCGTCTCATCGCACGGACATATAAAATCATAGAAACGCGCATCGGCCAGCGCTCCCCGTTCCAGCAGACAAACTCCCGTAGCGAAATTTGACGCACAATTTTTGTTGTGTAGGTCACAGTAAGAGTTAAAGCTTCAATTCCTGTGTCTCTCCTTGATATGCGTCCGTGGGCGTATGTGCATTATTCTCTTCTATCAATTGACTACAAGTGTAACACCTGTCCAGGGCGAGTGTCCAAGGTAAGTGCTCAACAGGGGCACTGCGTTTCACCTGACGCGTCCTAAACAACCTAAAATCAGTTTGATATTCTATTACCAATGAGTACATTATTAGTCAAAAGCTTTATGAATACTAAATTGAAGTTTTTTTAGGCTGGAATGGCAAAAACAACCATGCAGCAAGACATTTCTACGCAAATATACAGCTTTAGAAGTCAATCAACCAGTATAGCCTAACTACTAAAATGTAACACATAGCACACGTTAGCCTTTTCAGCAAAAAACAATCACACGTATAGGCAGTTTGTCACAGAAGCAGACGCATGGTATCAGTCCGTCGCCCTCCTGCCGGCCGCACAGTAGCAGACGAACAGGTTATAGGTAGCGCCACCTACGGCGAGCGATTGAACGAGAGCGGGGACACGCGCTCCCATAGGAACCCCGCTATCTGAACAGGTCAGGAGTGTAGTAGGTCATGATGAGTAGTGCGAACGCGAACCTAGTTGCGCCGAAAAAAAAAACGTCGAGCAGTGGCAGCACAGGCGTCAGCGCAATGATTTCAGTGTGTTCTCCTAATACAATTATAAAAAAAACTGAGGTACACTAAAACCCATAAATAAACATAAAAAGTTGAGTATAATTTTTATTCAGTGCTAGTCAACATAAACACTGAATAAAAATTACTTTGTAACTTACATCGTTTGCTACGCTAGCGCCACACTTGTCGTGCGGGCGCAGATGGCGCAGATTTGTCATTCTGCCCTCAAACTACACGGTGAAGCGTGCTACTAAGTGTATGGCTTATGAGAAGCGCGTCTGGGTCCGCTTTTTTTTTTCTTCTCCGATATATCTGGGTGGGGGGGGGGGGGGGCTCTTTATGCACGTGTTTCGGTGCTTGATCGACTTTGACGCCCTTACTTCGCGGACGAACGGCGTGTCTAGGCTATTTTTATCGTTGTTTTGCACGTGTTTCGGCGTTCGGTCCGCTTTGACGTGCCAACTCTCCATTCTGCTGCTGCGTGTGTTAGGTATTTGCCGTACTGTATTCTCAGGCCTTCTGTGTTCAGCCAGCACTGCTATCTTATTATCTACGGATGCTAAAATAAATCACTGTTTTGGTTTGGTGACGTTTGGCACACAGAACAAACAATAATCTGGCCCATGAATATCAATGTGGGCGGCATGCATATTTGTGTGCGGTGTCCTGCCGGGGAGTAACCGTTGCGTGACGAGAGCATTTACAGCGGTTCCTCCTTCCGTTGCTCCCTTACAAACTTAAGATGAATACAGTTGCTCCCCCATTCTCGAACAAGTCGGCCATCTTGTTCCGCTTGGTCTTTTCTGAGAGTAACAGTCGGTCTGAAGGAGTAAAAACAGCCGTTGCTCCCATTTCGGCCATTTTTGGCTTAGAGTGTAGCGCTCTGACCTTCCTTGACTCTGCGAACTTATTCCAGAACCGAAGCCATGGAGCGCGACAGATCGGCAATAGCGAGACCTGGGTTCTGATTTACGTCTCCAGCGACTAAATGTAGCAGATCAACTATACTAGAATACATTAAGGCAGGAAGGAACAACAATTCTTTAGTGACGTCAAAAACATGAGGTGGCAACGACATCACCCTACACCTTCTGTGCTTCCGGTGCTGTCCAGTATGACGGCTATAAGATATCGAAAATTTGCACTCAGGGCTGACACCATGGAATAAGTAACACCATGCACTGAATTTAGACATTTGAGATAAAGATGGAAATCCGGCTGGTGTCATACTGGACAACTAGAAGTCATGCTAACAAGACTGCGATGCCGTGTGCCCCCTTTGAATCTATATTCACAGAGGGCTGGTCTGGGAATATCTCCCCTATGCAGCTTTTGTTCCGATCTGGAATCAATAGACCATTATTTTTTGTCATGAAGCCGTTCCGGTCTATTTAAAAAAACGTCTCCTTGTCATCCCAATCACGAATGTTGGGCTGCCCTTCCTCATAGAGAATATACTCTCCTATGGTGCTTCGGTTGTGGGCTACAGCTACAGGAATGACTTTAATGCCGTTTGCAGTTATCTTCGTGAAACAAAACCAATGGGCCTCTAAATTCTAAATTGCATATTTGTTGCTATAATATAATTAGGCAAATTCTAAACATAATTTTTAACGTGTTCAAAATTACTGCAATTTCAATATGAGATATATATTGTTCTGTCTGGTTGAAATGGCAAAAAAAATATTGCCCTATTTCTGTATTTACGTGTGCTTATCCTCGTTCTGTTAGGGTTAGGTATCATTCGAAAGGCCTCAAATTTCCTATCCTCAATTTTGAACCAAACCGCCTGAGTGGGCAAGAGCCACAGTGGAGGCATCATCATCATAATCATCGCAACTCACCAGTTACCCAGCGCTCAGTTTCTAAAAAGGCACGAGCACCAAGGTCAACTGCAAAGGAATCGCCATTAGCATCTTGCTTGTTGGCTGCAAAGGTTCGAAGACCTCCTGCGAGTGAACCGTGTCTGGTGTACGTGAAGCGTTCAGTAAGTTGAGCTTCAGCAGCAGCAGCTCTGATGGTACCAGTATAAGCGCCTTGTCCATAGACGACAGGGCCTGCGAAATACGCGACGTTTGGGCCTCCAACGTCAAGGAAGAGTTCTACACCATCAGGTGCCTGGTCCAAAGGTACAGCTATATCGCAATGGATCCTGAGTTCTCTGGCGTCGTAAAGCAGCCCGTTGAAATATTCCGAAGCCTCATCGACTAATAAGACCAAATGTGAGTTTCAATGTGAACTTTCTCAAGATTATCCACCTGGGCATCAGATTTTTCGACGAGCATGGCAACAAGCACGAACACATCTCTATCTGGCAGTTCTCCTTCAAGTGTTGCTTGTCGAAAGACACGTTCGCGCAAGACTCGATTGACCTCCTTGTCCAGTCCGGTATAAATTTTCACAGGCATGAAGAGGAACGCATTGAACCGTTTGAGTTTGTCCAGTTACTCATAACTTCAGGATTGGTTCTATCAGACGAGTTTAAGTGGCTCACATTTCACACTGGCTACGACTTCGGCTACCTGTTGGAGATGCTTACCGGCGAAAACCTGCCTGTGGCTGAGACAGATTTTTTTGAGACGCTAAAACTTTATTTTCCTTGCATTTACGATATCATGTACCTAATGAAGAGTTGCGGAAGCCTCAGGAGAAGCCTGCAGGAAGTGTCTGGGCAGCTGCAGATTGAAAGAGTCGGATTACAACACCAAGCGGGAAGCGACAGCTTGCTTACGGGGGTGACTTTTTTCAAGATTCGAAAATTGTTTTTCCAAGACAAGCTGGACGATTCACAGCTCTCCGGTTTCTTGCACAGCCTGGACACGTCTTACGGCACGTACGGTGAGCAAATGTTCGAAGTACGCACAAATTCACGCCATAATGCTCAAATGCTATCGAGGTTCCCCCTGGTCGTCTATTCGACACCGGTCTCCAGGAACGTCGTGACCTGAACTTCTTTAAAGCCTTGCCGCAACCGGACTCATGTTTCACTTATATTTGCATTTTCATTTTGGATTGACACCTTTTGAATTCCTGCATGTTTCATCAGCGGACTTTTATATCAGTTATGTTTTTCTAAACTTCTCCATATTGTTTTGTACGTTGTATATCGTGCCACAGCGAATATACATATCGTGTGTTTTTCATTGATGCGTAGTTTTTTATTCGAGTTTGAACGCTGAAAACACTTAGCGGCAGTTCGAGTGATTGTAAGCGCATGCATTTAATTGATCTTCGGCTTCAAGCTGCATTCTGGTTTTATCAACGATTATAACTTTTGTAATAGTATAGCTAGTCACAGCGGGGCAGCTCTTGGACTTTTTTTCATTTTGTCATACGCAAAGGGATGGAGCGCTAGCACCGTGACCCTTCAAGGTATGTAAGCGTTAACGATCTTTATGTCCAGGGTATGTACCTTTGTGTAGTATTTTGTTACAGAAGATGTTAACCTTGACATCTGCAGTATCTGCAAGAGTGAGGCTTGATTCTCAGCGTTAGCACGCACAGCGCTGGAGTAAGGGGGAGGGGGGGGCTTTCCAAGTAAGGCGCTAGATGGCGTAGCATGTAGAGTAAATTTAGAAATACAGTATACGCTACGTTTAGGCAGCAGCATATACAGTAACTCTATGCGAAATTAAAAAATTTGCAGTTGCCGTATCTTACTATATCTTTTTGCTGAGATTTTTGCTAACTCGTCGTATCGTCAGTAATTCGCCGCTACTTGGCATCCCCAGTACCAAGTACAGGAAGACTCCATTGTGCAAGTGCGAAGCTGAGGGACACTCCCATAGTAGAGTACTGAGCTGTCTATATCGTTAACCCCTTTTTCTAAAACTCTCATACAATCACAAACGCTACCACTAAAGAATTTTTGGTCTGGCGTCCGTTTCTTGAGTGGTAGCGTGCTCGAATGAGTGAAAGCGTGCGTTTGAATGAGTGGGCATTTCTAGGGACACCAAGTTGCGCTAAATTACAATATGTAGAAGCACTTTTCAGGAACCTGAGTTTCGCACTTTCCACGTGGCTCTCTTTCACAATTGGCCAAGTGCAGTCAATCGCAATATTGAGCTGCAAATAAGCCAACTTGTCGACCATTTTTTTATGGGTACCGCTGCTCTGAGATTGTAAGCTCGCTTTTTTCACGCTGATTCTGTATAAAAAGAATCGTATTTTAAATGAAGGTTCAGCAGCGCTTCCGTTATGAGGCTCATTAGGCTTTGCATTTAGAGTTGAACGTGATAGCGATATCTTGTCCCAAGTGCATTCTTCGTGCACTTAGTGCATGAAATATTTTTGAACTTGCTGTGCAGCACTAAGTTGCCTTAATGAAATAGGCGCAGCATGTGGGCCTTTTGTAGTCGGTGACTGGTTTTGAACCACGAAGTCTTGATAATCACATGTTGTGAAGCAGATGGCAATTCACGTTTTTACCACACATTATAACGACAATATTAACGCGATAGCGATAACGAGCTTATTTCGCAGAAATTGTGGCGTCGATATCAGGGTCGGTGTCGTTGTTTGTGAGTGAAAAATCATCCTATGCATCCCTGAAATGTCGGAACTATGCAAATCAGCTAAATGGTAATAAAATCCTGGTTGAGAGTGGGGACCGAAATAAAATTGTTGCGTCCGAGGGTTGATTAAACCCGGGTTGTTTGGGTGGCACGTATATGTTCTACCACACAGCCACGTACGTGTCTGCTTGTGAATACAGTGAAAACAATTTCCTCTGCTTGGAAATAAAATGAAAGTAGGTTTCATGCTTTAGAAACACACGCGTCCAGGACTCACAATGCAACATAAAGTATTGCAGTAATAATGCTTGGTAGAAGCACCCATTGCCAGTGCGCCTCAGAACATGTGACTATTATGATAGTTTCATGGTTTAAACCAGGACGCCCACTACAAAAGGCACACACGCTACTGCGTCCATTTCCTAAAGGTCATGTAGTAGGTACTGAGCAAGTCGAAAATCTTTCAGGCAGCTATAGTGTTCGAAGTACACGTTATGAACCGGATATTAATATCGCTTTCAACTCCTAAAGGCGAAGCTTTAGGGTCTCCTACGTTTATAATTTTGTATTGGGAAGCATGTATACAGAACGCGTGTGCTTGTAAAGCATGTAAGTTACTTTCACTGATTTTCCAAACAGGGGAAATTATTTTCGCTCTCTTCACAAGCAGATGCGTGCCTGTGACGTAGAACACCCTTTGCCATGCGAACGACTCGAGCGCGATCCCCGTTCAGACCCAGAATTTCCAGATATGGATCATATTATGGTCGAGCTCAATTCGGTGGTCGGCGTGAGCTTGTTTCGCCGAAATTCCCCGAAGGGGCGCCTGCGCAAGTAGTCGTTTGGTGTGTAGCGACACCACGGACCCGAGCTAACGGGGGAGCTTTGACTCCCTCCCACGCCTAGCCGTTCGTGACTATGCCGTGTCCGGGGAAAAGGGGATCTTGGGGGTTGAGCCGACGCCGGGTGATTGGACCTTTAAGGCCCCCCGGCAGAGGCAACACACCCCTTTGGCCCCGGCTTCATGTAGACGGCACCCCTGGGCTAACCCACCTAGGGGAAACCGGCAGTCGCCTTTTCCTATATCTCTCCTCTCTCATCTTCGTCTTTATCTCTTATTTTTATCTATCCTGTCATCTCCTATCTTCCGTTTACTTCCAAATTTCCTGGCGGCAGGGGTTAACCTTGTATAGTTACCCAACATCTGGTAGTTATATCTGGTTATAGCGGCGATGTATGACTGGCGCATTCAAGTGATCTACCTTGTAACGTCCCCCTGTTGGGCCCGGTGGTGGGTGGTCACCATCGCCGCCGAACATGAAATGCACCACATGGCAAAATCTTTCCCCCTCCTCAATGATCGGTCCCTGAAAAGGAACCGCACCCATGAAAGCTCCAAACGAACCGGAAGCGATTGTGACTACCTCCCACGCTTTCTAGTCATACACTCTCTGGCAGATAATGTCTCTGACGCAGGACTCTCGGTTTTCCTGATAGCTAAAACCCTTGCTAACCTAATAGGCAAAAAGTGCGACGCAAAGAAACTGTCATCCGGTGATCTTCTTGTTGAAGTAAGCCAGAAACAGCATGCAAACACTCTCCTTAAACAGAAGCAGTTCGCCCACCTGGACGTGTCTATCACCCCCCATCGCAGTCTTAACACTGTGCAAGGCGTCATTTCACAACGTGATCTGATGCGAGAAACTGAAGCTGAGCTCCTTGAAGGCTTTCGAGAGCAAGGCCTAGTAGCCATCCGTCGGATAATCATCAGGCGAAACAATGAAGAAGTGGTGACGCCTCATATAGTACTAATATTTAACCGCTCCATCCTGCCAGAATCCGTGAAAGCTGTGTTCCTTCACTCCAAAGTCCGCTCTACATACCCAACTTTAGAAGGTGCTACAAAAGCTAGAAATACGGACATGGGTCGAACACCTTTCGCGGAAAACAAACATGTGCAAAATGTGGTGATCATGAGCACCCAACGGAGAGCTGTACTTCCACGCAAACAGAGTGCCCTATCTGTCACGGGCCGCACGCAGCGTATTCGTGGACATGTGAAATTTTCAAAAAGAAAAGGAAATCATCCAGATAAAAGTAGTGGAAAACATCACTATCTTTGAAGCCCGGAAGAAGGTGTCGCTCTTCTCCGGAAGAACAGACGCTGGCGCAGCGCGCCAGGGGGCCGGGTGGCGACTAGCAATAATGGGCACGCAGTACAGCTTTGCTGATGTGTGCACATCTCGGCCCCCTACCAAGCAGCCGATGGCTGCACCCACGTTCGAAGTCTCGCAGGTCCACCTCCATCAGACCTCGGAGACAAAACAGACAATCCAAACCCTGCAAGTCAACCTCCGTGAAAGCTCGGGGATGACGCAGACAACTGAGAGGGCACCTGTCCCTCTTGAGAAACCTCCGTCAGCCTCCGAGTGTTCACAGGGGGCAATGGATGTGACACCGGCGTCCTCAGTGTCTCCGATGCTCACGGAATCCATCCTAGTGAAGCGGAGGCCAACAGAACGCCTCAGAGGAAAGAAAGACCCTCCAGTCCAGGCGCCTGACAAACGTGGTGAAGTCTGAATAACCCTCCTACCCTTCTTCCTTCTTAAAAAATGGCTGCCGAGAGTATCATCTACTGGAACTGCCTAGGTCTACTGAAGAACCTGGATGACATTTATGAAATACTTCCGCAACACCAACCTAACATACTTTGCCGGCAGGAGACTCACTTAAACTCAACACACACTAACTTTCCAAGAAGATATGCGGTATACCGAAAGGACAGGCATGGCACTGCCCATTCATCCGGCGGTGTCGCCATCGTGGTGCAGAAAGCACTCCCGTCCCAAAACCTCACTCTGGTTACTGACTTAGAGGCAGTGGCAATACGAACTCTTTTCTTTGGACGAATGACAACTGCGTGCTCACTATATATCCCTCCAGACTACCACCTGTGTACAAAAGAGTTGGAAACTCTAGTCGACCAGCTCCCGCATTCATTCCTCTTGGTTGGAGATTTTAATGCACACAACCCCCTATGGGGATGCAGAACAGATTCTTGAGGCTTCTTAATCGAAAACTTCCTCTTGTACTCCGGCTTCTGTATATTTAACAAAAAAGAACCAACGCACTTTAACGCAGCGTGCAACTCATACACAGCCAAAGATCTTGCTGTCGGCTCCCCTTCACTCATGGAAACGACAGATTGGTCTGTTATTCATAACCTCTATGGAAGTGATCATTTTCCTGTCTGCCTAAAACACACAGGAAGTACAAGTAAGACGACTACAAATGTATTCAGGTTTAGAGCACAGGATGCTGACTGAAAATTTTTCCGAGAACTTGCAGAACTCTCGCGTTCTCCTGTTGAAAACCTAGACATTGATGACTGTGAAGCATTTAGTCCTACTTCATATCATACAGGCCGCAGAGCGATCGATCCCACAGACATCTGACAAGACGCGAAACAAACGATGACCGTGGTGGAATGCGGAGTGCAAAAAAGCTCGTGAGAACCAAAGCAAAGCTTGGTCGAAATTTTACAGGTACCCGACAGCTGACAACCTGATGACTTTCAAGCGTGCAAAAGCAAATGGTAGGCGTATTCGACGAGAATTAAAGAGGCTGAGCTGGCAGTCCTTTCTCTCGTCAGTTAACTCATACACTGATATGCATAGGGTGTACAACAGAGTAAGAGCACTTCAAGGGCACAACACTCATTCGGTCCCTCTCGTCAGTACTGCTGGTGATACGCTGGAACACCAGGCAGATACCATAGGCCAACACTTTGAGTATATCTTCAGCTCAGCACATTATACAGACTCCTTTAAATGGCACAAGCTTGCTGAGGAACGTAAGCCTATCCGCGATAGAAGGCCATCTGCTGGAGGCTACAATACTCTGTTTACCATCAACTAATTGAAGGCAGTGCTGGCAACTTGTGGCAACTCAGCTGCAGGCCAAGACAAGATTACATATGGCATGCTGAAACACTTACACGAACACACGCTTGATGTCATTCTCTTACTGTTCAACAGCGTATGGTCATCCGGGCGTCTACCCAAGGCCTGGAAAGAGGCAGTTATAATACCCATCCTCAAACAAGGAAAAGAAGCCACACTTGTCGCTAGTTATAGGCCTATCGCTCTGACTAGCTGCTTGTTCAAGGTATTTGAAAAAATGGTGAACCGCCGCCTGATGTATTACCTTGAATATAATGGCTTCCTTGACCGCCGTCAAGCTTGATTCAGATCAGGCCGGTCGACAGCTGACCCACTCATAGCATTCTAATCCTACGTCAGGGATGCCTTCATTCACAAACAACACTGCCTTTCTGTATTTTTCGACTTGGAGAAGGCTTATGACACGACATGGCGTTATCGCCTTCTCCGTGACTTGCAATCTCTTGGAGTGTCAGGGAACATGCTGAATACAATTCAAAGCTACCTCTCTGAACGTACGTTCGTGGGTCGTGTTGGAAATGTCTTTTCAAGGCGGTTTACGCAGGCAAATGGTGTCCCCCAAGGTAGTGTGCTTAGTTGCACACAATTCATCGTAAAAATGAACTCCATAAACACTATACTGCCTAAAACAATTTCCTACTCTGTATATGTGGATGACATTCAGATCAGCTTCAAATCTTGCAACCTAGCCCTCTTTGAACGTCAGATTCAGTTGGCAGTAAATAAGCTCTCAAGCTGGGCAGACAAAAATGGTTTTAAGTTTAACTGTGACAAGACTGTCTGCCTACTCTTTTCAAAACTACGTGGCATAAGGCCGTCACTTAACATTTCAATGAACGGACACACCATTGTTACTAAGAAGGATCATAAATTTCTAGGTGTTGTGATGGATGAAAAGCTCAGCTTTGTCCCACACATCAAGCAGCTGCGACTGAAATGCTTGAAAGCCTTGAACTTGCTCAAGATTCTTTCGCATCAGTCATGGGGTACAGATCGTGACTGTCTATTAAACCTTCTCAGTAGTGTAGTGCTCTCACGTATTGATTATGGCTCGATTGTGTACCAATCAGCATCGAGATCCGCACTTAAGATGCTCGACCCAGTGGATCACCATGAGTTTTGTCTGGCTAGAGGCGCTTTCCGAACCTGCCCAATAGCCAGCCTGTATGTTGAGACAGATCGGGGGTCATTAGAACGACGACGGCAGTTCACAAGCATCAAGTATGCAACCAAGATGCTCTCTCATGTTGACCACCCATCTCGCGAGCTATTGCAGGATACATCAAATGCCCACCTGTTCTTGAGGCGACCATCAGCTACGCCAACGTATCCCATCAGAGTGGCTTCACACTTTGCAAATCTTAATATACCCGTCTCCAATCTTCAACTAAGTTCCCACAAGGACACTGTGGCTCATGGGAAATGCGAGCTATCAATTGCGGCTTGTCATTCCTAGAAGTAGGAAAGCATGGCCTCCCAGTCGCAATCGATCAGCATTTTATATACTTGCAGGCAAAATACAGGTGTGCTGAGTACTACACTGATGCTTCCAAGTCCTCGGCCGTCGCATGTGCTGCATACGGCCCAGCGTACTCTGAATCTGCAACAATAAATGAACATACCAGCATATTTACTGCTGAGTGCTATGGCATACTGCTAGCCATAAGGCATATCTTAAAGAAGAAATAACCAGCCTCCATCATATACACAGATTCCCTCAGTGCAGTGACTGCGTTGTCTTCCGCAAAGACACATAAAAATCCAGTGACTAATACCCTTCTAAACTGCCTCATGTCAGCCTACAGATCCAAGCTTAAAATCACGCTATGCTGGATTCCGGGACACTGCAACATAGCTGGCAATGAGGCAGCGGACCGACTTGCGAAGTCCGCAGCACTCCGCCCAACAGTAGACGTAGTCGTCATCCCATACGAGGACTTGAGGCCGCTAACCAAAAACCGAATGCGTAAGCAATAGCAAGAGGAATGGAACGCAGCAATTGAAAACAAATTGCACACAGTAAAGCCAAGAATGGGTAGATATGCTCCTGAAAAACGTAACAGGCATCAAGAGGTTGCACTGTGCAGACTCAGGATCGGTGATACACATGCAACACACTCGCACCTTTTAAGCAACTCTCCTGCACCGTGTTATGAAAATTGGGGTGATGTGCTATCTGTCGTTAGAGTTTTAATTATGTGCCCGTACCTTGAACCATAAAAACTGCATCATTTGCCAAAGCTATACAAATGCCACATACCCCTCACCCTTTATTTTTTCTTGGGGACGATCCCATGTTTCTCATAAAAGTAGCTTTAAAGGTCTTAGCTGATGTCGGATTCCTGCACTTAATTACATAATCTCGCTAATCTCAGCCCTCTCTCAATCCTGAAAGAACCGCTCAGACTTCTTTACCAAATGCCATGCAGCACGCACTCCTTGTCCTGACAAGGACCACTGCCGCCACTGCGTGACTTTTTCAAAACCCATAGGTTTAGACCGTTTCAAACTCATCATACATAGTCATTACACTTAAGTTTAATCCCTATGCCCCACTCTCTTATTCTTGCAACCCTGAGATTTTTTTCTATAATTGAACCAACGAAAAACCATGTTTTTGGCGCTCTTTGGCCTGAGTTGCCCTTGCGCCACTAAAATCTACCATCATCATCATCATCATTCTTTCGCAGAAATTCCGGTGGCGATATCAGAGTTGGCGTCGTTGATTGTGAGTGAAAAATCATCTCATGCATCACTGATTGTGGAGAACTATGCGAATTAGCTAAATGATGATAAAATCCTGGTTGAGAGTGGGGACCGAATTAAACTTGTTGGGTCCGAGGGGTGGTTGAACCCGGGTTGTTTGAGTGGCAAGTATATGTTCTACAACACAACCACGTACGTGTGTGCTTGTGAATACAGTGCAAACAATTTCCTCTGCTTGGAAATGAAGTGAAAGTAGGTTTCATGCTTTAAAAACACACGCGTCCAGGATTCACAATGCAATATAAAGTATTCCAGTAATAATGCTTGGTAGAAGCACCCATTGCCAGTGCGCCTCCGAACATGTGATTATTATGATAGCTTCGTGATTTAAAGCAGGACGCCCACTACAAAAGGCACGCACGCTACTGCGTCTATTCCCTAAAAGTCATGTAGTAGGTACTGAGCAAGTCGAAAATCTTTCATGCACCTATAGTGTTTGAAGTACACGTTATGAACAGGATATTGTTATCACTTTCAACTCTTAAAGGCGAAGCTTTAGGGTCTCCTAATTTTTTAATTTTGTATTGGGAAGCATGTATACAGGACGCGTATGCTTGTAAAGCATGTAAGATACTTTCACTGATTCTCAAACAGGAAAAATTATTTTCACTCTCTTCACAAGCAGACGTGTGACTGTGCCGTAGAACACCCTTTGCCACGCGAACGCCTGGAGCTCGATCCCCGTTCAGACCCAGAATTTCCCGATGTGGAGCATCTTATGGTGGAGCTCAATTCGGTGGTCGGCGTGACCATCCTTACTATGCATGCACGTGCTCTTTCCTTCTCCTTTACCTCTCCACGCGTGCTAATACGGACTACTTCGCGTAGTGCTACATGTGCCAAAGCTCTGCCGCCGTAGCTTTCACTTCAGTGCCAAGAAAAGTGGTAGCCGAGTGTAGTGTGCACACAAGAAGATTGGCTCCTGCTTTCTAGAATGTTTTATTATGAAAACCACAGATTTTTGCCGAATTGTTCATTTGATCGTGTGCTTGAGCTTTCGTGGAATTAGTAGATAATACCTTTGTGCTGGTGAGTTGACGTTTAAACAGTTTTTGGGACATATTTGCACAAAGCACCACGGAAGGATTTCAGCCTAATTTCTGGAGGCGATTGCTGCCGATGCGCCGGCCCGGTGCTACGTGACTCAACGCTCTCCGCATTCAATGAGCGGCCACTGACGATTGAATACCAAGTTGATGGAGAAGACATTTCTCCAGAGGATTGCCCAGGAGAAATGGGTTGGGAGGAAGTCGAAGTGAGACGCTCAAGGAATAAGCTTACTGTGGTTGACGTTCCCGTGGCCAAGGGTTTGACTAAGGCTGACGTTGGGGGAGATACTCGAGCCAGTCGTAGTAGAAATGACACCGAGCACAAGATCGCGCAAGGGGGACGCATGTGGGCACCCCCAAGGACTTTAGTGAAATATTGCCACTACCCCGTGGAGGTTTATACATCTCGAGAATTGGTGCTGGAGTTGTGGCTGAAGGAATAGTACAGGCGGCAATGCTGGAAATAAGGCCATACGGGGCATCATCTAATCAAACTTCAAAGAGAATATTATGGTGGCAAGCACTCCGGACAAAGACAGAGTTTCAAGATAGGTCAAGAAGATTGACATTAGAGGCAAATTTTTCGAGGTTAGCACATAGGCGACGGTAACCCACGACACTTCTAAAGGAGTGATTTCAGGGATCCTCGTAAGCAATACTCAGGACATTGTGACGCGAAAGATTGTGAATTCGAACTCACTGGTTCTTCAGGCCCAGAGAAACAAAGACCCTGGGACAATCATCAATGCGTTAGAAGGACAAAAAGTGCTGAGATTCGTGAGATATGGTCCCTCACTTTCAGTTCTTTCTTTAGCGCGAGCACATTGACATTTGTTCGGTCTTTAAAGAGCTGGGACATTAGTCTGACGTCTGTCTGAACTCAGCTGAAACCATCTGCAAATGTTTGCGAGATCAAGAACCCAGATAAGGTGCACGAGTACAATTATAGTTGCACGCTGTGCGAGGGTCACCACCCAAAGTCAGACAAGCATTGTAAGAACAGGTTCTTAGTGCCATACGTCATTAGACACAGACGTTGAGAAAGGTCGCGAGCAGCCGTGGAAGCGTGTGATGCATCAATGGAATCGAGTCCAGACTTCAATGACAAGAAGCTGTTCCCAGCTGTCGAGACTGAAAGTATCCAGACTACACAAGAAGAGAAAGGACTCCTTGTGAGCCCTGCACGCGGTGGTTGGGCAGCGTCTGCAGGGCCACCTTGCTGTCGCGCAGGACTGCAGTTGGCTCAGCAGGGACATTCTCAGCCAGCAGGTCAACTGCCAGGCGTAGTCCCGCCAGCTCCGCTGCCATCGAGCTCACCTGGAAGGGTAGTCGGCACTGCTTGCTAACGGCCCGGTGATGGGATGACACAAGCAGCCGCTGCAGTTCCTAATGGCATGACGGATTCGTCGGTAAACACTTGGAGGCGGCCTGCCGTTTTCTCCTGGAGCTTGGAGACGGGGGCCTGTTACAGTGCTTCAAGAGGCGTTTGGTGATTGGTTGCTCCATCCAAGGAGAGGTGGACCTCAGGTGTCCGGTGACGAAGTGGGGCCACCGGGACTTGCGGATCTGGGACTATATGGTTGCAGAGTGCGCAAAGAGTGCCAATCCGTGATCTCGGCTAGCTGTGAAGGCGCTCCATGAAGGTCTTGCCGTCGGTGGCATGTTGAAGGCGGTCCATGTCACCCTGCGCAATCTGGTGCATGCACAAGGACAGACACCACTCTCGGGCCTCGGCCAGGGTCGCTGCCCCGAGGGAGTATATGGGGAGACCCAGGATGGCCCCCACTGCTCTCCTTGGATGTCCTTCTAGGTCCATTCTCCTGGCAGGTGTCAAGGCCACCAGCGGGTAGGCGCAGCATGCCGAGAACGCCAAAACCTGGATGAGCCGTTGTGCCAATTTGGTGGAGCAACCGCGGCCACGCTGTTGGAGCTTGCTGATGGCCTCCTGGACACGTCGGATCTCTGTGCTGGCGAGCTTGGCAGCTGGGGTCCATGCGAGCGGGTTGTTGACGGCAAACCTCTGGTGCCTCACAGTCAGCTTCTAAGGCAGGCAGTGGTTGCCGGATCTCAGCTGTTTCACGTAGCGTCGTGCTGCCGCCAGCGGATGGATCAGCAAGGCCTCGGTCTTGGTGGCGGAGACCGTGAGTTCGATGCCTTCTCAAGTAGGCGATCACTGCGTCCAGGGTCACCCGCAGTGGTCTCGTGATAGCTGGAGGTGTCATTTTCAAATGCGAATGCATTTATTACTCAGCTATTTCAAGCATCCGGCGTTGTGCGTGGCAAACGCTGCTTTCTGCTTTCACCCCCTCTTCTATAGCAGCAGCTGCGGGCGCGGGCTTAACCTCTCCTCTAGAAACCAAGTACGTGGTGTGAGAGAGTGTAGGAGAGAGCAGATGCAGTGGTTCTTATGCCTAAATTTCAATCACACAGTGTCCTAAATAGCCGCTTGCAAGATTACCTTGCGCACGTGGAAACAAATAATCTAATAGCAACTGATGCTTCAGTAATAGATGAGAAGGCAGGAGTAGGTATTTACTCTTCTCCACTTGACTGGTCGTTTTTAGTAAGACTACCAGACTTTACACCTATTTTTGAAGCTGAAGAATTTGGCAATTGTTCTAGCACTACGAAAACTAACTTTGTACACCTACACTGCTATTATAATTACAGACCTTCTGGCCGTATGTAGGTCACTGACAGTTTCATCTCAATCAGATGCCTTAAGGACATTCCTTACGACAATTCATCCACAGCTTAAGCTCCTAAAATTATTATGGGTACCTGGATATTGCGGGTTAGAGTTAAATGAAATGGCGGACTCATTAGCTCGAATGGCATTAAATGGCCCAATACCTTCTGTGCTTCCGGTGCTGTCCATTATAACGGCAATAAGATATCGAAATTTTGCACTCAGGGCTGATGCCATAGAATCAGTAACACCATGCACTGAATTTAGACATTTGAGATACCGATGGAAATCCGGCTGGTGTCATACTGGACAACTAGAAGTCATGCTAACAAGACTGCGATGCCGTGTGCCCCCTTTGAATCTATTCGCGTTATTAACCCTAAAGATAGCGAATTGTTAACTTTGATTGACAGTGCTGGAAACACCATTCCCCCCAATTTGTGTGCAGAAGCCCTTAATGATGCCTTTTCCAGAAATTTCTCTGCAACTACAGACGCCCCTGTTCCGACCACCCCCCCATCGTGACTACCCACCCATGCCTCCTATTATTATTGACTACGTTGGTGTTGAAAGTGTAATCAAGCCCTTAAAGCCTTCCTCGTCTTCTGGGTGTGATACGATCAGTCCTAAATTTTTGAAAAACACCAGCTCTTATTGTTCAATCATACTAATGAAGATATTCGAACAATCGCTTCATGAAGGCTGTCTCCCCGTCGACATGAAGATTGGAAAGATAACTGCACTGTTTAAAACTGGTAACAAACATTCACCGTCTATTTACCGGCCTATCTCGTTAACCAGCGTACCTTGTAAAGTACTAGAACACATATTATATTCCAAACTGGCAGGTTTTCTCGAATCTACCTCGTTTTTTCCAAGTGTCAACACAGTTTCAGAAAAAACTATTCATGTGAGACTCAACTTGCATCTTTCACCCATGGATTTAACATCATTCTTGATCATTCATTCATCGCTGATTGCATTTTTTAGACTTTTCCAAAGCTTTCGATAAAGTATGTCACAAGTTGTTACTTCACAAACTACAATATCTTAATCTCGATCCGAAACTTTTATTTCGGCTTGAATGTTTCCTTTCTAACCGCGCTCAGTTTGTTTTAGCTAACGATAACGTCTCACCCCGAACGAACGTCTCTTCTGGAGTCCCTCAAGGATCTGTCCTGGCTCCCCTGCTCTTTCTTATTTACATTAACGACTTACCTTTATCTGTTACTTCTCACATTCACTCGTTTGCCGATGACTGCGTCCTCTTTCGTGAAATATCTAATAACAATGACCTATTAACCCTTCAATCCGATCTTACCGCTATTTCTGTGTGGTGTAAAACATGGGTAATGGAACTCAACACTAGCAAAAGCAAGTTCCTTCGCGTATCTAGAATTAACCGTATATTGCCCCCTTACTATCTGAACGATGCTCCACTGGAATCTGTCAGCACTTACAAATATCTCAGAATACATATTACTACCGACCTCACTTGGTCCGTGCATACCACGTACGTAATTATTAACGCTAATCGCATGCTCGGCTACGTACGTCGACATTTCTCACAGGCTCCTTCAACACTAAACCTACCTCTCTACAAGACGCTTATCCACTCCAAACTGAAGTATGCTGCATCAGTTTGGAATCCTAACCAAGAAAATCTAATACACTCACTTGAAATGGTTCAAAATAACTCTGTTCGTTTTATACTCTCTAACTACAACCGGACTGCCAGCATAAGCACTATGAAATCCAGCCTCGGATTACCTTCCTTATCATCTCGTAGGAAAATCCTTCGCCTTTGTCTTTTCCATAAGCTTTTCTGTCACAGCCAGCTACGAAACGAACTCATTCTGCCTCCTCGGTACATTTCAGCTCATATAAATTATGTCCATGAAGTCGGCTTGCCGTCCTGCAGAACTAACTCCTTTTCCCAGTCATTCATACCACGTACTTCACAGGAATGGAACCACCTACTCGCACTGACGGCAACAATCTCGGACCACCAACTTTTTAAAACTGCTTTTTTTTAGCTAACATTGTATAACGTGTAACACTGAAGTACATTGCATTTTCCTGGTTTTGTTGTGTTCATACCTTTTTTGCTCTGTTTTATATTATGTTTGTAATTAATGTAACCCACTCCCCTCTCTAATGCCTCTGGCCCTGAAGGTACCTAAATAAATAAATAAATAAATCTATATTCACACAGGGCTGGTCTGGGAATATCTCCCCTATGCAGCTTTTGTTCAGATCTGGAATCAATAGACCACTATTTTTTATCATGTCGTCGTTCCAGTCTATTAAGAAAACGTCTCCTTGTCATCCCATTTGCTAACCTTGGGCTGCCTTTCCCTATTGAGAATATACTCTCATTTGGTGCTTCGGTTGTGGGCTACAGCTGCAGGAATGCATTTATTGCCGTTTGCAGTTATCTTCGTGAAACAAAACGAATGCGCCTCTAAATTTTAAATTGCATATTTGCTATTATATTATTATTAGGCAAATTCTAAACATCAATTTTTAAACGTGTTCAAAATTACTGCAATTTCAATATGAGATATATATTATTCTGTCTGGTTGAAATGGCAAAAAAATATGGCCCTCTTTCTGTATTTACGTGTGCTTATCCTCGTTCTGTTAGGATTAGGTATCATTCAAAAGGCCTCGAATTTCCTATCCTCAATTTTTGGCCAATCCCCCTGAGTGGGCAAGAGCCATAGTGGAGGCATCATCATCATCATCATAATCATCGTAACGCACCAGCTACCCAGCGCTCAGTTTCTAAGAAGGCATGAGCACCAAGGTCAACTGAAAAGAAATCGCCATTAGCATCTTGCTTGTTGGCAGCAAAGGTTCGAAGACCCCCTGCGCGTGAACCATGTCTGGTGTGCGTGAACCGTTCAGTAAGTTGAGCTTCAGCAGCAGCAGCTCTGATGGTACCAGTATAAACGCCTTGTCCATAGACGGCAGGGCCTGCGAAATCCGCGACGTTCGGGCCTCCAACCTCAAGGAAGAGTTCTACCAGCAGGCGCCTGGTGCAAAGGTACAGCTACATCGCAATGGATACTGGTTCTCTGGCGTCGTAACGCAGCCCGTTGAAATATTCCGAAACCTCACCGACTACCAAGACAAAATGATGCGTTTCAATGTGAACTTTCTCAAGATTATCCAGCTGGGCATCATAATTTTCGACGAGCATGGCAACAAGCCCGAACACATCTCTATCTGGAAGTTCTACTTCAAGTGTTGCTTGTCGAAAGACACGTTCGCGCAAGACTCGATTGACCTCCTTGTCCAGTCCGGTATAAATTTTCGCAGGCATGAAGAGGAAGGCATTTAACCGTTTGAGTTTGCCCAGTTACTCATAACTTCAGGATTGGTTTATCAGACGAAGTTAGGTGGCTCACATTTCACATTGGCTACGACTTCGGCCACCTGTTGGAGATGCTTACCGAGGAAAACCTGCCTGTGGCTGAGACGGATTTCTTTGAGACGCTAAATCTTTATTTTCCTTGCGTTTACGATATCACGTACCTAACGAAGAGTTGCGGAAGCCTCAGGGGAAGCCTGCAGGAAGTGTCTGGGCAGCGGCAGATCGAAAGAGTCGGATTACAACACCAAGCGGGAAGCGACAGCTTGCTTACGGGGGTGACCTTCTTCAAGATTCGAAAATAGTTTTTGCAAGACAAGCTGGATGATTCATAGCTCTCCGGTTTCTTGTACAGCCTGGACACGTCTTACAGCACGTACGGTGACCAAATGTTCGAAGTACGCACAAATGCACGCCATAATGCTCAAATGCTATCGAGGTTCTCCCTGGTGGTCTATTCGACACCGGTCTCCAGGAACGTCGTGACCTGAACTTCTTTAAAGCCTTGCCGCAACCGGACTTATGTTTCACTTACATTTGCATTTTCATTTTGGATTGACACCTTTAAATTCTTGCATGTTCCATCAGTGGACTTTCATATAAGTTATGTTTTTCTAAACTTCTCCATATTGTTTTGTACGTTGTATGTCGTGCCAAAGCGAATATACATATCGTGTGTTTTTCATTGATGCGTAGTTTTTTATTCTAGTTTGAACGCTGAAAACACTTAGCGGCAATTCGAGTGATTGTAAGCGCACGCATTTATTTGATCTTCGGCTTCAAGCTGCATTCCGGTTTTATCAACGATTCTAACTTTCGTAATAGTATAGCTAGTCACAGCGGGGCAGCTCTGGGACTTTCTTTTTCATTTTTTCATACTCAAAGGGAGGGAACGCTAGCACCGTCACTCTTCAAGGTATGTAAGCGTTAACGATCCTTATGTCCAGGGTATGTACCTTAGTGTAGTATTTTGTTACAGAAGATGTTAACCTTGACATCTGCAGTGTCTGCAAGAGTGAGGCTTGATTCTCAGCGTCTGCACGCACTGCGCTGGAGTAAGGGGGAGGGGGGACTTTCCAAGTAAGGCGCTAGATGGCGCAACAAGTAGAGCAAAATTAGAAATACAGTATACGCTACCTTTAGGTAGCAGCATATACAAGAACTCTATGCAAACTTTAAAAATTTCCTGTTGCCTTATCTTACTATATCTTTTTGCTGAGCTTTTTGCTAACTCGTCGTATTGTATGTAATTCGCCGCTACTTGGCATCCCCATTACCAAGTACAGAAGGACTCCATTGTGCAAGTGCGAAGCTCACTGACAATTCCATAGTAGAGTACCGAGCTGTCTATATCGTTAACACCTTTTTTATAACAAACACTCATAGAATCACAAACGCTACCACTAAAGAATTATTGGTCTGGCGTCCGTTTCTTGAGTGGTAGCGTGCGTGAATGAGTGAAAGCGTGCGTGAATGAGTGAGCATTTCTAGGGACACTTGGTTGCGCTAAATTACAATATATAGAAGCACTTTTCAGGGAACCTGAGTTTCGCACTTACCGCGTGCCGCTCTTTCACAATTGGCCAATTGCAGTCACTCGCAATATTGAGCTGCAATTGAGCCAACTTGTCGACCGTTTGTTTTTGGGTATCCCTGCTCTCAGATTGTAAGCTCGCTTTTTTCACGCTGATTCTGTATAAAAAGAATCGTATTTTAAATGAAGGTTCAGCAGCCATTTCGTTATGAGGCTCATTAGGCTTTGCATTTAGAGTTGAACGTCATAGCAATATCTTGTCACAAGCGCATTCTTCGTGCACTTAGTGCATGAAATATTTTTAAACTTGCTGTGCAGTACTAGGTTGCCTTAGTGAAATAGGCGCAGCATGTGGGCCTTTTGTAGTCGGTGACTGGTTTTGAACCACGAAGTCTTGATAATCACATGTTGTGACGCAGATGGCAATTCACGTTTTTACCACACATTATAACGGCAATTTTAACGTGATAGCGCTAACGAGCTTGTTTCGCAGAAATTCCGGCGTCGATATCAGTGCCGGCGTCGTTGTTTGTGAATGAAAAATTATCTCATGCATCACTGAAATGTCGAGAACTATGCAAATTAGCGAAGTGGCAATAAAATCCTGGTTGAGAGTGGGGACCGAATTAAAATTGTTGGGTCCGAGGGGTGATTGAACCCGGGTTGTTTGAGTGGCAAGTATATGTTCTACCACACAGCCACGTACGTGTCTGCTTGTGAATGCAGTGAAAACAATTTCCTCTGCTTGGAAATGAAGTGAATGTAGGTTTCATGCTTTATAAACACACGCGTCCAGGATTCACAGTGCAACATAAAGTATTGCAGTAATAATGCTTGGTAGAATCACCCATTGCCAGTGCGCCCCAGAACATGTGATTATTATGTTAGCTTCGTGGTTTAAAGCAGGACGCCCACAACAAAAGGCACACACGCTACTGCGTCTATTCCCTAAAGGTCATGTAGTAGGTACTGAGCAAGTCGAAAATCTTTCATGCACCCAAAGTGTTTGAAGTACACGTTATGAACAGAATATTATTATCGCTTTCAACTCCTAAAGGCGAAGCTTTAGGGTCTCATAATTCTTTAATTTTGTATTGGGAAGCATCTATACAGGACGCGTGTGTTTGTAAAGCATGTAAGTTACTTTGACTGAATTTCCAAACAAGGGAAGTTATTTTCACTCTCTTCACAAGCACACGTGTGGCTGTGCCGTAGAACACCCTTTGCCACACGAACGACTCGAGCTCGATCCCCGTTCAGACCCAGAATTTCCAGATGTGGATCATCTTATGGTGGAGCTCAATTCGGTGGTCGGCGTGACCAGCTTTACTATGCATGCACGTGCTCTTTCCTTCTCCTTTACCTCTCCACGCGTGCTAATACGGACTACTTCGCGTAGTGCTACATGTGCCGAAGCTCTGCCTCCGTAGCTTTCACTTCAGTGCCAAGAAAAGTTGGAGTCGAGTGTAGTGTGCACACGAGAAGATTGGCTCCTGCTTTCTAGAATTTTTGACAGTGAAAACCACAGATTTCTGCCGAGTTTTCTATTTTATCGTGTGCCTAAGCTTTCGAGGAATCAGTAGATAATACCTTTGTGCTGGTGAGTTGACGTGTAAACAGGTTTTGTACATATTTGCACAAAAACACCACCTAACGATTTCAGCCTAACTTCTGGAGGCGATTGCTGCCGATGCGCAAGCCTGGTGCTACGTGACTCAACGCTCTCCGCATTCAAGGAGCGGCCACTGACGATTGAATACCAAGTTGAAGGAGAAGAAATCTCTCCAGAGGATTGCCCGGGAGACATGGGTTGGAAGGAGGTCGAAGTGAGACGCTCAAAGAATAAGCTTACCGCGGTTAACGTTCCCGTGGCCAAGGGTTTGACTAAGGCTGCCGTTGGGGGAGATACTCGAGCCAGTCGTACTAGAAATGACACCGAGCACAAGATCGCGCAAAGGGGACGCATGTGGGCACTCCCCAAGGACTTTAGCGAAATTGTGCGACCACCCCGTGGAGGTTGAGACATCTCGAGAATTGGTGCTGGAGCCGTGGCTTTAATAGTACAGGCGGCAATGCGGGAAAAAAGACCATACGGGACATCATCTAATCAAACTTTAAAGAGAATATTATGGTGGCAAGCACTCCGGACAAAGACAGAGTATCAAGATAGGTCAAGAAAATTGACATTAAAGGCAAATTTTTCGAGGTTTGCACATAGGCCACGGTACCCTACGACACTTCTGAAGGAGCGATTTCAGGGATCCTCGTAAGCAATACTCAGGACATTGTGACGCGAAAGATTGTGAATTCGAAAGACCCGCTGGTTCTGCAGGCCCACAGAAACAAAGACCCTGGGACAATCATCAATGCGTTAGAAGGACAAAAAGTGCCGAGATTCGTGAGATATGGTCCCTCACTTTCAGTTCTTTCTTTAGCGCGATCACATTGACATTTGTTCAGTCTTTAAAAAGCTGGGACATTAGTCTGACGTCTGTCTGAACTCAGCTGAAACCATCTGCAAATGTTTGCGAGATCAATAATCCAGATAAGGTGCACCAGTGCAATTATAGATGGACGCTGTGCGACTGTCTCCATCCCAAGTCAGACGAGGATTGCAAGAACAGGTTCTTAGTGCCATACGTCATTACACGCAGACGTTGAGAAAGGTTGCGAACAGCCGCGGAAGCGTGTTATGCATCAATAGAATCGAGTCCAGACTTCAATGACAAGCAGCTGTTCCCAGCTGTCGAGACTCGAAGCATCCAGACTACACAAGAAGAGAAAGGCCTCTTGGTGAGCTCTGCACGCGGTGGTTGGGCAGCGTCATCAGGGCTATTTTGCTGTCGCGCAGGACTGCAATTGGCTCAGCAGGGACATCCTCAGCCAGCAGGTCCACTGCCAGGCGTAGTCCCGCCAGCTCCGCTGCCATCGAGCTCACCTGGAAGGGTAGTCGGCACTGCTTGCTAACGGCCCGGTGATGGGATGACACAAGCAGCCGCTGCGGTTCCTAATGGCATGACGGATTCGTCGGTAAACACTTGGAGGCGGCCTGCCATTTGCTTCTGGAGCTTGGAGATGGCAGACTGTTGCAGTGCTTCAAAAGGCGTTTGGTGATTGGTTGCACCATCCAAGGAGAGGTGGACCTCAGGTGTCCAGTGATGGGGCGGGGCCACCGGTACTTGCGGATCTGGGACCATCTGGTGGCAGAGTGCGCAGAGAGTGCCAATCCGTGATCTCGGCTAGCTGTGAAGGCGCTCCATGAAGGTCTTGTCGTTGGTGGCATGTTGAAGACGGTCCATGTTCCCCTGCGCTCGCTGGAGCATGCACAAGGACAGACACCACTCTCGGGCCCCGGGGGAGTATATGGGGAGACCCAGGATGGCCCCCACTGCTCTCCTGGGATGTCCTTCCAGGTTAATTTTCCTGGCAGGTGTCAAGGCCACCAGCGGGTAGGCGCAACACACCGAGGACGCCGAAACCGGGATGAGCCGTAGTGCCAACTTGGTTGAGCAATCGCGGCCACGCTGTTGGAGCTTGCTGATGGCCTCCTGGACACCTCGGAACTCTGTGCTGGCGAGCTTGGCAGCTGGGGTCCATGTGAGCCAGTGGTCGACGGCAAACCTCTGGCGCCTCACAGTCAGCTTGCAAGGCAGGCAGTGGTTGCAGGATCTCAGCTGTTTCACGTAGCATCGTGCTGCCGGCTGCGGATGGATCAGCAAGGCCTCGGTCTTGGTGGCGGAGACCGTGAGTCCGATGCCTTCTCAAGTAGGCGATCACTGCGTCCAGGGTCACCCGCAGTGGGCTCGCGATAGCTGGAGGTGTCATTTTCAAATGCGAATGCATTTATTACTCAGCTATTTCAAGCATCCCGCGTTGTGCGTGGCAAACGCTTCTTTCTGCTTTCACCCCCTCTTCCATAGCAGCAGCTGCGGGTGCGCGTGCTTAACCTCTCCTCTAGCAACCAAGCACGTGGTGCGAGAGAGTGTAGGAGAGAGCAGATGCAGTGCTTCCCTGCTCTTATCTTTCGCCATACGCTCTCTCTCCTCCTTGCGCGCCACTTTCCCATTCGGTCACGCCTCACTTTCGAACTTTCGCTGGGTGGGCGCCTTCAAGATATCTGGGGATGTGTGCTCGAGAGGCCACTGTGAAATGCCAACGCCCATCCGAGAACGCCTTTTTTGTTCACTTGATATATTTTTAACCGTGCACGCTAGCTACTATACTCAGGGACAACTTTCTGTAGCAATTAAGGGAAACCCATGGGGGTGGAGCTATGGCTCCGGTACTCCGCGAAATAGTCCGGTTCGGCTCGCATTTCAAATGACGGCCGTGTTTAGGTAATCCCACTGCACACAGTTTGATACTTCTCCTTGCACAGCTATTCCTGGGTGAAATTCGACACGCGCTCCTTCTGCGAGTTGTCAGAAGAGCTGGAGGGTGACGCGCGCTTATCTATAGACGAAAACGTGCGATATATTCAGACGTGCAAAACGTGAAGCGAATCTTCAGAAATCAACAACATATATGAATATCTCCTCAGGGCGTGCAGCGTCTCTTAGTAAACAGCGTCCAGTAGAAAATAATGTTGTTCTTTTCATTATTTTCATGCGGTAAACATGGGCGCAATTGTGGCATTATATGCTTCAGCGGTGGCACACGCCCACTTTGGCTCCGTAGCTTTCCCTTCATTGCCACAGAAAGTTTTCCAAGTATAGAGCTGAAAACGCATACTGCGTTTCTCGCGAATGAAAAACGCCACCTGCGTCGAACGGCAGTAATGGCTTCTTCTTCTAACGCTGGGTCCTCACGTGCAAAACACCGTCATGGACGCCAAGCCATGCATTCCCATTTCCTCTCAATTCCCTACGAGAGGGATGAGGGGCATTTTTATGCAATAACATTTAGGATCTCTTCTCCCGACGTACCATGGATTTGCACTGCGTTTTGATTGCTTAGGTTGTTCAAAAAGGGATATGGGGAAGGGAGGGGGCAGCAGTAAAACTTGCGGGAATCAAAAGCACCCTACCATTTGGCATATCGTTACCCAGTTGGCGCGTACGCTGGCGGCGTGTAGTCGAAGCATATCCCCGGAAATGTATTGGACAAATGCTGCATTGCCATTGGCTAGATAGAGGTGGTCAAGTCACCTAAGTAAGCTGCTTTCCGTACTTTTTGTTGGTTTCTTCTCAAGCGAGATGGCAGTTACCACGTTCAGTTTGTTTTGCGATGAGGAAACGTACGCTAAACGTGACAAGTGTCGCGGAAACGCGTTCTGTGTTCTTACGCAGCTGGTTCGCTCTAATTTCTATAGGGCGAAGCTAATCCATGGGTATGTCCCTCCTAGCTGGTATGTGACCACCTGGATTGATCACTCACTGAGTAGGTGTGGATGAATGAACAGATGGACGGACAAACAGACGGACAGACGGATGGACAGACAGACGATTTATGGTTTACCGATAAAACCCTCTGAAGTTCGCCCCACTCTTCATCAGTCCCTCCGTGGATATGCTGTGATTTTTTTACGTACTGCGCGTCAGTTTCGGCTGCCAGCCGGCGAAGAATACCTGACACTTGTAACACTTTGGATGTCAGCTGTTTTAAATAAGTGGTTGTCTCACGTGTTACATTTGCGCTGTGGTCTTTTGTTTCGCACGTAAGAAAAAGCAAGGCAATTTTTTTTTCAAAGTCACTGTGGTTTTGTGACGGGTTGCTGGTTCTCGCTACCCGGCGCGATCACCCAAAGGTCCTTTGCCATCTTTTGATATAGCAATATTCACCGCCTTACAGATTACGCGCTGTTACCGTACACATTAGTAGTAGCGGTTGGAGCCTAGGCGTTCGCTAGGTAGTACTACATATTTAGGAAAGACACTGAAACGCGCATTAACGGGGGCTTTCTATTTCACAGACTATAGTGAGATGATGTGTACACTTAGCAGGTAAAACTAAAAGAACACGAAAACACCAAATCGTCTTTCAAATGTAGGTGTCTCTCAGATTATCTCTTTGCCAGTCCTTAATAAAACTTCAAAGCCTTCGATAGCTCTGTCACAATAAACGTAGAGAAATTGCATTTTAAGCAAACGTCCAAAAATGTTCGGTGCTGTTTTGGAAAAATTTACTTTTTTTTCGGAGGCGAGTTTCCTTTATTGTACTGATAGTTTTTACAGAGTGACGGCTCTACGGCAGAGTGACGCTCTGCAGGAAATACTGATAAGACATTTTAGTGTGATATTAAAGTCAAACTTCTCACAGCGCATGTACCGACATCGACCCTAACACTTCACTCAGGCCACAGTACTAACACTGGTGAAACGTTATAAACGTGGCCCTGGTGTACCCTTGTGAAATCAAGCAGCAGTCTCGTTATAGTTGTGATGACCTCAAGCACCAAAACACAAAAATGGCAGCTTAAAGGTATTGTAGTGGCAAGAGCGAAGCGCTTCTCGTGAGGCCAAAAAAAAAAGTGCTGCGCACATCTTACTGCGGTGGGAACTCGAGTAAATGCGTCCGCGAATGATCGGGGCATTTTGTGAATGTTGCGTAATTGTGTATGGTTCGGTAATGCCTAATTGTTATTTCGTTTTTATTATTGTTATTTATTGAATGATTGTCGGTGTTTACTAGCAGACGTGGCTTGTGTTGCCCTTGCGCGGAGAGAGAGAGAGGGGGGGGGAAACAGTTGGCTCGAGACGCTGGCATGCGGCACGACACACTAGGTGCGATCATGTGCAGTGTGTTGTGGACAGCGACAACGCGTGACATCTTGCGACTAAGAAATGCTTCGCATTTAAAAAGTTGACACCACCGGTGGCGCAGCTGTATAGCTACCGCTCAGGTCCCTAGATAAAACTAGTGGTAAGGTAGCAACACCCTCCCCTGTCCTCCTCGCTTATGTTCCCGGCGCACCCCCTAGAAGGTTGAAAACTTTCATAAAAAGGAGAACGTTTTGGTTCCGTAGTTACGGGGAATAGATGTAAATGAAACAAAATGGGTAGAAATGAGTCGTAGAATAAAGGGCTACCTATACGAATACCAACGGTACAACACAAGAGCCAAGCGAAATGTGTGTACTCACCTGGCAACGTTGTGCAGTTTCATATTTCACACGGCTATTCATGGCATCTCGCATCGTACATCGCAGTACACCCGGTTTTCCGAATGTGTTTTGGTGGTGTTTACGCCGTGACACAGTGAACGCGCTTCTTGGTGGATCCTGTCAGTCACCACAAAGTGTGACAATGTGACGAGTGATTACAGCCGTCTTGTGAACACGCAAAGAAAAATCGTGGCCAGACTGGTAAGAACGCTTGACTAGCAGCGCTACGATGACAGTTTGTTTTAACTTGCCCATTTTGACAGTCGTGATGCCAGGTAAGTCTGGTGTGTTGCGCGGATGTTCAGAAAAAGTTAGAGTTCTACCATGGCCGCTGGATAAGGTTTTTTTTATCAAGCGGCCGTGGTTCTATTGGTAAGATGTCGCGAAGGAGCGCGTTTCGGCTCTTTTTATGCCGCGACGCTGGCTCGAACTGGTCAAGCGTGAAATGTTCCTGAAGGTGCGTTCATTACACCCTGCAGCTGTTGTGTACGTGCATACGCACAAGTAAAACAACTGGCATGCACTAGAAGCGCATTAGACACGCTCCTGGCGTTTCAACAAGATCCGGCAAATAGAGGCTCGCTTCGGAGATCTGCTTCGACGTACGTTGACGGCGTTGCACGAAAGTGTTGGGGTGGAATGTTTCATAGCTACACTTGACGTTGTGGATCATTTCGGATAGCACGATGTACGTTGAAAAGAGCGAAAGCGTTTTCTGTTATTTTAAGACAACCCAGCTTTGTTTAAAAACGTGGATGCTGCAGCGGACACGCACCGCGAAACAATCTTGCCCGTTTCGGCGCCAACTGGAACGCTCCTCCTATGCATAATAGGTCCTGGCTACTATTTCGTCTTTATATAGTCCGACGAAAATGTGGCTGCAGCCAAATTTGTATGGGCACGCGTTTTGAACCTTTTGCATAAAATTAAATAACACCACCAGCCGTTTGCAAGACCACGTGCAAGGAATGCACCAATTACCGACGCGGATAGTGGAGGAAAGGAGGGGTAAGTGAGAGAGTGAGGAGGACAGAATCGAGAACAATGAGTGAATACGTTGGAAAGCTGTTTGATCTATGGGCGTTAGCTACCACGAGGTTCTGGTGCGAAAAAAAAAACGGTATAGCGCGGTACAACGCTGCAAACGTTCTTTTTCCTACTGATCTGCCGTGCGTGAAAAGCATAGGTAGCTGCCCTGTGATCGTTTCCGCACTGCGGAAGGCTCTTTGTCTTGTCATTTTGAGCAAAGTGAACCACGAGTAATTTAACGGGCTGCTGTGGCTCACTGTTTAGACTTGACGGCAAAACTTTCCCATGCATTTTCATAGGAATTGCGCAGAACAATGCTCGTACGAATAGCGCACAATATTTTAATGAAAAATATAGTACTTATGAAAGCACATGCTGTTGCGAATGGTCGAAAAGTGTGTAATAAGATGACAAATAAAATCATTTTATTACAAGAGCGCTGAAAATCTCGTCTCACTGCAATTCCGGCGTTAGTTGTGGTATCTTTGGCCATTAGCGAAAATTCCAGGTGCAACTAAAGATAAGAGCCGGAGGTTTCATTGATTGATATGTGGGGTTTAACGTCCTGAAACCACCACATGATTATGAGAGACGCCCTAGGGGAGGTGTCAGCGATGTCCGAATGAATGTAGTCAAGGCAAGGTTCAAATTTTAAGAAAAACTGTATTGTGCTAAGTTACAGGTGAATCGACCGTGGTTACATGTATAAGGAAACAGGACTCGGTGCAGGAGCTCGATCGGATACGTCCGACGCCGCTCGCGTCTCGGCTCGCTCTGCAATGCGTTGCTCTGCGGTCCCGGCTCGAATCTCACTTTTGTTTTTTGAATGTTCGTTGAACCAATGGGCAACCGCGTCGAGTGGACGCTCTCAGGGCTCGGAGTCCACGTTAACGCAGTGCAGCGTTTCCCGAGCAAGCACGGAGACGCTGCCGGAGAAGGAGGCGCTGCCGGTGAATGAGACGCTGCTCGAGTGCCGCTGACACGGCCCTCCCGAAAATTGCGCCTGTCCTCAGGCGTGCGTGTCGTTAGATGGCGATGGTTCCGTAACTTCTAGGAGCGGCTCCTTATATCTACGAAGCTGCTTCACGTTGACGATTTTTTGGTTGATCATGCCCGGTGTGTGGGGTACTCTTTGGATCTCGGCCCTGTTTCCTCCGACGAGGGCCGTTATCTCGAACGGACCTTCATAGCGAGGGTCTAATGTGCCTCGAGCGCTCAACTCAAGCAGGACGCGGTCCCCCGTTATGAACCTCGGAGTTCGCCGCTTCTTGTCGTATCGGACCGTTGTTTTGCGCTGACTCTGCAGTAGCCTCTCTCTTGTCTCCGCACGCTCCTTGCCAAGTCGTGTAGTCTATGAGACTCGTCGATGTCTCCCTCGACTGAGGCGAGGTTGAGCTCTCCTGGCAGTTTTGGGTCGTAGCCGTGCATGAGTCGAAATGGGCTGTGGCCACTGTGACGATGCTTCGTGGCGTTGATTGCTAGCGTTGCTCGGGCTAGTTCCTTCTGCCATTTGTCCTTGTTGTTTAGCATTTTGCGTAGCACCTGTTTCAACGTTCCTACCATTTGCTCAATCAGTCCGTTTGATTGTGGCCAGTACGGTGGGGAGTTCTGATGAGCAATTCCCAGTCTGTGATGGAATTGGTTGGTTTTCTTGTTCACGAATCCCTTGGCTTGGTGCGTAATAATGACGCTGGGAACTCCAAATCGCGGAATCCACCGGTTTGTCATGAAGTCAAGGTAGTGCGTCGACGAAGTGCTCGGTACGGTCACGGCGTCTATGTGTCTCGTGGCGTGGTCGATACACACGAGGATGTGGTCTCCCTTCTCGTTTAGCGGACCCATGTGATCCAGGAATATCACCGCGTTTGGCGCAGTAGGAATATCGCGTGGGATGAGGCAACCTTCATTCCGTGTCGTGTGGGCGTTGATAATCTGGCACGTGTGGCAGGAGTCAACATACTCGCGTATGTCCTTTCTCATCGATGGCCACCAGTGCTTTCGCTGGATCAGGTATCTTGTCTTCTCGACGCCTAGGTGACCGTTGTTGTCGTGGAAAACGATCATCACACTGCTTCGGAGGGCAGTGGGAATGATCACCCTCCGACGGACCCGTCCTCTCTGGAGAGATTTCTTCACCAGTATGTCGTTTTCGATCTCGTAGTCTGAAGATTTGTGCTTGGCCTCCTCCCGAAATCTTTTGCAGTCAGTATCCCTCTCCTGAAACTCGCGTAGGCGACTGTGTTTGCCGACCACTACTGCGTAGCAGTGGAGGTCTCGGGTCGAAACGCCCTGGTCGAAAGCCTCTGCAGATTCCGACTGCCTCGAGAGTGCGTCAGCAGCGGAGTTCTGGCGTCCTGGCTTGTGCTTGACGTCGAAGGTGTACTCTGCTAAGTCGAGCGTCCACCTCGCAAATCTGCGGTTGCTGGATCCCTTCTGGACGAGGTATGACAAGCTGAAGTTGTCCGTGAACACTGTAAAACGAGGGCCTCCTTTCAGGTAGACCGAAAACTTCTCAGTGATCGCCCAGTGGAGCGCCATGCTCTCGAGCATATTAGAGTGTAGACTACGATCGTGCTCGTTTAGTGATCTGCTTGCGTACTCTATGATTCGCTCCTTTCCGTCTTGAGTTTGAGAAAGCACCGCATCCAGCCCGGTTTGCGAAGCGTCGACGTGAACGTTAGTCAGGCAGTCTGGGCGGAAGCTCGCCAAAATCGGCGGGTTCTTCAAGGCGTGTTTTATGGCGTTGACGGTTGCTTCATGAGCGTCAGTCCATACGAAAGGAACGTCCTTCGCCAGAAGGTGCCGTAGCTTGTGCGTGACCTTTGCAAACTCCGGTATGAACTTTCGGTAGTGGTTAGCGAACAGCAGGAAGGAGTACAGCTTCTTTGCGTTGCGATGCGGCTCGAACTTCTCGACAGCGGCAACTCTGGATTCGTCCAGTGTTCGTCCTTCGGTGAAGCTCACGTAACCCAGGAAAGATACTTTGTCTTGAATCAACTGGCATTTCCGGAGATCCATCTTCAAGCCGTTGATCACGACTCTCCTGAGTGCTTCGTTCAGCAAATCCAAAGCCTCCCTCACTGTTGTGGCTCCCTGCCCGACATCGTCCATGTACGTAGCTGTCCTAGGTAAGCCATCGAACGTGCGACGCATGACTCTTTGCATGGTCTGAGGGGCCTTGCAAAACCCAAAGGCCATTCGAAGGTATTCGTACTTTCCGTCTGGAGTGACAAATGCGGTCTTGTGTACGTCGTCCGGCTTCATTCGTATAGTCAGAAATGCCGTCTTCCCGTACAACACAGTGAAGTAAGCCGATCCGTCGCGCATGACATCGTCAATAACGTCTTCCATGACGGGCATTGGATAAGAAGGGTTGATGGTTTTCTCGTTGAGCTTGCGATAGTCATGTACCATTCTTCGTGGAGTCGTCAGGTGGTGCGGTTGGTCGACGACTATATCGTTGGGGCACCGTACTCGCCTTCGCTCGGCCTTATGATGCCCTTGGAGAGGTAGTCATTCACCTGTTCTCGGATGAACTTGCGATCAGCCGGTGAGCACCTGTACGGCCTCGATGACACTGGTATATTGTCTCTGAGTTCGATGATGTGTTCGGTGTGAGGACACACGCCCAAAGTGTTGCCTTTGGAAGTGAACGCTTGGTGATGCCTTAACAGAATTGCGTGAAGTTGTTCCCTTTCTGCCTCGGTGGCATCCTTCGTTATCTTCCGTGTGGCGTCTTCGACTAGACTCGTGAAGTCTTCGTCGGGTGCGGGACATTTCATGTTGAGGCGCACGTACCCTTCGTCTTTGGAAACACTCTCGTCCGATTGCCGGCAGAACGTCGCAACAAGCGTTTCTCCGGTGCGGTGTGGTGTGCCTTGTTTCGGGGGTGGCACTTCGGACGATGAAAATTTTCCGGAGGGCTCGACTGGAACGATAGTCACATCGTTTGCCGTGTGAAACGTTACGTCGACGTTCGCGACTCGTCGGCAGTCTGATCCCAGAATCATGTTGATGCCGCTGGGCAGTTCCGTTACCACGACGTCTTCGAGTCGCACATTCGTGGTGCCCAGTGTCACATCAAGCGTTGCAGCGAGAGTTGGGCATATGCTGCGGTTGAGAACTTCAATGTTCTCGAGCGATACCCATGCGTGCGTGGGAATGTCGTCCGTCAAGGCGTTGGCACTCATGATGGATAAGTTGGCGCCATTGTCAATCCACACGCGGACGGGTCGGTTGTTAGCAGTACCGGGCACTATTGGTAATGTGCCGCCCGTCGAATGCAAAAAACAGTTCGCTTGCCTAGGTGACGTAGTCCCTGTTTCGTGACTGCTATTGTCCCTCTTCGCTCGTTTCTCGTCCTCTCTGATCGTTGCTGGCGTTTTCGGCTTTCTACAATTACGGGACAGGTGACCGATATCGCCGCAGCTGAAGCATGAACGAGCAGAGATGGGCCGCGGGTGTGGAGCTCCCGAGAAATCGCTGCGTGGGTTGGCCTTCGGCAAGTTGGCAGAGCTGCTGGCAGGCACCCGCTGGTTCGAACCCTGACCACGGCTCGCTGTAGACGATGACGGTTTCTTGTCGTTCTCGGCACACACGGTCGTGCGACGCCTCGCGTCGAGCAAAGCCGCTCTGTGAATGAGTTCGGTTACTGTGCCACACAGCTGCGCTGCGAGTGGGTTGGCCCATGTGTCGTCCTCGATGCCGCTGAGAATGAGGGAAATACGTTCTTCCTCTGCTAAACGGTACGGCGCCTTGTTCAGAATGGCGTTCTTCGAGTACATGTACTCGACGATGGTCTCGTGGCTCTGAAGGCGTCGCTTCGTCTGCAGTTCGAGGAACTCCTGCATTGTCAGCTTTCGTTTGAATCGGAGAATGAGCGCTTCCTTCCATTGCTCCCAGGTGTCATACTGTGAGCCGTAGGCACTGTGCCAATCCTTGGCAGATCCCGTCAAGCGGCTTGCTGCTGTCACCAACGTCAGCGATGGCGTCCAGTGGGCGAGCGCTGCGATTCTCTCCACTTGCGTAATCAATTCGTGAGCACTTTGTTGCGGCGTCCCATCAAACAAGGGGATTGAGGATGACGTGTCGCTTGTGGAATGAATCTGGATCGGGCTCGTCGTCGGTGGACCCCTCGACAGCGTGTTGGCGAGCAGGGCTTGTGTGTTCACGAGCACGGCGAGGATCTGGGCCATGGAAGGTTCTCCCTCGTGCGTTGAAACGGTCGGCGTGGCGAGGCGTGCCGCGTCTTGGTTGGTGCCGTCGTTCAGTGACGGTGGCCGCGTCGAACCCGAGGACATCGTTATGTCAGCAGAGACGGAATGGTGCAGCCCGAGGGTTGGAGTCGTCACCCGTTCCGTTGGCAGTGAAACGTTCTGATGGGCTTCGTGCCATGTCTCACGTTCACTCGTGGCCGCACGGTTGAGCTGGGCTCGCAGGCTGCTCAGTTCAGCGCAGAGCTTTGCGTTGTCGGCAGACAGTGTCTCCAGGTGCGCCTGCCTGTCGTCGTCGTAGGCAGCCTGGTCCTTCGTTGACGAGTCCGTCAGCTCTAGGGCTTGGCGAGTGATGTTGTCGCGGATGATTCTTGCGATGAGCTCGTCCTTTCGTCCGGAGCACCGTACACCTCGTGCTCTCAGCTCGTCGACGAGTTGCTTTTTCGTTGCATTGGCCATCGTGCAGTGGTCGAGGGTCGTGAACACGCTTTCGACGATGGTCGTTTCGGAGTCCCGAGACGACGTACGGCATGGCGTCGCTCCTTCTCGTGGCATTGTTTCCTCCTCCGCATGCAGCTCGGTCGATTCACATCCTGTCGGCTGCGCCATGTCAGCGATGTCCAAATGAATGTAGTCAAGGCAAGGTTCAAATTTTAAGAAAATCTGTATTGTGCTAAGTTACAGGTGAATCGGCAATGGTTACATGTATAAGGAAACTGGACTCGGTGCAGGAGCTCGATCGGATACGTCCGACGCCGCTCGCGTCTCGGCTCGCTCTGCAATGCGTTGCTCTGCGGTCCCGGCTCGAATCTCACTTTTGTTTTTTGAATGTTCGTTGAACCAATGGGCAACCGCGTCGAGTGGACGTGCTCAGGGCTCGGAGTCCACGTTAACGCAGTGCAGCGTTTCTCGAGCAAGCACGGAGACGCTGCCGGAGAAGGAGGCGCTGCCGGTGAATGAGACGCTGCTCGAGTGCCGCTGACAGAGGGCTTCGGAAGTTTCGACCATTTGGTGTTCTTTCACGTGCACACAAATCTGGGCACATGGACTATACATCATTTTTACCTTCATCGAAAACGCAGCCGCTGCAGCCGGGATTTGATCCCGCAACCTGCAGGTCCAGAGCCGAGTACCTTATAGTCACTAGACCACTGCAGCGTGATTAAGAGCTGCAGGGTGTTTGCGCTTTGGCCAATCTGTGCATTGGCTTTTTCCTTGAGACACGACTTATGTAACCGCCGAAGAGTGAAGGCTCACGAGCGATGGGCAAGGCGATATAGTGGGTGTGTGTGCGCGTGCGTGCGTATGCGTTGAGATGTGGCTACCGCGTTGAACATTGAAATGTTAAGCTCAAAGGTTTATTTTAACAAAATTAAATTCATTCAGTCTGCTGAACCTAATATGAAGGGTTTTTCTCCTTTAGATATGAAAATTCAAATAAAGTGTCAAATAGAGATAGCTTTCTAGGAAGGACAAGGAATTATCACAAGTACAACACATAAAAAGGCAGTTTACTTCCCACTGATTGTGTTTTAGAAGCCACGAACGCTGAAAAGATAAAGCAAAACATATATATTTCAAGACAATCTTACAAATTTATCGCAGAATGCTAAGACAACAAAAGTCAATATGAAAATTCAGAAATGGTATAATTACGTGGAAGAGACAATCACTAAAGTAGACAGCGAAGGCCTGCCGGTCTCCTGATACAATAGAATCTTCTTCGTCGTTTTCGAAGGGCCTCGCGTTTGGGTCGGAGTTTGGGTCTTCGTGCTCATATCATGACAAGACAATCGTAGTTTTTTCGCTGATTCGGATGAAGGAACACAGCGACGCTTTCTCTCTGGTCGTGGCTTACTGAAGTATGCAGGTAGGTTCGGTAACAGCGTTGGCACCGCACCTGCGGCGACAGCATCCCGGGACATTCGCACTTGGTTATCGCTGATATGTTCGGGGGTCTGCCCAGAGGACCGGAGCCAGCCAGAGTCTCGAAGATATGTCGAGGAGAGCAGGCTGGAACTGTTAACAGTTACTTTTATTTACAATATTTACAGCTAACGTGTTGCAAATCATGGGGTTAGTATTGTGGAAGCCATCAACCTTTTGTGAACTTCTCGGAGCTTGTGGGAGCTTGTCGGGAGCGCCTCGGCTGTTGCGTTTCATGTGCTGGCCTTCCAAGGGTTCCCTGTAGGAAAAACAATTACAATGAAGGCCAGGACCTTAACATAAAATTGCCATCTTCACCTCCGCCCTCAAGAGGGGAAGGTGGAACGCCACCTCCTCCCCAACCCACGAAAGGAGAAAGAGGCATGTCTAGTTCGTGCCATGGCGAGGGAGAAAACACTGAACACCGCGTTGACACGTCACGTCAAAGCACGAAGATGTTTAGTCTTACGTGGAAGTTAATTTCGTAGTCTGTTGCAGTGATGGGTATGTGGCGCCTGGTAGACCACAAATTGTGGAAACAGTGGTCTCAAGGTGCCACGGTGAACGTGGGAAATGCATCCGCAGACGGTTCTCAGACACTCGGCCTCTTACCCCGGGCACCTAGACGACAAAGCAAGCCGCCTCGACGGCCAACAGCTCTTCCTAATCTGTCAGGTGTTCAACCGGGTCCAAGGGGTTTTACGAGTGGCACCGATGGCCAGGGATAACTAGAAGAACATTTTTTCTGTTGTCGCCGCTCTTGGTGCATCTCTGGGAGCACTCACCCGAAAGAAATAAGGGTAGGCTAAGCCACAAAGTCTCATGCGTCAAAGCGGGGTCAAGCAGGGCAGGCCGATATGGTCTTGCGGACGTTGCGATTGTCGGGGTAGCCTGTCTGGCAACCCGAAGCAAAGCAATGCATGACCGTCTTTCTCTTCTTATACATCAAAATATAGAAAGCTTCATCGTGTCTGAGAGCACAAAAGATGTCACACCACACACACACACACACACACACACACACACACACACACACACACACACACACACACACACACACACACACACACACACACACACACACACACACACTCGCACAAACGCACGCACACGCACACGCACAAAAGGATCACTACACAAAGCAAAAATTCACGCACAGCGATTACTCGCGGGTAGAGCTGCGCCGAGCACTCACTCCTTCGCACATGTTGCAACCTGTTTTCTACTCGGATCGATGGATGGTATGAGTGTGCCGTTTACTACGGGGCGGTTACATGTGTGCCACCAGGCTCTCAAGAAAAAAAACGAAAATAGAAATCTTGCTTCTTATGGTGGCCTTATCTACTTGGTTAATGCCTTATTCCCTTATTGTTAATGCCTTACTTGGTTAATGCCTTATCTACTTGGTTAAATCGATGTTATTATCGGAACCATGTTAGCAGTGAGTGATGTCGTGTCACTTGCAGTGGTGTGAGCCGGAGCAGAGGCAATGGCTTCAATTTCGCGTCGTACAATTCGGGTAACCTGATCAGGTGAATCTAGAGCTGGCGGCTGTGTTCTTGCACGGTCTTCGCAAGACGACGTTGCAGCCGTATTCGGAAGGCGGGTAAACACGCTGTTAATCCGCCGGCTCTTCGCTTGCTCAAAGTGCCGACATTTTTTCATAATGGCGTCCACTGTAGAAAAATTTTGCAGATGAGGAGGTTGAATGCGTCATCCGCAATCCCCTTAAGAATATGTCCAACCTTGTCAGCCTCCGGCATCTCGGCATTAGCTTTTCGACACAACGATAACACATCTTCTATATAGGAGACGTAAGACTCGGTCGAGGTCTGCGCCCGAGACGCGAGCATTTTGTTCGCGGCCATTTTTCTTCCAATCGGCTTTCCGAACAGGTCCAACATTTTCTCCCTGCACACTGCCCAACTCCCAAGTTCTGTTTCATTTTTCTCATACCACGATTTGGCGGTTCCCCTAAGATAGAATAACAGGTTCGCCAGCATAAGAGTCGGGCCCATCGGTATCGAGTACTCACACGTTCGTACTCAGCCAGCCAATCTTCAACGTCAACTTCATCTGGGTCGCCGGAACCGATGAACGTGCCAGGATCCCGCAGGGGTTTGAGCATGAAGGTTGTGGTCGCAGAAGGAGATGTAGTTACCGCATCATCTCCGGCCGCAGGAACACCAAGAGCAGATGCAGACGCCGTACTTTCCGTCATCATTGTGGAATGACCCTTCAAACGACGGCCGCTGCGAAGTTCCGTTGCGAGGCGGTTACCCAGCACCTCCACCTAATGTGACCGGGCGAGGTCTAGGCTTATAGGATAGCGTCCACCGAGAATCGGCAGCCGAACAAGATGTCTGAGTTGCCCCTCTCGCGCAAGCGCCTAACACACAGGCATCTTCTTCATCTTCGTAAGTGCCACGCTTGCTCCTGTCGATGATACACCGTAACAATATATATATATATATATATATATATATATATATATATATATATATATATATATATATATATATATATATATATATATATATATATATATATATATATATATATATATATATGCACTGTATGAAGCGAGAGCTGCCGGCTAAAGATCTTCGTCGCACATTGCTCCGGCTGCTATTCCCAAACTGATGGTTGTGTCGGCTTTAGGTATATGGGTCCTCAAGCTTCAGTGGCAACGTATACATGACGATTTGGTGTACTGCTTCCGAGCGCCACACTCGTTTTCTGAGAGCTGTACACTGCTATTGGCAGAAAATGAGCTTGGTGATTCGCGATAGCGCAAGTCCTACCAAATCTTAGAATACATATTATTGTGCGAGTGCTTCTTATTCTTAATTTCTCTAGATGGTGCCACCAGCCACTTCGTCGGCTAAATTTACGAAACCAAACGAGAAAAAGAAAAATCGGCGCTTGTTGCCAGATTTGTCTTGTCGCCCTCAGATAAATCTGTTGTGTTATTCCGCGCGAATCCGATTGCGAAAACGAGCTTCGCATTTTCTGTCCGTGATGTACGCGGACCCGGCACGGATGGCAGAAATCTGCGAAGTGGGGTCGCATGATGCGCCATATGCGACAGAAAACAAAACAAATAAAAAATACAAACAAGACAAAACAATTTCGCAAAAAAACTAACACAAAAGATGGATTTGGTCCGTCGTGTTACAGTGTACACCTACGGTGTACACGTACAAAGTACATTCGTGGACATTTGATGGATGTCCGGAATATTCGAAATGTTCGTCCCGTCGTATGCCCACCGCATATTCATGGTTACTTGGGTACCTGAAGATGTTAACTGTCATACTTGTTGCACGCCGCTAAAACACAGGCTAAAACAGACACGAATGCCTCCGGCGGTGTCGCCTGCTGCAGCTGCAGTCGTTTTGTGTTGCACGGTCTCGGCACTACCTCACGAGCAGGTGCTGAGAATTCGTGAACTAGCATTGCACGACAGCGGCACTTTTAAAGATGATAGTCTTTCTTGGGGACCTTCCACAAAAAATTTCGGTCTGTCTGTCGGTACATTTGATTGTTTGTCCGCCCTAACAATACCTCAAACGGTACCGAACGGCCAACCCCATTCGCAGTGCCCACCAATATTGCTCAAGGTTTAGCGTTCATAGTTGTGCGATTGTCAATTAAAAAGCAATTATTGCGCATATGCCCGGCGCCATAACAACACTTCGAAGTTTTATATGTCTGCCTTTATACTAGAAGAGGCACACACAAGTAACTCTAAGAAATGTAGCGTTTTAGCGCGCTGTGCTGACAGTGCAACGCGATGCTTAAAAAGTTGTTTCAAACGCTTTGACACGACGTCACGGTAGTGGCACCTGCCCGTCGCTTTGCGTTCTACACCTTATCGCCTCTGAGACTGGCGCGCATCTTTCTGCGCAGGCTGCACGCCTTCGTTTTCGAAGATAACTGCCAGATGGCGCTTGTGTCTAACGTGCCTCGATGCGCTTGTTCGCCTCCGCCACACTATGGTGGCTAGAAGGGGGAGGTGGGAGCATCGCGCGCTGCGGAGGTTGGCGGAGAGGGTGTCAGTTGTTCATGCCGACGAGTGGTGGCGCGCGTGTCGTTTTTTAGAGCCGCCCGATCTAAAGGGTACAGCTATATCCATTCATTCATTCATTCAGATGCCCCTCTGGGCCGAAGCGGAGCACGTGCGTTTCCGCGGCTTGCGTTCGTACTGTTCGCACGATGCTCGAAGTTTTGAAGCCTCTTCACACCGCATATCGTGATGGCTAAACCAGTGAAGCGCCAGACTCACTGCTTCGCGCCCGGATGCTCTACCGGGTACGTTTCAGCCCGAAAGGCAGGTGTAAAAGGGTCTGTTTTTATCGTACCGAACGATGAGGACCGGCTGAAAGCATGGCAGCGGTACGTTCCACGTGGTGAGAAACAGCTCGACCGAACTGCAGTGCTGTGCGAGTTACACTTCGAGCAACGGTTTATTGTGAGAGATTACACCCACATCGTGAATGGTGAAGTTGTGAAGATTCCTCGCGGCCACCCATGCCTTACCGACGATGCAATACCGTCGATCTTCCCAAACACGCCGAGTTATTTTTCTAAAAAGCTTCCTCAGAAGCGCAGCTCCCGGACATCGAGAGGAGAAGTGCTCGGCAAAAAAAAAGAAAAGTGAACGACGAAAACGAACTTCCTTCGATGGAGCACGATTCTTCCTTAGATGTGACAATGAACGGTGAACGTGTTCCCGGCGCGTCGTGTACAGTGGAAAAACTGGGGCATATGAAAGGTGAGAAGCTTCCAAGCAAATACTGGTCGATGTGCCTACTTGCGGATGCCCCGAACGCTGTTTCGTTTACTGTTTGTGCTCAAGATGGTGATAGTGTGCTTCAAGAAACTGGTGTTGTGCTCTTCTGAGGATACTTGCTATCATTGTGTAGTGTTTGTGCAAGGGAAAGTTGTAAAAAAAGTGGACGTGTTTGATGTGAATGCTGTGGAAAGCCTCCTCCACTCCATCAACGAGATGGTTGTGTGCTCCGGTTTTGAGCAAGGTGCTATTCCACTGGAGCGGCTTAACAGTTCCAATCAATCAAAATGCAGAACGCATGGAAACAAGTTGTACAGCAAAAGTTGCTCAGGCACGTCTCAAGATCAAAGGCCTTGTTTACACTGCAGGTATCTAAGGAAACTGCTTTTAAACCAAGCATCCTATAAGAAGAGAAAAGCTAGAGTGGCTACTGGTTACCGTGCTTCGAAGAAACTAATTATGCGGGGAAGACAGTTGAGGCGAGAAAAGGCAAAAGTCAGTGAACTAAAGCAAATGCTTGCGAAAATGAAGCAACGTAATTCTGCCCTCTCTGAATCAAACCTTCAGGAGAGTCTGTCTAAGCTGCCTGAGAAACAGCGGCAGCAGGTACAAACATGCTTTGAAGCAGCGAAAAGGAAAGGAACACAGGGGATGAAGTACAGCGATGATTGGCTTCTGGACTGCATTATAATGCGCATGAAAAGCCCAAAGCTGTATGAGCATATTCGAAAGCATAAAGTAATGGTCTTGCCCAGCAAGACTTGTTTGAACAAGTACGTGAGAAATTATAAGAGCAACTTTGGGTTCAATGATAATGTTTTTGCTGCCATTGAAGAAAAAACCAAAAGTATAGATTAGTTTCACAGGCACGGAGGTCTCTTATTGACGAGCTGAAGCTCTCGGAGAGCCTCAAAGTGACAAGCAGTGGACTCATCGAAGGTTTCGTTGACTTGGGCAAATACACTTCTCTAGATCAAAACACACAAACGTGTGATCACGGTCTAGTAGTATTGTACCAGCCATTTTCAGGCAACTTTCAGCAAATCTTAGGGGTTTTCGGCTCCCATGGAAATGTCAAGGCAGATGTGCTTGCAAAAATCATTGTCGATGCAACACTAATTGCCGAGAAGTCTGGGCTTTTTGTGGATTTTGTGACCACAGATGGTGCATCCTGGAACAGGAGTATGTGGCGACAATTTGGCATCAAGGGTTCTTCAAAGTCAGTTGTTTGCAAAGTGAAGCACCCTGCAGATCACAGCAGAAGTCTGCACTTCTTATCAGACTTTCCGCATCTTGTGAAGTGCGCCCGCAACAGCATTGTGTCGACGGGTCTCCAGGTGCCCGAAGGAAGGGTCAGAATAGATGTTGTGAAAGAGGCATGGAAGTGTGACAATAGGGACATTGTGCGGCTTAAAGCAATGCCTCGTGTCACAAGAGTCGTCATCGATCCGAACGGATTTGAAAAAATGAAAGTGAACTATGCCTTCACTTTTTTCAGTGATGAGATGGTCAGGGGTTTGTATGCATATAAGGAAGAGATAGAGAGAGTATGGGGCGTTGGCTCTAGTGATGCAACAGTGTCATTTATCAGAAGAATGGCTAGGCTGATTGCAGCCATGACTTCCCGCTGCAGCCGCGGTGCCATGCGTCCCAACTCGCCGGTCCTGGCTGAAGTGGAGGAATTTATTGCATATCTAGATGCGTGGGAAGGAAACATTGGAACGCTGGGCTTCTTCAGCCAGGGTACTGCAGAAGGGCTTCGCGTTACTCTGAAAAGCCCCATGTCGATTTTCGAATATCTCACAAAACAGCTTGGTTACAAGTACTTGCTGACATCAAGACTAAGCCAGGATCCTCTGGAGAATGTGTTCGGAATCTTTTGGCAAATGTCGGGAAGCAACGACCACCCGACGCCAACCCAGTTTCTGCTTTCGGCAAATTGTCTGTCGTTCTGCAGTTTGGCGAAGGCACCTGCTAACGGAAATGTGTCACCGTCAGTGCTGAAGAGCCTCATACATGGCAGCCACAAAGACCGGAGAGAGTTCCAGACGAAGCTTGACGAGCTCATGGACATAGGGTGTCTCAATGAAGTACATGAAATCCTTGAATCGTCTGGCATCCCAACAGATCACTGCCCAATGGTTTCGGTAAAAAGCGACTCCCGAGTTATGCATTACGTTGCTGGATATGTCGCCCGAAGGATGCTGAGCCAAACCAAGTGCTCTGAATGTGCAAAAGCCCTTATCCGACCACGCGATTTTGATATGCCCGCAGATGCCTGCCTAATCAGAGAAGTAGACCGGGGTGGGCTGCTCTACCCATCTGATGAACTGCAGGCTTTTATCGAAAACATGGAAGACTCAGTTGCGCGCTGCTTTAGCTTCAGCAAGCTTAAAGCAAATAGCATAATGGACTTCATTTCTGCGTTGACAAAAAACCGGCTAACTCATCTTGGCTGCGAAAAACATTCCAGAGATGTTACTAACAGGCTCGTCAAGTTTTATACAATGACAAGGCTGCAATTCATTGTAAAAGCAAAAAACAAGGCACGGGAGGGCAAGTGACGGCAGCGAATGCACTATTTGAAGCTTCGTCGCGTAACGTGAATATGTGTGGAGTTGCGCTTTCATGTGATTGTAATTTAGAGCTGCTTGCTGTATGAGATTGGCGATGTGCAAAAATAAAGATGCAGGCTGTTAATTCCCTGAACGTTGCGCATGTATACAATTTTTATTAAAATCTCCTTGATTGAATATACGTCACTCGGTGTGTAGAAAATTCACCAGACACGAAACTCATCGAAAAAGTGAACAGCTGCGAAAACTACAATATAATAAAATCGTTAAAAGTTACGCATTGAAATGTAAAGGAAGGTACCGAACGTTGCGATTGTGAGCATATGATTGTTTTACAACGACGCTTCAAATGGCATTCGAACTTATACGCACGGTCTTATCGTGGAGTACGCCACCTTGCCTTTTGGGTGCTACCGCGTATGTTTGCATGCCATTAGAGGTAGTTCGTTGCCTTAATCTCGGTATACATTCCGTGCTTAAATTTTCGTTTAAAACACCCCATTGCTAGTGCACACAGCTGCATTCCAGTTATTACATGGAGGTCGCAAGCTCTGCAAAGTGCGCATACCTTCTTGTGCAGCGCCTGGCTTGTTTGGCCGTCAAGGACGCTCGCCCCCACCGACCGATCTAAAAAGCTACAGCAGCGCCGCCGCTGCCGCCATGATCTGTTGCTACACTCCGAAGCTGGTGATGCTCCCACCTCCCTCTTCTAGCCACCATAGCTACACGCTCGAGGCATTCTAACGCAGTGCCTCCAGAATACCATTCACCGATTTTCTTGCGCAGAACATCAAATAAACCTTTTGTTCACTCTCTCCAGACGCAAGACTATCGTCTTTCGACTACATTTGCGGTGTAACATGCAGATTTGGAACCAATTTTTGTTTTTTCGAAACGAATACTGGGGTGCCGCTGCCGCCATGTTGAACTCGTGAAACGAATGCCAAAGTGCAGTGCCTCCGTGAACCGGTTCACGAAGTCCGGATGAAACGAATGGACCTCTTGTTGCAGAAAGCGTCGTTATGCTTGAAGAGAATATGCCACACGCACGTACAGCCAACGATTTTTTAAACGCAAACGCTCTGGCGTTGACCACTCAGTCTATGAGAGCGTTAATAACTGAACACAGCGGCAAAATTATATAACGACAACACGTGCATGCACGCATATTGTCGTTATAGAACAGTCTTCAGCTGTCGTTTAGGGTATTCTGGGATCCAGACAACGGCAGACAGGGAATAGAGAATTAATGACTCGGCGGTCTGCGCTCGCACGTTCAGGTTTGAAAAAAAAGGCAGCTGTACACTCTGCTTGTGGAGTCAAGTCAATTATTTTAGGGAGGCTGCTAGTAATTGCGTCATTTTGTAGTAAAACTGACGGTCACCGCTTTTTTACATGACTTTTGGGCATTTCGCCACTTTCCCGACACAAATTTCACAAACTCATTGATGTGGATGTTGAACGCTGGCTCTTTATTGTGCGTAAACAATGCCTTGAAGTACACGTTATGAACTTGTTTGGCAGATGAGGCTATGTTGGAGTTGTTAAAAATACCAATCAACTGCAAGCGAGCACAATTGAGGCGCTATTCTTCTCTTTTGAAAACGCCTATTTTAGGTCTTCTCTTAGACAAAGACGTATATAACCATCTGTAGCCGTTTGAAAAAGTCTTTCAGGTTTTGTTTCATACGATGTTTCGTGGATGTCCATTTGCAGTCCAAATTATTGCATCCTCATTAAATCCTTTGCAGATATCCTTCGTATGTGTCAGACAGAAAACAAAACGGATATAAAGAACAACTGAAATGCATCGACTGTAGGTAGTCCAGGCTTTGATAACCGTCTCTGGATATGGAGGTTAGGCTATAATTCGAATGCCCACCGGATTTTTGCGGCCCATTGGCATGAAGAGCGTAACATTTTCTCTGAGCAGTTATTCACCATTTTTTACAGTCAGTGACGGAGCTGCAGCAGTATTTTACTGATTTTGTCAATGTGAAGCACAACAAGAATAATAAAAAAAGGAGATGTCAAAGCGGCTGCAGGCTGTGCAGTGAGAGAGCTGGAGAAGTCCAACCTTGCACATCACAAGGATACGCCTCTGCATGTTCATAAATGTGAAGTAATATGAAAGTATTAGGTACCCCTTACACAATATATTGTCACGTTAACTATCTTATAGTGTGTCACTAGCATTTTTAATACATTCGATACACACGCTCAATAATGAGTGTTAGTACTTCAAAATAGTCTTGATAGGGCGTCCTTTAAATACAAACTAGAGGAAACAAAACTTCAGGTGCATAACTTCTCATAGCAATTTGCCATTAAAATTTTTTATAACCGATATTGTTATGAGACGCTTTTCATTATGATGAGAGCAGTCACCCTAATGCTTAGGTGAAAGAAAAAAAAAGATGCCGAAGACGGTAGAACGCTTTCTATTTTTTCTTGACCGCGTTGACCACAAGACTCGCTCGTTGTTTAGTTATTAGACCCGTGTTAAGAGAACAAGAGTAAGGTGAGAACAGTGACGACAGACACAATCCAGGATATAAAATAACTCTTGTTTGTTGTATTGCATCTGTACATCATACATAATTTGTGCAAGGCTTCTACACGCAATGTCGGCCTACAGGGGCCGGAAGAAAAGCAAACCCTTGTCTTCAGGTGCTCGTAATATCGTTCACATCACACATTTCATCAGTGGCTGACCATTTTCAAGAATGCAAAACATGGATATACATGTAGCAACGTGAACAAGAGTGCATTGATACGAAGATTCACAAGTGGCAGTTTTCAGACACACGTGGAAACAATAAACGCATACATTGGATGGTGACGCTGTGGCAGTGATATATTTTCGTGGTGAGATACATAATCCATTGAGGCAAATGAGGTTCCCAGCTGAACATGCTGAAAACATGGGTAGCACACGAAACAAACGACAGTTTGTGTCAGTTCATTAAAAGTAAAATATAACACAGTGCTTGATGAAATAAAACAACCGAAAGTCAGGCAGTATTCTCTGAATTGAAATTTTCTTTCGAATAGTCTCTACAAATCACATTCATTAGCATCTGGAGTAACACCCGCTTCAACACTCGCACCAGTGAACGAAGGTTGAACTTAAAACTAGCCAAATAATAAATTTTGCGCTTGTGAGTTCATTAAAAAATTTGGGAAGTATGACGTGATCTGGAGCTCAATGGCTTGCTCTTAAGTTCTGACGTAATTTATGAGCTGCATCTTCAGGCACTCTGAAATGATGTTTGCTCACATGACCGTCAGTCATGTGTTTGTGTACGCCATTAACATGTAGTGTGACCATCCCTATGTACGGTTACCTCACACTCTCTCCCATTCTAAACAACGATAATCTGATGGAATGCTGCATGACAAAATGGCAAAACACCAACCATGTTCAAGACCGCACTCATTCCAAGAAATCGTAAGGAAAATAAAGCAAAGCACCTTATACCAACACATACTTTTCTTTACACTGCACAATATGCGTACAAACAGACAAGAGTGTGCAAATATCTGAAGCTACCTGTGTGCAATGAAATACTGAGGGGGTACTTAAAATTAAGCCTTTGTTTTTGTTTTCCTCAGCTGTTTAAGACTGTGATATGTGCAAAAATACGGTCAATAAATGATAGCTATTTACTCCATTTTCACCACAAAGTGTCAACTTGCGATGTTTTGCTGAACCTGGCATTTGTCGTACCTGTGTACCACTGTTACACATTTTGGCGGAGATGCCTATGAAACGAGAGATGTTCCACGATATATATTGATGCTCTAACGCCTTTGTAAAAAAGGCGAAAGGCATTCCCTCTTCCTCCTTTTTTTACACAAGGACTTGTTTGTTTCTCCTTGTGCTTGTCCTTACAGGCATACAAGCCACACAGTATTGAATGCGCAGAATAACTGCAAATATCTGTACACTTTAGTCCCCTTGTATAGCTGATTTCACTCAGCAAATGTGACACAACAATAATAAAATGTCACTGGACCAAACAATAAAAAGAAGATAGCTTTATGGCAAGGCACATGAATTGCACTAAATTCATTTTTGTGGATTTTTAAGCTGCACATAGGTTCAACCTGGATTGTTTTGGGTTGGCTCGTGAATGTGACACCTAAAGTGTCACATTGTGCACTCTGCACAGCCGCTGGCAAGGCACATCGTTTTTTTTCTTCTTATTTTACGCTATATAGACAAACAAAAAACTATGACTATTGCGTAAAGCTCTTTGCAGATGTAAGAGGAATAACCTACACATATGCAATCCAGTGGTCATGTTCGACAAGGATATAGTTAACGATGGTGGGTAATGTTAAATCGCAATTTCTGTATCAAAGGTAACAATAAAATACAACCCAACAAAACAGCCTGAGAATTTTAGACGCCGTTCACGAAGCGGGTAGTACGTGAGATTGATTAGGTTTATGCCCACCAATCACGCGGTAGTTATAGAAGCAGCTGTAGCCCACGAAGTGTTCTGTATGAGCTGTTTCACATACTGGACTATTAATATTTATGCTGTACACAACCAAAAGACACGCTCATACACATCGCAATCTGTGATATCGCGTCTTTTTTAACACGAATATGGCCAGAGGCTAAATCACAACCTCACAGTGACGCCGTGTTGAGGCATGCTTAAAGTGTTACCTTGTACTGTGTAGATATGATCAGTTGATGTTGTGCTGCAAATTCGTCTGTAGACTAGTTGGTGCAACACTAGTACGGGCCAGTATTACTAGTTTAACTACATAATTGAAGCGATGGGGGTAAATATCCTGTTAATTTGCTGGAAAACAAAGGTCGACCTCATGTTTCTAGCTATGCCTTGCTCTGGCACCTTTCTAAGCAAGTAAATTTACAAGCATTTAAACAAAATATGACTGAAGTCATGAAATAAGAATTGCTGGACAAAGACTGTTACACGTTGATATTAACTAACATGCTATAAACCCTGTATTTTATTTAAATATTCCTGGCAAAGTTTGACAAAAGCATCACAGTTTTAAGCTTAAGGAAGGTTGATGAAGCATAAGAACAGCAATAGGCGTTCAGCTCAGGTAATCTTTCTTGTTTGTTTGAAATCAATAAGCGAACAAACCATGCTGCACTAGAAAGAGGATGAAATCACTGAAGGTCGCTAACTTTGATGCAGAAACTAGTCATTTAACCAGTGGCAGCTATACTTCGAGTACTCGAAGTTTCGCAGTATAAAATTTATACAGCTTGAATCACACGTGTCTCAAGTGGTCAGCCAGAAGATTTGGCCCCCAGTTTTGCAAAAAAAGCACAAGCTAACGCCGAAATGAGATCAACCATGGTTATGCCGCGTACTAGATGCGCTATATGACCAACATATAAGAAACCCAGGCGCTACCGCTAGGTAGCATCTACATTTGCTGGCGCACAGTCCACAGCCTACCCCTCTATTTTTAAGGTTTATACCTAATGATCTATATATAATCGTTAGACTTTTATACAACAGTTGAAACGTTTACGCCCCAATGTCTTGCAGTATATGAGCTGTTCGCGTGGCCCATGCAACCTGGCGCTCACTATCGATCAGTTAATCAGTGAACACTCCACTTTTCGCACGTATTCTCTAGAAAATTTTGTGTAGTTAGGTCACGCTTTGCAGAAAAACTTGCACACTCCGCCTTATATTAATAATTAATATTGTCCGCGTAGCCTTAGGTGCACGTTGAAAAACTCCAGGTGGTCGAAATTTCCGGAACCCTCCACTACGGCATCTCCCATAATCGTATGATGGTTTTGGGATGCTAAACCCCATATATCAATCAATGTCCGCTTTGCTTTGAGAGATACGGCCAGCAGCACGATTCAGTTTCTCCTCTTTCATATCGTGGCACAGGGATGAAAATAACCGCAAATGACGTCATAGATGGTATGCTCATCACGCATGCTATCTATTGATAACATGAGTAGGTGTTATTGACCTATTGATAGGGTATATTAGGTAAACGTCATTATCTGCCTTTTTTTGCGCCCCATTGTGGTCGTGGACACCTGAATTCGAATATAAGCTTTTTAAACAAGAACTATTTACCATATTACACAATTAGCATATTTTACACGGTACACTATTAGAATACGTATTATCACACACATTTGCTAAAAATATAACAGCAGATAGTATAGGTCATTAGCAGTGGGACGGAGTTTGTTCTCTCAAACAATTGTTTCAAGCAAACAGTTATGTAAACCAGGGCTCCCGTATTTGTGCACCAAGATTGGCAGAAAAAAAATGTAAGCACAGAAGTCTCACTGTTGCCACCATTTCACGCAGTAGCGAACTTGACGCACTACTGATGTTTCGCTTACTCCCCTTAGCGTTTTTTCGGTAGGTTCGAATTCACGAAGCTCCTTCTTCCTGAGGACTCTCTTGCCAATCGCTTTAACTTATTGCAAGTTCCCTACCACTATTTGCCAGTGTTCGCTTTAGGTAGCTTACAAACTATCTTTCAAATACAGGTCCTTTTCGGCAGTTTTAGACATTGATGTTTTATCGACATATATAGTTATACAAAGATAAATCTATTGTATTTTCATTGTTATATTCATGCTCCTGGTTAATATTGGGCTCTTTACAAAGATGTCGTACTGTGAACATGATTAAGTGGGTGCTGTATGCTTTTGTACGTGATTCCTACAAGACAAAAAAAAACACGTCACACGTCTATTATGACGCCTCTTTCACACCTGAATATGATGTTATGAAGCCGGCTGTTTCCACTTCCAAGTTACAAAACCACTTGAAGCATAGTATTCAACTTTTCAGCTCATTACACATCATCTCATCACTGAAGCGTGAGTTGACGCTGAGAAGTGTTAATGCCTTAATGACAACGCTATGGACAACGACTACCTCCATATGCCCTCTGACGCTAGCTGAAAAGTATCACTTCATGCCGTGAGCTAAAAGAAACGTATAAAGATATCTCCACAACAAAATGTTAATGAGCCCGCAAGTGGGCACCGTAAGTTGTCTTTTGAAACAATTATGTGTAACATATTTTGTGGCAGCGTTTGTACATGTAACCCCTAAGTAAAATCGCATGGCACTGTATTTTGATGTCTTCACGTTAAATACAACTCGCGATACGCGACCAGATTTTCGTGCTTTGAATTATCGCAATGAGTTTCAGGGAATTTATAGTATATATGCAGCCAGGCGGATCCTCACGTAACAAATCAATACTTATTAAGCCACAACCATTTGGAACAACCATCGTGGCACCCACCTTTTGCGCAGGAAGTGCGCCAAACGCCAATGCCTCAGTGCTAAGCGATCGGCGCAGTCCCAAACACGTTCACCACCTTCCGTGTCCACCCAGTCAAACCACGCCGGACAAATATATGCTTCAAAATGAAATTCACCACAGTACACCGCACATGCACGAAGTCCAGGACTTAAGATGGTGCTGCAATCATTCACGCTTACACGCACGCATTGTAGAGAGTCAAACACTCATCAGCAGTTCCTTCTAGCACAGAAAAGTTCCTGGCACAGGAGAAGTACTGCCACTATTAGCAGTGTCCAGCTAAGTGCAGGAACACTGGCAGCGCTGAAGTGCGGGCAGTACGGGCACTGGTATGAACCACATACTTCGCAGATGCTCAGCACGTAGAGGTCGTAGTTTTCCCATATTTTCTCCTTGTAGTTTTCTGAAAATTGAAATAAACGAGAACAAGCTAGCGCCTGATTTCAACCATTTAACCTTGGGATAAACTGCACTTAAGCAAGATTTAAGGGTACCGTAAATCGTTGCTGTCAATTTTAATAGTAAAGACAGATAACGGAACATGCCTACACAATTTTGAAATGCAGCAAGCGTGTTTGAAAGGGAAGAAAAAAACATTATAATAGTGTGTTGCCAGAAGCACGCTCGTTTCGTAAGGTAGTGTTTGAGAGACTGATAAAACAGCTGTTACATTATATGTTATGTGTTGTATTGGAATGTCGTGTAAGAAACATATCTTTTGCAATAAAATTGAGGGGTAGACATCAACAGCATTTTAAACCTTCCTTCGCCATGCCATAACGCCACGTTTGAGAGCATTCGTTAACACATTACTGAGGTCGTATTAAATATGAAACAACTTTTGCTCAAAAGAAACTACGGGGATTTCAGGTGTATGTCCGACATGCACCATAACACTTTTTTTACGAATTTTGAATTATTCTACGGGCCGTATTCACTCCTCCTTCCTCTGTACGCCCTGTTTGTAACGCCATCATAGTGACGCTGCACTTCTAGTAGGCATTCAGTACGCAGCAAAATAAAGGCGCAGGACGATATGCCTCAGCTATAAATCATGTATGCAGTGCGTGAACTGAACACAGTGAGGTGGCTTACTGGATTTGTAAACGAGGGCACCAGGCTGTATTCAGTCCTACCTTCACAGTGCAATTATTTCAGATGGTTTGAAATTTGAGATGACCCATCTTAAGTATCAGTGTGTGCATTGATTTATTATTATCAATATTCTAGCTTCAACAATGCTTACAGTCATGATCCAGAGATTTTGAGCTACACGAACAGATAAGTATATCCGAAACGAGAAGCAAGCTTTTCCACATAGTAAAAATTATTATGGAGAAGGCAGCTTTGCAGGCTTCACTGATCTACCAATATGCTTAAACGAACCGGTTGACGATGTAAAGCGATCGTTTCGGCCAAATGATCGTTTAATACAGGACCACTAGCAATGCTCACACAGTTTACAAACAGCGAAGAGAAGCGAGTACGGTGTCCTAATAGCATGGCACCCTCAGACACGACAGGCTGCGGCGTGGTCATTCGCTGCCCTATAAGAACAGGCCAGGGCTATAGGGCAAGCGAGCCAATTAACGCGTTGTACTAACTCAAGACACATAAAATATGAGCCCTGGTTAGTGTGACTGAAATTATTAGTGGCCAAAAGAGAGGTATGAGTATGACCTTTTTTTGCTTACAGCTGAATAACTTAGCACGATGATGGGACAGTAGTGCTTTTTCTAGCCGAGCAGAACAAAGAATCTTAAATTTCACTGGTCTCGCCAGAATTTTCAAGGTATTACACAATTGTCACACTTGCCTGGAAAATTGTACTCATACACCTTGGCCTTCAGGTACCGTGTCGAGTTGGCAACAGGATACCACCGTTGGATGAGAAAGTTGACGCAGGTCCATTCGCTTGTAAGCTGCAATCGTTCAAACCTATAAGAGCTTGAACTATCTCTTTTCCGACAGTATACAAGTAAAGGTAGCAATTAAAGATATTTGAACAATATACTTTAGCTTTCTTCTTGTAAATTTATTACTATTAACGTTTTAGTGACGAATACGACGTAGAGCATTGGGTAGATGTGGAAGCTATTCACTTGATTACATATTGATCTACGCCCTCCCCTGCAGTTTTTCTTCTACTGTATGCCTGCACGTACAGACAACTTCCTTATTCATTAACCAACCCTAATAAATAAGTTTCAGTCAAGCGCATCAACTTACGTGTTCAAACATGAACACTGCTGTCCTGGGTAGCACTTTGGCCATGCTTAGTCGAGGAACTTCGCCTGACTTGACATAGTTGTCTAGATGCGGCCTGTAGTTAGCATAACCCGTAGGAATGACCAGCTCCAGCACAGCTGCACCACTCTCCGCACTCATATTGGTCATCGTCCACCTATAAGTAAAAAAACAACAGAATGCAATGTAGACCCAGTTGACATGGAAAAGCTTGTGACACAGTATAACTAACTTCATTTGGTCCCACAGCAACAAACAAGCACGCTCTCTCAGGGCTAAAAAAATGGTTAACTGTATGGTCCCGGTATGGTCAACATATCGCGTGCATTCCGATAAATTTATAGTATGGAAAAGCTATGGAAACGAAATCGCATGAGCATTTTCTGATTGGCATCGTGCAGGTGATTTTGCTGGGTATAAATTATAACATGATCTCAAACCCTCCATGAAGATAAGCGCGCTTCTCTTCTACTGCGTGGGAATGTCCCCATTTTGCGCGGCTTAGCAAATTTTTGGTGGCTACAAATATTTAGATGGCTAGTCGCCTTCTTGTGCGCTTGTTTTTCGCACACCTGCTGTTGAAATTGTATTATTTAACAGTATAACCTCCCTATCTCATGTATTTCGTCTTTTTTGTCCACGCCGTTCATCACATCAGCGTTGTGATAACGAGTGTTCACGGCATCGAGTGAGATCTGGAAAGGTTTCTCTGTGTGCAATTGACTTTATGCAAGTTATGCCAACTATAAATTAAATATTTACTGTAATATTAGTCATCAACAAAACTATATTCTTTGCTTTGTGTCATCGTCTAATACATTTCTATCACTGTCATTGTTTACTGCAATTTCTTGTTTTTGATTCTCGTCCTCCTCTGTGGCTGAAGCCCATTGTGCTTGTTATGGCATCACTGCTTGCATATGATAACTGATAAATTTATTTACACCGCACATAAATGTTGAAGAAATACACGTTAAAATCAGAAGGGAAGGAAGGTGCCACATAAGAGCCGGTCCACTCACCTTACACAGCTGCGGATGTTGATATGTGACCTGTTCCTCCCCGAAAACCTCGGCTCCAACGTCAGGTCAAAAGCCTCGTAGGCAGGTGGAACTAACAAAAAGTCACGATCAACGTTGTAAGTCACGTCTAGCTGTATCAGAGACAGGCCCGATCCCTGAGCCAGAACATCACAGTGACCCCAAACGTTGGGTTGGACCTGCAAAAAGGAGCACAGGCGTGAATACTGTTTACTTTTTGCTCCAGTCACACAGCGCTCACAATTTGTTTTAGCGTGCAACTGCTTATTTGTCACCGTGGGCATTGCACATCAGCGTCGAAATTACCTATTGTAATAACACGAGCACAGGCGGTAGCGGCACTCCATATTCTACACGTTTGAAATGTTGGTAAATGCTGATTTCATCACATCAAACTAATATTAGCGACTTTGCAGCTGCAAGTTTTGAAGGTTTTGGCACTAGGTGCTGGGTCATTAGTCATTACAGTCGAATCACGCTATAATGAAGTCCACTACAAATTTCTGCCACAACGAACAATTTTCTATTATTTGGACAGATTTATGAGTACAAAAAAAGACTTGCCCAAGCAGCACTTTTAGCAAATTTTCTGTTCCCCGTCAGCCACCCACAGAAAACAATGTGAAAATTGTCTCGTCACAAATAATACTTTTCCTGGATGTTTCCGCGTTAACTAAGTTTTTGCGAGTACTACTACATAAAATAAAAAGAACTTGCCTAGTTCTTTTTTGGCGCGAAATTTCGCTGCCAACTCGGTAATTTCTCGATGGCTCATGACATCCAGAACACAGGGCTGTATCGCAACAACCATGTTTTTACCGCAGACACGCTTTCTGCCACCACACGCAGATCCCGCTAACTTTATTGCTGTTGGGATGGTAAGTGACAGCTCACCCATCCACCATGCACGTTTGATGTACCATGGCAGAATCGCGATCTTCAAAACGCCCGCCATATGTTTTTGACATCGAGATAAAAAAAAATACTTGGTCATCACTAGCCATGCGATCGTGAATGACAACCATGCGTCGTGAGGGTGCACAAGCGAGCAGCACGCACCTAGTCCCAGCGTAACTGCATTCTGCCGCAACCGCTGCGAACTCAAATGCGGCCTTGTCGAACGCGATCATGGGCGACCATGAAAGCACGCGTGCAGTCAACGCGCACTGATTCAATCCAATATATATTGCCGTAACAATGCGAACAAAATAGCAACGACGCAGTTCTGAAGTACACGCATGGCCAGCGTGCACAGATTGAAAACGGAACTACTGTTTGCTGCAACCGATGCGCACGATACCGCGGTCGCTATCATCTTGTTCATCGATAGCGAATAAGATCCGAAGGCGCGCTGCTAACACAGCCGTATATTAAAGGTAATAAAGCAATCAAACGACAGGAAGTATTACGGCTTTCCTGTCGTTCATTTATGGCCACAGTAGTGCGGAGCTTCGTTACTTTCAGTTGCAATTATCAGTTGGCCTTAGCGAAGCTTTGGCACTGCTTGTTCGCGATGCTGTACACTCAGCACGCTTCAAGGGTTGCCTGAATATCGCTTTTTTTTCTGTATAACCCACCCCTGCATATAACCGGCACCCCCGACCGCAAACCGCGGGAAGAAGAAAATAACTACCCGTGTATTGACACATTGTATTGCCGTGAAGCCGTGCCGTGAAGCCAATTTGCGCACCGAAATTCTCATATAATCTTCACCTCAACTTCAGCTCGAATTTTCTGTATATTTTGATTGCGTTATATGCGAGAAAATACGTTCACTCAGTGTTCGGCCAGGTACGGCTGAGTTAGCGAAAGTTTAATGCGTGCGCTTGCGGGCACCAAAGGACGAGTCAAAATCGTCAGATCTTACCAAATTGTGCGGTCTGTAGATGAAATTTGGTACAACGAAATTCCGCAACAACAATTTTTTTCACTTGTCCTGTCAATTTTGTTGTAGCAGAATTTGATCTGTTCAAAATTGGCCTAGTCAAAAGGCTCTAACTATAGAACAATTCACATAAGAAAACTGTACCTTAACGTAACACCCTAACTGTAAAAACTTTTATCAGGTTCACTTGCTCATTTCATATTTGTTTGTTCTTTTTACCATTATTTTCTTCCCTCTCTTCTGAAGTCTTTTATTCCCCTTCTCCATCCTTATACAGAGTAGCATACCAGTGGTATATCGACGCCGGCAAAAATGTTTGTTCTCCAAATGAAGAGCCTTTCTCTCTCAGTTGCAAGTTCACACAATCTGAATAGAGATAACTTATCATAAGGACTGCAACACAAAAACAGCGAAATTCGTCACTATGATAACTTAAGCCACCCGCCTGCCCCAGTGAAACAATCCGTGCAATCCAACTGTCCGTCGTTGCTTGCTTTTCTTTGAAAGGTGAGCGCATTGCTGATTCTGTAGAGTGGAGTTATGCGCAGTGCTTATCATGCAGATTCACATGTTTACCCACACAGGATTGGCCTTATCGGCACGTGAGTATTCACATAATTGTGTTTATTATGCGAAATGTGACCTTTACATGATACGAATTTAAGAATAAGCAAAAGGTACGCTAGCCTTGAATGAATAACCATAGTATATATGTACTGCACTCTTTTGTTCCGGTTTTACAGCCAAGGGGCTCCTTGTGAAAAGATGCCCAAGTATTTTTTAAAGAAAGATCACCATACTCACATCGAATACTTTTCTGCGTGCCAAGTCATCTTTGGATATCCGCAACGTGCTGGGATAGCCAGGATTCGATGAAGATTCCACAGTTACTTTCATCTCAGTGATGCCTCGGACATGCGTTCGGAATGAATACTGCGTCAGGGCCTCCAGAGCTGCAAGTGTGTCCTGAAACACGTGAAATAAAAATAAAATATTGAAATGAAAAAAAAAACAGAAGAAGTCATGTATCTTATTTGCATTCAAATGTAAATTATAAGCACCCTGTGGTGCGAGGGCACAATAACATGGTAATACGTGAGGTTTGTAGTGTACACGTATCTCGAAGGATTACGGCCACTAGCGTGGGTTCGGTCTTAGGGAGCCCGAGGGCATGCGTTAACCATCGCCGTGGCAAGAACATGGTACTGCTCAAGGTCTCAGCACTTTATTGTATGCGGCAGCACCAAAACCCAGTACAGAGCCTGTTGCTACAGGGGCGGCAGGAAAACAAATGGGCTTATCTACGCCCCGGGCGAGAAGTACCACACAGTGGTGCCGCGAGCACGTCTTCGTGGGCAAAAGGGATTCACGGTGACACCGGAACAAAGGGCCCGGTCGCTCGAGCAAGGGAAAAATGCGTTCCCGTTGGCTTCGGAGAGGTATGGCTCGGCGTAGTTTAACCACGCACTAGGAGACCGCACTGCTCTTCAGCCAAGCGTTCGCAACGGGCAACAAAAGGTGAGCATTCGCCGCAGGCGCGTAGCGCCGTTCGCGAAGTCTGACGAGTTCCAGACAGTAGGAGCCAATGGATGGAAAAAAATGCGTGTCCACCGTAAGCTGTCCTGCAAAGGTTCTCTCTCACTCTCGAGTCCTGATGTGCGCGCGTGAAATGTCCCGAGAGACTTCGCACACGACGCCACAGTCGACACCCACTACCGGGTGAGAGGGGTTAAACGTCACTCCCCGCTCCCCCAGCACGGCAGACCACGGAGGAGGGGAGTCATGTTGGACATGAGCACGCAGAAAGAGGCGGCAAAGCAAGCGCGAAGGCGGCGGGCTAGCCTCAATTCTCACAGGTTTTACACACCAAAAACACCAACCTGATCGTGGGGCACATCGTAGTGGAAGGCTTACGAAAGCTTAACCATATATGGTGTCATTTAACGGGTACCCACATCGCACAGTACAAACCTTCACTCGGGTACTGTGTGATTATGCGTTTCCTTGTAAATGTGCCTGCCGCGGCCGGAATCGAGCCGCCTTTGGGTTTGCAGCCATTGTACATTAACCGTTGTACCTCTGTGGCGGACAGCAAGTAGAACGAGAGGAATGGTCGCTTTTAAGAGCAACACCATGCAGACTGGTGTAAAGGTACAGTTCACTTATTACGAGTGCTCTCACAGGCGAACTTTTTAGCTCTTCTAGTGCAACAGTATCCTCTCAATGAAGGTGCGCACATTTATTGTGAACGAGTAAATTTTTTTAACATTGGAATTAAGCGGCTGAAAACAATACTTTCAAGTGTTATAAATGTTGAAAAGAAGTGCTATCTTCACTTACGGCCACCAAAGTTTTAACCGACGCAGAAATCAAGACCATTTCCACTATGTTTTCTGACAGCAACGTGAACGCCGAGAAAAAAAGGAAGACATCCGACTTCGTGATTAGCGGCATAAGTCCATAACTGTTGAGTCACCACACTAAATGTGGAGACTCAACCAAGTGTGGTGACACCAGGGTACCTTAAAATGACTACCTGACAAGACTGACGGGTGCAATTAACGGCGAAAACCAACTGCTTACCTGTGTGCCGATAAAGCCGTAGTCGGTGGAACGCATCTGGTTCAGCCAGCGGACAATCTGATCCTGGAAAACGCCACCCTGCTTGAGGTAGGATTGCAAAGCGTACGCCGTGGCCTCTACGGCAGACGAGTCCTCCGGGTGCGGCATCCGGGGAATCAGGTACGGCCGCTGGCTCTGGATCACGATCACGGGCGGTGGAATGGGCACGCTGCTCCAGTAGATGGCTCCCTCTGTAACCAAAGTGCAGATAATATGACACAGCAGTCAGTGCGCAAAGTTTCAGTGTGTTACCACTGTATTTTTATCAACATTCGCAACCAGTGCAATGGAACATTTCATTTGCTCGACGCTTCACCATGAGGAGTTATGTACAGTGCCAGGTGCAAAAGTAGCAGGAAGTGAAGGCAATTGCTGTCTTGAAGAAGGCAAGAACACTTGTGAAAACGTTGGCTATACTGCAACACCCTGTGTTCCAGGCATATTTATTTCTTCAGATACATAGTGTGTTCTGTCAATTCGCTTAGACGAAACAAACAATTTGGATTCGAGATTAAAGACATAGAAGTTTCAGTTGTGCGAAGACTTCGCCTGCCCGATTAAAACCTTTCTTCATACCCGCATCCACTTGGGAAATGTTGCAAACTCTTCGTGTACTACCTCCCCAGATTCATTCAGCATCCCAGAAAGATCTGTTTCAAGTTTTTCGCTATTCCTCAATTACATCAACGCTCACCCCCACTTAATGTACCGACTATAATTTGCTGACAATGGCGTTACAGTGTGTTACTTATAAAAAATCAACCCGTCAGATTTTCAGAAGCTTCAGGAAAACCTTGATACTTCGTTTGAATTGTGTAAAAAGATCGCTCACCAGACTAATGTAAAGTGGAAATGCACGCAGACAACTAATCGGAATCTTACTAGTAATAGCAGCACGCATTATTTCGATGAGATCACACTCGAACCTGGTACGTCTTACCCAATTATCTTGGCATCCACCTTATTGGAGATCTTGCTTGCATGTTGACTATGTTACTGACAATCTCAGTGACATGCTAGGTTAATTAGGACGTAATAAAAAACTTGTTCACTGTATCATAAAACGTAGCTTGGCTCTTTTGGATGCTTCAACCACATCGCTCACATAATACACCCTACGGCTGTCTATTTCATCCAAAATAACCTTGTGTTTGTTACGAAATCACACTAGTTGCACCAGTTTTCTCTCCAAGAAGACCACACTCACCCTACTGTATCTGACGTCACGTCCAAATTTCTGTCGTCATTTTTTTTGTTCTTCTTTTTTTTTGTTACACAATATCTGCCGATCTAATAGCCCTCTATAAAATTTTTTTTTTCGTTCTTCTTCGAGGTAGGGATCATTGCCTTCGGACCATAATTTCAAAACGTAGTGTTCAGCTTTGCCGAGATAATGCGCACAAGAATGATTTGCTCGACAAGACCAACCCCCCCCCCCCCCCCCTTCTCCTGGCCTTAATATATCTATTTATGCGAATACCACGATCTGATTAAAAGAACTTCTTTAATGGTAGACTGCGCAGAAAGATCGATGATTTCAGGTCGTTATCGTGCATATAAAGTAGTGTTCAAGAAAGTATTTTTTCCTTCATTTAGTATATACGAAAAGCGGCCATGATAGCCGGGATTGAACTCAGCAGGCCGCTAGGCTATAGCGGTGAATCGTGGGTCTTGGAGGCATAAATGAATGAATGAATGATTGAATGAATGACTGAATAAATGAATTAATGAATGGACAGTGTACGGGTCTCTCGCTGCATATCTGCGCTAAAAAATAAGGTAAATGATGAACTTTTGAGAATATGTATGTGATGTGAAAATAACAAGCTACAGATAATGGTATTAAGACCAAATTTGTCATTTTATTCTCACATATGCATTCGTTCACTCCTACTGAAAACATTTCCATCAATAATCGCATTATCTCTCCAGCTAACCATTGTAAATTTTTCAGCGTGGAACTTGATTGCCACCTTAAGTTTTATCCACACGTTTCTAACGTAAGAAAGAAAATGGCCTACGGTGTACATGCGTCTCCTTCCCTACTCTCATATTACCTTGTAATGCTTCCGTTCATTCTCATCTTAACTACAACATTGAATCATGGGGCAACTCATACAATAGCCACCTTACGTCCCTGCAAGTAATTTAAAACCAAGCCATTCATCTAACAACGTTTGACTTCATTGTGTTTACGGGACTACGGGACCTCCTCCGGGATCTCCGTCGCCAGTCAGTTATTGCATTCCCATAAAATTTTAAATGTGTTTAATCTCAATAAATATAATCAAAATTTTTATAGGGCATAACAGAATAGCATTCCTGCATCCATAATACCGAAGACATCTTTAAGCGTGGGCACTACCGTCATTCACCGTATAGGTATACGTATCTATATATATCAAAACACAAGAAAAAAAACAGAAACAGACTCCGGTGCATGGAATCGAACGCCCGACCTCCGAATTACGAGCGCGAGGCGTTACCCACTAAGCCACGAAGGAGCACCTCCTTCAACATATAAACAGCAAGATATATATATATGAACACTTACTGCTGGCGATGGGCATCTCGGGGGGAACTATTCTGTTTTCAGCATTACCAGCGAGATGGCACAACGAGCGTGCGTCGCCAGATCATCACGACGCGGTGGCACACGCTCTCATCTTCCATTCGAAATTAGCCACGCAACGAGGCGACGCTCACGCCTGCGCTCACTTATCTCGCGATGGTGACAATCGTACACCTTAGGCTTTTACCGGAATGATTCTGCTGTAGTTACCGAGTGCACAAAGGTCACTGCACTCGTAACAAAGTCTGCGTTTGCGAAAAGGGCACGCTTTTCAGACACAGCAAAGTAAAAACTGGGATGCCTATTCACTTTCATATGTACCTGTCAGTACGTTCCATTCGTCATTTGTGCGTGAGAAACGAAGGGAATGTTTCGATCTGCTTGACCACTATTCAAGTTGTTGCTACCGCGTTCATTGCTTCATCTTTGCGGCAAAGCTGTGACTTTTTGTTTGATTCATATAACTCCGGCTTTTGTCTGCTGTAGTTTTTTTTCTCCCCCAATAGTTCTTGTAAATTTATAGTTTCCCGCATCTTTGTATCCTATTTCTACGATCGATTTTATCGTTTTATGCATATATTGTATCTTGTTTAATTTATGCATTTTGTTACCTTGTGCACTGCACTTTTACTTTAGTTTTCAAATATGTTTTACGCCCTCTCCTTTTTTCACTTATTGGCTTAGACACATTCTTTTACTTTTTCATTGCTTTTTTAGTGCTTTTTCCAGATTTTTGTCTTGTATCATATGAGCTTATGTCATTGCCATTTTGAGGGTAATATTCACCATGCTATTATTTACAGGAGGTCCTATTTCTGTCTGTGACTACGGGACCTCCTTCTGTATATTCTTACGACATACTTATTCCTTTGTTTGATTTGAAATAAAGTATTCTGAAATTTGGAACGTGATTTAATGAATATAACATAAGCCAATACGGCTAGTATGCATAATATAATTGCCGCTAAATCAACAACCACCATTAAACATTTTCATTCAGTTGTAAGCACTTCAGAATACTGAGATGCAGACAAAACATACCGGCGTCTCTCTTCAAGGAGTGGAGGAGATTGTAGCCGAACTGCGCTTCACTAGAACCAGCCTCGAAGAGTGCATACGTCGTCAAGGCTACGGTATATGGGTCTTTCACTTGAGCCAGTTGTGTCTCCAGATAGCGCACAGCGTCACGCTTGGCTGTGTTGGCCCGCTCACGAGTGCCCTGCACATTACGAGACATGTGGCTTTATTTGAAACCAGCGTAGTGTAATCGTTTGCTCAAATTATCAGTAGAATTCAGACAAAGCAACAATTTCAGTGATGCTGACTGCATATAACGTTGAATTCAGTTCGCTCGTCGTAGCGCTGATTATTGCACAAACAGCCCTATTTACCAACTGCCAGCGTTGGGGGCGTAGCCAAAGTTTTTTGGGGGGAGGGGGGATGTTACCATGTGTGCGTTTGTAGATGTGTGTACATATACACGAACGAAATCGAAAAATGTTGATTGGAGGTTTTGACCTCCCCTTTCTCTTTTCACCCACCTTGGCTTATGCCCCTGGCCAGTATTATGAGACGTGATAGCAACGCTGAGGTTGGCAAATCACCAGAATTGCTGTGTAAGATGACGCCTGATGTATATAGTTACATGCGAGAACACTGCGTATTTAGATGCCTTTCATCGCACCTAGCGTATACAACAATACCGCAGTGAATGAATGGCTCTAGAAATATGATGAGCAGCTGGAAGTACGAGCCAACAACGCTGCGGAATGAAGATGTCGCAAGCGCTTCAACAGAAGTAGGTGCAACGTTTCGACTTCATTCATACCGGAAGTGCATGTGTAGTTTGTCCCCACATACGTTGTTTAGTAAAATAAAGAAGAAAAACATGTCATCCCCACCAAAACCGACAAAAGCACCCCCTGATGAAAGCACTGAACGAGTCCCGAAATGTCGGGTTTATGTAAAAACTGTGGTTGAAATCATCTCGTTATCTAGAATTCTTTTGCTCAGCCAGACAGATGCATGAAATTGTTTAAGTTTAGGCATTAAAATTGTTTATCAAGAAAGTGAGCATGCTCCTTCAAACAGGCAAGACTATACGTATACATATATTACTCGCAGAGACATATTACTCTGTCAAACAAATGTCAAATTTAGACAAAAAGTCAAGAGCTTGTTAAATTTTGTCCTATTGGGAAGTGGCTACAATATTTTTCTTGTTTAGTTAATACCATCATACAGTGCTTAGATTGAACAAATTTTTTGCTGCTAAATTTTAATAGATCCAGGCGTCTGTACTTACCCCAGTGAGATCGGAGATCTTTGAGAGAGTGAGAACAACTTGTGCAGTCAAAGTGATGTTCTTGTCTTTATTGTGCGCCTGCGAGGAGAAAGAAATACACGGTGTTGTTTTTCCTCAGCTGGCAGCATTCAAGTAGAACTGGAGAATCTCCATGAAAGTCTCGGCAACTGTTGTTACGGTCAACAAAATAGAAAATCTAAATAACTTGGCCAGTTATGTAAACATTAGTATGTGAAAACTGGTGGTGTTTTGTAGGTGTTACGACACACCCCAGTTGGGATTTAGCGAAAGTGATGCTGCGTTATTGACGACATACGAGTGCCTGCGTCAAAGCTTTCTGTAGTTCAACTTATTCAGCCAGACGCAACCCAAGTGCATGTGCTCCCACGCCGTAGGACGCGTATTATTAGAAGAAACAAAAAAAGGACATTGATCGGTCGATGTGGACACTAAATTAGCCGACACGAACCCCTATACGCAAGTGCTATTGAAAACTACTTTCTTCGCTCTCTAGGATGGTTGTTATAACATGATTGTTTTTAGGGGATGTTTCATAGCTGTTTTTATATATCTGACTCTCTCGCACCTGCACAAAGAATAAGAAAGAGAAAAGAAACAAAAATGTACGAACGAAGTCAGACTACGTGATGGTATGTGAAGGCCGTGTACCTCTGACCTCATCCTGCGGTTCCACGGGTACCGTGTGGTTTCGTAGAAAGCGCCGTTTGTATCCTGGTGCTTGAGCAAGAAGTGGACCCCTTGTGTGATGAGCCGCGGGTCTATGTAGATGTCGTGCTCCCAGTCAGGAAAAACTGCCAGCATGTACATCCGCAAGCTGAAGGCTGTCAGCCTATGTGTGCATGAACATCAGAGGAGACTCCTTTGGTGACTCGCCAGGCAAAATTGTAGCAGCACATGTATCATTTAACCCACAAGATTATGAGCAATCCATTTAAGTGAAGAAACAATGTTTTCGCTGCCAATGTATGCAGAAGGAATGGTAAAAACGAACACGAGGCCATGCTAATGATATGACAGGCTTAAATAGCAACTTACAGGAGCAGTCCATCATAACCACAAGCTATCTACACCCTCGCATTATGCACTTGCTTTAATTACAATGCTTCGATTTAAATGCCGAGGTTTCCCACCAATATAGCTTTTTCCGGCACATGCCAACAACTTAAAACTGTTGCTTTTTGGCATGAACTTGCGAACGTAAAAGTCGGGCGGCAATATGGCCTTGCACTGTTCAACTTTTGGTTGTTCTCCCTGTCTTAAACAGGCTGTTGTCATAAGAAAATACTGAGAACAAATTGCATGATACATTTATCAGGCAACATCCATCAAACAGTGTGGACCCCGTGACGCCATAATGCCCTCTGTGTTACTTTTGTCGAAAGAATTTGCATTTTGCAGAGATGATAAGTTTTAGTATTGTCGTTACCTTACAAGTTTCAGTCTTTTAAATGCTCTTTTTATACACCTTTTAGACATTTAAAGGCTGTTTTTCTTGTAAATCTGCATACACCCACTTTTTCAATCACACTCATTTTTGATCACTTTTGTCAAGACGTGTTCATGTCCCCCTTCCACTCAGTCGATTTTGCTGTTGAGAGCGCATTGATAGCCCCTGTCAGCAACTTCTGCACAGAGTCAGAGATTTTTTTACGCTTCGTGGCTTTGTTCACATGCACCACGAGATGAGAGAACAACTGCATAGATGGTGTGTTTTTGTTGCAATAAATCAGTCGGAAGTAGCGCTGTGTGTGTCGTTTGTACACTGTCCTTGTCTTCATGTACTCGCCGTTTTGAAAAGTATTTCACTACCCGAGGTTTAGCAAGCAGGATATCATGATAGAACTAACCGGTGCAGAGTTCTATTATTTTGAAGTATCTATATTATCGCAATGACTGAATCAATATACGTGTTTGAAAGTTCTGTTTGCACCTTAATTTCTACAGACAGTTCACGGATTATGAAAAATTGATTATGGAGAGCGCGCCCGCCACTTTGGTGGCTGAAGAACATGCATGTGATACAACTCAAAAGCGTTTGACTGCTGTCATTGTGTGTTTCTGACGAGTAAGACATCAGAGTACACTGCCACCTCAAATGGTGGCTCTCCAGGAGTTGGCATTATATTAGCGTGAACCAATGAGAGTGTTCACCTCATGGGACTGACGTCGCGCGTGCGGTCATAACCCCAACCATGTATCCGCATTGCGCAAATCAGATAAGGCAAGTAAACTGCAGTTAGCTCCAACATATGGCACAGCATATACAATTCACAAAGGCATCGACTTACCAAACACTGGGCTCCTTCTTGAACATGGTGAATGCACCGTTCTTGAAGTAGGAACTCTGATAAACGTAGGCTGGCAGTGAAAAAGAAGAACAAATGCCAGTGTAATATTTGATTTCAATCTTCCACAGGTAACACTGTGAGGCATCGAAATGGCAAGAACTTAAAAAATGGACAACTGCTTCCTCCAGGTGGTATTTTTGCTAAACAGTATTATCAAATCTCTTCCCGTGGTGTTCGCTAACTATTACTGTCAAAGTTATCTAGTAGTTGCCCCGATGACGATACAAAATACATTAAGGCCATTTAAAAACAGATCAGCTTCTACCGAAAGGTGACTCCACTGGAAGAGATAGCGAAATATTAGACAAGTGGCCAAAGTAACTTTCGTATTTTTTTTGTTCGTACAGAATGAATCCGGATTAAGCAAGTACAGGTATAACATGCCCTTTAATATCCTGTTCACTTTTGCCACGGTGCTTCGCTGTGGTTAGCCCCTTCAGGTACACTTCTCCTGACAGGATTGTTATTATCCCATGCATCATTAGAAATATTGATACCAAACTCGAGGTCGTGGGTTCGACTCTCGGCCCTGGCAACCGCATTTCGTTGGGCCAGAAGTAAACAACACCCGTGTACACATATTCCAGTGTGCATTGAAAATTCCCAGCTGCTAGAAAATAACACAGAGTCCTCCACTACGGCGTGTCTCAGAAATGTATTGTGGGCTTGGAATCTAAAACCCCAGCAATTATTTAAAGTATTGATGCTGAAGAAATAGCACTGTCAGATGCAGATGCGAAACAGGTACGTGAAGGGCTAGATGGGGAAAAAGCAAGGTTCGTGTCTGTAAATGGATGGCTTGAGCAAGAACGCTCTCACTCTCGCTCTCTGACAGATGTGCTTTAACCACATTCCTTAAAATCCTTTTATAAACTCTGCCTTAAAACAGAAGTGCAATGCAGTGAAGATTATTATTGTTAGACAGAACTAGTCAAGCAGTGAGGCAAACTAGTCGCGGCGTTCGTTATCTGCAAAACTATAGCCGTCGTGCTGGGCCAGAATGCAAAATGCCTCCCGAATCTACATGAGCGTTTGTGTGGCCTTGGACAAACTAATTGGCAAATTTCTGCCTATTACAATCTCAAAAGAGTGTTCGAGACAGGCGGATTTTTTCGAAAAGCTTCAAGGATAAATACTCCGCATGTCGAGTTTCGAACAGTTTCACGGTCCCATTCGAATTCAATATATCCAGCCTTGTCTGTGTATTGCATAATCGTGCCCCTCGTTTTGAAACCAACAAGTATGGTGTCCCGCAAGAGCGGATCAGCATGCTCAGATCTCTCTCGACGACCGCAAACACTTTCTCTCATAAACTTGCAAGAAAAAGAGCGCGTGCGAAGGTGAGCAAACGCCCCTCGCCTCGACTCGTCTCCCGAGATAATCAGACCAACTAAATTAGGGGAGTGGATGGGTAGCGTACAAAAGGCGAACAGTCATAGGTGAGTCAACAGCCGGAACTCAATGCGTGGGCAGCCTATACGAAACCAAGCGCGCAGGCTCACCTTTTGTAAGTAAACGCTTGCAGCCTTGCTTCTACATTAAACTCAAGAAACGGTGCATGCTTGGCATGAAACTGTGCTATGAGTGTTCATACCTTTGTTCAGTTTCTCGAAGATAGGCTTTGCGATGTCACGGGTCAGCTGGTCAGTGAGACGCAAATAAGTCAGTCGAATAACTTGATATGCGAAACTGAACATGGCATGCTCGCCCGATTTTGTGGCGACTGAGAATCCGAATTCTTCTGGTTCCACGTCTCCGTCTAGGGGTGTTCCAACAATGTCTCCTGCAGAGGAAGCAATAAGGTCTTGATCAGGAATATTTTTTCTAGATGCTGAACACAAAACAAACAAACAAGACGGTGTTATGATCGTTTTTTTCCTCGCTTGTTCAGCTGCAATAAACAGCTCATGAATTAATGTACAAGTGTCGCAATTTTCATCCTCTTTGTGTGCAAGCCTACGCCACAGCAAAGTGGTCACGGCTATACTGGATAGAATGATCGAGGGAATTTCAACTTTGACCTGGCACCCGCGCAAAGTGTGATATAAATGAGTCACAGTACATTAGATAGCCTAAATGTGCAGAAAATTGCGACATCATCGTTATTCTTATGCACGCAAGAAATTCAAGAAAGAAGAAGTCATATCAAAATACACATCGAGAACATTAATTGCATGTAACACGGCTGCACGATATTACTTAGCGCATTGCGGCCAAGGTGCAACGATGTTCAATAGAAAGGAGCAATATCAACTGTGTGGACTTCATTTAAACGAAGATGCAAGAGGCCCCTTCGTCTTGTACCAGGCATTCGCGCGAACTTTCTTGCGGTATAAATGACGTTGCGTGCTGTTATTTACGCATGATGTGACGGCAATTGCTTTTATTTTTGCTCAAGCTTCCCGGCCCCAATGCGTCAATCGCAATATGTGCCATAAAGTCCTTAGCTGGAAAATTTTCCGCCGAAGTCAACCAAGCCCTAATTCACATGATCTTATCTTTTGTGGTCGTCCACGGCATTTGCCAGTTTCCTTCTGAAGAAAGTTTTATTTTTTTTGTTTGTGGGAAAATCACCCTGATTAAAAATAGTATTTCACATATTAGTAGTAACACCTGGTATATTCACCGGAGCCGTACCTATGACTGATACATGTGCGGCCGGTGACCCGAAGAGGTAGCGCCTATACTGGCTTTCAAAAGGGATGATAGGGTCCTCAGTAACATTGAGATCGAGGAACTTGATGTTGTACGCCTGTGCTCTCAGGTCCATCAGCAAGGAGGTGTGCATCCGCAGTGGAACGCCGTCGGGCTGCGTAAAAAAACGACGCACACATTCCGATTCTTAGCGTCATTACGAAAGCACAACTCAGGCGCACATTGGCTCAAATTGCATCGTGAGAGAGCAGCATGCACGCCAAACAAAATTTAGAGGTTCACACAAAGACATAACGGAAGTCACTCTGAATTTGAAGCAAAAATCACCTTCCATGAGTTGAGTAACTTGCCAGCCAGCAAGGCAAGGAACAGGATGGAAAGGATAGGCAGAGATGTTAACCAGTCTGGAGCGACCGGTATGCTACCCTACATTGGGGATAGGGATGAGAGAGTTTGAAAGATGGAAAAAAATTAGAGAAAGGAGAGCTCACACACGCGTTGGGTTCACAAATGCGGATGACTTGGAACATAATGACGCACACTAATTGGCAAAAGTCCCAAAAGATGCAGTTTTAGTCCACTGCAGTTTTCACTCACTGATGGATGCTTCCTTGACTTCTTAGAAATGATGGTGATCGTCAGCCATATTTCTACTCGAGCGATTAAAATACTGGGCTTAAGGCGTCCAGTACTTTGAGAGCGCTTTGAGCAGACATTGTCCTCACGTCCAACAAGATCTCCCGGATCGCATCCACGAGAGAACTAAGCATAGTTATGACTTTGCCATCTTTCTTATGTGTGTCATCAGCGGTTCGTGAAGACCCCTGAGTGGGCGTGGTCTGCTGACATTCTATGGTTAGGGGATGACTTGGAAGAATACGCCTTTGCTCTGTAGAGATAGTCCTCTCCGAAGACTTCTTTGAATTTGTCGGTCCTGTTGCGGCTTGACTTAATGATGCAGCAGTAGAGGTGGTGCTGTCGTTTCGAGCTGGCGCAGTCTTTTAGGTCAAACGATGGCACCGACGCCGCTGCCGACACCAGGCTGTTTCAGCAGCATCCCTGTGGGTCAAATTGTCTGTGACCATTTGCTTAAGCACCGCGCGCTCCTTCTGAATTCGAGGGCAGTCTTTCGATGAGGCAGTGTGTGAGCCATTACAGTTACCGCATTTAAGAAGTGTGGACTGACACGCTTTCTTTCGAATGGGGCTCTGTGCACCGGGGCACCGTAGTGAGTTCGGGCATACGCCCTTGACGTGACCAAATGCCAAACAAGATGTCGAAAATGTCCGACTTTGACATAAGATGGTGTGCAATCGCCTTTGAAGACCAGTTTCACAGCATGACTTCCCAAGGCGGTGTACCTGAGTGATGACAGTAACCTCATTTGCCGGTTTGATGAGGGTAGGCAAGTCAGCATCGGGAATCGCAATGTCTATGTTATAAATCACACCAGCTATGGATGAGTTGTCAATTAGTATAAAGGGCTGCACTTTGATGCCGCCTAGCTTGAACCACTTATTTGAGTGGTTCAAGCGCATTCACGTGGAATACGTCTATGGCGAGTATATTTTTTCGCGTATTTACTCTGATTTCCTTGATTTCATTAAGTACCACACGTTCCAAAAAAGCGGAGAGTGCTTGTCTGTTCAGCAGTCACAGGTTTCCTGAGGACTCTTCTGGCACAAAGATGATGACGTGTGGCCAGTGTTCATGCCTTGACTTCGTAGTTGCTGTACTGGCAGATGTGGGCGAGGCTACGTTGACGATCTTCCTCTTCGCCCTCTTGCTCCGGGCAGGAATGAAATCGTCGGATGAGTCGTCTTTCGAGGTGGCTGAGTACATCTCTGTGTCTTTGCTGTCACTGAGTGGAGTTCCTCTCTTCCTCGCGGTGGTCAGCCGAGATGACTGCTGGCCAGGCGGCCCTCTGGAAGGCCCCGCGTCCATGGCCGCAAGACGCGGAGCCGAGGCACCCTACAAAACTGAAGGTTTCACCGAAAAAATCGGAGAGCACAGAGAGAAGCGCTTGGATACCCAAACACTTCGTCGTCGTTCTCGCCAGCCAGCAAGAGTTTCTTTCTAAAATAGAAGCGCTTGGATACCCAAACACTTCGTCGTCGTTCTCGCTAGCCAGCAAGAGTTTCTTTCTAAAATACTTTCCTGTCTATCTGAACTTTTGCATCTGACCTAGCTCTGTTTTTCTTTCCGCCAACAAATTTTTCTCTTGCTTGCGCGTTCTTGATATGTTTTCTTGACGATATCTTAGCCATAAGCTATCGTGTAGTGCCCAAACCACATTTCATCAGAAAAGAAATGAAGCAACTTTGGTTATTAAGAGCATATATTCGTATGAAAGATTAGCGTTCTTATGCAAACAACTAATATGACTATTAATAACTTAGTAATTTGTTTCTTCTACTTTCACTTGAAAGATGCACCACAATATCGGGAAGCGCTCTTACTGGCATTGCATTGATTTCAGAGTTTGAAGTCGGAGCTCGAACATGTTACATTAAACATGTCGAGAGTAAGCTGGGCGCAGTTCAGCCTAATAATGACATACTAATTTCGATTATTATTAGTTTAGGGGTGTGAAAATATCAAAATTTTCAAATACTAATTGAATACAAATACATAGATTCAAATACGAATCGAATATAGAATAATAAAGAGGTACATTTTTTCCCACCAGTATTCTTTTACTCAATCAAATATTCAAGATGGAAACAGTACAATTCCTATTATAGTCAATTATTGCACCAAAAAATTAAAAAAGACGCCAGGCCTGCGCAGAAGCCACAGCACAGTCACAGCGAAAGCTAGAAGAGCGGGCTCTCAGAACCCTTTCTAAACACTCTATGGGTAACTACAGCAAGCACACTTGCTGGGTACCCACTACAGCATTAATAATAATAATTTCTGGGTAGTAGGCCGGCATTCACTATGCTATCCCTCGTCATTCTTCTGAGAAGCGTGGTATCTGATAAACACTTACAAGAAATTTTAGGCGAATTGTTGATGCAGTGGCTGACGACGATGAGGAATTATGCTTAGTGGTTATGCGCCACAGTTAATAGGTGACCAAGAGCAAACTTTTGTAATGGGTTGGAGCAATGAATGACCCTCTCGTTGCACTATTCGCATTGTGTGACACCTGGTTATTCTTTAGGTGTTCTAAAACGCTCTATTACTCATATTAATGCGATTTCTATCCCGACATGAAGCGTGTCTAAGGTAAGTTTGCAAGCGAATTCCATGTACCGGCGTCGCTCAGTGGAAGAATACCGGACTGGCCTGCAGCGGAACCAAGTTAGAGCCCTACTGCGTCCTTAGTACTATGTTTTTTTTTCTTCTTTTTTTGCGCGATAGCGGTTCCGGACATCGGTGGCGGCAGCGGACAACTAAGGCGTCACGCATAATCCGAGTTGAGATCTCATAAGACCTTTCTCTGTAAAAAATGTCACCATCCGTACTTGCCAGAAAGCATAAGATAGTAATAGTTGAGTTTGTGACTGTGATGTATCGGGTTTAATCCACATGTTGAACAAATCTTTTACATTTTTTATGTGGTAGCACTTTATTACAAAAAAAAAAAGCTTTTGTTCCTGCCATGATGACTAGTGAGTATGAGGCCACTGGTTTGACTGTGCAACAGTCAACACCTGTGTACCTAACTCTAAGCGATTATTAAAGCAGCCTAGGTGGTCACAATTCATCCAGGCTCCCACACTATCAGTTTTGGTTAGAAAGCACCTGATTTTATTGTTTTATTTTTATTTTCCTCCCCTGTTCTCATCGGTGAAGCCACTGAGGGAAATATGAGTACATGGGGCGTTTTTAAACCGCACATAAATACTCGTTATCTCGCTTGCTTCCATTGCATTTCTCGAGGACTGTTCGCTCGCCCTTTTCTGATCAAGAATGCTGTGTGGAGCTGATAGCGGCATGATCGTGACCTAAGTGTACCGGGAGCGGTGCGATAACGCGAGGTAAGCGCGCGAGATACATTAATACTGATGTGTGTGTGATAGAAAGATGCCCCAAATACCCCTTTTTGTTAAGGAAGCCACAACTCCCGGCGGCAAGGGCACTATTTTGCCGCATCATGACCCCCTTCGGCACAGTGGCTGCCGACGGCAGTAAACTGACTTTGACAAAAAAGCGAGATCGCAGCAACGGTTTAACAGAGGGTTCATTGCAGGAGACGTTGCCGCGAGAGCGAGATAGGCGTACGACGGATTTTCAACGGCGCTGTCGGGAACGCAGCGGAACTACGCATTATTATAGGGAGTTTTAGTTTAACGCACCACGATTCCTTGCGGTGCGGTCGCTGCCACTGGGCATGCGTCGTAACGCGAGTCGGCGTTCGCGGACCACACGCAGAAAATCTGAAATTGCGTGCGGTGATCGCGGCCCGCGTGCGGCCCGCAAGTACTGGTTTCGAGACCACGGTGCTACTGCGATCATGCGTTGCGGTTTGCAGCAGGGCAAACGCCATTATAAAGCTCATATAGCGCCCGCTACGCCCACAACGCCCGCAACGCCCGCAGCACTTGCAAACGGTATTCTAAATCTCCCTAATTCTTCCGTCATTTTACGTGCGCCACCGTTAGCAATAGAGAACTATATGTGATGACGCCATTGTAACGCTGCCGAAAGTGCGTAGCCTTTTCTGTGTTTGCCGTTGCGCGGAAAAACACTTCAGCTCATTCGCATGACCATATCCGCTGCCATAAAATAATTCCGGAACTATGAAGAGAGTATGCATGCTGAAGTAGTGGCACAGCTCACGGACGACTCGACATGTCACGTACGTTTTTACGGTGATTCATTAACGAAAACTGGCGTGGCTATACTTGAAACGCGTTACCATCGTACGTATAGCTGAGCGCACCGCTAGCTAGCTGCGTGCAGTGCATCGCCTACTAAGCTCACTCCATCAGCGCCGCATCCTGTAACGTGTACGCATGCAGTTGCGCTTGCGTAGAGATATTTTCTTTCTTCGTGCTTGCTCAGCACGGGACCGAGACTATTTTGGTCGAGCCACTGCGGTGGCGGCGAGTTGCCTTCGTTTTCACGAGCGATACGCACTTGCGGTCCCGAGCGCGAAGGCGTGGCAGCGGACGCTTACATGAACCGTAATAGCGCTAAACCACTAAGGCACACGTACTGCCGTGCTAGTAGTACGGGATTTAGATTGATTGAAATGTTTATCGTTGGTAGGTTTGTCACGATGACGTGCCTCCGCATACGTACGTTTGTAGCCATCACCACGTTCCCATGAATTTCGATGCAGGCCGAATTGCACTCGCGCCGAAGTCGTAGTAATCACTGCATGATCTACTGAGGTTCTGATCGTAAATGCGTAAAATCGTAAGTTCTTCACAATGGTATATGCGAACGAATATTAGTGAACTTCGAATATTCGAGAATATTCGAGTTTGTTCGAATATTCGAAATTTTCGAATATGTGGTTGTCGAATCGAATAGGAATATCACAAATACAATATTTGAAGAATACTCGAAACTTTCGAATACTCAAACACCCCCAAGTATTATAATAGATGCATGTCTTCACTTACCTTTAGTAATAAAAATGGGCTAAAACGTGGACGCACAGCACATGAAGCGACATTTTTATACTCAGAACAGTGTATCCCTAACTGTACGACAGTGTTTGTACAATTTTGACGTCAAGGTGGTCTGCATTCACGGCTGCGGTAACCTCAAACAGCAGCCAGCACATGGCGTGCCAGCGTTGCTGCATTGCAACTCAGAGCGAAATGTCAACTGCTGGCACCAGTCCTGATAGTGCACGCTGTTCGGTATGGACAGACCTCGTTCCGTCCATGCGACTGGCTCGCTTTGAGTGCATGCACTGCCGAGTTATGTGTACTTACGAGGAAGTTGATGGTAATAGTGTCCTCTTCGTGGGCTATTTGTGTCTTGGCCACAATGCCCACATCAACCTGTCCGATCTTCACTGATACAATCGGAACGTGTATGGTGATGTGATTGAAAGGCTGGATCTGTTGAACAATAGAATAAATGATGTTCGGGGTAAATTAAAGCATTTGGCCAAGAATAATATTACAGGAAGCAACAATAAGCAAAACAAAAAATTGGAATTTGTTATAGGCAGAGAATCGAAAAGATAGTGGCATGGAATTTCCACTCTTTCAAAGTTACAGATGTTTGTCTTTATTGTGCATAGTGTTGAATAACATTCAATAACTAAGCTTAGAGTTTACGTCGCTCTCGTTATTTTAGAATGTGATTGCAAAATTACAATTTCGTCTGATCAAAATTTCTCATATGGTTACATTATTTTTATGCTACATCTAATTGCTCCAGCGCCACAAGACCCAACCACGTGCACTTGCATGAGCGCAATGAACTCCAGGTGCTGGCATCGATCTTATTGAACGCAGCGTGTTTAACCAAAAGTAATGACGAACACAAGAAAGACCACGATATGCATAGCGAATCGTCACTGCATCACATGCTCCCTACAAATACTTGAAATAATCAGCACCAGTTGTTGCTCTGCAACCTGCTCCTATTGCGAACAGCAAGATAAATAAACAAGGCTTCCTGCCGACCATGAAAACTGTCCGTAAGCAGCAATAACTCATGTAAATTACTTACGCCTCGTTAAGTACGAACCGAGTTGAAGCGCTCGCGTGTGGCGGCGTAAGCATGTAGGCTGTCATGCGTTTATTTTTTGAAGCTGAGCGCCTTTAAAGATTTCTCCCTTGCTTAAATCATTCAGAGTTATAGCCCCCCCCCCTCTCTGCATAGGGCAGCGAACCGGAAGAGCATCTGGCTGACATCCCTACATCTCCTTCTATTCCCCATTTTACTAGCATAATCAAATGCAGCAAATTCTGATTCTTTTGTTTATTTATTTTCACACTTAAAAAACAAGTCTTCAGGTGTCACCGCTAGCACGTAACGCGCGTGGAGTTTACCAGAATCATTACTCGATGGTATCAGTATTCATTGGATGGTAAAGATATGACCCGACATGATATTGACGGTGACACATCTGTGAGAGGGTAAACAAAAAGATAGGCATACTAACGTAAACTACATGCTGCACTTCACCCTTGGTGGTCACGGGGCTGTAAGAGCCTACCCGACCCAGAGGTCCGACTTGCACAAACCGGTAGTCTTCAGAGCCAAGCACTCGAAGTTCAGCCTAGAAGAGAACGCAATGCAGACACATTTATCAGTGCCAAAACAATCAATGAGCAAGATTCAATGCGTTGAACGTAACGGAAGTTGTGAGATTACATAAAAGCCTCCAAAGTGCAAACACATATCGCAAAACCATTAGCTTAAAACAGTGAACAATACTAATGAGTATCCAATCAGTGGTGGCTTTAACATGATGTAACATGAGATAGAAAATTCACCCACTTTAAAAGAGATTTTTATTTTATTCTGAAAATGATACTTTCTTCTGCAAGATGCGTGCAAAATCAAGAGCCAAATGCACCATTCCTTGCATTCGTATAAGCACATTCCCTTTGGCTGGTATTATCTGTTCGGGGTCAGAAAATGATAAAATTTTGTCCTAATTGCAAACAAGCCTAGCGCAATATCTTTTATGAAGTTCTAACTTATAGATTTTAGAAGCTAACCTACTAGGCGCTAGGTTCTAATCCAATTATAGGTAAGAGTAATTATTTATAAAATATGTGTTTGCCCCTAAACCACAGATAAAATGAACTTTCTGTTCATGCCAAATCCTAAGGGAGGTACTATCACCCCTGATGTCAGCAGGACGTCTATGTGTTCTTTGAAAAAGTGCTGGAATATTTATCTCGCTTTCTTTTTATTAAGACTGGCTAAAGCTAGCGGATGGGTTGGGAGGCAGGGGTGAATAAACATCCTTGACTTCTGAAAAATATGGAACGAATGCTGCCATGGAGACAGCCAGAACTACTTGATAGATTTTCTACAGCCCATGGTGCACTTTAGTTTTTCTGAAGGATATCTTCTGTCGCCACGTAATGGCGCAGACTGCGGTCACGTAGGGAACAATTTTGCAACTTTTTGGAGGTCCGTCTTTTTTTGATATAGCTACTCTTTTTCATGTTGTTCTTAAAAGTAAAAGAAGAGAAAAGTGAGCCCCGTAACTGTCTGCATCAGGTGTGACACCTCAGTAGCTCACAAGGAATGAGGGTAAGAAGGGATTAAAGTGATAGGATTAAAAGGTATATATAGAGAGAGGAAGGAGAGAGCGAGGCGCAGGGACAGCGAGCGATGGAAGTAAAAAGAAGATAGGAAAGATGGAAATGGTCGTAGGAGCCCATCGTGGACGGGGCACTACTCGACGAGAGCTCTTGAGGAGAGGACATAGGGCGAGTCCAGTCGGCCAGAGCTGCGCTGTCATCGGAGATCGACGGCAGGAGGTGGCGTAGGGCCGGCCCAGTCAGCAGAGCCGCTCTGTCGTCGGAGATCGCGAGGGCACAGTCGATCGGCACGAAATCCAGCAAGTGACCCTACGGCTACTTGTTGTGAGCACCGGTGTATCAACAGAGCAAGCTCCCGCAGCTGCGTATATGCGACAGACGCAACTACCATATTTATCCAATTCCAACGCACCCCCGATTCCAACGCGCACCTAACTTACATGACCCAAAAACAAAAATACAGCTATGGGGCAGTTTAAAACATCATTAACCAAATGTAATGAGCATGCGAGTTTGAGGTCTAGTCCACCCCCCTCCCCCAAAAGAAAGGAGTGTATTGGACTTGGAAAAATACAGTAAATGCCATCCTTGCATGGTTGCATACTCATCAAGTGTGCTAAGTTTCACTTTTTTAAGCATTTCTTCGTATTCGCTGGCCGAAAACTTCCAGAAAGAAATGAATAAAACAAAATGAATTTCCTGGCGGGACGGCATTTAAACACGGGAGCCCACGCTCGCAAGGCGACTGTTTTAACCACTGCGCTGCACACAGATATTTGCAAAGAGTAAGTACATCTGAATCATATGAATGCATTGTGCCCGCAATAAAAAACAAAGGTAAACGAAGAACGCTTTCTTGGTTGGCTTTCGTAGTGGTGGTACATAGGCACCATGCAGGACAAGGTGCGAAGTCGGGAGGGAGAACCGTACACATCAGGGAAATTCCGGCTGTGCGAAAATTTGAGGCCAAACATGCGTCTTGGTGGTTTCTCATTGCTCTCAAGAGGCTGATCGAACGCTAGAAAGAATACGTCGGGCGGATGCCGCACAATGCTTATTCAGACAATAAAGAGTTCGTACCATCGTTTGAAACTCTGTGCAAGCTTTGTTCCATGTGATAAACAGTTTTGCAGAGAGAGTTCTATCTTCACAGAGCCAATTGACTCCAATTCATTTTAGGTTTCTTTTGTTTTTATATTGGGAAGCATAACATGTAGAAATGTGCACTTACTTGAACCAAGTAGTTCTGGTAATTAAAGAGGACCACACGTATACCAATCTGCTCCCCAATGACAGCCTCTGTGGGTGCCTCGTACGTCATGTAGAAAGGCCGCAAGCTGTTGTGCTGCAGAGTAATTAAAATATTTATTTTTGCACAAAAACTTCAATAATAAATTGCATATATATCTATTGTCACGGGTGCGTTTCACCAGTAACACTGTCCTCTTTTGGCGCTTACGTCAAAAGATGTGCAGGCTCTCGGGTGGTGCTGCTACGCTATGCTAAATAGAAAGTTTATTTTTACGTTTCCACTACTATAGACCTGAAAGTACCCGTTTTTGTTCTTTTTTTTGCGTCTGCCCACACACGTGCTGTGGCTTACGAACTATCAGCGCTAAAGAAGACATATTTTATGCCTTTAATCATTTTCTGCGTCCCTACTAATAAGGAGCAAGCGTTTCTCGGAGCGAAATGATTCGCGTCTATTACCAGCTGCATGTTGCTGATAACTTATTGGAAAACCTCTAGTAGTTTCTGCTTTTGACACGCGTCAACCACTTTCGCCGCCTAGTTCATTATGACAGTTGCTGAGCACATTTGAAAACGCCATGCTTCTATTATTTGCGACAACTGTCCTTTTTCTTCGTGGCCTATTTATCCCTTTACAGCTTATTTAACGCATATACAACAAATCGTACGAACTATAACAAAGACTGACAAAAAAAGGCAAACTTACATATATGGGCTCATTGAGTATGGCGAAACCATGAAGTCTGCTAACAGCAATAGCATTGAACATATACAATGTTGGACCCTTAGGCACAAGACATGGCATATATATGTCCTTTAAGTTTCTGTAAAAAAAAATTGAGAAGCAAATGAAGACGTTATCCTACTTGGCACTCACTATCCATTTTACGGAAATAATACAAAGATAAATAGGACATGATTTCTTCAGTTATTTCAACAAGAGGGAGAGAGAGAACATAAGAAAAAAGGCAGGGAGGTTAACCAGAGCTGAGCCCCGGTAGGCTACCTTGCACTGGGGAAGGGGAGAGGGGGAAGGAAAGTTATAGAGGAGGAAAAAAAGTTACTGACTGGGCCGACGCATAACAGTTTCACATCACAAATGATGAAACAAGCCGGTGTCTTAGAGAAAACGCAACAGTGCTTTCGTTGCCTTTCATAATTGGGATGGGCAGTGCCATGGTCTCAATACTTTCTCGACAGTGAAATCACTTCTGTCCAGTTGATTTAAAACACTGTGCAGGCGAAGCCTCTCGTTTGTGTATGCCGGGCATTAACATAAGAGGTGTTCAATAGTCACATCGACGGCGCAGTCGTTGTAGTGCGCGCTGTCAACAATATTTATCTTAAATTCTTAAATGAGTAGGCATTGGTGAAGGCTATGCACAGATGCAGACGACACAACACTGTACCGTCTTCCCTGGAAATACCAAAGGGTAGCCGTAGTCGTAGAGATGGGTCAAGAGAACAGCCGATCGTCGGATGGTAGCAAAGAGCAGTGGGAGCTAACGACCTTAGAGAACGACGCCTGCGGTTGTTGTTCTGGCAGAAATGCCAAATGCCTCACTACCATCCGTAACATGGGCCGAACATGTGCTCACAGCACGTTGGTTGTGACGTAGGTCGCAACCGGATAATCCCGAGCCAATATAACTGTTCCAGCGGTTGAGGTAGTTCGTGGTAGGCCGAGACAAACACGCAATGCCTGTGCTTGCACTCTCTGAAGTGCTCGAATGTTGGACTTGCAAGTTTTAGTAAGGAGAGGAGAACTGTAGCGCAGTACAGCAATAAAAAGTGCTTGGTATAAGTGTAGCATAGAACACAATGATGGACCCCATCTTTTTGCAGCAATTACTTTCAGGACGTGGACAATAGATGCCAATCTCCCTTTCAAGCTAGTCACGTGAGGGCTCCAGGAGAGATCGTGGCCAACAATGACACCTAGAAAACGATGGCTATGCTTGTAAGAGATGGGCTGGCGATTAATGCTTGTAGGGTATCTTTTCATCGCCTTGTGCGTGAAGGCCATCAGTGCACATTTTTGTGTTGAGATTGTTAAACCTTGCATACGAAGATAGTCAGATGCTTGCAACACTGCCCTCTGTATCCTTGCTCGAACTTGTAGGTGTGTCAATGCTGATGCCTAGACACACATGTCATCAGCGTATATTGAAACACTGAATGTTTCCGGGAGAGCTTCCGACAGGCCAAGCAAGGCAAGATTGAAAAGAACTGGGCTTTAAACACCCCCTTGCGGGACACCATGGCACGTGTAGTGGTCTGAAGTCGGGCCATCTTTAATATATACAAAAAAAGGATCTTCGTGTCGGGTAGCTTCGGGTCCATCGAAACATTCGCTCTTCCAGTTCAATTAACAGTAGTGCGTTTAGTATAGCTTGATGTGAAACGTTGTCATATGCACCTTTTACATCAAGAAAAGGCGCAAGTGCTAGTCGCTTCCTGAATTTCTGCTGTTTTACTGATGACACCAAATCGATGACACTGTCAATCAATGAACGGCCTCCCCGAAATCCCGCCATGGACTTGGGGTAAATGTGCCATTCAAGGAGCCATTCCAGGTGCGTGAGAATCATGCACTCCATGAGTTTCCCAACGCAGCTGGCAAGAACTACAGGACGGTGTGATGTCAGCACCCGAAGGGACTTTCCTGCTTTTTGAAGTGGCACAAGACGGCTGCGTTTCCATTCTTGAGGTACTACGCCAACTTCCCATGACTGATTAAATAAATTTAGCAGTTGTCGTCTAGCTGCTTAACCTAAGGGGCGCGGAGCCATATACGTTATCCCATCAGGCCCTGGTGAAGAAGAACGCCTACACAGTGTCAATGCAGCTTCTAGCTCTTCCATAGAAACTGGAGCATTTATACTTATATCTCGTGAATCAGAGATATCGTATAAAAGCATATCGGAAAGTAGGACTGTCCCGCTGGTGATGTTCTCACAAAAGTCATCTGCAACGTCAATTTCAAGGTGGTTTAGACGAAGTGCGAGAGCCTTGAAGGGATGACGTCGCATAGCGCCTGAGCCAAAACCCTGTAGAGTTCTCCATACATGAGACAATGGCTTGCATGGGTCTAATGACTCAGTCAGTCAGTCAAGAACTTTAATATATGGTCCTGAGGAGTTTAAGCCACCAGGGTGCCCACGTGGGACATCCTAGCAGCCGCTACCGTAGGCGACGCCCGAGTCGGGGCGGGAACGTGGTGGCGTTCCGCCAGTTCTAATGACTCGCACAAGCTTTTCCATATTCGATTCTGAAGCTTGTCTATTTGGCGCTGTATTTTTTCTGCATACGCCTTGTTACTCTAAGATCAAGAATTGACTTGGTACGCCTGTATCTTCTCTCAGCACGTCTACGTAACGCCCGAAACCTTTCTAATTCGATTTAAAACCTAATGATCAGAATATAATACATTATACATAAAATGGTCCTACTTGTGTACTGCGCAAAATTGAGCTACGGAGGGGCTGGTTTATTCGTTCATTTACATTCCTGTAAACATCAGTACCGAATTAAATATTGGGAGTGCAAGCTAATGGGACACAAGGGAGGAGATAAAGAAGCGCAGATTCAATACGTTCGTTTGTGCTCGTTAGTCTCCTCACTTGTGTCTGGTGAGTTCACGTTCCCAATATTTCATTATGTATATACACCGACTAGACCGCCTAACAACCCTTCTACTATTCGTCCTAGTTCGTCTGTGCTGTATCTGTGGTGGGAGTACCTTGCTTATGCCAATTTTCTTTTTTAATACACGACTGTTAGGGCGTTATCGAAAACCACGTGGTGCCATTACGGTGCGTATAGAACTGTAGAACAGCGACAAAACGGCGGACGTCATGATAAAGGAAAGGCAGATAGGTTGATTGTTAGCACAGAGAAGTTGGAGTGGCGCATTCTGGTGGGAGGCTTGGGTGACGTCACGGCACGGACTGTTCGATGCCTAGAGTTACTGTATATACTACCTTTTAAAGGTAGCATATACAGTAACTCTGTTGATGCCCGCCGCAGCACGCCTACATGATGATGCGCTCGCTTCGTGCATTGTTGCGCTATTTGCGTTCGCTTTCTGTTCGTCTCAAATTGCGAATGAATGACAAAAACAGAATCGGTAATGTTCCTGGTAAAACAATAAATGTTTACTATTGCTTCTGCACAATCGCCCGCTGTGTCGTAGGCAACGTGAAAGAGATCAAAAGGACTGTGTCGCGCTGCTAACCCCGATGGCGGATTCTATTCCTGGCCACGGCAGTCGCATTCCGACGGGTGTGAAAAGCAAATAAACAATTCTGCTAGGATAATGCAAACTTATTGGCGCATATTCATGTCATTTTGAAAGGGTTGACGCTTAGGCCAGTTGGTGGTGATTCATTTCAGAAAGTGTTAACAGCGCAGGCTATGACTCCTTACCTCTGTTTTCTCGTCGTTTTCCTAATCATTACATGCACTGTTAACACTTTTTGTCATTGTTGTTTTGGGACACAAGACACAATATGTACATCACTAGGTTTCCTGGGTGATTCCTACAGAAGAAACGAGTTTCTCTCTTCTAGGGTTATTTGTATCGGAGGAATCCACTTATTTACGGAGAGTGCGTTCACTAATGTGCCAAGCTCTGTGCTCGCACGCATCATCAAATATCACAAAATATCTCGAATGCGCTCCCCGTATAGAATACCACGTACTGCCACTATTGTCTGCTTTAGTCGCGCACCTGCTCATCCGGAACGTTGTTGAGTTTCATCTTTTCCTTGCAATAGTTTTGAAGCTTCATTTCATCAAAATTATTGAGGTTAAGTGCGGTTGAGGTTGTGTGCGGAAATTATCATTGCTGTCAGATTCTGTCTTTGTGTGGAATCGTAGCAATGGTGCTATCGCACTCGCAACTACTAGTTGAGGTATCTGCCTTATCAATTAATTTTCCGTGTAGTTGATTGTACGTGCATATGACGTTCGAGACCAGTCATCGCCTCATCGAGACGAAGGTTGTTTTAATTATTACTTGGGCCACGTCGTTGACTGCGCCATCGAGAATATTGAATTCAACTTCCTGGCATGTGTTGAAATTGTTGCTATATATCAGCGGTACTCCCTCGTAAAGTTAACATTACTGTTTGTGACGCGACGGTATAGATCACCCCTGCATTTCACGTAAATCAGTGTATATGACTACACAATCCCTGGCGACTGTTCAGAAAAAACATGTACATATGATACGAGTAAACGGACATATCCTAATATTTCCGAAATCGTTGTGTGTGCGAAAGTAATATTTCATTTTCCGATGTAAAGTTTCTGCTTACGGCCGTCAGATTCATGTGAATTCTTCTGTTGGAGAAAGCGCAATTCTGTCAAATAATTTAGATTATTCGCAGACGCAGGCGAAACATGCATGGTGAAGGAAAATGTATTTATTGAATTGGGAGCATCTTAAATTCGTTTGCGATACTTTGGAACAGATATGTTCTCAAACCGGAGTCTATGCCTGGTTGTAATCACGTTAGCACCACTTAGCATGTTTTCCTATAGCCCCCATTTCTTGGCGTACGCAATGAAAACAGTAATTTTCATAGTAATTATTCCGTTTGGACGGGAGTCTACCGATCCAAAGATAAATTGTGAAACCTTTTTTAAAGCTTTGATAACGGTCACTAGTTATGAAACCTCTAACTTTGTGTCTCGAGAGATTTTTGTGACGCTATTGAGGAGTAATCACCAACATATCGCTAAAGAACGGGTGCGTGGCGGGTGCAAAAAAAAAAAAAAAAAAGGAGACAAGTGGTGGCGGAGAAGACGAGCGCTTGCCGTGACGTCACATCACCATGACCGCAATGACGCCATTGTTTGTTTTCGGGGTTTGTAAGCCTTTGCCCACTATAGTATACTTCACTTCGGAAACTTGGCTGAATTAATAGGGCAAGAAAATAAAAGAAATTGTGCACAGCATTCGCACACACGCACACAGTCGCCGCTCATCTTTTAGTCAGATATGCGAGTGCGGCGAGAGTTCATATGCGTAAAATACAAGGTTGATGCTTGTATCATATGCACATTTGTTTATATCACGCTTTCTAGGCGCGGAGCACTTTAGGGCCTCACCTTTTTGGCGTCTAATGGCGCCGCGGTGTGTTATAGAGTCACGGTCCACCATAATAGGGTATGCACCGCAAAAAATAGGGTTAATTCCCCTACTCACCACTGATCCGATAAATATAATATTTCTAGCACCACCTAGTGTCTTATCAAAGACATCGCTCTCAAAACGCTACATGCTTCCACTGGTTTCACGTTAGTGAAACTAAAAGACCCTTCTCTTAGTGCAGCAAACACCCGATGACGTTTGTGGAGCAGAAATAACCGTCACTACATACCGCAGGGAACTGAAACCAGACAAAAAGAACATAACTATTTTAATGTTTCATCTTCGCTACAAGTGTTATGGTTGGTCTTGTGCACAACTATAGATATTAATAAATAGGAAAAAAGCCTGTTGGCAGACGACACAGTAATGTTTTATCACACATAAACTTAAGGCATGTAAGCTGCACGGAGTGAACGCCAGTGTAAACTACTTCCGTAATGTGATAAGGTCTATGTACGACCATTCACGCACTACGCTGTAACCGTTCTCAACCACGGAATCAAAGTGCTTTAAATTATTTATGCATTTTACAGACAGCTTTGTCGATTCTTATATTACCGATGAAATCGCATTGTACAGGCCGTCGTTCAGACACATATTATGTTGAGGTATCTGTTAATATACACGCCACAGTGGTCTAGTTGTTATGGTGCCTGACTGCTGACCCGCAGGTTGCGGGATCAAATCCCAGCCGCCGCGGCCACATTTCTGATGGAGGCGAAAATGCTTAAGCTCAGTGTGCTTAGATTCAGGTGCACGTTAAAAAATTCCAGGCGGTTGAAATCATATGGTGGTTTTTAGACGTTAAACTACAGCAGTTTTACAATATCTGCCAATAGCATTTTAATTTAATGTACTTGAATTCGAAACCAGCCGTTCGTTAGTGCCGCGTTGATAGGGTGGGCTCACTGGTAAGCTCTTGTATGATAAAGATCGAGCAGTACTGACTAACCTCATCAAGGCACTGTACAAGAGCTTAAGAAATTAGGTGGGGCTGCTTTCTGAGCGACAGTTCGACTGACAGAGCATCGTACATGCATGTAGTGCCAATGTCATGAATGCAGCTCCAATCAGCGCGCATATTTCTCTAGTCTTACGCAATTATTTGGCTTTCCTTTTGTTATAAATGAAAACAGTAAACTGGTGACAAATTTATTTCCTATGTTCTATTGCATTGCGACCTTTGAATGGTATAAAATTTTGTTTCCTTTATAAGAAGCTTGACTTTATTGACTGTTGGCTTAATATGGTTATTGATAATCCTCACATTTTCTAATTTTCGACATGTGCATGCTTAGGAGTGAGAGAGGGAAAGATATACTAAGGATTATTTGAGAAAGTGCTGCAAAAAAGCAAGTATTACAGAAATCCTACATCCTGCAGAAGTATGCATACTTCTGCGCACAATTAGCTGCACTGATTATGTCATTAATGTCTCTTGATATTATCCAGCCAGCAAATGCCGCGTGTGGTTTGTTTTTCCTCCGAGAAGACAGGTATGTGTTCTGGATAACTTTAAGAGCCAGTAAGGGTTCCTCTTCATAAGCAGTGCACCTCCAACAACACTATAATGCTTATTATTTATTTGAATCTTACCCGGTAATGGCATGATGCCAGGCGAAATTGCCTCCTGTGGCGTCGAAGAAGTTGTTAAAGCGGTTTGTTCTGTACAAGAAGAACTCGAACAGACTTTGGTCTTCTAAGTCGTCCTTTTCACCTGAAAGCAGCGAGTAATGAAATGCGGTGAGCCTAGTTAGAAGCAATAACTCTAGCTCTCACTGAATCATAGTCACCATATAATTTGGTCAAAACAATGTGTCCTTTATGAAAAGTATTTACACTTTTAGAGTACACTAATCGAGCATAACAATCGATCTACGCTGCATTGTGTTTAAAAGCAGGACTCAAAAAGGTAATGAAATAATCAAGTGAATGCAGAGTGGGTGTCATGAATGTGCAAATGGCAGATTGGAGCCACTCACAGTTTCCTTCGTCCGTTCCATCGTAGCAGTCCTTGTACCCATTGCAGCGTCCACTCTTAGGATAGCACTCACCGTTCACACAGGGAAGGAACCCAGCAGTCTCATTGCACAAGTCTGCAAGGCCAGTGCTTGTTAGGGTATGCTTTCTATTTACAAGAACTACAACACAGATATGGCTGATCAGCCACCTACTCAACACTGCAGTGAAAAGAAAAGTTTCGCCGAGAGATATGCCAGGTATTACTCTTACTGTGTTTATTTCCCGCACCTTAGAAAATGCATCCAAACGTATACATTCGCATAATATGAAGAACAGCAATAATATATAAATAAATATCTATGTCGCACGAGGTCCTCAAGAGAAACTTATGAAGAAAATCTGCTCCAGTTCAAGATTGTTAACTGAAAAATTGCTGATAAACGAGAACTATGACTAAGCCTATATAATAACAATTTTCTACACAGGGCCACGGAGGCACACGACCACTAACAATTAGGTCAGGTATGGTAGCAGACAGCAAGTCTGCCTGCTTCCTCTGTTCTTAGCGGCATAGCACTTCATTTGAAATAATGAAAATCTGGACCGTCGATAAGAGTGTATACTTGCCCTGAAGAGTTGTGACATTCAAGTTTGTGGCAACAATGAGCCCTGCGAACTGCAAGAGAAACATAAAATATTGACATCAGAGAAAGAAACGCTGACAACTACAAAGGTGCTCGGGCACACAACGAGTACTCCTATTGATTACCGAAACAGTCAGTCGAACGCGACTGTTTACAATCTGTAACTGTTACAATCTGTAACCTTTAACACGATTGGTAGGATCTGTAACCGTTTGATCGAATTCGGCTACTATACATTGCTGGTACGAGCATCTAATGAAGCAGCACAGTGGGTAATAAGAAGGGTTGTAGCGAGAATTTACTTCCGTGAGTGGTAGAAAGGTGGGGATGTGGGTACGTGTTGCGCATGTAAGCGTTTGGTTTGCCCCAATCGGAATGCGGCTGCAGGTGTCGTCCAGCGTTTGAACCCACGTGCTTAGTAGCAGCTATAGAGCTATTTGCACTGGAATACCGCGGCGGGTGTTTGTGCGGTTTCTGTACAGCGCATGAAAATAACATGAAATATAAACGGCGGATTATCAGGGGGCAGCCACACACTTTTATTTGTAGTCATTTGCATTTGTATACGATTATTTTTCCACACCTCATAAGCTCCCACAAAGTTTTATTGCGACAGCAATTATATGGACACTCTCGGCTGGATTTTGCCGCCGGCGTTGGCGTCCGCCGTCATTCACCGTATACGCATACGTGTCTATATATATGAAAACGCACAAAAAAATAATCTAGAAAAAGACTTCAGTGCGTGGGATCGAACGTCCGACCTTCCGTTCGTGAGCGCACAGCGGTAGTTATTTAGCCACGAAGAAGGGCCTCCTACAACGTTGAAACAGTAAGCTATTTATATTGTTACGTGATTTCGTCTGACTGAAAGAGGGCATAGTGGGGCATACCCAAGTAAGGTGCCTCGGACTGAGAGTAAAGAAGTGGACGTTGTGAGTGAGCTGCGTTGTGGCTGCGGACCGACAACTGTTATTTTCCACGTAACACTTTGGTGGAGGTGCTGGGTACTCTTCTGACAACGGAGCTACGCAGTGGACGCCTCCTTAAGTCTGCTATCATGGCTCCGGGTGAGGATACGGCTTCGCCACCTACCTCAGCAACGACAGCAACCCGGTACGTCGCCCTAACGCAACCCCGTGATCCCGGTACCTTTACTGGCGAGGACAACGTGAATGTGGACAAGTGGCTTAGCATGTACGAGCGCATCAGCAAGCAATATGGCTGGGACCCAACCGTTATGCTTGCGAATGTCATTTTCTATCTTGACAAGACCCCTCGCACCTGGTTTGAGACCCACGAGCACGAAATCACAAGCTGAGAAATGTTTAAACAACAGCTCCGCGACCTTTTTGGCAACCCGTTTGGTCAACAACTTGATGCCCGAAAGCAATTGGCTGTCCGTACACAGACGTCCACTGAGCCCTACTTGACTTATATTCAAGACGTCTTAGCGTTGTGTCAAAGGGCCGATCCCAACATGACTGAGGCCGACAAGATTTCGCACGTGTTAAAAGGAATCGCCGATGATGCGTTCAGTCTACTTGTATTCACCAACGTAACGACCATGGACGCCGTGATCAAAGAGTGCCGCCGTCTCGAGCAGGCGAAGAGTCGACGCATTTTGCAGCAGTTTCAGCGCCTACCCAACACCGCGGCAACGTCGTCTTGCGAAGCCACTCCTTGTCATCCTTCTACAACCGACGACGTGACGCGCATCGTCCGACGTGAGCTCGAGGCCGCTTACCCGGCTCCCAACAAACCGACGTTGCCCGACGCCTCAACGCCAGCTGTCGCCTTGATCCAGGCTGTTGTCCGCCAGGAATTTGCTAACCTTGGTATCCTGTCCACTGCATCCACACTGGATAATACTGGCCCCTCGATAGCTTCTGTGGACATGAGACGTCGCCGTCCGTACTCTATCCCAACCAGGAACCCGTCTGAATGGCGAACAGCTGATGATAAGCCAATTTGCTTCCGCTGTGGTCGCGCAGGACACATCGCTCGTTACTGCCGCAGCCAATGGCCATCTATGTCTTCTGGCTCGTACTCCGCTTACAGTAACTCATTCCGTCCACCAAACCACCGTTATCCGATTTGCACCGAGTCTACAGCATTTACTGCCCCTGAGGACTACGGCCACCGTCCCCCTTCGTCGCCACCGCCTCAAAGCCGCCACCGCCTCAAAGCCGCCCTTCTCGTTCAAACACGCGTCGCCGCTCTCCCTCGCCATCGTTCAACCGCCGCGCGTCCCCGGAAAACTAGGCTGCGCAGCTTCTGGAGGTGAAGCTGCCCTGTCGACCTTACCCAAAAATCCTCTGTTGCCCTTACGTTTGAACCGGAACACCCTAGAAGTATATGTTGATGGTACACCTGTTGAAGCTTTGATAGATACGGGCGCTCACGTCTGTATTATGAGTTCGCGTTTTCGTCGTCGCATGAAGAAGGTCCTCACGCCCCCCTTGACCAGTGTCGTCCAAGTTGCAGATGGTGCAAAAGTCCCTGTCGTCGGTATGTGCACAGCTCAACTTACCGTAGCCGGTCATCAAGTGGTCGTCCTTTTTACCGTGCTTGAAACATGTCCCCACGACCTCATACTAGGCCTCGATTTTCTTGCCGCCAATTCTGCTCTGATTGATTGCTCCGCTGGTGTGCTCCGCCTTGAACTGCCACAAATCAGTGCCGCCCCGTACCAACCTACATGCCGATTACAATGCAGCGATTTTGTTCGCCTGCCCTCGAAAACTGTGACGTACGTCGATTTTCTGTGCTCACCAGCTGTGCCCGACGGTGACTATTACGCTACGCCTCTCACCGACGTACTCCTTGCGCACAATGTTGCAGTGCCCTATACGGTGCTCAGCATCACAGATAACAAAACTTGTCTACCTCTTGTCAATTTCGGCTACATGAATCATGTGCTTCCACAAGGCATTTCTGTGGCCCACCTGTGTCCGTTGCTCGATTCACAAATTGAAGTGCTTGCCTTAGACACACTTGCTTCACCGCAGCGCACATCACTCGCAACACATTCGGGCAGCCGTCAAATTGTAGACATGATCGCCACAGATCTTCCGCCTCCGCAAGTTGAAGCCCTACAACATCTTCTCGAGGCCTACCAGGATATTTTCGATTTTGGTGACCGACCTCTTGGGCAGACGTCCTTTGTCCAGCATCGCATACACACAGGTGATGCCAACCCTGTTCACCGCCGTCCCTACAGAGTGTCTGCTTTTCAGCGGAGCATAATTCAGAAGGAGGTGAACAAGATGCTAGCGAAGGACATTATTGAACCATCCTCCAGTCCCTGGGCATCCCCGGTGGTATTAGTTAAAAAGAAGGACGGATCGTGGCGATTTTGTGTGGACTATCGCCACCTTAACAACATCACCAAGAAAGACGCATACCCTCTGCCCCGCATTGATGATGCCCTTGATTGCCTCCATGGTGCCGCCTACTTTTCTTCCATCGATCTTCGTTCTGGTTATTGGCAGATTGCCGTGGACCCCATGGACCGAGAGAAGACGGCTTTTGTAACACCCGATGGCCTCTACCAATTCAAAGTCATGCCTTTCGGCTTATGTAATGCCCCCGCCACCTTTGAACGAATGATGGACTCCCTGCTCCATGGATTCAAGTGGTCTACGTGTCTTTGTTATCTGGATGACGTGATTGTGTTTGCTCCCACTTTTCAAGCGCACCTTGAGAGACTGTCAAAAATTCTTGATGTATTCCGTCTCGCCGGCCTTCAGCTGAATTCATCTAAGTGCCGGTTTGGTCGCCGTCGCATTACAATACTTGGACATATTGTTGACGCTTACGGTGTACAGCCTGACCCAGAAAAAGTTCGAGCTGTGAAGGACTTTCCTGTGCCGAAAACCGCCAAAGATGTCCGCAGCTTTGTGGGGCTCTGCTCCTATTTTCGGCGGTTCATCAAGAACTTCGCGGAAATCGCTCGGCCCCTAACAGATTTACTCAAACCGGATGAGACGTTTACCTGGGGTCCCTCGCAAGCAGCAGCATTTTCCGACCTGACCACTTGGCTCACTTATTCTCCTGTGCTGGCTCACTTCGACCCTACGGCACCGACGGAAGTGCGCACCGATGCCAGCGGTTACGGAATAGGCGCTGTGTTGGCTCAGCGACAACGTGGGCAGCATCGCGTGATAGCTTATGCCAGCAGGCTGCTGTCCACCTCGGAGCGTAATTATTCCATCACAGAGCGCGAATGCCTAGCGCTGGTGTGGGCAGTCGCGAAATTTCGCCCTTACTTATACGGCCGACCATTTATAGTTCTTACCGACCACCACGCTCTCTGCTGGCTCGCCTCCATCAAAGATCCAACAGGTCGTCTCGCCCGCTGGGCACTCCGCCTCCAGGAGTATTCTTACACCGTAGTGTACAAATCAGGAAAACTGCACAAAGATGTGGATTGTCTGTCACGCTACCCTGTGGCCGACTGCGATCCTACGAGCACTGATTCTGTGGCCTGCGTCCTTTCCACCTCCCAGCTGCTTCATCTCGGGGACGAGCAGCGTCACGATCCGGATATCAGCCGCCTAATACAACAGCTCGAATCTTCACCGCAAGACGCTTCCGTTCGCATGTTTACCTTAAAGGACCACACCTTATATCGGCGTAATTTATCGCCCCATGGTCACGACCTACTTCTGGTCATACCAAAGCACATGCGTTCTACAGTCCTACGCGAGCTCCATGACGCGCCAACCGCGGGTCACCTTGGTGTCTCTCGCACATATGACCGTGTACGCCGCCGCTTCTACTGGCCTGGCCTTTCACGTTCTGTACGTCGCTATGTCAACGCTTGTGAAATATGCCAGCGTCGCAAAAAGCCGTCGAGACTACCTTCCGGATATCTTCAGCCCATCGACATCCCATCGGAGCCATTCTTCCGTGTTGGTTTGGACCTTCTCGGTCCCTTCCCAACATCCGCCTCCGGAAACAAGTGGGTCGCGGTGGCTACGGATTACGCGACACGTTATGCAGTTACGCGAGCCATGCCAACAAGCTGCGCTACAGACGTCGCTGATTTTCTACTACGCGATCTCATTTTAGTGTATGGAGCCCCTCGTCAACTGCTGACAGACCGAGGCCGTACGTTCCTTTCGAAAGTGGTTGACGATATCCTGCGTTCCTGCTCTACCCAACATAAGCTCACGACATCGTACCACCCCCAGACAAACGGGCTTACAGAACGTTTAAACCGCACCTTGACAGACATGCTATCGAAATACGTCTCGGCCGACCATCGTGATTGGGACCTTGCACTACCCTACGTGACGTTCGCATACAATTCCTCCCGGCATGACACTGCCGGGTACTCGCCATTTTACCTTCTGTTTGGACGCGAACCAACATTGCCGTTGGATACCTTCCTGCCAGCCGCTGCGCAGTATACTTCTGAATATGCACGCGACGCTATTACCCGAGCTGACCATGCTCGTCAGCTTGCCCGCAGCAGATTAATGGCGTCCCAAGACTCGCAGAAGCATCATTACGACGAGCGGCATCGCGACGAACACTTTCCAACAGGCTCCCTCGTTCTTCTTTGGTCCCCTACGCGACATGCAGGCCTGTCAGAAAAACTTCTCTCTCGTTTCACGGGCCCATACCGCGTGCTTAGACGAGTGACCGACACTACATATGAAATTGTCCCTGATAGTCCATCAACCTCTTCCGCTCTGCTGTCAAGGGACATCGTCCACGTATCAAGGCTCAAGCGTTACCACACTGCTCCTGCTGTGGCCCCGTAAACTCGCCGGGTCGGCGCTTTTGCCGCCGGGGGTCGTGTTACGTGATTTCGTCTGACTGAAAGAGGGCATAGTGGGGCATACCCAAGTAAGGTGCCTCGGACTGAGAGTAAAGAAGTGGACGTTGTGAGTGAGCTGCGTTGTGGCTGCGGACCGACAACTGTTATTTTCCACGTAACAATATCTACCACTTCGTGCTGGCGGTGCCTATCTCAGGCGAAACAGCGTGTTTTCAGCATTACCAGCGAGTTGGTGCGATGAGCTTTCGATGTAAAGCTCGCCCCCCCCCCCTCCCTCGTCGCCATGCCACGTACTTTGCTCTGCAGAGGAAAGGGGCCTTATCTGCGCAGTTATCCTGTGGTGGGGGAGAATCGCGCGCCTTCGCCTTCCACCGGAACGATTGCGTTTAGTTTTCGGGTGCACAAAGATCACTTCGCTGGCTGGAAAGACCCCATTTGCGAAAATAGCGCGCTCTTCAAATACAGCGATGTAACCACTAAGACACTTGTTAGTTCGCACGAATATCTGTAGCGCCGCCACAGTGGTGTAGTTGCTAAGGTACTCGGCTGCCGACCCGAAGGTCGCGGGATCGAATCCCGGCTGCGGCGGCTGCATTTCCGATGGAAATGGAAATGCTGTAGGCCTGTGTGCTCAGATTTGGGAGCACATTAAAGAACCCCAGATGGTCGAAATTTCCGGAGCCCTCCACTACGGCGTCTCTCATAGTCATGTGGTGGTTTTGGGACGTTAAACCCCACATATAAATCAACTAATATCTGTACCTGTGATTACGTTTCGTGCGTCGTTTTTGTTTGAACAGCGCGTTAAGTGTCGAGCTGTAAACGTTCTTAGTTAGCTCTTGTCCTGTGTGCATGTTGTTTACGTGTGTCATTTGTGCGTGAGCAGTGCGCTCCTCGTTTCGGTCTGCTCACCGTTCTCAGCGTTACATTCGAAGTGGTTGCTATCGCATTCATTGATTCACTCTTGCGGCAAAACTGACTTTTTTTCTGTCGTTATCATTCCCTTATTGAACCTCTACAACTCGTCAACAAGCACTTTACGCTTCGCTTTACATCACGACAAACTTCCGTGGACTTCTGCGGGTTTCACAGCCGTGCAACTGCATTACAGAAAAGACTCCTCATGCGCATATGTAGAACGGCTTCGTGTTCGTTACATCGTTTATACTCACCGCGAACGTCTTGTTCACGTCTGGAGCGAAGTTTTGCGTGACGTAGTATTCTGCCTTGTCGGGTTTCCCGTCGCGATCTCGCCACACGGCGCGCACGTGGCTGCCCCAGTGGTCCTCCATGTGGTACAGGGTCTCGATAACCTGCGGAAACATAAAAAGAAACAGTGTGACAGCTCTTTGTCACCAACCTACGCGTGGAGCAACAGTGAAAAAACGCCACGACATGTACACACTCTTTCCCCAAGAAGTCATTGCTTCATCGTGCATTGCCTAAAGTGGATGCCGCTTAGAGGAATTGCCACACCAAGCTGAAACTAATTTGACTGCGTGACAGAAGTTTCTGGAAGCACTTAGCTGAACTTACTCTCTCCGAGGGTGCCAGAACTCTTTCCAGGGTGCAATATTTTGCAATACTGACTTCTAAGCGCTTTTTTACAGGTTAGAGTACTTTAATTGCTGCAAAGCAAGATGCTTAAGCCAAAGATCTCGAGGTGTTCAATTTATTTGTAAGTATTAATGAACAACACTGCAGCTTATTGTAGCATTTAAATGTAAGCTTTTACCATGACCATGGTTGCCTCATTAACACGTTACGGCAGCCCACAAAAGCTTTAGTGGAGTCTTGGTTTCAGTGTATACGCAATAGTCAGGGACAGCGGAGAAATAGTTGAAACGAAAAGGAGCCCCTCAAGCATAAGGAATGTGTAATGAACATGCCGTAATGTGAATAACACTGCAGGGTTTATAAGGCTTTTTTTTGTTCTTTGACAGTGTGTATTGTCACGGACAAAACCACACAAGACCTTGAATTGGCACAAGTTTGTTTACTCAAACCCCTTGTCCTTATCTTCTTCGATCAACCCCCGCGCTGTCCTGAGTTGTGTCACTACTGCGGCAATATTAATAAAAGGAAAAGTCAGGGTCACCCGCAATGTTGCAGAGTAACTTACCATAACAAAGTAAAGAAAGACAGTCTCAGCCTGATTCTAATTGTTCGGCTAGGTATCTTCGCAATATTTTCTGTTATGTCGCGAATTTCTGATAATACGCGTATTTAGGGGATTACACTGCACTGTATGCCCCCCTCACCTTATGCCTCTTTCGGGGCCTGCAAGGTATTGAATAAATAAATAAAGAAATAAATAAATATAAAAATAAATAAATAAAACGTTTGCACAAGGCTTATGATTCTCTAGCTTGCCCATTTGAGTATCTCCTTCAGTCTTCAAACTCTTTTGTTTGGATAGCAACGCGCAATACGGTCTGCATGGCACCACGCTGGTACTACTACCCTGGTACTACTCGTCTGGTGTCACTATGCAAACTCGTAATACAACAGCTTATGTATACATCACGGACGTCATAGCAGAAGCCTTAGCTTCAGTTAGGAAATATAGCGACGTCAGTCGAGCCGGAAGCCTCGCAGGCTACTTTACGTTTACGGGGGAAGGTGTGGTGCCACATCTTGCCAACGAACACATATAGCTGGCATTAGCACACATAAATGTACGAACAGGTGTTAAGGTGACCAAGTGACTCCCGTTAACCACAGCTCTCTAAGATATTTGACACCCGTGTATATCTAAAAGAGTTATATTACGCAAGACAGTTTCATAATTCACCAGTGTTCTGGGGCTCGCCACTCAAAAAAGCTATTGGCGTAGCGGCGAGGCCATCGCTGTGTCGATGGCCAGTCACGGATTGCTCTTACGTAAAAGGAATTGGTGGGACTAAAGACGCAGAAGGAACTTTGCCGAGCGTAGCCCACATACTCTCCGAAAACGTCTCGCCGTATGGGGCGCGTGTCGCAGTGTGAATACCAAACATGGGCTCACCGACGTGAGTGTCAGGTCGTTCTTTCCTTGCACAGCCACCAAGTCGCTATCCAGTCCATTGAGACCAGCCACGGTTTCCGGAGAATACGTGGGAACCAATTCGATTAGGTTGTTAGATCTGTCTTGCTTCAAGTTCTTCCACAAGTAGAACTGTAAATTAAAAAATAAAATGAAAAAGAAACGGAATGTGCTGGCATCAATGAATGTTTCAGCCAACGTCATAAGAAATTGCATATCAGAAACATGGCAAGCTTTTTACGTTCTAAATTTATTTATACTACATAATGCGAGCACAGTCAATAGACTAGTAGATCTGCAAAAAAAAAAACACACATGCCTGCTTCTGTTTACGTTCGGCAACACAGCGCATGGTTTATAACTCGGTCTGACATCACATATATTACATGAAATCAGCGTAATACAACGAAACAGCGCAATGTGGAACTATACATCACTATACATACAAGGTAATCACAGCCTATCGAAGCAACAGTTATCAACGTTGAGACGTCCCCCGCTACGCCACCGATTACCAAAGAGAGGGAAGACCACTCAACCTCTTGTCTATCCGGTTCCCTCTTGGCTATGTGTCTCAATCACTTCTCACATACAGGGATTCGTGCTGGGGCCGGGAAGTAAGAGACGCTACGACCTGTTTCTGTTTACTGATTCATTTAATTTATTTGCAAGTGCAAATGGCGTACACACATACTGTCTGTGAACGACATCTCTGTTACACGAAATTGTAACACATCAGCAAACACTCGTGACACGCGAAACAGGATACATAAGCGAAGTAACTGTGACAATACAAGGCTGCCTTAATACAGAGTAAACACATGACGACCCAAATGATAAAGTCATAAATAACATAACCGCGCAATGTCTCAATTCGCCACCTCCCTTCCTGCAAAGCTAATCTAAATAAGGGAGGTGAAGTTCGTCTCACAGAATGTCCATGTAGTCGGGGCTTCGGCGTTGGCTGCTCGAATTGGAGCCGAAGGTTAGTTCTTGGCGTCGAGGTCTGATCTGTTTAATTCGTCATCGTCTTTATCGTCTTCGTCATCGTCGCCTACGTCGTGCCTCTCAGTGATTTCCATCTTAGCCCTCTTTCGTAACGCTCCATTCACTCGCCTCCTATCCCTAACTTTCATTCCTCATCGTACCATCCTTGCCCCAGTCATCATCTCATCGCCTCTCATCGCTATCTCTTCGCACCGTTATCTTTATTTTCCATTCCATCTTTCTACCATCTCAATCTCAACGCTCCGTCTCTCTGACTCCCTCGTATCGTCTCATCGTCAATTTTTGTAGGACCCGACTCCGCACCTCCGTGGCACCTAACCAATTGCCACTGTTGACACGACACATTTCTCTGTCAGTCGGTGTGTGTCATCTTCGACGGCCACTCCCGCGGCCCACACCAGTAGAAAACCCTCTCCCAAACAAAGCCGAGCAAGTACCAAAGTACAAACTCAAGCCTCAAGGAGAGAGATGGGCGAGCCGTCCGAAGACACTTTAATTACGGGCGAACAATGGTCCCGATGCTTCCGACAAAGTGTGTCGTCTATAATGGCCAACCTCCGGAGTTTGCAATGTTGTGCCAAAATGTTTTCGGCTGAACCAAGTGTCCCGGTTTCTGGTACTTGATGAGCCGATGTCCAGAACGAGTCTCGACGTCTCCATGCAGCTCGGTGTCTCCCGCGAAATTCTCCGTAGCCGCCGCTTCTTCATCATTCAATGCCGCGGGTGGCCATCCGCGCAGAACGCAGTAATGAGCCCTGGAGCCACGGAGGCTTACGGAAAGTCAGACTAGACCCAACACAGGCGCTGCGGCAGGGTCGCATTCCCCGAACCAACAAAGGGTGCTCTGCTGCTCTCCCATGCCACAAATATGAAGGGTGCGCGCGGATTATTGCCACGGTACGCTGTCACACTGTCTATAGACAATAAGGCGCCGCCCGGTCCTCGTGTTTGCGGGGGGGGGGATCGTCAGAACAGTAGAAATAATCCTTCCAGGTACTCCACTCCGGAATGTCCATTCGTTACACCGAAGGTTTTCTTTTCCTTTTTTTATGCGTGGGTTTAAGAAACAAGCGAAAACATCTTGAAAGGACCGGGGTTCAGTCCATGTTTGTGGGGACGTCACAACGTCAAACGATTCAAATGCAGTCACAGACGAAACAAAACAGCGAAAAGGTAAGCGAGAATTTACCAATGTTACCGTGATACTTTTGTTTTGTTGCGAGCCTGAATTAGGAAAAAGAAATAACATGGAATGCAAGTAATTAGTCATATTTCTATATACTTCTTATCTTTTACCAGCACAAATTATCCAACCCCCACACATTTTTCCCTTTTAATTATACCTCCAACGAATAGTTGGAGGTATAATTTCCGGCAATTTGTTGAAAGGGACAAAGCGAAGCTCCATGGAGAGATACAAGCAGCTAAAACAGCTATACCAAGTACCAATCCCGGTGGTTGGACAGCAATGCGTTTAGAAGGCTTTAGGAGGTCATTAAACCTGCATGTGGTAATGTGTTGCACTAAGTGGGGTGACTGGCGCTATCGCTACCACAATGCAAGGAAGGTTGTTCAAGGACTTGCCTATATAGTAATAGAAACCGCTTATAACGCAAGTCGAAAAAGTCGCGAATATCTGCACCTATAGGCGGTACCGCATTATTATCAAAACAGCCTTTTTTCAAAGGCCGCACTTGCTCAAAACGTGTTGAACATGCAGCTTCGTGTGTCCGAGAATTGAAGCATGCGATGCATGGTGTTTACAACCATTTGAATTCCCGAATTGTAAAAAATAATAAAATCCTAAGACACACGTTGCCAACGAAATGAATACCAAAGGCTGAGGGGGGGGGGGGTCTAATAAAATTAAGCCCCGTTGCGAAAATTAGCCCACTACGTCTAAGACCGCCTCGATTATGCGCATTACACTGAAACTACGTCGGGTATTGTCCGAAATTTTACGCGCTGAAAGACGTCAATCATTCAATTTCACGGGCGCGCACACAATTTTGAGGCATCGCAATCGAATCGCGAGCCACCATTCCAGCGCTACACGTGCAACCCTCGTTTACGTTAACGTTATGTATCCCTTCCCGTCAAGTGAAGCAACCGCAAAGAGTTTCGTTGATTCTGTACCAAACCGCAACTTGGCACGAAACCGCTACCGAAACGCAAGAATGACGATTAGGCCTAGCCTGCCATACGGTATTTGCAATGTTCATAGACTGTCGCGCCACCTAGCAGAATTCAGGAGCATCCTCTCAAGAATGATCAGTCGGCAGACGCTCCCATTGTTCGATGGTGCTAGCCGCAGTGTTAACGCGTTAGCGAAAAAACGAACACAAACCACTTTGCATCTTTAGTGCATCTGTGAATATACCGGACCATCCCTGACACGATAAATCTGATCCCTTCTTGCGAGACGCGAAGTTTTCATGAAAATACGTGGCAACTCGCGCTTTCGATTATAGCCCGTAGAGTACACTTATCTGCTTCGCGAGATTTTTCGCAGCCACACTGGATAGGTTAATGTTATCGTCTCACCAAAGTTACAGTTAAAACTCGCCTTGTTTTACAAGCGTTAGCATTGGCCAGTGCTTTTGTAGTGCATGAATTCCGTAATATTCATTGTACGCGGAAAGTAGCGCAGGCTCGCGATTTGCGTTTCTAAACCTTGGCCTACGCTGCGCCGCTTATTTTTTTACGTTCGTTGATATATTGCAACACCCTGTAAACTATTCATTTCTTGCCGGGTATCGGAGTGAAATGGTCTCTGCACCCTCACATAAACGTGGTGTGTGACGCTGTGTAGATGTTGTGCGCGCTAAATGACGCGTTCTTGGTGCTATCGAAGTCGTTTGGCGGAGAGAATTCCTCAGATTACTTTCAGCAGTGGTGTTAAAAGAAACGGTCTTGACGTCGAGAATATTTCACTGGACGTAGATGGTTGTCAGCGACAATGAACGATCAGCTGCTAGCTCACAAGCAGTGAGCTGAACTTCACGTCCCATCATGCAATGATGTTTTTTCACACTCGTAAGTCACTTTGATTGTAATTATTGTGTAATATTCTTCAGCGAGCTCAAAATAAAAGCATACTTTTTCTTGTGCATTGAATGTATCGCAATTACAGTGGATATTACAAAGCGCCGCATGCCGCGAACACGCTTGAGCTCGACCAGTGAAGTGAAATGGTTAGAACAATGAAACATGCATTTATGACTACAGTTCATGCTAACTTCTCTTGAACATCACCGGTGCCGTCCGAATGACGTTGTTCGACAAATTTTCGCAATATTGACGTTGCGGAAAGCGTACGCGTGTCGATATCCTTGTTTCGATCGCACTGATGAAACCTGCAGCATCCTAGTGCAGGGAATTGCGTACTGTTAGAGGCTGATCATGGCTGTGAAACAAGCGCTACCTAATTGGAAATAAATGACTGTGTTCCATTGAAGAAGCAGCTGCATGATGCTTACATTGCAAGTAATGACGACGGCGCAATATGTTTGCAAACCGTCCCTACGTTAAACATTCGGTCCTGTGCCGCTGCGACAGCGCGCTACTCGCTAGTGGATCACTACTGCGGCAAATCCACCAGGCAGGCCTGGCACCAATTATTTCGGAGTGCCGTTCAGTTCATATGCGAGTTCTAGTTCTCGCAGTTTTCTGTACCACGCACAGGATTACGCAAAGCATTGTTATGCATGGTCGATCAGCTGACGCCACCACCCTTTGAACTGCGGCAAGAAATGATGTAGTGAACATTCAGCAGTTGCTATCGGTTGGGAAAGTACTTTGGTTTGATATACATTCACTTGACGATCAAGAGTTCATCCAATGAAAGCGGCATGGGGAGTACGTTCGTGTGTCATATCTTTTCTTATGCGAGTTCGCGGGTTGATCATTCTTCCGCAGCCATCTTTGATTGCACAGCGTGCCACCTATAGGCCGTGGGCATTGCGAATATAATGTTGCCGCGTGAAGTTTGTCCAAGGCATAAAGGTCCAGCGTTGAAAAGATCGCACTTAAGCACTGAACCAAGAACAGCGTACGTGATACGAAGTTTGCATTCCCGGCCGGGAGATAAACGACGAGAACCCGCAAAGCAACGTAGGTAGCGCACTAGCAGCAAAGATGAAAGCTCGTGTCATAAAGCCGTAAAAGGTTTTTAATTTGCAGGCGAGGTAGCAATAGCGATTTCTTAGCACGCTCGATAACAACGACCCTTTACCAGACAGGAAACTGTTAAGCGCTGCTGATAAGGACGGGGTTGCACGTGCCATGTTGAGCAGCGGCCGGCCAGAGCCACGCTAGCGACGCTGGTACACAGCGGCGTCCGTCGCCGAGGCAACCACCTTTTTTTTTCCTTTTCTCTTTCTTCCCTCCGGCTTTCGTTCGTTCACTCCCCGTCTCATCCCCCCTCCTCCATAACAACCAAAGCCCCTATAACGTAACGACCTCGTCGGTCGCTCCTCAGTGGTGCACCAAGTGGCCTCCTTTCAGACGCGCACTCACTACCGAATTCGCCACAGATTTTCCGGCAACAGCATTATAACCGGTCGTTCAGCTTGGAGGACTGCACAATAAGCGGCATGGGTATACATGAGGTTCTATGGGAGGGTAAACGGGAGTCTACAGGGTTGCCCGATCGTAAATGTGAAGAGCAGTAAAAAAAATCTCCAAAAGTAGCCATCATTGGCCAGAGGCAGCAATGTAGCCGACATAACAACCGCCATTACGGGAAAACGTGGGATGTCCTTTATTGTGCAACTGTAAGCACGTTATCACAACCAAAGCTGCTAGTAGTAAATTTAGCAAGATTAAATAAAACCTTTATGGAACGAGTATGCATGCTAAGTGAAATGCAGTGTTTTCGAAAAACGAGTGCCAAAAATATCTCGCACTATTAAATCGACAGCTGAAGCTCAGATGGGAACAGTTTAGTTATTTAGCAATCATCTCTAGAGGGGTATCGAGGCTCAGGCAAGTCAAGTTTCGATGTCGCAGTCAAAACTTTATTCTTAGAAGCGAAACTTGTAGCGTTTGACCTCGGCAGTACCAGTAGCTTTATTGTATCCCTACACATGACAAAACATTTGCGCGCTATAGTTCACATGAAGTTTAAAGTTTGACGGAAGCCCGTCTGGTCGAGATGGTGGATGGTTGACGGTAAAAAACTGGGAGGTACTGTGCCGACTAAAGTATAAGGTTTGAAACACACACAAGCACAAGAGAAGAGGATGACCTTAATTTCAGGTCTGGCGGTCCCATGCCGCCAATTTCCCACATGGTGGGTGCCCTTCCAAGCGACTATGAACTTCGTTCTGCCGAGAACCAGGCCATGAAGTGCGCTTGTAACTATTTAGCCAGTAGGTGCTTGGCGGCAGCGATTCTCTGCCTCCCACAGCAGTGGTGGATGATTAACTATTTCACCAAGGCTGTGGTTTGTTAAGGTACGCCCAGGGACATTTGCAGAACCCTATCGGGCTACCTTTTGAAATTAGTATCTAGAAACAATTGAGCGCCAGGTCGGTGTACTCCTCTACCCATGGGAAAAAGCGATGGGTTCCCGGTCGCCACTGAGAATCGAACCCGGCACCTCCCGCGTTAGAAGCGGACGCTCTAACCATGCAACCAACACTGTAGTTCACATACCGAGCACTAAATTATGTGGCAGTAAAACTGAATTCAGTAGTTCCAGTCTAAATGTAAATAAGTGTCAGATAGAGCAGCATGTCGTCTTACGTTCCCTCGGTTGATACCCTGGACAGGAACTATGATGGCGTCCGCAGTGAGATCACCGTTGCTGGATATCTGGTAGACCATCACTTTTACAGCTGGTGCCATCTCGGGTGACAAGGGAATACTGAATGCAGTTATCGTCTGTACCAGTCCGTAGGCTTTTTGCACTCCGTATTGGAGTACTGTTCCTTTGGAAATCACCTGCATACCAATCAGACAATGTTGAAGGCGGAAGACGTGACAGTGCGTTTGATTCACGTTAGTGTCAACACAAAACTTAAGGCTTTTTGTGACATCGAACTTCCTAAACTATGATAAACTTATGGTCATCTCACAGTGCAAAATGAAATCCACAAGTATTGGAGATTGGGAAAGTGGGTTTGTCGCATTTGAACTGGTCCAAGCCAACAGGACATATACCGGTTAACACAAATTGACAAAGATCTGTCCTTTTGTGGTGGCCGGTTGGACCGTTTCTCCTTTCCCGCTATGCACTGAAATAGTTACAGTGCCAAATTGGACAGCGAAAAATATTGATACATATTATATTTTACAAACACATTGAGTGCGATGAAATAATCAGGAACAACTCACCAAATAGTGGAAGAACTTGATGTAAAAGTTGGTTCGCACGTGGAATATAGCGTACTGGCCAGCCTGAAAACAAAAGCGTGATGCAGAGCCAGACAGATGAATTGGAAGAAAACAGTGTCAGAAAACAGTACTCACAAGAACTTATTGTGTAGCGAGGCCCTTATACAGAATGTCTAAAAATAACAGTGTTCACAAAACAGAATTGCGGGACTGCAGCAAAGAGCAGAATTATTTAGCACAAATTATTTTAAATAGCACAAATTATTGGATTGCGCTTCCATTTTAACCTTGTTGGGAATGCTCAAATATACCTGCTTGCGCATTCGAGTGCACCTGTCCATACACCTACCATGCGCGTTCAAGTGCACCTCTCTCTCTCTCTGTTTTGTGAACACTAACCTAAAGCGAAGTAGCAAACAGGATGAAGTCTTCATTAGCACCTGGGGCTCTAGTATTAACAACGTACATTAGAAGCGAAGCTCTGTCGTACGAGATCTACAAGAGATGCCCATGTGTTTTATTTGATTCAACTATGAATGCTTGCTTCATAGTTGTAGCTTTCACCAGCCATAGTAGCTTAGGGACTGCGTCTCAACATCTAGAGGGCGCGGACTCAATTTCCGACCACGGCGGCCACATATATGAGGGCGAAAAGCAAAGGCATGCACGTAGTTAGGCTTAAGTGCACATCAAAGAACCACAGGTCATCAAAATTTGAGTTCCCCATAAAGATATTGTTGTTTCAACACGTAAGTTGACCTCTGTCAAAGTGTCAACGACCTATTTTAGTCTTGCCCAGTGGGGAATGCCTTCTCTCCTCGCAGAAAAAAATGAGAAAAAAAAGCTAGTTAAATGAAAAGAGTTAAACTTTTTGCGATAGTGTATTGCGCCTCAAACCATAACCAATGACCAACCCGAAATGTTTTCGATAATTATGATAAGACTGCCAAACTTGGGTATCGTTCGAAAGCTAGACAGACACGAATAATAATAATAATAATAATAATAATAATAATAATAATAATAATAATAATAATAATAATAATAATAATAATAATAATAATAATTGGGGTTTTATGTCCCAAAATCACGATATGGTTATGAGATGACTTCGTAGTGGAGGGCTCCGAAAACTTTGACCATCTGGTGTTCTATGACGTGCGCTGACATCGCACAGTACACGGCCCTCTACCATTTCGCCTCCATTGAAATGCGACCGCCATGGCCGGGATCGAATCCGTGACCTTCGGGTTGTACAGTTGAGTACCGTAGTCACTGATCCAACGAGGCGTTTCGACAGACACAAGTGGCAACGCCGTAATGAGCTTTCGCGCATGTCTCTAATTTCGAAGTCTTTTGAGGTAATTTCGTATGCTATCAAAATCACTTCATATCAGACCCCGCCTTTTTTTTTTTTTCAGCCGTTTCAGTTTGGTGACCCACTGGCACGTCTTGTTTACAACTTGTCGCACACGTTTGCAATTCAGGCACAAACACTGAAGAAATGTCAAGGTACTCACAATGCCATTCGTAGTGCTTGTAGTTATCTGAATGTACTTCTTTTTCGGTGAATGTTGAGCCACTGCAAGTGCTTCTGTATCCACGGTGTCTTCTTTATCATGATATCTCGCCTGCAAGTGCCAGTTCAGTCAGTTCAGTCGTTTTTTCTTGGGGGGGGGGGGTTGAGAGAGTTAGCTTTTAGCTTAACAAAGAGGTATTATACACACGAATAATGTGTCACATAATTTAGTCCAACACGAATAATAAAATTACTATAGGCTTATTGAAAATACTACAGGTGCATCAATTAGCTTAGAACTCGCCCTGGTGACTTACTGTGTTTCTTGCAGCACTACAATGAGTTTTGTAGAATGCGAACGCAAAGAAAAAGAGATACCTGCACCAATTTTCTTTATAACTTCACCAGGTAAGCTTAGGTAAATACCAACTTTCTTTTTTTATGTGCTGTGCAATTAGACAAAGAAGCAGGCTGGAAGATAATAATGTTGAAGGTCGTGCGACCATCAAGACCACAGTGTGAACATTTATTTTTTAATTTTTTTACTTGCAAGGTGGTATTTTTCTCACCAGTTTTGCGCAATGAAACTATGACAGCAGCACGAGCTCGCTGTTTTGAAAACGGGGGAAATTCTAAGAAAGGAACGCACCCTGATTACGATGCGGTCGGCGCCTTCGGGTGGTTCCACATCGATGATGGCCATGCCTTTCTCGTCAGGCTGCTTCTGGACTTCATCGATGCCCCGACTACCACCCTGTGTTGTGAAACTGACCGTGATGTTGGAATTGGCCAGTTTCTCCTCTGGCAGCTTGACCAAGTCGTGGTACGTCACGGCGATCTATAAGCAGGAAAGACGACTTAGAAGCGGTGTCGAAAAAAATTATTTTTTTACTCACAAGTTCTACGGTATACCAGGCTTAGCTGAACTATTTATACAAATCCGGCGAGAAGCCAAGTCACTGTCACATAACATAGCTTCAAATGGCCCCGAAGTTCCACAGTGATTTTTTTTGCCGTATTTAAATTGCCCTCTTTCAATACGCGTTTCTCATCATTACGGTTTACGCACAAATTGGCTAGTTCAATCTCTGGGGGTGAGAAGATTTGTACGGAAGCATCATGAAACAAATATATTTTATGTGCGGGGTTTAGAAGAATTCGATCATATTCCGTAACATAACGTGCACCGCAACAAGTTTCAGGGCATGAATTTTTGACAATAACAATGACGTGTACCAGGGAGCCTCTTGCAACTGGCTGGTTCGTAACGCCGAGGAAATCTCCATTTCACATGTTTTAGTGACTATGGTTAGTTTGCTCACAAAGCGCGCTACAATTCCATGACACTGCGAGCCCTACTGTACAGCCTTCGTCATAGGGTACTGGTGTGCGAGGCAAAGATATAGCCACACCGTACCTCTTTTTGGTTATCATTATTCAATGCTGAAAGCGAATAAAAGGACGAGTTATCTAGCTCCGTAATATATGAAACGTGCGCTATAGGTACCCGCGCTTACCCGCAGTATTATACAACTTAAGCGCATACTCACGTATACAGAGAACACCATTCCAGGCTTGAAGACAAGTGGCTTCACGCCGAGTATCTTTAGGCTGAGGGACGAGTTGATGACACGGGATCGCGCGTAGCCATCTACGATGATGTCCAGGAAGCGTTCGCCCACAGCGGCTTTTATCTCGATCTCACATTTGTCGAGCGGGTGGGGCGATGCCAGCTCGCGAAGCTCGGACATTGGGAACTTGAACTGGTAGCCCATCCGGAACTGATAAAGTGAGCGTAGAGATACACGAGTGTCAGTTAAAGAGTACCTGACTGGCGCGTAAAATGCAAGGCTCTGGAAATGTGCTGCCGCACGAATGAGTTTCACTGTTCTTTTTTTTCTTCAAAGGGTAAATATAATTGTAAAACATTATCCCGATTTCAATAGCTTTGACATTCTAATCTACCATAAGATAATATTTACCTGTCTCCTTGCTTTTTCTGATACCTTTTTGTTTTGTTTCTTTTCTTGATGAAACCACATGGCATAAAAAGCGGGGAGAAGACACATATAGTTGTGAAAACATCCACGAAGTTTTTTCGATAAAAAGACCTGTTAAGACAGACGCGCCGGAATAAAACACACGCTAAATCAACAGCCCTCTCTGGGTGCCCCCGTGTTCACACTATGGGTAGATTGCAAAAGATAAGAGGGCGCATAGGCTGCCGATGAGCTTAGCCGAACTAAGAGCTATTTCCGCAGCCACGCCACTGCTGATTAGAGAAGTTGATGCCGGAACATGGTCAATATACCCTACCTCCTCTTCTATATTCAGGTTCGGCACGCTAATCACATTACCCTGCCAACGTCCAGCAAGTATCATAGCCGTATGGTTAGTAAGAGGTTACTTATAACTAAAAGATAGGTTTAGATTCTGACGAAGGCCCAAATAGACAGATTGAGTCCAGGCCTCCTGGTCCTGGCAGAAAGCATAAACATTCAAGCACGTCGAGCATTCCTAAGCTGCGACGCCAGATAGACATGCCGGAGTGGGTGCTCACATCGTGCACGTATTCCTCGAGGTAAGGCTCGACGACCTGGATTCCCGGATCGTAGTCCTGCACCAAGGTGGGGCGCACGTAGGCGCGAATGGTGGCATTGCCGAACACTGGTGCCACGGTCGTGTAGTTCGCCGATACGTCGCCCTCGAAGTATTCGTCAGTATCCAGCACAAACGGCGGCACGACCACGTACACGTCGTAGCGCTCGGTGAACCAGCGCTCGAGCAGGATCTTGCGCTCCTCTACCTGGCTCAGCACTACCACCTTGAGGCTCCACCAGCCCACAGCGTAATCGTATGGAAGGTCGAAGTTGATCTTGATAAATCCTGCAAGCAGAGCGGTCGCGTGGATCGGGTGCATGCACTTACTGAAAACACTGCATTCAAATAAAAAGATATCATAATGTTGTTGGTGTTCTTATCTCTGTTTTATCATTTGGGGGAACGGACACAAGAAGTGATTTGAAGTTATTGACAGGTTATTTACTAGCTATGAATAAATAATTAGGACACCTGTAGGAAATCTCGGGGTGATGTGTTAGTATCTGGGCCCGGCCACTGGCAACGTCTAAGGCTGTGTAAAGAGAGCTATAGAATAAAACGCCTACAACCATACCCAATATATTTACCAAATACTTCAGAAAATAGCTTTGAAAACCGAGCGAATTTTCTAGGTGCACAAACTGACCATATATACTGTTCGTCTCACTAATATGAAAAAATTCCAATATATAGTACTCTGTAGCAGAACGACAGATATAAGAGCAAACACGCACACAATATGCGAGTCATACAACCAACCATTTCTCTTAGCGAAGCTCTGGGCATCTTTATAATGTTGTAATAAATCTGCTTCAGTTTATGACCGCATAAAATATGAAATGCTAAGACACAAACACTCTGAAAAAAAAACACAGAACACTATCTTATCTTATTGCGACACTATATGGTCCTGCGGTTACATCCCATCTGCTTAGGATGAGTCATTCCTTCTTATTGAGAAAAATTGTTATTTTGCACATAGTTAAAGGATGACAGTCCTGACAAGCTGTCTATGCAACCTCTCTGGGAAAACGATATACAGAATTGCGCTCCATTCCACTCAACGAAAAATTAGGCCGATGCCATTGTGGTTTCAGATCACAAAAACCTGTGACAGACAAGTTTATTGGCATGAAAACGTACAACCATGATGCCTTTGTACACGAACAACTTTCCTTATTAATATTTTTTCATTTGGAGAGGGCGTATGATGCCACTCGGAGATTAAGACGCCATTTTACAAGAGTCTGCGATGAACTACACATTGAAAATTTAAAACTCCACTGAATATAGTCAGAGGAATCTATGCAGAGAACTTCAAGGTCACATTATTCCGCGGAACATCACAACACGATCTACTTGCACACAGAAAAAAATGTGCACGGCTCGGGGCTGGATACTTCGTCGTGAACTATGTTGAATGTCGGCCACCGCAGTCGCACAACGACTGCTGAATCTGATGCTCATGTGGTGTCTCTAACTCACTTTTTTTCAGTGTACCAGTTCACTCACAATGCAACACACCTTGAAGACTACGCTCCGTAAGCTCAACTGTCATTAAGTAAGCATGAACGCGCAAAAATGCACACTTTCATGGCAAAATTCAACGTATGAAAAAACGCCAGGTCTGCGCGGAAGGGGCATCAAAGTCACAGCGAAAGCTATAAAAGCGGTATTTCAAAGCTTTTGTAAACACTCATTGGGAAGCTACTGCAAGCACACTTGCTTGGTACCTACAACGGCATTAATAACAATAATTTCTGGGTGGTAGACCAGCACTCGCTATGATCTTTTTCGTCATTCCTTTGAGAAGCCTTGTATCCGCTAAACACTTGCAAAGAATTTTGTGCCAATTGTCCATGCAGTGGCTGATGACGACAAGGAATTATGCCTGAAGCAGGCGGGTATGCGCCACAGTTAATATGTGATCAAAAATAAGGCTTTCTAATGGGTTGGAGGATTCAACGACCCACTCGTTACGCTATTCGTATTGGGTGATGCCTCGTTATTCTTTCGTTGTTTTAAAACGATTTATTATTCATAATAACGCGAGTTCTTTCCCGACATCAAACCTGACTAAGGCAAATATTAGAACAAGTCCCAAGCACCGCCGTAGCTCAGTGGTAGAATACTGGACTGGCACCCTGCGGATCCGGGTTAGAGCCCCACTGTGTCCTTGGTACTAGGCTTTTTTTTCGTATTTTATGATATTGGTTACAGACACCGGCAGCGGCGGACAACTACGGCGCCGTGCGTGGCCCGAGTTTTGCTCTCATAACAGTTTTCGCTGTAAAAATTCTTGCGAGACTTACCTAGGTATGGGTACTGAGACAGCCACCGCTTCATCACGATTCCCCGAGAATCCTAGAAAGATATCAGGAAGAGTTCAAAAACATATTTTATTAGCGTATAGAGATGTAAGACTCGCCATTGGACGGCTTTCTAGTGACATTTTGTCTCAGTTTAATAAAACTGATTTCTTCCTTCATTTTCAACCAAAATATGGTGAGTATAGTGAATAGTTTTACACTCTGGATGCGAAGAGTCTGAACAAATGCTCAGACTACATGTTTTTCACACTGTGCAGCACGGCACTGCTGAGGAGCTTCATTTTAAGACAGACACAGCCAGAATACCTGTAGTTATAACGGCTTTTGGAACATTAGTAATTAAACTTGGAGTAAAGAAGGGTGCGACAAACACATGATAACGGTGCACGCTCTGAATACTATGTGGCAGCATAGTTGGCATGTTGCTAAAATGGTCGGATCAATTGTTTATTTAGCATAACGATTAAAGATGTCAGTGGCTTGCAACGTAATCTAGAACTTACCGTGAGGTACACATCCACCGGCTCCGCATATGGCTTCAGTTCGGTCGTAAGGAGCACAATTCTCGCCTTAACTGCAAACAATTAGAAGTGTTCAGAAACATACGCACTAAACCAGAGTGCGATTTCCAATTTCTGTCGGAATCCCAAGAAGAAAAAAAAAACGTGGAAAGTTTGAGATCACCTATAGCTTTACCCTAAAACTGTGCAACAAAGAGCCTACTGTTTTTTAGGCGAAGTGAAGGAATGTACACGTGTTGAGAACGAGGACATACCATGGTGCCATCTGCCGGAATCCTACTGTGACGTAGAAAACGACATCACGTGTTGTTGGCTGTGCTAAGTGTTCGACAACTCCTGTGATTCAGGCTGTTTTACCGTGGCTGTTCTCGCTTCACAAGCGTCGGTTGTGTTTGTATTAGCTGCCAAATAATCTCGAGTGTTTGACAACAAAGATTTTTAGCGAGCCAACGCACGGTCATTGCCGCACCGTGCACCCTCGACAGAGCGCGTGCGCATGGCTCCATGGACGCGCAACATGAAGAGGCGCTCTGGTAAAAGGTGCGTTGTTATAAAATCATCTAGTATTCTGTAAATCGAAGCATCATCACATTGTGCGAACATTTACGTTTACTGAGGCAAGCGCTATGGCGGGCACCTGTCTCTTGTTTTGCGCGGAGAGTGCGCGGCCGAGAGGTAGCGTTTTGATCAGTGTGGGCTGCCGCGTAGGATTCATGGCATCACTTCACCCTATAGTTTTCAGAGCGGTATCAAGTGGCCGAAGGGGAATGGTGTTTTGGCATTGCTTATGTTCGCTTGGCCGGCATAAGGGTATCTAAAGCTCTTTTTCCGCAGTAAAATTACTCTTCACTCACATCTATTTTGTCTCCCTAATCCATGAAGAAGAGACTGCAGAAATAAACCCTTCCGTTGTTACTGTTCTCACAGAGGATCTACTTGATTAGTGCCTTAATCCTCGCCTTCATTACACGCTCTTCTCTGGGTGGGGTGTAGTGACTGATGTGATATGATGCCCGAATGTTGCAATAATACCTGCTCACATCGTTTGCTCGACTACTAATTACAATTCCCGTATGTTGTTTTCAGTGACTCTGCTGGCCTCTCGCATCCATAAATTTATTAACCACCTGCTCGGCACATCACGGCTTCTAAAATATGTCCGAATATGCAACGCACAATCATTCATCAAAATCAACGCACCAAGACAAAATCATTCTTCCTGCCCTAAGCTGCAGACGTGTAAAAGGCCTGTCGGCCTGCATGGTGTAAATAAATGTCGCAAATTCTTGTGTACATTCCCGGAAAGTCTCAAGTCGTACTCACCAGATATCCACCACAACGTAGTACACAAAATATTTTGGCGAAAGTTCTTGCCGCACACACGATATTCAGTGCTGGGTTGTTTCCCCATTCTAGGCTTTATCGAACATGCATCCCTCTGACTCCTATTTTAGCCTATTCACGAAAACGGACACCAGGGTGAAAAGTAGATACCACATCATGCGTTTCTTTATTCATACAAGGGTCGAACAAATGGTTGTTGTGATTCCACGCTTTGAGAATGTTTTCTTTTTTGCAGCCTGGTGCAAAAAAAAGGCAATAAATTCCTATGTCTACAGATTCGTGAAGTACGCCGTCATACATTTATACTGAACATTTTATCTTTCATTCCAGATGCAAAGTCTTTGCAGATGCACAGAGGCTCAAAAAAAGAAGAAAAAAAGAAAGCGGCTGCTGGGTGAGCTGCACACTCGAGGATGAATACTGAGTTGTTTCGCCAATTTCAGCTTTATCAGTCAAGTGTATCGGTGCCACGACATTTTCGAAGAGCTCATTCACATGCCCCGCCGCGGTGGTCTAGTGGCTAAGGTACTCGGCTGCTGACCCGCAGGTCGCGGGTTCGAATCCCGGCTGCGGCGGCTGCATTTCCGATGGAGGCGGAAATGTTGTAGGCCCGTGTGCTCAGATTTGGGTGCACGTTAAAGAACCCCAGGTGGTCGAAATTTCCGGAGCCCTCCACTACGGCGTCTCTCATAATCATATGGTGGTTTTAGGACGTTAAACCCCACATATCAATCAAGAGCTCATTCACATTAAGGCTTAATCGAATGCATCCAGTACTGCGGCAAGGAGCGTACAAAGAAACCTGTAGGTTAGAAAATGTACTGACTCGAGGTTGAAAGTAGGCATGCTGCACTGACGATGGCATATGCGAGTCACATAATGTAGTTTATTACGTCACAGCGACAACAGCGCTGGCCTCTCCAGTGGTAGCCCTCGCTCCTGTATCTTTGTACGCTGTGAATGTGTGAGGGAAGAATAAGGCAGTACTTTCTCTGTTGAGGGACGCCGTGTGCAAATTTACGAACTTCGGCAGTTGTGAAAAATCTTGGATGCTTATACTTTTGAGAAAATGCAACTCTTTTCTGTTTTTTTTTTGTTCATGTCATAAAGCGCAGGAAGGTATATATGCCTTCACTAAATACCATATACATGTCGTCTATGGATGAGGTTTTGTCATTCATTCTTTTTTTGCCTTCATTATTCTACTTTAAAAAAGATGTGACAGTCACAGCGTATATAAACAAGCGTAAAAAGTTGTTGCAGTGATATTTCAAAGTGATAATGAGAACTGCGACGATCAATCCCAATTTCACCGTGAAAACACAAGTGTTTGGCCACGCTGTAGACCACTCATTTTCAAAATGCAGGAAAATATATCATTTTGACAGATTAGCAACTTACTGGACTGTTCGAAGTTGTAGACAAACTGGTTTGTCTGGATGAGGATGGTGAGAAATTGGGCTTGGAATTCAACTTCTTGTTCTTGAAGGAAACCGGTGCCACCCAACACGCCATTGACGTTACCTTCGACGCGCATCTGGTATTTCCCCGGCTTGGCGTTCTGTGGAACCTGTGAAATTAAATGACAACCGCTTCGTTGTTTCAGCCTGTCAGCGATAATGTGCTGCACTGTACAATTTCGCGCTGTTGCGCGCGTCATGCTGCGTCATTCACAGCGTAAGCTGCAAGGCGACTCTAGCACTCTGTACCACAAAAAAATGCTATATACTAATTCGGCGTCGCCATAAATGTCGCTACAGAATGCGCACGTGTCATTGTGTGTAAATTCTAACCCAGCATGTGAGCTGCTGTTGCGAACGACGCTTAAGGTTTATGACCGTTATTACATCCTTGGTGGCAGTAACAAGAAGCGTTGCACGGTAGAGCGCTATAGCAGCACCGACTGTGCTATCCTTGTAGGCAAAGCTTCCTGATCCGCCAGAGGTCGTTAGTGTCACAAGTAGAACTTCTGAAAGCTTTTGAGCATTGATAAGGCGCTTACGGCCTACCTTAACGAACATGTAAAAGTAGAGCCGTACTTTGCAAAGCACAATCCATCGCAAGCAGGATACGCAAGACTCGTACAGCTAGTGAGCTATCTGTAATGTGGCTATGGGTCGCCTTTTCACTGGGCGTGCGAGTGTACAATTGGGCATCTAGCTTCATTGTTTTACAAATCACAGCTGCGTTTTGTGTATATATTACTATCTAATCTCAAAAGTTAGTCCAGGGAAGTTTGTAAGTGCCCACATGATTTTGTAAATGATGATTTCTTGTAAGCATAACTTCCACTCCGTCGTACACATTTTCCGGAAACTCTTTGTTGTTCTACGAGACAACCTTTTTTTTGTCTGGTTTGTGGGTCGGCATGTGCAGAACAAACAACACACGTACTACAAGCTGGCGGGAAGACTGTTAGAGACGGCGAGAAATGCTACCCCGTTGTTGGAAAGCACTACAAACAGTGCAGCTTGCAGCACAATCTTTTAATATATCTCACTGAAGTGGATAAGTCAGAGAAATTGGATGGCATATGATAAGTGGTTCGACAATGAGGTCTGGGAATACTGACGCCCAATCTGAACCAATGACGCAGTGTCCCAATCAAGCAGACCACCGGACTTCTCCTTCCTGACACCTAGCACCACTGCCTCCGCCACCACTACCACCAACCAATGCCATGTACATTCGGAAAGCAAAAAAAAAAACATGGTGGGGAGGAAGGCAGTGGCGCACGTCACGTGGCTATCTTTACCACCATTGTGCCTCACCAGAGAGACGACACGAGATTCCACTAAGGATCACCGCGCCATGCGTGTCATCGCTGTGTTGAGGTCATTGACAGTCAAAATACGGACACTCCTTACCGAACTGCCAACCCCATCAGCGCGGAGTGCATTGCAGGTTCTGAATAGCTTAGAGCCAGTCCTTGAAACAATCTTTAACATCATGAATTACAGTATATACTTCATCAAAGACCGCCAAAGCTGACCAATTCTGTGTGACAGTTCGCAGTTTCATGACCTTCAAAGCGTGAGTGGTGCATGCTTCTGTGCGTGCATATACACTTGCCCCATCTTTACTTCCCTGCTCCATTCTTTCTCTCTCGTTTTCTTCCCCTCCCCCGTAGGGTAGCAAATTGGGTGCAATCTGGTTAACCTCCCTACATTTAGCTTGCCTTTGTCTTTATGAGGTTGTCTTTTTTTATTTATCTATACAGGACAGACAAGTTCCAGCAACAGCTCTTGTTCAATGCGCCGTGTCCGACAGAGAAAACTGGACACGCGTTTGGCATTTAGATCATCCTCAAAGCTTCATGACGCAAATTCAGGAGGTATGACTTGCCTACCAAGCCTGCTTATTCGCCAATAGCGTTCCAGACTTTACGAGACAGACGAAAAAATAAATATATATCCTGATGAAGGCCAGACTCTAGGCCGAAACGTCGAAATAAACCACGTTGTGACCACTCACGGAGGATCTACTAGACTATATATATATATATATATATATATATATATATATATATATATATATATATATATATATATATATATATATATATATATATTGAAAAAGGGTTTATTGACGACTGTTGCGACGGTGGTCCTACGAAGAAACACGATCGTGCAAGAGCAACGGTCAAGCAGATGCCGGCGATGATCAGCACGAGCCGAGCGAGCCAAGCCCAGCACCCAGTACCCAAGCGGTGGCGATGTTGCTTGCCAACGACGCTCTTTCTTCTTCACAATTTGCCCCCGCCGAAAAAGAGCCATCCTGGCGACCTAAGAGTCTGGAGGCAGAGGGCTATAATATGGCTTAAGGCGGGCGACGTGGACGATGTCACGTCCACGCCGGCGCATGTCGTCAGATGGGGAAAGTGGCTCGATGAGAAAATTCACCGGCGAGGTTTGCTCCAAAACGCGGTATGGGCCCTCGTACTTTGGAACGAGTTTTGAGGAAATGCCGGGAGTTTGGTAAGGAACAGCCAGCCATACAAGTGATCCCGGGGAATAGCTGGGGCTTTGTGAAGAGTCGACGTGGTTTTCTTTCTGGCGCTGTTGTTCTCGAGACGTAAAGGTGCGTGCGAGTTCACGGCACTCTTCCGCATTTCGGGCAGCTTCGGACACAGATGGGCATTCGGATGCGTCAGGACGGTATGGAAGGAGAGTATCGATGGTGTGGGATGGTTCGCGTCCATAAAGAAGAAAGAAAGGTGAAAATCCAGTGGTAGACTGTGCCGCGGTGTTATATGCGAACGTAATGAATGGAAGAATGCGATCCCAGTTAGTATGATCGGATGTCACATACATGGCGAGCATATCGCCAAGGGTGCGGTTAAATCTTTCCGTGAGCCCGTTAGTCTGCGGGTGGTATGCCGTGGTCTTGCGATGAACAACATGGCATTCAGAAAGCAGAGACGTGACGACTTCTGATAGGAAGGCTCGACCTCGATCGCTTAGTAGTTCTCGAGGTGCACCATGTCGTAATATGAAGCGATGAAGGATGAAGGATGCTACGTCCCGCGCAGTGGCACTTGGAAGGGCGGCGGTCTCAGCGTAGCGTGTTAAATGGTCCACAGCGACTATAATCCACCGATTTTCATCTGATGTTGTCGGTAGAGGGCCATAGAGATCAATTCCGATCCGATCGAAAGGTTTGGCAGGGCACGGAAGCGGTTGAAGCGCACCGGACGAGTGGAAAGGCGGTGATTTGCGACGTTGACAGTCAGGACAGCCCATAACGAATTTTCGAACAAAATTATACATTCCGCGCCAGTAGAAGCGATGGCGAATGCGTTCGTAAGTTTTGAAAACGCCGGCATGACCACATTGGGGATCGTCGTGAAAGGAGGCGCAGATTTGTGATCGCAAGCTGCGCGGGACAACCAAGAGCCACTTACGACCTTCGGGGGCGTAGTTGCGTCGGTGTAGTAGCCGATCACGAATGGCGAAATGAGCAGCTTGACGTCGGAGAGATCGTGGTACCGCAGTGGTTGACGATCCAGAAAGACAGTTAAAAAGAGAAGCGATCCACGGGTCCTTGTGTTGTTCACTGGTAAAGGAGTCGAGGTCGAGAGATGCGATGGAGATACCAGTGGTTCCGCAGGCCGAATCGGGAGGTAAAGGCGAACGCGACAGGGCGTCGGCGTCAGAATGCTTGCGTCCGCTGCGATAGATGACACGAATGTCGTACTCCTGGATTTGCAGTGCCCACCGAGCTAGGCGGCCAGAAGGGTCTTTCAATGTGGCGAGCCAACAAAGTGCATGGTGGTCCGTTACCAGGTCGAATGGGCGACCGTACAAATAAGGGCGGAACTTGCGAAGCGCCCACACTAGCGCCAAGCACTCTTTTTCAGTGACGCTGTAATTGGCCTCAGCTTTAGTAAGTGTGCGACTCGCATAAGCGACGACGTATTCGGAGTAGCCCGGCTTGCGTTGGGCGAGGACGGCGCCTAGACCAACCCCACTAGCGTCTGTGTGAACTTCCGTTGCAGCTGTTGGGTCGAAATGCCGAAGAATTGGAGGAGATGTTAGCAGACTACGGAGCGTGGCAAACGCGACGTCGCAGTCAGAAGACCAGGATGAAAGGTCTGCATCACCGCGTAGGAGGTTGGTCAGTGGTGACATGATCGATGCAAAATTTCGCACGAAGCGCCGGAAGTACGAACATAGTCCGACAAAACTGCGTAATTCTTTCAGTGTTGTAGGTTTCGGGAACTCAGCGACTGCTCGCAGTTTTGCAGGGTCGGGTCGAACACCATGCTTGGAGACGATGTGCCCTAAGATGGACAGCTCTCGCGCGGCGAAGTGGCACTTTTTAAGGTTCAGTTGGAGCCCAGCGTTGGTTAAACACGTCAGAACCAGTTGGAGCCGAAGCAGATGCGTAGGAAAATCGGGAGAGAAAACGACAATGTCGTCGAGGTAGCATAGACACACAGACCACTTCAGTCCACGCAGGGTGTTGTCCATGAGCCGTTCAAACGTGGCAGGAGCATTACAAAGACCAAATGGCATTACGTTAAATTCGTACAGGCCATCTGGTGTAATGAACGCAGTTTTCTGGCGATCAGCTTCTGCCATAGGAACCTGCCAGTATCCAGATCGTAAGTCTAAGGAGGAGAAGAATTCGGCTCCTTGTAGGCTGTCAAGGGCGTCGTCTATGCGCGGTAATGGATAGACGTCTTTCCGCGTCACCTTGTTTAATCGCCGGTAGTCGACGCAAAATCGAATCGATCCATCTTTTTTTCGAACTAGAACGACAGGAGATGCCCAAGGACTGTGCGATGGTCGAATAACGCGACGGCGTAGCATCTCTTCGACCTGGTTGTTGATGACGTGACGTTCTGCAGCAGAGACACGGTACGGTCTTTGACGCAATGGCTGGTGCGAACCGGTGTCAATGTAGTGGTGCACTGCGGAAGTCCGACCCAATTGCGGCTGAGAAACGTCGAATGAATTCGCGAAGTGCTGGAGGAGATTAAGAAGCTCGGCGCGTTCATGTGCACTTAAGGTGTCGGCGATGGAACTCGAGAAGGTGTCACTCGATGAGCACTCCAGTGGGGAAAGGGCATGAAGTTCGGTCGAGGCGCTACTGCACGATTCGTCTGGCATGTTAAGGAATAAACAGGAATCGAGGTACTCCACTCGACCGAGACATTCGCCGGCAAGTAGCGTAAGCGGTGCAGAAAGGGGGTTGTGGACGAAAATATTGCTTCGGCCCGCAGTGACGTCGAGTGTAGCGAAAGGCAAGGAAACGGCTCTGCGGCTCATGAAAATGTCGGAAGGTGTAAACATTACTGTAGCATCGTTATAGTCATCGCAGCAAACCGGGACAACGGCAAGAGAGGCTGGCGGAATTTCAGTGTCCTCACGCACGACAAGTTTTGGCGACCGCTCAAGGGTTTCGTGCAAAGGTTCGTCAAACAGGTGCGAAAATTGAACTTCAGCGCGTGCGCAGTCGATGATGGCATGATGATTTGACAGAAAGTCCCACCCTAGGATAACGTCATGCGAGCACACCGAAAGGACGATGAACTCGACAACGTACATAGAGCCTTGGATGAATATGCGGGCCGTACAGGTGCCAAGAGGTCGAACTTGTTGTGCGCTAGCTGTACGAAGCGATAGTCCAGAGAGCGGCGTGGTCACTTTGCGTAGGGAGCGGCAGAGCTGGGCGGCTATAACAGAAACGGCAGCACCTGTGTCGACGAGGGCAAAGGTAGAAACACCATCGACAGATATAGCGACGACGTTAGCTGGTGAAGTGCGAGGACTTGAGCATTTCGACGACGGCGCAGTTCTTGCCTCTGGAACTGCGGCGTTCAGTTTTCCCGGTTGGAGGAAGCGGGTCTAGGACGCATTGGGGACAGTGATCGCCTGCGAGGAGATGGGGAGCGGGGAGAGTGAGTTTGAGGCTGGTGTGACCGAGACTCAGGAAAGTTAGTGCATCCATACTGCGGTGAGGGATAGGGAGCAGGTATGTGCATGGGCTGTGGGTCATACGGTAACGGCCGAGTAGCGTCGCGGAGTGGTTGGAAGCGACGGCGACAATATCGTGCCACGTGTCCTGGAGTACCGCAGGCGTAGCAGATCGGTCGATTGTCAGGAGTGCGCCAGGAATTGCTGACTCGTGGTGCGGCCCAAGGTGTCGAAAATGGGGCGGAGTTGGGAGCGACTGAAGACATGGGTGGCAAATGCTGCTGGCGGGGTCTGCTACGTACCACCTGGGCATACGTAAGGGGCGCGGCCACGGGCTGCATAGCCGGCGCATGGGCAACAGGCATGACCACAGGCTGCTGGTGGGCAGCGACGGGAACAGCCTGAGCTACCTCTTCGGCAATAACGTCGCGGAGTGGTGAGGGCAGACGAGAGGACGGCGGCTGCTGCGTGAAGGGAATCAACGACAGTTGCCGAGCTACTTCTTCACGCACAAAGTCTTTAATCTCTTGCAGGGTTGGTGAGTGGTCGGGAACAGAAGTGAGACTGGAGAGCGAGTCGGCGTGTGAGGAAAATGGGCGAGTCAGGGCGCGCTGCTTGCTCAACTCGTCGAAACTTTGACACAAAGTGACAAGTTCCGCAACGGTGGCAGGATTACGGGCCAGGAGCAGCTGATATGCACCGTCATTTATCCCTTTGAGGATGTGTTGAATCTTCTCCGACTCGGGCATGGTGGTGTTCACACGGTTGCAAAGACCAATAATGTCTTCGATGTAGCTGGTGAAAGATTCCGTTGGCTTTTGTGCGCGAGTCCGCAAGCGTTGTTCGGCTCTGGACTTGCGGACTGCGGGTCGGCCAAAAACGTCAGCAAACAAGGTTTTAAAGATGGACCACGTCGTGATGTCGTTTTTGTGGTTATTATACCACATTTCGGCCACGTCAGTGAGGTAAAAGATGACGTAAGTCAATTTGTCCGCGTCATCCCACTTGTTGTTAGCGCTCACCAGTTCATAGTTAGCGAACCAGTCTTCCACGTCGGTCTCATCAGCTCCGCTAAAGACCTTGGGCTCTCGCAAACGAAGAACGCCGGGGTTGCTGGGGGATGGAGTGGAAGAGCCAGGTTGCGCGTTGTTGGTAGCCATGATGGGAGGTAGCGTTCGGTTGCGCAGCTCCAGGTTCAGGCGACGGCGAATGGCAGCACCCAGGTTCAGGCGACGGGGAATGTCAGCACCTTCCACCAATTGAAAAAGGGTTTATTGACGACTGTTGCGACGGTGGTCCTACGAAGAAACACGATCGTGCAAGAGCAACGGTCAAGCAGATGCCGGCGATGATCAGCACGAGCCGAGCGAGCCAAGCCCAGCACCCAGTACCCAAGCGGTGGCGATGTTGCTTGCCAACGACGCTCTTTCTTCTTCACAATATATATATATATATATATATATATATATATATATATATATATATATATATATATATATATATATATATATATATATATATATATATATATACAATACCGCACAGAATAACGCAGCTGCGGGTATGCGTTGCTTAAAAACTCTATCCACGGCCCATCTGCTGCAATATTTTGTATAAGTCTAGCTCGACAAACTGAAGCGCTGTATTTATGCCTCACCCACATAGGTTATGCACCGTGCAAAATTTTGCGCGTGGCTTTTTTTTTTTCCTCTCTCGAAACATAAGTCGTGCTGCCATCGAAACACGAGACAATTTTCAGTTACCTGCTATAAGACACGCAGACGTGCGATCCATCATACCCGCAACCAACAAACAAGCTACGCCAGAGGAGAGCGCTCTGCGTTCAGAAAACCCAGAAACAGGTCCCCGTAAACAACGTGCAACGAAACCAAGCGACGTCAGAGAGCTGAAATCCGCTGCCATGGTATTCTGTGCCTTGCGTTATTAACTAGTAAGAGGTGTGCGTGGCGAACGCTCGAGGTAGTTAAGACACGCTAAAGAAAGCCTCGTTTCTTTTTTTTAATGTTCGGTCGTATCCCCGGGTCGATAGATAGCGCCACCCGCACAACAGCCATGTTCCGAAAGCGAGTGGAAGCGGTAAACAAGGCCTAAGACAAACACCTGATCAAGCAGCATGCTTCCATAAAACAAAGGCCGGAGGCTGATATATGACGCACGTCGCTACCAAGCACAACAAGATCTATCGATCTTGTTGTGTGCCGTAACAGCGTGTGTCTCTTCCAGGCTCAACAGTGTCGCTTTTCTAGTCAGAGGCCACGCTATTTGCGGAAAGGACAGATCCCATTAAGGCTGCAGTTTCCGCTTGGGCGACAGGTCGAAGTATAGAGAAGGAATGTCGGCAAAGAAACAGCAACACATACAGGCCCATGTCCGCTGGGACTATGCCACAGTTCGTGTGTTCTCAGGTGATCCCACAGAGTTGCCGCGAAGAGGATAACACTTGATTACGACAGCGAGCTTCATGTATACATAGGGCTATCGATCGCACGGAACTAAGACATGTCGGTAAAAGTCGAAGCCGACCTTTTATTCTTGGTGAACATAAGCAAACAAAGAGAGCGCACAGTTGCACCCAAGGTATACACTGCTTCGCAGTTGAAAACGAACCGATGTTCTTGCTATTATCTATTCAATCCTTGTTAAGACTCACGGATCGGGACTTGGAAATATGGAAAACAATATTAGTATATGGGATTGTATGTGCAAAAACCACGATATAATTATTAGAGACGCTGTGAAGGGCTTCGGTAATTTCAACCATCTGGTGTTCTTTAGCGTGCCCTAACATCGCACAGTTCATTCGCCTCTGGGATTTTGCCTTCATCGAAATGCGACCACCATGGCTTGGATTGAACCCGCTCTTTTCTGGTCAGAAAACGAGCACTGTAACCACGTGTACCACCGAGAGGCGAACAAATAAGGAGGACACTATGATTATCTCCCTCCTCTCTCTTTGTTGAGGATTTATTGGCTTGTCATCAACCACAGCTGGAAGCATTCAGAAACCTAACAGGAGCCCTCTTGTGCATTCACTTGAGTCGACGCGAAGGCTAATCCGCACCCCTATATATATATATATATATATATATATATATATATATATATATATATATATATATATATATATATATATATATATATATATGGTATGAACCGGGCCAATATTTGAGACGAAGGTAGAGGAAGAGGAAATTAGTTGGTTTGGCCCACGGAGCAAGAATTATTTCTCTGTGGTTCGGCCTATGCTCGCACGTTTACTGGCGCACTGAGCCGCCATGTAAACGGTTGCTCACGAAGATTTCGTGGACGGGATTTTGAAGGCACGGGCTCATTTCCCAATCGCAACACTCCTGAATGGAAGCCGAGCGCCAGGCCGGAGTTGTATTGCTCCCATTGAAGGAAGCGGTGGGTACCCGCCAGCAGTGGGAATCAAACCCACGACCTACCGTAGCCGAAACAGCGCTCTACCTCGAGACCACGGCTGCGGTATGTCATGGGTTTGATTCCCACTATACTCATGCAATGAACAGATGGCGCAAGCTTCACTAACAAGTCTTTACTGACAGTTTTCAGCACATGGGTCAGCCTTCATCAGAGAATCACTCTGACGAAGGCTGGTGCAGGGGCAGACAATGTTCAGTAAAGACGCTTTCGCTAAAGTTTTGTCGTCCCTTCTTCGCTTACATAAATGCGTTGGTGTCCGAATGACGTTCAAAGAATCCAGAATATATATATATATATATATATATATATATATATGTATATATATATATATATATATATATATATATATATATATATATATATATATATATATATATATATATATATATATATATATATATATATATATATATATATATATATATATATATATATATATATATATATATATCTTGCTGAAGTCGGCAATCCAGTTGGCTCACCGTCAAATTCAGTTCGCCACATAAGCTGAAAAGCGTTCAGGCCGATCGAAGGATGTGGCCTCCAGTAGTTCATTAAATATCGGTTCATTGCATGCAGGTAAATGAAGTCGCAAGATAATAGAGCTACTTCGAGTAGCGTAAAGTTTACTATTTTAATAGTATTGCGCACTCTTGACAAAGATCTGTAAACGAGTGAAATGATTGGAAAGATTTTTAAAACGGTCGTGCGAAGGTTTAGGAACATAGAACACATACGTATACTGTAAGTGACAACGTTTGCGAGTGGCTTTTCGAGAACGGCCCTATGCTAGATGATGAAATGAAAGTGCGAGCCAGAAACAGTTATAGGATTTTTAATACAAATGAAGTAATAGCATATTATGGGTTGCTGGAAGCAGAGCATGTATTTTTCAATGTTCGAATTTGGCAATTCGTTATAACATGCAGATATAACGAAACAGCTACCACAGGAATATAGCAAATTAGATTAATAAGGGCAATATATCAGGGTCCCTTTAAAGGCGAAAGAAAAACATATTCGTGGCCCACCCAATTTAGGGAATGTTTGTAGTTACGAACTAACATAGCATAGTGTCATGAGTTAATGCAACCTGTAGCTAAAAAGAAGTGCTACGTTGTAACTGATCATCTTAGCGAAGTGCAGCCCACCACACGACACCGTACATATTAAAATATTTTATAAGTAGAATTCGAAAGTGAGTTTCTACAACACCCGATTATCAATATGGGTGGCCGGTCAGAAACAAACACCTTGACAAAAAAAGGGAAACATTTTGGGGTTTGGTTGCTATGCTGCCTGAATAATTATACATAGGCGTTTTTTTTTGCTATTGTCTTCTTTGTGGAATAACGAATTTCCTTAATTGCGATATATACTTAGAATGAGTCAAAATCTAAAAAGAATTGATGCAAATTGATGCCGAGAGTCAGGCAACCAAAAAGACGTGGTACAGCACGTGCTTAGGATCCTGGAACACCAGCGGCTGAAAGCGCCCCCCCCCCCCTCCCCAGGTTTGACGCGAGTAGGCTGCTGCTCCGGGACGTTCGAGTATGCTAGTGTCTCGCTTTAATTCCCCTACCCCTTCCCCCCTCTTTTTGCCGGATGGTCAATAAAGTTGTTTCATTCACTCACTCATGCCGTGAGAACACCAGCCGTGATGGTCTAGGGATTGTGGTCCTCCAGTGCTGACCTGAAAGTCGCGGGATCGAGTCCCAGCCACGTCGGCATCAATTCGATGGAGACGAAATGCTACAGGTGTACGTTAAAAGACCACCAGTGGTCGAAATAAGCAGAGTTCTCCACTACAGGTGTCCCCCCTAATCGTGTCGTGAATCTGGGACGCACGTTAAACTCTAAAAGTTATTTAAGCCATGGTCCCAAGGGATAATCTCTTGTTTCACCGGACGGTAGCTGCAGTGTTAAGAAGATGCGATGTTAGCAGCACGAGTTTGATTGATTGATATGTAGAGTTTAACGCCCCAAAACCACCATATGATTAAAAGGTGCCGTAGTGGAGGGCTTCGGAAATTTCGACCGCCTGGGGTTCTTTAACGTGCACCCAAATCAGAGCAAACGGGCCTACAACATTTCCGCCTCCATCGGAAATGCAGCTGCCGCAGCCAGGATTTGATCCCATGACCTGCGGGTCAGCAGCTGAGTACCTTAGCCACTAGACCACCGCGGCGGGGCACAGCGCGAGTTTGCTCTCTCTCGCTATTGTACTATAGAAGTACCACTGCGTAGAAGTTCACACCACATGCATGCGCATACATTATAGGATGAAGGGCCGAAAGAAATGCGTGCATACTATAACACAAGTCATTAGGCTTGCAGAAGATTTACATGCGCCGACTACATGCGCCGACTACATGCGCTGATTCATATACGCAGATTCACATACGCAGTAACATACGCAGAGTATACGTTAAATCAATGTCCAAATACATGGGAAAACGGAAGAACTATAGCGAAATAGGTCGTAGTTATGCAGAGTGAACGTAGGTCTTCATACGGTACAATAATCCAAGCAGACCATGTGGCCGTTCGATCATTGTTCACAACATGTTTCTATTCAGCTAAGGGTTCTAGAGAGGTAGTGAGTAGCTGCAATGGCGATAATGGTGCAGTAGATCAAGCATATGTCATGAAAAATTCATATTTCGAAAAACGTCAGAGTTTCGCCGAAAGGGCGAAGCAATGAATGCGATAGCCACATATTCGAATGTTTTACGAATTAAGACTTGTATTTTTAAGAGCAATATTAGTTGTCATAAACATGAGCTTGCTTAGTAACCAAATTTTCTGCGATGTGGCCACAGTATATGACCACCAGGTTCGTGCGTAGTGATGGCGTTAATATACGAAGTAAGGCTGGCAGTCAACTCCTTTAGATCAAATCTCACGTAACTCTACAACACGCTGGTGTAAAAGAACACGGCCGCTCCAGGTTTACTTTTGGCACCATTTTTTTTCATATGTGTGTGTGTGTGTGTGTGTGTGTGTGTGTGTGTGTGTGTGTGTGTGTGTGTGTGTGTGTGTGTGTGTGTGTGTGTGTGTGTGTGTGTGTGTTGAGAGCGCAGCCCGTACAAGCTCCCGCCTATTGTGGAGGCACGAACCGCGCACTGATCGTTGCCACGTTACCAAGCCAACCATTAGCGCCCCCCCCCTCCCCCTTGTTCACTTTTGAGATAAGCGCGCATGCATACAACCCCGGCCGGAAAGGCGATGTTCGCTCTGCAGAACGAGGAGGCTAGCGCATCCTTCCCCGTATATATACATACATATACATATAGGTGAATGACGGCGGTGGTGGCAGCGGCGGCAAAAACCAGCCACGACTGTTCATATATTTGCTATCACAATAAAAGCTTCAACGTAAGTCAGTAATGTAAATTACAAAGCTGTACCAGTAAACTTCACCACGTCATGTAAAATCGTTTGTGCGGTATAACATGAGTTCCCCACACGTGCATTAACATGAACCGTCATTATCAGTCTCCTTCGAGGTGTCTTTATAAACACTAGTGAATATTTAGCTTTTTTTGAACTCACGGATTTCGAAATTTGTGAAAATCCGCGTTTTTTCCAGTTGCTTGGGCGCAACAGCACATCGCAACGTCCCTGCGTACAATGTAAGTACATATAGCGACGTTTCTTAATATTGTTTTCTTTTTCTTCTTCTGGGTACTCCAAAGTTTTCTTGTTTTCCCTCTTTTTGCGTGCGCTGAGCACCGCGACGCAGCGAACACGCCACTCTACACGGCGGAAATGTGCTGAAAAACGGCGTGAATAATGCGGGCCCCAACCAAACCGTAGTCGCGTGCGGCGCTCTCGGTATGTGGACAATGGCCACCGTCACGCCGGACAGCGCCAGATGTCGCCGGTGCGTGACGGCATAAGCAGCGTCACCGGATATGCGAAGCACCACTGGACTCTGGCTTTCAGGAGGGATTCTTCGTGGTGGTGAGTGACGTCGAAAGAAGGGAGGGTGAAGCACCGTGAGAGTGACCGGTGCCGCTAGACCTGCGCGCCCGACGTACACGAGCGGCAGGACGCAACGCATTTACGGGCCTGAGCGCGGAACGCCAATAGCCGAATGAATTACAAGTGATTGCTCACCCGCGGTGTGACTGTTGTTCCTCATTGGTAACGCATTATTGAGCAGCACACTGAATGTCGTTTCATTAGAGTTGAGTAGAACCTTGGACAGTTCTACTCCTTACTTTCATTGATTGATATGTGGGGTTCAACGTCCCAAAAGCACCATATGATTATGAGAGACGCTGTAGTGGAGGACTACGGAAATTTCGAACACCTTGGGTTCTTTAACGTGCACCAACATCTGAGCACACGGGCCTACAACATTTCCGCCTTCATACTCATTAATTTGCAGAGCGCAATCAGAACAGAGCAAGGCCGGTCTAGCATTACGTAAACAACAAACAGTAAATAGTAATGATGATGAAATAGTGAACACACGTCCTTCTTTCTTTCTTTCTTTCTTTCTTTCTTTCTTTCTTTCTTTCTTTCTTTCTTTCCTTCTTTCTTTCTTTCTTTCTTTCTTTCTTTCTTTCTTATTCTTGTTTGCGCTTCCCTTGTGGCTCATACCCACTGGGGGTTTTCGGCTAATAATTGAGTGGTCTTATAAAGTATCATTCAATTTTCCTTCCTTCCTTCCTTCCTTCCTTCCTTCCTTCCTTCCTTCCTTCCTTCCTTCCTTCCTTCCTTCCTTCCTTCCTTCCTTCCTTCCTTCCTTCCTTCCTTCCTTCCTTCCTTCCTTCCTTCCTTCCTTCCTTCCTTCCTTCCTTCCTTCCTTCCTTCCTTCCTTCCTTCCTTCCTTCCTTCCTTCCTTCCTTCCTTCCTTCCTTCCTTCCTTCCTTCCTTCCTTCCTTCCTTCCTTCCTTCCTTCCTTCCTTCCTTCCTTCCTTCCTTCCTTCCTTCCTTCCTTCCTTCCTTCCTTCCTTCCTTCCTTCCTTCCTTCCTTCCTTCCTTCCTTCCTTCCTTCCTTCCTTCCTTCCTTCCTTCCTTCCTTCCTTCCTTCCTTCCTTCCTTCCTTCCTTCCTTCCTTCCTTCCTTCCTTCCTTCCTTCCTTCCTTCCTTCCTTCCTTCCTTCCTTCCTTCCTTCCTTCCTTCCTTCCTTCCTTCCTTCCTTCCTTCCTTCCTTCCTTCCTTCCTTCCTTCCTTCCTTCCTTCCTTCCTTCCTTCCTTCCTTCCTTCCTTCCTTCCTTCCTTCCTTCCTTCCTTCCTTCCTTCCTTCCTTCCTTCCTTCCTTCCTTCCTTCCTTCCTTCCTCTGTTTCTTTCTTTCGATTGTGCAACTATTTTCAGTGAGGAAATGCGATGGCAAATCGGAAATTCAAATGACATCGAATACGTGATAGGATGAACAAAGCGTCTACCTAGAATCTGAGTTTTTTAACATGAGCTGACAACGCCTAACTTCACGTGTAGGGCGAAAATTCGATGCATGAGGTAATGAGAGACAAAGGCGAGCGCTACGAACAGACTGCTTGAAGCCGCAGACGAGTCTCTCTCGTTTTGTTCTGTGTCAAAATTTTGCGCTTCCCGAACATATGTGCGTCACTAAAAGGCTCAACTTCACACCCTTTTCAACTGGAAAGGCCATAGCGTCCACCTCTACATGACAATTGTCATTATTCGTCGTGATGCTCATGACGTCGCCCTGCCGGGCGCCGTGGCCAGCACTTCGTTATTTTGCTGGTGGGGCTGTGGGTGTAAAATTACTCCTGGGGCACTCCTTGAGATAATGCATATGGCCCCGCCACGGTGGTTTAGTGGCTAAGGTACTCGGCTGCTGACCCGCAGGTCGCGGGGTTGAATCCCAGCTGCGGCGGCTGCATTTCCGATGGAGGCGGAAATACTGTAGGCCCGTGTGATCATATTTGGGTGCACGTTAAAGATCCCCAGGTGGTCGAAATTTCCCGAGCCCTCAAATACGGCGTCTATGATAATCATATTGTGGTTTTGTGACGTTAAACCCCACATATCAATCAATTCATGTGAATATACAACCCTTACAGGCGTGACAAACGAAAATAACATATGTTCCTAGTGGTATCTTGAAAACATTTCTCTGCACAGTAAATACATTTAATAAAAAATTCTGCTCAGATAACGCGCATATATTCCTATATGAATGCATGCATATTGCCACGCGCGTTCCTTATTTTCTCTCCTGTTTCATTTGGTTTTCGCCCACAAAGCCTGTAAAAATGCTCAGCGCAATCTGCGCTTCATTGTTCGAGAAGGTTCGCGACTGTTGTGGATCATTCTGTCAAATTTGCGTGCAAGACAGAGAGAGAATCAACTTTATTGAGCTAGAAGATCCGATGGTGCATGCCTGCAGCAGACGGGGTAATTCCCTATTCTCGGTACTCATATGTTTCCAGCAATTCCTGGCCCCTGGCCGTCAAAGCAAGCTGAGTCGGCAAGGCGGGGCTGGACAACAACGTTTCCCATCGCTCGTGGGACTGGGTATTGAGGGTGTTGGGGAAAGGGGAAGTAGGGGCTTGTTAAGGTTTTTACACTCTGCTATGATGTGTGCCAAAGTGCCTCTTTCCCTTTTTCAGAAAGGGCAGAGCGTATCATACTCAGCCGGATACAATCGGTGTAACAGAACAGGATGCGCTAGCGATCACGCCTGCGTATACGCCGCAGGATTGTTTGCTGTTGCCTGGTTAGTTGCGGGTGTGGTTCGGGAAGTTTACGCCTTGCTTCTTTGTACATCTGAGTAATCTGTTTAAAGCTCGTCACGGTATGTAGTAGCTAAGCCGGCTCGTCTTCGGCCTGGAGGGACAGTTCTCGGGCTCGGTGGTCGGCGAAGGCATTGCCTTCCACCTTTGAGTGAGCCGAGACCCAAACAAAATCGATGGCATGTCCCAGAGGCTTTTGCTTCGAGAGAAATGCGCACGCTCCGAGAGATATTACCTTTATGTGGAAGTTTCCTTATGGTGACTTCGAATTTGTGACCACAGTGTCCACGCTTGGTTGTGCGAGTGCCCCGCCACGGTGGTCTAGTGGCTAAGGTACTCGGCTGCTGACCCGCAGGTCGCGGGATCCAATCCTGGCTGTGGCGGCTGCATTTCCGATGGAGGCGGAAATGTTGTACGCCCGTGTACTCAGATTTGGGTGCACGTTAAAGAACCCCAGGTGGTCGAAATTTCTGGAGCCCTCTACTACGGCGTCTCTCATAATCATATGGTGGCTTTGGGACGTTGAACCCCACAAATCAATCAAATTAATGGTTGCGCGAGTGCGAGGGCCAGAACCATTTCTTTCTCAACGGCTGGATATGTCGTCCTCAGCGACGCGCAGACAATCAGCTTGTCGATAGACGTGGCTACCGCCGTTGCTCGGTCATTGTGTTTTCTGAGCAAGGCATCCGCGTAGTACTCCTAGGGTTCTCTTTCAGCTGTCGGGCCAGTGCTTTGGTGCGGTCCGTTTCTCTTCGTCCTTCCCCGGTTGCATGTTCCTAGGGAGTGGCTTGGTTTGAATGATCTCTTTCCACTGTTCGAGAAGGGCCATCCAAATTGGCTGTGGTTCTATTTGCCATCCTATTTACCGTACGACGGCCCAGTCATGCTTCGTTTGACTTAGCCGCACCCTTTGGCTAGACAAGTGAGTCTCAGTCAGCTCCTCGACTGTGTTGTGGGCGGTCATGTCCAGCAGTTCCTGCATGGGTGAGTAAATCAGCAGGCCCATTGCCTGCTTGGTTGCTTTACGCAGCATCGTGTTCCGGGTGTCTCTGTTTGCCTTCGTTAGCTAGAGGCACGGGGCAGAGTAGGACACCCTCGACACGATGAGTGCCCGCACGAGGCACATTGCATCGTCTTCCTTTAGGCCTCTCTTACGTTTAGAGTCCCTTCAATTCATACTTAATATCTGCTCCAAGGTATTCTTAATCCTAGTGACCACCGCATACGCTCGTCTGTCACTTTTACCAAGGATTCTGCTCTGTTCAATAGTTTGACGGCTGTTCCCTCGATGGTGATGGTCACATTCGGCGGCGGTTCCTTCTCGGGTCGTCCCGGCTGGACCACGAGGAGCTATTATTTCTTGGGATCGCAGCTCAGTCCGCAGGTCTTTGCATAGTCGTGAATGAAGCTTCCCCCCTCTGAAATTGGTACTTGTATCCCCCCGTTGTTTGGGGGGCGTTGAAGTCGCTGAGAATCAGCAGTGGCCTGCTCCCTGCCAACTTTTTCGCCTGGCTTACTACTCGATCAAAATCGTACACTCTCTTTGACAGGCGGCCGTACGCACTCATGACGCAGAGATTTCCCACGTTGCCAATAGTTCTTGCGCGAATCTCGGCGAGCGTGTGCTCGCAACCACCCTGCGCAGTGACGTATTTAGTTGCCGCCACGTTGCTGCGGATTCCTCAGTCGTCCATTCCTCTGTCGGGTCCGTGTAAGTCACGTATTCCGGGAATTTGGGCTTGCCGTGCGTTTCTAATACATCGTGGTTGGGTTCGATCCCATCAGTGTGAAGTAACAATTCCGTCTCCTTGTTGCGGATCCCCCTGCAGTTCCATAGTTAAATGACTGTAATGTCCTCCCCTTGGGTCTTCTTTTTATTTGGTCGCTATTTTATCATTTTTGAATGTTTCTATGCGGCCGCGACTGTGCGCGATCGCTTCCTTGAGTTTATTCACCTGTTTTTTCTTCAGAGACGCGAAGTAGATCCTTGCTGTAGTGGTTACTACTTTAGTCGCTGGCCGTTTGTGTTTGACCGACAGCGTCCACACTAAGTCTTCGAGCAACGTTTCTAGACGTTGGTATTCGAGGTTGTAGAATCTGGCGTACATCACGCTCACTATCTCGTTAATTTGGGCGATAGCCATTAGGATCGCTGAAACCTCTCCTTCTTTTGGAATCTGTGCCATCGCTATCGATGTCTCGCGGCTGACGACGGTTCTTTGCTCGGCATCCACTGCTTCTTGGTTGCTCGGTGACTGTTGCGTGAGCTTTGTCGCTGCCGCTGCCTGATCTATGCGGGTCAAAGGGTGGTCCCTCCATGGTTCCTTGCGCTTTTCTCCGTTCTCATCTGTGTTTTCCCGCCTTAGGGTCCCGCATTTTCTGACCTGCCGCTCACTGGCGCATCGATTTTGCTCATTTGGGCATTCTGCTTTTTTATTTGAATATTATGTCGCTTAATATTTTCATAAGCTCTAGTGCTTCATTACTAGGGCGTTGCGGGCTAGCGCTTGAGTTAGAGGGTTGGGATGGGTGAAGGGCAGGAATTCGGTTTTGTTAACCTCAGCGATGAAAGACGTGTCAGTCCAGCCCACCTGTTTCTCGGCAGTTGTCTCTTGTCATTTGGTAGACTCGGCCCGAGACTTCGATCCGGCCAGGAGTGTCGAACCGGCCCTCTACTTCGAACGGGACTTCGTCCAGGACTTAGATCCACCACTCGAGCCTTGACATTGTTTCTCCGCGGCGGTTGCTACCACCACACCCGCAGATTGCGGCTTCAATCGAGAGCCGCTCTGGTGGCCACCGCCGTTTTTGCTGCCGTGGACCGGCGTCTGGGAACCGGCTCCACTGGGAAGAGGCGTTACGTTGGGGTCACCCTGTAGAACCTTTCGCCTTGCATTCTGCCCTCCTTACCTTATTCTGCCCGGCAACGTTGCCAGCGCCACCGAAGGACGACGTAAGGTGCTTTGACACGCGCCCTGCAGGTCTTGTCGGCGGTGAGATATTTCCCCCGCACAGGCCACACTTAGGTTCACACTCGTGGTCTTCTCCTGGCTTGGCGATGCCGCAGCCCCAACAAATCTTGTCTTGAAGACTTGGGCACACGTCCACCCTGTGCTCCACTCGGCCGCATGCGTAGCGCACGTCAACCTGCTTCTTAAGTGCCAACCACTGGCACGCGTATGCTCGCGCCTACGCGTCAAAAGCGTCTAGTCGCGCCTGTGAAGGAAAAGGACGCGCAACCACTGGCACGCGTCAACCGCGCGTCAACCGCGTTGACGCCCACGCGTCCAAGGCCGATGCACAATGTTGCTTGACCTTTTGGCTTAGAACTGTCCAAGTTCAGCACAGAACCACACGTTCCTAATTGGAGAGGGTTTATATGTTTTAGAGAATATTAGAACATGTTAAAAAATTGCTAGTGCTTCCCGCACCACAGTTTAGACTATTTTAGAAGTAATTGACATTCCACTGCCCAAAGTAGCTACAGCGGTATGCACCAGAAATCAACATCGGTTGATTTCCCCCGAATGAACATTCGCCTCTAGCATACTGTACGTCTATCATAGGCGTGTGCAGAGTTCTCCTAAAGGAGGGGGGGGCAAAAGTTTATCGCAGTGCCCCCCCTCCATGTAGGGGATGACTTAGCGCCCCCTCCCTATTATGTTAATATATGGAGTTGACATTGAGCTCACCCACTCCCCTCTTCGGTGAATGAGGCGGCGGCTGCCCTCCTGATCAGGTTTACAAACCACCGGGTTTCTATACCTGCACTACCAAATTTATTAACAATATCTTGAATATGCTGGTACCTTCAGTATATTCACAGATCATATTTTATAGCACTCAACTTAATAATCACGCCTGAAACTTCATGATCTGACATATTTAAGTCAGTCATAAGACTACAATTGAGGCCAGAGTAGTAGGCTTTCGGTTGATGTGTGTGTTCAAAATATCCTCTAATGCAACAAAGCACACCTGGTTCTTATTGATACAACAGATATTGGTCATAAGAAAGGAACCAAATACTGCATAGTGTGCCTTTGGGCATTTTGCATAGTCGAAATGTGCTCTAATGCAACTAACTGTGCCTGACACTTCATGATGTGACAGATATTGGTCATAATATTGCAACTGAACCTTGCATGGAAGACTTCTAGACGTTGTCTTTAGTCAAAGTATTCTCTAAAACGACAGACGACACCCAACTGTTCATGAAGTCACAGATATCGGTCATAATATTAGAACTGAAACCTTAATGCAAGACTTCTGGACATTATCTTTAGTCAAAGTATTCTCTAAAATGACAGACGACACGCAACTGTTGATGAAGTCACAAATATCAGTCATAATATTAGAACTGAAACCTTAATGCAAGACTTCTGGACGTTGTCTTTAGTCAAAGTATTCTCTCAAACGACAAACGACACTCTACTGTTCGTGAAGTCACAGATATGTCATAATATTAGAACTGAATCCTTAATAAAAGACTTCTGGACGTTGTCTTAATTCAAAGTATTCTCTAAAATGACCGACGACACCCAACTGTTCATGAAGTCACAGATATCGGGCATACTAGAACTGAAACCTTAATGCAAGACTTGTGGACGTTGTCTTTACTCAAAGTATTCTATAAAACGACAAACGACACCCAACTGTTTATAAAGTAACAGATATCGGTCATAATATTGGAACTGAACCCTGTATGGAAGACTTCTGGACGTTGTTTTTAGTCAAAGTTTTCTCTAAAACGACAAATGACACCCAACTGTTCATGAAGTCACAGATATCGGTAATAATATTGGAACTGAACCCTGTATGGAAGACTTCTGGACGTTGTCTTTAGTCAAATTATTCTCTAATATGACAAACCGCACCCAACTGTTCATAAAGGCACAGATATCGGTCATAATATTGGAACTGAACCCTGTATAGAAGGCTTTTGAACGTTGTCTGCAGTCGAAATGTTCTACAATGCAACAACCCACACCCTACTCTTCAGAATGTGACGGATTTATGTCATGAGGCTGTAATTTTGCCCTGTGCGGAGGGCTTTTGAATGATAAGCATATTGGAAATATCTTCAAATGCAAGAAACCACACCTGACTCTTAATGATACAACAGATACTGGTCATAAGAATGGAACCAAGGACTACGTAGAATGCCTCTGGGCATTTTTTGTAGTCAAAATATGCTCTAATGCAACTAATTGTACTTGAAACTTTCATGATAAGACAGATATTGGCCATAGGACTGCAACTGAACACTGTATGGAAGACTTCTGGACGTTGTCTGTAGTTAAAGTATTCTCTAAATCAACAAACCGCGCCTAACTCTTCATGAAGTCACTGATATCGGTCATAATACTGGAACTGAACCCTTTATGGAAGGCAGCCAAAATGTGCTCCAGTGCAATAAAACACACCCGACACATCATGATGCAACAGATATTAGTGATCAGATTGGAACCGAGCACAGCATGGAACACTGTCGGATGGTATATTTATTTATTTTCAAATACGGCAGCCCAATGTGAGGCTACTGCAAAAGTGGCGTACTTTTATATACAAAATGAAAGGATTTAAACAGTAATATCACAATAAGTGTGCCAAGGTAAACAAATATCACCACCCTTGAGGGCACCCGGTAAGAAATCAGAGAAATAGAACATTATTATAATACAAGTGCCTCCAAAAAGTCACACACACTGGTATTAGAAATCAAACCAAGTAGATCGATCCAGTGTTTGATAACTTTATTTGAACGTGTTAGAGAGCACTACAAATGACTTCTAAGCTGGATGGTGATTGCGGATCAGTGCTGTGTTGAAATCTCCAGCACTTTGCTGGTAATTTAAATATCCTTTAACATCTACAAAATGCATCTGACACTTCTTGATGAGACAGACATTGGTTTTGAGATTACAGCCAAGCACTGTGGCTTTCACATGTCATAAATTGCCAAAATACCCTAAAATGCAATAAAGCATGCCCAAAATTTTTGATGGGACATATACCGATCATAGGATTGCACCAGAGCACCGTAAAGAAGTTTTGGCAAGTTTTCCAACAGAGCTAAACTAGATATGCTTAAGTGCATGCATATATATAATCCAACTTAATGCGTATATTAAAAAACTCAACAGAAATGAAGCACTCCTTGGAAACACATACAGATATTCAATGTTCGAAACCATCGAATAATACCTTCAGCTCATTACAGTTTGGAGGAACAGACAAATACATGCACAGTTCTGAAAGGTCTCATAAGCCACATGAGGTACTTTTTGCATTTCTTCTATACAAAGTGCAGTACCATACTAGTGCACCTTCATTCATTCTATGCATACATGTGGTGATCTTCTCTTCCAACTATCGTGTCATCGTGCAGATGATTTCAAATCAGGTGCTTCTTACAAGGTTTTCAGTTATCTGTCCAGCTGTAAACAAAACGCGCGTTATACTATAGTAAACTGTAAAACGACGGAGAAGCGCCATTGTATGCCTATAGCTATGAGTATCTGAACGAACTACAAATTAAGAATGTGTGTGTTAGAATGCCTCCAAACAACGTATGTGCTACTGAGCGTGGCTGAGAAGCAGAAGAAGCGAGAAGTGAAATTTTCAATTCTGGATAAATCCGTGACATACCAAATTAGTCGGGTTCGGCAAAACCAGCTGTCTGGTCGGCTCCTAAAATCAAGTTGTAGCTATTAGTGTCTACTTTGTTGTTGATTCTTTTTTCTTACTATCTAAATCTTTGATTTCTTTCTTTGTTTTTCAACATACTGTCTTCACTATACAACTCCTCCCCCCACGTTTTTTTTCGTTGTAAGCAATAATGCAGTTATCGTCCATATGAGACTACATGTTCTCTTGGCCAATCCCCCAGAGTGGGTACGAGCCATGGATTAGAGGATACAAACAAACAAACAAATAGCAGGCAGTACCAGCAGCACTTAATCATGCAACTTTCTTTTTCGATCACCACAGCAACGAACGCTCGAGTTTCTGTCTTGTACGTGAATGGAAATGAGACCGCTGACAGCTGAATGTTTCAGCGTTGGTGGTACCCGACACGAAGTCACCTCACATTGCTACCAACCAGCGCACGCTTGTTATTAGCTTGGCAACACACGAAAACGATTTGCACCGAAGCCAACGAATGTTTCAGCGTCGTACCATCCGCGAATACACTTCTATAAGTACGTACGTTTTCACATCACCGAAATGTGTTGGCTAGTGCGAGGTTCGCTTTCAGCGATGATGAATACCGATGTTGAAAACAAACACAGTGCACATAAAAACTTCTCCGTATGAACTACGCGATGTTTTGGGCATCGTATATGGTGTCTATGTTGCGACGGAAACCACCATGGAGTTTTTTCAGCCGAGGTTCCTCGCATGTGCTGGTTCATACGAACTAGACGGTAGAGGCCTGCGCTGGATGCAGACGACACCGCTCTGAATTGCCTCCGCGGTAGGCGAGGGCTCACGCTCAAACCTTCGAACCTCCGAAGTCTGTTTACACTCGTTTTTAGCATAGAAAGTCACACATCAAAGCACAAGAACACCGACATGCTCCAGTAGTCTGTGCGATGTTTTCGCTCGGCCGACGATCGCACTCGGGACCGGCGCAAGTAAAGCAGGCCGGCATTCGCTGGATTTTTCGGCGTCGCTCGAACTCGGCACGAAACCACGTCACACTGGTAGCACTCGCAGTCGTTCGTCGTGTCGTTGTCGTTCTAGATTACGAAGCGGTCATTCAGGAACGTTTGGAGTAGTTTCCGTGCTTGGAGCCAGCACTCGGCTGTGCCTTCAAAGCGGCGGCCATTAGACATAACGTTCCGAGGCATCGCGGCCTCTGGTTGGTTGGCGCGCGGCTCCTGGTTGGTTGGCGCCGCTGTACGCGTGGTGACGTGCCTACGCGTGCAAAAATATCAAGCAGGCTTGATCCCTCGCGCCTCCTCGCGTATGCCCCTCCGACGCCGACGCCGAGAGGCGCATTTGACGCTTTTGACGCGTAGACGCGAGCATACGCGTGCCAGTGGTTGGCACTTTAAGCTGGTTCTTGTACCGGACGTATATAGTTGGGAACCTTGTGTCCCTGGAAGGCGACGACCACCGACCCGGTCTTCCTGATTCGTTTAGCCTGCAACGCCGTGGAATCGTGCCTGTGCACGAACAGGTCTTGTTTCTTCTGGGTGGCGTCCTCGAGTAGAAGCCTCATATTATTCCTTTCACGGTTTTGTGAGGGGCCGAATTACACGCGCTGACTTCGTGGGACGTTCCCCGAACGTTGATTCACTCCACCTTGGCGTACCTGTCCGCGTGCTCCCTCTTCGAGGTGCTCAAGACTATGATGTTCTGTTAGTGGTTTAGGCATATCACATCTTCACTTACGCTTCGATTTCCGCCACCACCATTACACCATCACCATTACCACCATCTTTATATCTCCGCGCGGCAGGTGTGGCATGCACGCGCCCTTCAGCAGCTTGCCCTTGTTTATTCGTTTCTTCGTTTTCTGCTGACGTAGACCGTTGCCAATGGCTCCACCTAGGTTGTTGCCCCGACCGTTGATGTCAGTCGTTGCCTGGGCACGCCATTTTGGCTCGCTTGGTTTACGGGCGTTAGGCTTAACAATCCAACATTGCCTTGCTTCACTTTTTCACCAGCAGTTTTCCACCCCTATGCTCTAGTCAACTGATCCAGCAAAATTTTTACGCCATACACTTCTACTCAAAAAGCGGTAGACATTTTACGTGTTGCTCACTTGCATGATTACTGCAGAATAGATCTTCGGCTTCCGGGTTTGCTGGCGCCCGGGCTAGACCTAGAGTTCCTACCTCGGCCACGCCCGAAGTCGTCGTTATGCTCAACGCGGGTTCTCCCTGTGGGCACAAAAAAGTCCTCTAATTTACGAACAAATGGTCCCCAACCTTGAAATTTGTTTTCCCAGTGCTTCACGAGATTTCACCAGTCCGGCCGATACACTTTCATAGAGAAATATCTTCGAAACGATGAACTGCCAACAAAAGTTCATCTGACTGCACAGCTATCACGTACTCGATGAACTCCAACAGTCAGCATTCGCCAGGCTGATAACCCGATATCGACGGAGCGCACTCGCAGCACGTCCCTTTATATCGAGTAATCAGCCGACGTTTACTCAGTGAAAAACTTCTGGGATGGTACTTCAGACCGACTTGATTGATATGTGGCGCTTAACGTTACAAAACCACCTATTGATTATGAGAGACGCCGTAATGGAGGACTCCGTAAATTTTGACCACCCGGGGTTCTTTAACATGCACCCAAACCTGAGCACACGGGCCTACAACATTTTCGTCTCCATCACAAATGCAGCCGCAGTAGCCGGGGTTCGATCCCGCGACCTGCAGGGGTACTTCGGATCATACTGGGTAGTTCGACGTTTCGGTACACTCGACTACGAGGTTGCCCCCTACGGCCTCACTAAAGGCGCGTTTACACTAGAGAGACACGACACCGAATTTGGTCTGCAGGCTGTCTTTAGGAGTACCTTTTCTGTTGTCGTCGGCCTATGTACACTGCAAAGACACAAGCAGTCCGCCGGTGGTTTCCCGAAGGTCCTGCCCGCGTATTGTCGTGCTCACAGTCTTTCGTAGGCCAATTCTGCAGTCACATTGGGGGCACACGCAGTGACACCGGCTCAACTTGCACACCTGCACTTCATTTTCAGCCATGCTCCCTGCTCTAAATTGTCCCTCACAATAGGATAGCGAATAAAAAACTTCCGATGGGGGCTCGAGCTGCCTATTCAGACGCCGCGGAAGCCTCGGGGAGAGTATTGTTAACTCCCGCAAGATTGCCTACTTCGTGATCATTTGAAGCAAAGACATTAGGCGAATTTTCGCTCAGCCACCAATCTCCCACTGACACGCCGACGAAAGGTCTGCGTGATGCGTTTTGCTGGGGTTCTAGGTCTCTCATCATGTTACACTACGATTAACTGCTGTCTTTTGAGGTGGCGTCGTCATCGTCGGCCTAGTGTGGCCATGGGGTCTGGCGACTTCGTCGGCGGGCGACTCGTCGGCCGATGGTTTGCGTCTGCCTCGTGTTTTCGTAAGGTTCATGTCAGTGTCGTGTCGCTCTAGTGTAAACGCACCTTAACTTTCAACGGCGCCGTGCACGACCTGAAGTCGTTCATGCCGTGCGGCTCAAGCCGTTTCATGCACACGAAGGAAACTAAAATCACTATTTTTTGTTGTTGTTTCTCTATTATCGTACATTGTTATTATTCTAATTTCTTGCTTTATTGTACGCATTTTTGCTTTCATTTTTTGCTCGTGTTCTGTTTAAAGCATTGGGACGGTGCTTTTTCAGAGGAGGGCTATGCTACGCTCGTTTCTTAATTTCACTCTTGCTTTATTCGGTTTTCTCCCATAAAGCTTGCTAGAAATGCTTAGCGCAAATGGCACCTCATTGTTCGAGAACGTTCGCGACTATCGTAAATCGTTTTGTTGTTTGCGCGCAAAATGGTACCATGATCGAGTCCCGGCTGCGGCAGCTGCATTTTCGATGGAGGCGGAAATGCTGTAGGCCCGTGTGCTCAGATTTGGGTGCACGTTAAAGAACCTCAGATGGTCGAAATTTCCGAAATTTCCACTACGGCGTCTCTCATAATATTGTGGTGGTTTTGGGACGTTAAACCCCACATATCAATCAAATCAATCAAGTTTGCGCGCAAGACACGAGCACTCGAGATTATTCCAGAGCTTGCGTGACGACCAGTAGTAAGGATGGAATATTCGACGGCACATGAATAAATGCCAACGTGCTTCTCCGTTAGTCAGTTGATCGCCAGCCGACGCTCTGCTTGCGGCTACCAGTGCCAGTGTATATCGCTGTTATCTGACCTTCCGTTTACCGGACAAACTCGGCTGAATAAACAGTTTCATTTTGAGCCAGCAGTCTGCTCTTTTCATCGACGTCACGGCTCCGTGACAAAATTGCTTACTTTAAGGAAGGGAAGGTAATAAAAGAGAGAATAAATGCACGGCACGATCTGGATTGCGGACAGGATCAAAATGTGGAAAATTATTCCAGTACGAAAAAGCCAGTTACTCTGCGAGAAACTCACTGCATCTGAAAGAATACTTTTTCGTTTATTAGTCTCGGAGACGTGGGATGAGTGCATACAAACCAATACGCTGCAATTCTGCGTAGTGCGTCAAATTCATAAGGCCATAAACAGTGGAATTCAATTTCCTACTGCAGTCTGTTCTGGCTATATGCTGGCGCGATCTTCTGCTTTGTTGCAGGAGCCGCAATCCTCAGACAACGACAACGAAAGGGTCTCGCATCACTGGCAGTCTGATGACAGAACCATCTAATTACCGCAAACCTGGCGACGCCCTGCGAGGTCATGTGTGGCTCTGTACGTCACCACTGAAGCCGATGATTGTATTTGCACCTCTTATCGCAACAGGTAAGAGTTGTAAGTACGAGCTTGTTGCTGTGTCACCGCGCGGTGGCGTACGGCATCTCGGGCGAACCAATTATTGGCAAGGACGAACGTGAAGCGGCCGAGAGTCGTAAGTTGGATTAAGTTCACAAGCGCAATGCTTCGATAGCTGCGTGCATTTTACCTCCACTTTGGCGAATGGAAAGACATGACCGATTCACAGGCACAATAAACAATACTAAGAGGAAAAGAAAAAAAAAACACCGAGAAAGTCTCGGTTACCGCTTATTCACCATGTCTGCAGTGGCTCGGAACGTGAGAAATCTTACCCCAAGGACAATGTGCATAAGTAGCGGCAGTTACGTGCTGACCGCAATACGGAAAAACCAGAATGGACTTACGGACGACTCGCAACGCACGTGCCTTTGATATTCTGTCGACATCAGTTGCAGGTTCCATTGTGTTACGTGAGACTGCTCCTCGCTCTCTTGGGGCGTAGCTGTACAAGCGAACTGCATCCGACTAAGCACTTTTTTCTCCATGTAGCTTGCTCTATATGGCTGCGTGTATTTTAAACATGGTCGTTCTTCTAAGGGGCCGATAGAAAGAAAAGTTCGAAGAACGGAGACAGGTCTTGAGCACCATTTCGCCTGCGTGGGTATATGATGCATTGACTTGAGAGGCAGTATCGTGGGTTTTCATATTGTGGATGAGGCCGCTCATGGAGACCACTTTAATCAAAGCGGGACACACAGTTCGACAATCACGAAAACCAAAACGCGTGTCGTGTTCCAAATACGCGTTTGTAAAATACGAAACGCAGTTGACAGACGCCGAGAGTGATATATATCACTGCGAGTACAGACTGAATGCAATAATGATCACGTAATGGAGTTTTAGGCAGAACTTCTAAGCTGCAGCAAGTTTTGCCATGGTGTGATCACGTGTCTGTGCCCCACAACCTCTTTTCATTGTTTGTGCTCAGCGAACTGTGCCCCAGAGTTCTGCTAAATGCTCTCCTCAGCTTCTCCCTTCTCTCTTGTGTTTTACATAGGTTTCAGGTACCAAAATGACACGGTTACCACTATAAGAACAAGCGTGCATAGACAGACGACATTTTTTACATTGTATGCCACACCCCGGTGGTGACGTGGAAACAATCTTGTCGTCCATTCAACGGTTAACGTTACGTGGTGCATATGTAGGACAGCAGCTAGGATTCACTCTACAGTGTACAGAAAGTAGCAGCGTTCGTTTCCTTGCAAACGTTGAAGCCGTTATGAAGTTCTTAGAAGACTAGCGTCAAGACTCATATTAGAAGTTATGGTTTCACTCTTTAGGTTAAGAAATTACTTTCTCCACCCTCATAACATGCTTGTTTAATCACTACCTCAAATAAAGTCAGAGTATCGCTGTGGCAAGTCAATTGTGCGCGTGCGTGTGTGTGTGTGTGTGTGTGTGTGTGTGTGTGTGTGTGTGTGTGTGTGTGTGTGTGTGTGTGTGTGTGTGTGTGTGTGTGTGTTCATTGACATGTGAGGATCAACGTCCCAAAACCACCATATGATTGTGAGAGGCACCGTAGTGGCATGCTTCGAAAATTCCGACTTCCTGGGGTCCTTTAACATGCACCCAATTCTAAGCACGCGGGCTTACAGCATTTCGGCCTCCATCAAAAATGCAGCTGCCACAGCCGCGATTCAATCCTGCGACCTGCGGGTCAGCAGCCTATAGTATACCTCAGCAGCCTATAATATACCTATAGTGTGTGTGCGCTTGCGTGCGTGGGTGTGCGTGTGTGCGCGTGCGAGCGAGTGCGTGTGTGCGCGTGCGAGCGAGTGCGTGCGTGTGCGTGCGTGTTCGTGCGTGTGTGTGTGTGCGTGTTCGTGCGTGTGTGTTCGTGCATGTGTGTATTCGTGCGTGTGTGTGTGTGTGTGTGTGTGTGTGTGTGTGTGTGTGTGTGTGTGTGTGTGTGTGTGTGTGTGTGTGTGTGTGTGTGTGTGTGTGTGTGTGTGTTCAGGGGCGTTTACGCTAGAGCGACACGACACTGACAAGAGCCCACCGAATACACGAAGCAGACGCAAACCATCGGCCGACGAGTCGCCCGCCGACGAAGTCACCAGACCTCATGGTCACACTTGGCTGACGACGACGCCTCAAAATACAGCATTTCATCGTAGTGTGACATGGTGAGGGACCGAAACACCAGCCAAACGCATCGGCAGACCAGTCGTCGGCGTGTCTTTGGGAAATCGGCGGCTGAGTGAAAATTCAACCCATAGCTTTGCTTCAAACGACCGTGATCGGGCAATCTTGGGGGAGTTAACAATGCTCGCTCCGAAGCTTGCGCGGCATCTGAATAGGCAGCTCTAGCACCCAACGGAAGTTTTTTCTTCGCTTTCCTATTGTGTTCACCACCCCCATGTCTCATTACCATGGAATATGGCGGGGGCTGCGACACGTAACCCGAGAGGGATAATGGCAGAGTGGGGAGCATGGCTGAAAATGAGGTCCAGGTGTGCAAGTTTAGTGGGTGTCGCTGCGTGTTCCTTCAGTGTGACTACAGTATTGGCCAACGATAGGCTGTGAGCACGACAAAGTACGGACGGGGTCTTGGAGAAACCACCCGCGGACCGTTTGTGTCTTTGCAGTATACATAGGCGGATGACAAGAACAAAGACATTTCTAATGACAGCCCGCAGACCAAAATCAGTGTCGTGTCTCTCTCGTGTAAACGCGCCTTTAGAACAAAAGCACGAAGCACCAGCCATATAACTTTGCCGCGATGGGGGCGCAAGCAACATGAAACAGGCCCCACAAAATTTACAAGGTACTCACTTATTATTCTACGACCTACGATAATTCGTTGACGGTACTCGTGACCTACACTGCAGATAAATTCATGGGATACGCCGTGCTCAGAACTGAAGAAATTCGTACGAATGTTGGGCTACTGTGAGAGCTCAGAAGGAAGAAAGATAGAACTCGTCCGCACCATGTTGCAGTCGTTCAATCCATTACCTTCATGAGCAACACAGCGGTTTCTCCGGATCCGATAAGTTCCTTGACACTGGCCACCTCCTCGGACTCGCGCTGCAGCGAAGCGCGCACTGTGTGCGCCGCGCTCGCCGACAGCAGCGTCACCGTCACCCGGTACACCTGGTTGGGACGAACCACCCGGGGCGCCAGCACCAGGTACCGCCTGCACCACAAAGCACACACATTCACACACATGCCGATAGGTGACATCCAACGGAGAGTGAAAACCACGCGATTTTATACTTAGGTGGTGATGCACTCTAACTAACGGAAATAAACTAGCAGTAAAGTGGGAAAAGTCTGAGTTGAGTACTTCAGACTTGCATAACCGATCTGCTAGCATCTATCCATCTCAAATTCCTTTCTCGCATTTGCCAAGTCATTTATATTCAAAACTATCACTTCGCCGCAAACATCAGAAGCACTTATCATAAAGTAGAATATCTTAAAATGGAATTTACCGGCAAACATAATCATCACCTTCAGTGCTTTACCAACCAAAACTTCTAGGCGCTTAAAACTTCAGACAACTAACATAAGAGACAAGGACGAGCGCAGGCTACAATTAACAGTGCCCGAGGAACTAGAAATGTACTTAAGTAAAGTGTGGGATTGGGCTAGTTGGTAATCCATATAAAACTTCTAGGCCACACCCCGGTGGCCTAGAAGTTTTATATGGCCTACACTCTAAGCCAAAAATGGCCGAAATGGGAGCAACGGCTGTTTTTACTCCTTCAGACCGACTGTTACTCTCAGAAAAGACCAAGCGGAACAAGATGGCCGACTTGTTCGAGAATGGGGGAGCAACTGTATTCATCTTAAGTTTGTAAGGGAGCAACGGAAGGAGGAACCGCTGTAAATGCTCTCGTCACGCAACGGTTACTCCCCGGCAGGACACCGCACACAAATATGCATGCCGCCCACATTGATATTCATGGGCCAGATTATTGTTTGTTCTGTGTGCCAAACGTCACCAAACCAAAACAGTGATTTATTTTAGCATCCGTAGATAATAAGATAGCAGTGCTGGCTGAACACAGAAGGCCTGAGAATACAGTACGGCAAATACCTAACACACGCAGCAGCAGAATGGAGAGTTGGCACGTCAAAGCGGACCGAACGCCGAAACACGTGCAAAACAACGATAAAAATAGCCTAGACACGCCGTTCGTCCGCGAAGTAAGGGCGTCAAAGTCGATCAAGCACCGAAACACGTGCATAAAGAGCCCCCCCCCCCCCCCCACCCAGATATATCGGAGAAGAAAAAAAAAAGCGGACCCAGACGCGCTTCTCATAAGCCATACACTTAGTAGCACGCTTCACCGTGTAGTTTGAGGGCAGAATGACAAATCTGCGCCATCTGCGCCCGCACGACAAGTGTGGCGCTAGCGTAGCAAACGATGTAAGTTACAAAGTAATTTTTATTCAGTGTTTATGTTGACTAGCACTGAATAAAAATTATACTCAACTTTTTATGTTTATTTATGGGTTTTAGTGTACCTCAGTTTTTTTTATAATTGTATTAGGAGAACACACTGAAATCATTGCGCTGACGCCTGTGCTGCCACTGCTCGACGTTTTTTTTTTCGGCGCAACTAGGTTCGCGTTCGCACTACTCATAATCATTTGGTCTGTAGTCGGTGAGCACATGGACGTGCGGGCTTGTGAGCTATGTTTTGATCGTGTGTGTGTGTCGCAGATTTGCGTTTCTACTTTTTCGTGATGAAGGTTAGTGTATATTTATCTTTATGGAGCGCGAAGTAGTTGTGGATTTTGCTGCCGGGTGGAACAAACACATCGTAAACACGTCTTCAGCTATCTGCAAGCCTGTTCGCTCGTCGGACAAAGGACCGAGCATGCATCAGCGTGCAGGTGAGTGGCATTTCCAGCAAGATTTAATGCTCTTACAATACATTGTTGAGTGGTTGCGCTATTGAAAGAGAAATGATTTGCTCTTATTCGCCGTATCCATTGCTTGCCGTATCGGACTAAATTATTTCTATTACCGCCTGCATACCCTCTTGCTTCCCCTGTCACCACTGCAGTGCCAGTGTACTTTTGCAGTTAAAAGTTCATTTACGCAACACTACCTCGCTTGAAAAAACATTGGGGCGGGGTTGTAGCTGCATTCATACTGGCACTTTTCTACCATTGGCTTTATGTAATGTTAACGGCTGAGTGTTGGGGCCTTGGGCCGCATTTTTTAGAGCTATAAAGTGTATGTAAATCAGTGAGTGAACAAATCATTGTCGCATCACTTCACTGGCATAGCCAGGCGGTTGCGCACAGAATTTTTTTAGGCCGGGCGTAGGGAGCCCAAATTGACGACCATATTCGCTTGCCCGGCCTATTCAGATAAGCGGACCCCCCCCCCCCCCCTCCCCGCACGCCTAAAAAAAAAAAATCTGCCCACATCACTGCGTCACTTGCTTCACCTCTGCGCTGAACGTACTATTTTATAAGCGCACCATCAAGCGAGCAGTTTACATATTGACAGAACAATTGGAGGAGGAATGACCCAAATCTTTCAGATATCTTTAGAGATGCAAAACCTTAGCAAAACTGAATATTGTAAAAGACAATCATAAATGCTGTATGTTCTCGTTAGCGTTGTCATTATTCTGCATCATGAAATCTTTATGCGCTGTGAAAACTTGGCATGCCGTTGAAGTCACATATCGACGTTAATACCGATCGACGAAAATTTCGACAACCTCAATAACACCGTTTGGGATTTGCCGCATGCACATAATTAGGCTGATTCCCACTTCACTGCTACCAAATTAAACAATATTTGATGCATGCCTTTTACTTTTTTTTCAGAGATATGACACAAATTTGGTTATACTGCAGATGCTCCCAACGATGCTAAAGTACAGAAAGCAAGTGAATTTTGGTAAGTGCAGACTTTTTGTACTACGTATATGAAAGCATCGCTTTTTAGGGGCAAACTGTGCATGTGTTGGCCAGAGAATAGTTCATCATGCCACATGGTTACACTGGCACTGACGATTCGACATGGCTCCGCTGGCCCGTGTGTGTGCTCACACTGTTACCGTTAAGATAAAATGTTTATGTTTTCATTGCAGGGATTGCTGTTTGTACTAAAAAGCCAACTGCCAAGATTTGTTTACGCTGGTACTGCTAAAAGTATGCTTTCCCTATTTACATGGATTTTGGCTTGCACAAAGCATAACACTTGGGCCTAGATTCACAAAGCTGTCCATGCGCAGGCCTTCATAACAGCGTTTCTTGACTTGCCTTTACCCTGTTTTCTGCAGATGTTTCGAGGGTTTAAAAGTGCCACAGCATGTTGACCTCCCCCACTCTGAAATATTCGCGTTCAAAGTTCCGCAAGAGTGGGCTTAACTTTCTTGTGCACCTCTTTGCTAGTCCAAGATAATGAAGTGTTATGCTCTTACTAGAGGTGGCAGTGTTTCTAATGTTTGTATTTCCATCACATTCACCAAGTATGCGATCTTGGCTTGACTGGTAGCACATCCTCAACAAATGTCTTTGTGGCACATGTAGAAGGCAGTACAAAATGAATAGGCAGACATTCACACCGGGAGATAACTTCTAATAATGCTTTTTTTTGGAAACCACGGTGTGCTTATTCCAATTTGTCTAACAAGCAGTAACCTGTTTGGCTGTGAACCAACAAGACGTTGAACTAATAGAAGCATCACATCTTGTTGCTCTCAAATATATATGTATTGGCAACCTATCTGTGACACTGTCAAACAAAGAATCAGAATATCTGTGCATGCCTTAAGATATATTGCTTCCTCGACAACCGAGTGAACAAATGCACCCTAGTTTACTAAATTTAAAAAATTTTTTCAAGGTAGCACGGTCTAAATTTTTTGTCTATAGCTTTTGTCGAGCCGTTTGCGTCAGGTACAAAGAAATATACTGAAGATTATCATGTAGCCTTTGCAAATGGTTGCTTTCAAGCAGGCTTTGCCTGCTTGGCTTGTGCCTACAGGTATTGCACAATTCAAGACGCAGCAGCGTATGATAGAACAGTAGAATCGAGAGCATCTATGTGCACGAGCTAAATAAGTATTTTAACATGAGCGGACAGTACGTGTTATTTGCCACACACATGACCACACTTAGAATGCCCATTGGTGAATGGGCTCATAGAAATGTCACTCAGCTGTGTATAGGAAACAAGTTAGCTGAACCTAAGGGTATCTTTAACTGCTACAAATATGCCTTGTTGAGGTGCTGCACATTTTCTTCCAGAATATTGCTGTCTGAGACATCATGTGAAGAGCGTCTATCACATCAGCATTTATATGGCTTGCCAAGTAACGTTTGGCCGAACCTTCCTTTTTTCACATTTAGTTTTGCAGTAGACATCCTAGAATGTAAGCGCTGCTGCAGTGTGTGTGACTCATTGTTATGAATTGATTCTGGCATGTTTAACCTCACATTTCTATTTTTTTTCTTGCAGCAATGAGATGCTTCACATATGCCTGCGGTGACGTTCCGCTGGGCTAGCCTGATGGAAACAACAGCTGCGAAACTTGAGTTCTTCAGAATTGGAGAAGTTGCCCTTCTCTCACCAATGATGACACAGACTGCCCTATGCTAGAAATTCAAGATTGTTTATCCACGGATGACGCAGAAAACCTTTGATGTATTGTGTTTGTTTAGTGCTGGCTGTAGTGTGGCGAAGTCTACTTTTACGTGTGGTCACACGTCGCCTCATAAAAAGAACAATAAAGCATTTATTTTCCTTTCAATATTGTCCACTTTTTGTGTTAGAAGCACCCAAGCAGTGCTCTTCCAAGGAGCTCTCGCCATGTGTTAAGCGTGTGACAAGCATACTCGAGATAAATACTCATTTCCCCAAGGAGTAACTGGAAGCATGTGCAGTTGGTTTTCAGAGAGTAACTGCGAACACGTGGGAGGAACGGTAAAGAGTAACTGTTGCTCTTAGAAGAGCAACTGGTGGGAGTAATGGTTGGTCGGCAGGGAGCAACTGGTGGGAGTAACTGTTGGTCTGCAGGGAGGAACTGGAGAGAGTAACTGTTCATCCCCCGAAGGAGGAACTGAAAGGAGAGCAACGGTTCCTCCCTCTGCAGTTACTCCTTTTAGGAGAGTAATGGGAGTGGCAATGCAATTGCTCCCTGAAAGGAGCAACCCCTATACCCCTGTTGCTCCGTTTTGGCTTAGAGTGTAGAACTGCGCTCGTCCTTGTCTCTTATGTTAGTTGTCTGAAGTTTTAAGCGCCTAGAAGTTTTATATGGATTACCAACTAGCCCAATCCCACACTTTACTTTACCAACCACCGACTGTGTGATGTACGCAATAGTGTAGCGTGCCTCCACTTCCATAGCTTTAAGCAGCTGGTTATGAAAGAATGTCGGCGGTATGGAGAAATGTGCTAGAATGCGTTGACTGTGCCTTACATCGCATCAGAATGCAAGCGCGCTACGAATGAAAGAGAATATAATTCATAGAAAACAAAGCAGAGGTCGCAAAGCAAAAGTATATATATTTCCATATCACAGCAGTGAAGTCACATAACGAAGTTGGTCAGTCTGTAGACTTGATTTCTCTAGCCGACCAGCATTGAATTACACTTCTTGTCTCGCCCTTGAAAGCAAATTCACAAAGACGTATAAGCCATTTTACAGTGTTCATCACATGCAACGTATTACAGGTACATTTTTTTTTCCTCGCCTTGATAAAGTAAAAAAAAGAATACGCGATGACCTCGCAGTATTTAAAGTCAAAGCGCGTCTAAAATAGTTGCCCACAATATCGAAAATCACATCGCACACACTGCAGACATGCAGTAAACTTGTAAGTTCGTGTGATTTAGGCCGATTTCACTTCGCTCAAGCTCACAATAGCGCTGACTCATAGTGACCCACTCTCTCACACAATCGCCGACGTCCTCTCGCCTCGACTATACGACCCACATTTTCACCCACACGCTCACACCAACTCAGCCTAGGGGTCAATGAGCCTCACTCAGACTCGGGATCAAAGCAATACACTCACAGCGTGAGGGCACGACGACAAGGAAAAAGACGACAGACTGAGCTGAAACAGCGCGTTGTTTTGTCTATGCACGCTCTGTAGCGCGTAATTATCGATAACTAATGAATGATGCAGAAGAGGCGAAGTGTATACAGCAGTCTTCATAGAAAATAACCAATTCTTCTTGATTTTTTAGACCACCGTTAAAAAGCATTTTACAATATCTCAGCGTGTTAGTTTTTCCTGAAACAACACTAACAAAAGCGTTTTCACATACGCAGCGTTGTGCTGCGAAATTCGACAGCCTTGAAGCGTGTCTGGTTTGGATTGGGGATATCTCTTTTGTTTTGTAATGTCTGCGCATCGCACACATCCCTGGATCATTATTACTTGTTGGGTTTTTACGTCCCAAAACAACTGTATAAGGAAGAAGACGAAGCGGTGAATCACTGGGCGTGAGCTTCCTTGCGCTGCTGTTTTTGCTAATTTTGTGAGTTTCTTTACTCACCTTATTTGTCTTACTGCCAAGATTTGGCCACAACCTTCGCGGTGCACAAGGTGCTATGTCTCCAAGGCGCCGAAGCCTTATCTTAGGCTGCCACAACGTCCCAAAGTTTCGGATACGGGTGGAGGCCATTCTTCCCAGCGCCCATATAGGATGGGGACGAAGTGATGAATGCGTTCGAACAGCAAGAGAATCCCATGTTTCGCAGACGTGAGGAGGACTGGGGCGGCCCCTCGACGACACCTAACGCCAGCGATGAGTAGGTTACTTCGAAAAAGGCACGAACTGATAATAAAGAAGATTTCAGCGATGCAACAATTATAGATTCCGTGGAAATGAACTGTGATATGGAAGCAGAAGACAGGCCTTTAACAACGGTCACTTACAAAAAAGCCCGACCAGCGCGGATACCCGTTTTTTCAAGCTGACGGACCCTAGCGTCTCATTCTGGAAAGTCAATCCGAACAAACTGGCCAGTGAAGTAGTATCTGCTGCTAAAGAGAAAGTGCGATCATTCTGTGTCAACAGAGATGACAACTTCTCCGTAAGTGTCTCTACAGTTACTGCCTCTAAAGACTTCTTGAGTTAACACATGTTAGTGCTCTTGAAGTGGCACCATATATATATGGCACAGTCGTACGTGCAGAACGTAGAAAAGAGTAGACAAGTACCAGTACAATACAGTGAAGATCAACTGCTTCAATATTTAAGAGACAGCGGTGTAATCTCAGTCAAGAGACAGACTAAATGGCTCCGTCGTAAAGATGGTTCAGCTGAGGCACATTTACTCGGCAGTGTCATTCTTGAGTTCTCCCCCGACAAGCCATTGCCGCCTCGTGTTCTCCTAGGATTCACAAGTCATCCGGTGGAAGAGTACCTACGGCCTGCTACACGATCTTACAACTGTCAACGATATGGACATGTTGCCAAATCGTGTCATGGACAACTTCGCAGCAAAATCTGTGCCGGAGCACATGATTACAAAACTGCACATCGAGGAATCATCCTAAATGTGCCAATTGCAATGGAGACAACGTAGCGTCACATGCTAGTTGTCCGAAACATCAGGTGGCTGCTCGACTAAAGCGACAAGAAATTTTGGTTGGAAGAGCTCCGAAAAAGGGATCGCCTTGCCCGAATTCTAAAACGGTGCATGCACTCCTTATGACTTCAAAATCACAGTATCACCGTTATTGTATGCGACTGTAGCCAAGCGTGCTTCAGCTCAGCAAAAGAAAGGTACAACCAAAACGAACCATAGAGGACGTTCACCAAGCGTTCAAAGGAAAACAAGCGACAGCAGGACACCGAAACCATCAGCAACTCAGGATCACTATGCGTCTACACCTTTCACCTCATCAAAGCCAAAGGCACAAGAGCGACGTGCACCGAAAACAAGTGATGTCCATATGGTTATGTTTGTTTTGAAGGCAATCCTGCGTGTGTTTCCACAGGCCTAAGACCTTCCAGAAGTGAGCGCCATCCTTTCATTAGAACCTATAGCAGTACAAGAAAAAATTGTTGTATGGCAAAATGACTCCACAAATGGACAACTGTTTCCGCAACCACAACTGTGCTTAAGTGGAATGCTAATGGTCTTAGATCCAAAAGCGCGGACTCTAGGAAGCTGGTTGCTCAGTATAGCTTCCCCATTTTGTGTCTAAATGAAACCAACGTTAGCCCTGACTTGAGGATTTTTAATTATGCAACATATGCATCAACCAGAAATCCAGGCATGAGTAGGGTACTGTTATGCGTATGGCGCGACATACCCTCTTTTCATTTATACTCGTCGGACTCGGACGTGCCAGAATTTGTAGGGTGCAAAATGCAATTCTAGAAACTTACCATCACCGTAATTTGTGTTTATTTGCAACCATCGACACGCATCTCCGAATCATACCTGGTTCATTTATTGGGTAAAATCCAGGGACCTGCTCTCATCTGTGGAGATTTTAATGCGCACAATACCATGTGGGGCAGTACTCATACCGATTCCCATGGGAGAACACTTGGAAGAGCAACTGATAGGTGTTGTCTTGTACTGAATGACGAATCAGTAACGTTTTTAAGGGATTATACTTATGCCAGCTGTCTGGATTTGGCTATACCCTCTCCTGACATTGCGCGAGGTATGAACTGGTGTACAGACCTCCAAACGTGAGGGAGTGACCATTACCCAGTCCTCAAGCAACACCCTAGAATGCAAGTGCAGGCGACAACATTAACCTCAAAGCTAACTGACTTGAAACTAAATTTCGTGACCATACTGGACATGACTTAGTGGGAGTTAATGAACTGGATACATTTATGTACTGCATTAAAAGCAGTTACTTTCGTGCGACAAGGTTTACAGCCTTCCCAACAAGCCACTCCGGTGTAGATGCAGACTATGAGCGCCTAAGAGCAATTAGAAGACGAGCAGAACGTCGCTACCGCCACACTAGGAGGCTAGAAGATTATAAGCAGAGTCAGGCCACGAAGTCCAATCTAACCGACATATGCAAAAGTTAGGTAGAAAAACAATTGGCGCAATTTCTGCAATTCAGTGACCTCTTTACTCCAGTTCCGAATATCTGGCCAACAATCACTGCTTTAGGTCATCCAGTATCCCAGCGAAACCCATTCAGAGCATTAGTTGGCCATATCTCTTGGATTATCCGAACGTGATGTTGCTAATCAGTTTTGCAAAATTCTTAGTGTTACTGGGCAGTTGATTGACAACAATACTGCACTGCCCAATTCTGTAGAGCACAAAATCTAAGATGCATGCGCTTTATCACATTCTCAACTGAATAACACGTATTCTCTACTAGAGTCGCGTACTGCTCTATCACTAACCCGCGTAAGAACGGCAACAGGTCCCGACAACGTGTCGTACAGTGTTTTGAAAAATCTAGGCCCCAACGACATGCCAGTTCTTTACGGATATATAACAACATTTGGACCAAGGTGTACGTTCCAATGTGTTGGAAGGTCGCGAGAATCGTCCCACTGCTAAAGCCCGGTAAATCGCCCCTTTCGCTTGACTCATTTCGACCAGTCAGCCTCACTAGCTGTGTATCTATAGTCATAAAAAAATGGTTGTTTGAAGGTTACAGTGGTGGATTGAAGCTAACAACTCTTTTCCAAATCAGATGGCTGGCTTCAGACGACGGCGATGCACTAAGGACTGCGTCTTCAACCTCGTTACATTTGTAGAACATGAAACGAGCTGTGGAAACATGGCTGTTGCGGCGTTCATAGATACAAGAAAGGCGTTAGACTCTTTGAGCCACCTTTCTGTGCTGTACGAGCTTGCCTCACTAGGGGTTCATTGTCGCATCCTTCAATGAATCGCTAACTTCCTGCGTAACAGACAAATATACATTTCTACCAATAACGAAGACAGCGATTACTACAACATGAGCAGAGGTGTACCCCAAGGAAACGTTCTAAGTCGATAATTTTCAATGCTGCAATGACAGGTGTTCCAGAAGTGCTGCCCGAACATTTGAACATATCCATGTATGCAGATGACATATGCATATGGATATCCCACAAATCACTGGAAGTGATCCAAAATCGGCTTCAGCAAGGACTAAACGCAATTAGTGACCACCTCAAAGAGCGAGGCGTGCATATTTCTCACGCCAAATCGGTAGTTCTGCCGTTCACGAGTAAGACCGTGAAAAACTTGAAACTTTTTGTGCACGGCCTTAGAATCGAAATTGCACGAAAGCATCGCTTCCTGGTGTTACATTAGACAGCCAACTCAGATGGAGTCTTCATATTGCTGAGCTAGAAAATCGATTGATTGACTGATTGATTTGTGGGGTTTAATGTCCCAAAACCACCATATGATTATGAGAGACGCCGTAGTGGAGGGCTCCGGAAATTTAGAACACCTGGGGTTCTTTAACGTGCACCCAAATCTGAGTACACGGGCCTACAACATTTCCGCCTCCATCGGAAATCTGATCTAGAAAATCAACTGAACTGCACCATAAATATTACACGTGACATAGCGGGACCAAAATTGGGCGGTACATCAGCGTCTGTACTCCACGTCCATTGTGCACTAAACCGACCAAAGATTGCTTACACCACGCCAGTTCTCCACAACAAATCTCAGACGTCTCTACACCGACTTCAGCTGTTACAAGCATGAAGCTCACTTGTCTAGTGGTTCTACAGGCAACATCAAGTTCTCTGACACTGGCAGAGGTAAGAGAACCCAATTTTATAGTAATTAGAGATGTTGAGACCTGTCGGCACCTCTTCCGTCTAGTCACGCAACACCCTTCACATCCGCTCATATCACACATCGTGATTCATGCCAGAACGAAAATACACCATGTGTACCAACAGTACCTTTCCCGGCTTCCTGTGTCGACACATTGGCCACTGGACCAAAACTACCCGCCATGGCTGCTTGCAACTATTGAAACGTCACTAGTAAAACTTCGCAGCAAACATGAAGTGCCAATCGTTGGCGCACAGCAGTTGGAATCACTTCTCCTGTTTAACAGGTACCAAGACTACACCCACGTGTACACTGACGGCTCCGTCGCTAAAGAGGCAGTGACATCAGCATTTATAATTCCTGAATTGCGCGAAGAATATGCGTTTCGGTTGGGCCATCTCTCCTCTCCAACAACGTTGGAGCTCGTAGCGATTTGGTAGCCGCAAACTTTAATAAATTATCAATGACACCAAGGAAATCGGTAGTAGTTACAGACTCTCTGGTGGCACTCGCAAAATGCCCCTTCAAGACATATTGATGTCCGTATAGTATCATCATCATCATGATCATCATCATCATCAGCCTGACTACGTCCACTGCAGGACAAAGGCCTCTCCCATGTTCCGCCAGTTAACCCGGTCCTGTGCTTGCTGCTGCCAATTTATACCCGCAAACTTCTTAATCTCATCTGCCCACCTAACTATCTGTCTCCCCCTAACCCGCTTGCCTTCTCTGGAAATCCAGTTAGTTACCCTTAATGACCAGCGGTTATCCTGTCTACGCGCTACATGCCCGGCCCATGTCCATTTCTTCTTCTTGATTTCAGCTATGATATCCTTAACCACCGTTTGTTCCCTAATCCACTCGGCTCTCTTGTTGTCTCTTAAGGTTACACCTACCATTTTTTTTCCATTGCTCGCTGCGTCGTCCTCAATTTAAGCTGAACCCTCTTTGTAAGTCTCCAGGTTTCTGCTCCGTAGATAAGTACCGGCAAGATACAGCTGTTGTATACCTTTCTCTTGAGGGATAGTGGCAATCTACCTGTCATAATTTGAGACTGCTTGCCAAATGTGCTCCACTCCATTCTTATTCTTCTAGTTACTTCAATCTCGTGGTTCGGCTCCGCGGTTATTACCTGCCCTAAGTAGACATAGTCTTTTACAACTTGAAGTGCACTATTACCTATCTCGAAGCGCTGCTCTTTTCCGAGGTTGTTATACATTACTTTCGTTTTCTGCAAATTCATTTTAAGACCCACCTTTCTGCTCTCCTTGTCTAACTCCGTAATAATGAGTTGCAATTCGTCCCCTGAGTTACTCAGCATGCAATGTCATCGGCAAAGCGCAGATTACTAAGGTACTCTCCATTAACTCTTATCCCTAACTGTTCCCATTCTAAGCTTCTGAAAACCTCCTGTAAGCACGCGGTAAATAGCATTGGGGAGATTGTGTCCCCCTGCCTTACACCCTTCTTGATTGGTATTCTGTTGCTTTCTTTATTAAGCACTATGGTAGCAGTTGATCCCCTGTAGATTTCTTACAGGATGTTTATATATACTTCATCGACGTCCTGATTCCGCTGTGTCTGCATGATGGCTGATATTTCTACTGAATCAAACTCCTTCTCGTAATCTATGAGGGATATATGTATAGTGGTTGGTTATATTCTGAGCATTTCTCGATCACCTGATTGATGGTATGAATGTGGTCGATTGTTGAGTAGCCTGTTCGAAATCCTGCTTGTTCCTTTGGTTGATTAAATTATAATGTTTTCTTTGCTCTGTTAGCAATTACTTTTGTAAATAGCTTGTATACTACAGAGAGCAAGCTAATCGGCCTATAATTCTTCAAGTCCTTGTCATCTCCTTTCTTATGTATTAAGATGATGTTAGCGTTCTTCCAAGACTCTGGTACTCTTCCCGTCAGGAGACACCTCGTAAACACCTCGCGTATAGTATACGCTATACTAAAAGAGCTTTCAGAAGATATAAAGTCGAATCATCGAGTAGCATTTCAGAGGTTTCTCAGTCCCTGCGGAATCAAGGGAAATGAAATGGCAGATGAGTTGGCGAAAACCGCTCATCATTCTACGCAAACGTGCCTCATTCCTGTATCTCAATATGATGTAAATAGAATTTTGAGAACAACGAAACATGACAAATGCTTGTCTACCTGGTTCCCAGACAAAACAAAGGAATCGATCCTATATGCTGTTGATCCTAATCTTGAATGCCAATCAGACCGTGATCTCCCAACGCGTATCGACACACTCATACATCACCTAAGACTCGGAACTGCTTACACAAAGCACTTCGTACTTCGTATTCAGCGTTCAACATCGTCAGCATGTTCATGCGGCCACGACGACGACGATATCTGTCACCTCTTGCTCGACTGTCCGAAACACGACACCTACAGAAGGCGACTCGAACAGGAACTCCATAAGTTAGATCCCGAACGGCCATTCGCGTTGAATAAATTGCTAGGTCCATGGTGATCTAAAAGCAAATGGCAAAGTGATGAAGGTGCTGCAACACTTCTTCGAAGAAACGAAGATTTGTGACCACTACTGAGCGGACTATAGTTAAAAGTGAGCGTGGTGACTCTACGTGTTTGTTCTGACCATAGAACTTTTGCTCTTGCCTATGTAGGACTGTATATATGTATATATGCTGTTTCGCGTTTTTCCTTTGAAACATTCAAGTGGAAAGGGGTAGCCATCGCCATGCAAGTAACGTTGACAAAAACTCTTCCGTTTATTTTTTATTTCAATAAAAAAAAATAAGAGAAAAAATAAGAGAGACCATACTGAAGTGCTCCGGTACACTGTAAAAAATATCCGTGTTTTAACGTCGGAGCAGACCGTAGAAACTACAGAGTAACATCTGTTTCCTGAAAAATAGCGAGACTGGACGTTTAAAGCACAAACTGTGCTGCGGTTTATGGGAAACAGCAGGAGTTGCCGTAAAGCAGCAGTCGATGTTTCCGTTCTTTCGCTCCTTCCGTAAAACACCAGAAAAACGTATGTCTTCTGTACTTCAAGAACACGCTTCCGTGATTTGTGTGCACGGCGACATACTGGCTGAACTTTGACCATTCCCCCCGTTCGACAATGATACAGTGAACTAGAACAGAAAGTTAAGCGACAGCCATGGGCAATGCCTTGAGAGAGCTGTCGGCGACATACTGGCTGAACTTTGACCATTCCCCCCGTTCGACAATGATACAGTGAACTAGAACAGAAAATTAAGCGATAGCCATGGACAATGCCTTGAGAGAGCTATCGTGGCGGGTGGCTAACGTATACATACAGCGGCAACGCTGCAGTCGCCGACTAAGATGAGGCGTCCCACAGTGTGTAAGGAATGCGCAGATTCGCATTGTACGCTCATGGAAAGTCAGAAAACGAAGACGGAAAGTGTGATAACTGGGCAGGCTTTGATGAGGAAATTAAGCTTAGAGCAACATTGGGTTCGAAGATAGACTAAGAAATACGAGAGAATGAGGAAGAGAAACTGTTCATTAACTCACAATGGAGAAAAAGAGCTGCATGCAGGATCACTGGAAAGTGCCAGTATGGATACATATATATATTCGGAGAGGCGGAGAAGGATAGCAGCGGTAAAAAAGAAAAAGAGAACGTTTCAGAGTTTTTACCGATTAAGGAAGAGGATAATTACAGCATTATGATACTTCACCGCAAGGGAAGCTAAATTTACTATTAGTAGCGAAGTCGGGTTGCCATAAAAAGTTATAAAGCGAGACGATATGGTGGGCCAGCCTTCGTTAGTGTGGTCACACTGACGAAGGCTGGCCCATCAGCCGAAACATTTGTAATTAGTAAAGGTGTTTCGGCGTACGTCGTGCTTTTTCGCTTCCGATATATATATATATATATATATATATATATATATATATATATATATATATATATATATATATATATATATATATATATATATATATATATATATATATATATATATATATATATATATATATATATATATATATATCGTCGAAAGGCGCTGCACTTCGTTTTCAATCTTGCAAGATTGAAAGCGAACAGGTACTTGTACTGCGTCTATGAGACTTTATTGACAAAAGATAGTGAAAAAAAAACATACCCGTCCAAGAATCCCTGCATATATGTGAATCTTGATGGTGTGCATAATAGTTTACGTTTTTTTTTTTTTCGTCACATCGTGAGAATGCACGACACACAGAAGAAGAGACAGTGTACATGTTCTCCTATTTTCGTTCCTTTTTTTTTTCGTGCTTGCAAGCCTTGACTTGTTTAGTGAGAGCAATCCTATAATCGTAGCTGCGTTGTATAGTTGGCACACCAATTAACACGCAGTCAATGAAACACAGTAATGAAGTGTATTTTAAAAGGGTGCGGTTTGCTGTTTCTTTGTATGAACTCGTTGTTTTCACGCTGTTTCGCACCGTCAAGCCTACCATGCAAGCTCAAGCCCAATAATAAAATTTGGAAGGCTCGGGGAAACGTTTGTTCTTTTTATGAATTCATGAGTCTACTCGGTGAACACCGACGGCGACTTCACTTCGTCACCGAAGAATTCATCGGTTGTTGAATGGTTCTCACTACCTGCGACGAGAACATCGATTCTTCAGAACTATTTCCCTTTACACCACTTTTCCTGAATAACCGATAAATTTTTTGCACCACCATAGCTCTTCCCAACCACAACAGGCCAAAAGAAAAAAAAATGCGTTGATGGTCACACAAAATAACACGACTGCTGCGGTGTGTCCGGCCATCACTGCCCAATAGAATGGGTGCAAGATAGCATCGGTGCATCGTGGTGTCGGCTAGAATACAAAAACAAATTGTAGGCAGGCGCTAAAGTAGTCAGTTTGCCCCAAAGGGAGCGTCGCGAGTTCGATTAAAAGCCGCACCACCCGCCGGTGCCGTTTCAGCTGAGCGCCTCCCTTCGTAGCCTAAGAGGGCGCTACGAGCGTCGTGTACATCAGTCACGGCTGCATCTGCTCCCACAAAAACGCCGGATTGCCCCGGAACTTCTCTTCCTGCCTCCAAGATTCCTGTGCGCAAGGTCAGTAAAGCTGCTAAGACTCTTTTGCAACCAAAATCTTCGGGACTTAAAGCACAGAAGCGAAAAAAACCCCACAACGAGGACGCGCCCGGGGTACGTTCAAGGCTAGGCCTAACAAAGCACCCGCGCCGACCCAACACTGGCGCGGGCGCAACGCCGGCTACTAGTGACCCCAATGCCGAAGTGCCCATGATGCTGTCCGCGTTCGACATGGACACCACACCACCTTTGAGTGCAACAGACAAAGCACACGTGTTTTCCATGCCTGCACCGCTTGCAAGTCATACGTTCATTACTACAAAAATAGGTGTAGGAGACGACAGGGGCAGGAACTATCACTTGGCTGTGTGTAAACTTATTTTGCCATATTTGGCGGAATCTGAGTGACAGCCGTGAGGTACGATTGGTGCTCGCATTTTGCATGCAGGTTGTGTTGCATCTTGTTATTGATTTACGTGCTCAGGACCAAGTAGTGCTAGCAGTTCATTTGTTTGGTTCCTCACTTGTCAAGTTTTTTGGCGCACTCTTCACTTGTTCAGCTCAGTGGTCTCTGGCACCCTACGTGGTCAAGGCAGGCGGCTATTGTCAGAGCTCTCTCACCTTCCTGCGAAGTCCATCACCTGGCACACATCACAATCAGGTAGGCATTTATTTCACCGTTATCGATCATTACCTATCTTATAAACAGTTATAAGGTGCACTCGCATGCCACAGCTCATACGAGCTAGGCATGTAACATGTCTGTCGCTATTATAAGGTGAATAATGAAACACGTGTTTGCCATGCTTGCATCGCTCATACATACCTTATTACTAAATTAGGCACAGAAAACAGTAGGGGTAGCAACGGTAACATTACTGTGCGTAGGCATATTTCAGTGCATTTTGTGGATTTTTAGTGTCGGCTATGAGGTACGACCATAGTGCTCGCACGCTGTGTTGCACCTTTATTGAGTTGCGCATGCAGGAAGCAGTACAGTGAACAGTTTAATTCTTCGGAATTATATGAAGCATTGCTTGCACTCAGCAATAACGGCATTTTTCCTTTGTTAGTGTCACTTAATTGTATTATTGTGGTGAAGCCTGCTGTTGAGTTGCATCTTTGTAGTTTGAGGATGTCACAGGTCTGTTTGTGCACGCACTCATTAGTGATCTCCTCGGTGCCCATGCACATGGCTGTTATAAGGTGCACTTGTAAGCCGGATCAGCAGGAGTCTGCTGTCACGTACACACCAGGCGTGTACGTGTCTTTGTCGTCTTATCGAGCGCAGACAAAGCACTCGTGTTTTCCATGCCTGCATCGCTTGCAAGTCATACGTCCATTACTACAAAAATAGGTGTAGGAGACGACAGGGGCAGCAACTGTCACTTGGCTGTGTGTAAACTTATTTTGCCGTACTTGGCGGAATTTGAGTGACAGCCGTGAGGTACGATTGGTGCTCGCATTTTGCATGCAGGTTGTGTTGCATCTTGTTATTGATTTACGTGCTCAGGACCAAGTAGTGCTAGCAGTTCATTTGTTTGGTTCCTCACTTGTCAAGTTTTTTGGCGCACTCTTCACTTGTTCAGCTCAGTGGTCTCTGGCACCCTACGTGGTCAAGGCAGGCGGCTATTGTCAGAGCTCTCTCACCTTCCTGCGAAGTCCATCACCTGGCACACATCACAATCAGGTAGGCATTTATTTCACCGTTATCGATCATTACCTATCTTATAAACAGTTATAAGGTGCACTCGCATGCCACAGCTCATACGAGCTAGGCATGTAACATGTCTGTCGCTATTATAAGGTGAATAATGAAACACGTGTTTGCCATGCTTGCATCGCTCATACATACCTTATTACTAAATTAGGCACAGAAAACAGTAGGGGTAGCAACGGTAACATTACTGTGCGTAGGCATATTTCAGTGCATTTTGTGGATTTTTAGTGTCGGCTATGAGGTACGACCATAGTGCTCGCACGCTGTGTTGCACCTTTATTGAGTTGCGCATGCAGGAAGCAGTACAGTGAACAGTTTAATTCTTCGGAATTATATGAAGCATTGCTTGCACTCAGCAATAACGGCATTTTTCCTTTGTTAGTGTCACTTAATTGTATTATTGTGGTGAAGCCTGCTGTTGAGTTGCATCTTTGTAGTTTGAGGATGTCACAGGTCTGTTTGTGCACGCACTCATTAGTGATCTCCTCGGTGCCCATGCACATGGCTGTTATAAGGTGCACTTGTAAGCCGGATCAGCAGGAGTCTGCTGTCACGTACACACCAGGCGTGTACGTGTCTTTGTCGTCTTATCGAGCGCAGACAAAGCACTCGTGTTTTCCATGCCTGCATCGCTTGCAAGTCATACGTCCATTACTACAAAAATAGGTGTAGGAGACGACAGGGGCAGCAACTGTCACTTGGCTGTGTGTAAACTTATTTTGCCGTACTTGGCGGAATTTGAGTGACAGCCGTGAGGTACGATTGGTGCTCGCATTTTGCATGCAGGTTGTGTTGCATCTTGTTATTGATTTACGTGCTCAGGACCAAGTAGTGCTAGCAGTTCATTTGTTTGGTTCCTCACTTGTCAAGTTTTTTGGCGCACTCTTCACTTGTTCAGCTCAGTGGTCTCTGGCACCCTACGTGGTCAAGGCAGGCGGCTATTGTCAGAGCTCTCTCACCTTCCTGCGAAGTCCATCACCTGGCACACATCACAATCAGGTAGGCATTTATTTCACCGTTATCGATCATTACCTATCTTATAAACAGTTATAAGGTGCACTCGCATGCCACAGCTCATACGAGCTAGGCATGTAACATGTCTGTCGCTATTATAAGGTGAATAATGAAACACGTGTTTGCCATGCTTGCATCGCTCATACATACCTTATTACTAAATTAGGCACAGAAAACAGTAGGGGTAGCAACGGTAACATTACTGTGCGTAGGCATATTTCAGTGCATTTTGTGGATTTTTAGTGTCGGCTATGAGGTACGACCATAGTGCTCGCACGCTGTGTTGCACCTTTATTGAGTTGCGCATGCAGGAAGCAGTACAGTGAACAGTTTAATTCTTCGGAATTATATGAAGCATTGCTTGCACTCAGCAATAACGGCATTTTTCCTTTGTTAGTGTCACTTAATTGTATTATTGTGGTGAAGCCTGCTGTTGAGTTGCATCTTTGTAGTTTGAGGATGTCACAGGTCAGTTTGTGCACGCACTCATTAGTGATCTCCTCGGTGCCCATGCACATGGCTGTTATAAGGTGCACTTGTAAGCCGGATCAGCAGGAGTCTGCTGTCACGTACACACCAGGCGTGTACGTGTCTTTGTCGTCTTATCGAGCGCAGACAAAGCACTCGTGTTTTCCATGCCTGCATCGCTTGCAAGTCATACGTCCATTACTACAAAAATAGGTGTAGGAGACGACAGGGGCAGCAACTGTCACTTGGCTGTGTGTAAACTTATTTTGCCGTACTTGGCGGAATTTGAGTGACAGCCGTGAGGTACGATTGGCGCTCGCATTTCGCATGCATGTTCTGTTGTGTCTATTGATTTGCGTGCTCAGCAGTTCATTTCTTTGGAATTGCACGACACATTGCTTACACCCGACAACATTGCGAATTTGCACGTCACTTAGCCATACTACTGCTTAACTGCAGCTAATCCAGCATGGGAGTCCTTGTGTGTACCCAAGAAGTTGGTGTATGGCAACAGAATCAAGCGATCGCATATGCGAAGTTTTGGGTGCCCTATCTTGAAGCCACCCATTTCCATCTCTTGCGCGTACTACTGGCAGGCTACGGTGCAATTCATACTTGGTATCAACTGTTTGATTAGTCAATATATCACAAAAAGCTTTAAGTAATTGTTTAAAGTAATTATGTTTCAAGCTAAAATTTTAAAGTAATTGTATTCAATATTGGACCTGGCTGCACTTGAGAGGCTGAAGCTGCTTTCACATATGTGCAAGATATGAACATCTGTTGTCAACATTAGCGATATAATGGATAGCATTACTTAAGTTGTGAACATGTGTAATGTTGGAGCATATGCTAAGCTCACTTTTGACTGCACATTCAGGAATAGCCTTTTAAGAGACCCAAGTTGCGCAAGTATGGGTGCAGTTTTCTGTAGAATTTGTGCAGTTAATGTTACAGTCTCCGTCATTATTTCTTTTCCTTGCGCCGCCTGCTTCAACTTAGTTTAAACATTTGTAGCAGGTCAAGAATATTTATATTCACTGTGCTCTTATATAGAGGACTGCTTAAAAAGCATTGGCTAATGTTCATATGAAATTGAACATAACCTGACATGCTAACCAGATATTGGAATGATTCTACTATTGTAGACTGTAAGGTATTATTACCATTGTAGCAGTGTTTTTATTATAAAATTGGGCGGTCTGAAAAAGTGCACAAGCCAGTGAATGTAATTTAGCAAAATAAGTGCTCTACCTTCATTGCAGCCATAACATCAATGAAGAATGCCCACTTGCCGGCATTGCGCACAGACATTTTCAACATTGACCGACTACTTCGAGCACTACCACTATCACAGCAGTGTGTTGGGCGGTGCCCTTTGCCCTTGTGAGCCTTGTGGAGCTTTGTTTAAAAACTATCAGAGCCTAAGAAGTCACGTCTTCAGACATCACAAGAAGCGATGCAGCAAACAGACTGATGATGCGTTTGTCTGCTCTGTGTTGTCATGCGGGGCGAGTGTGCCTACTCGCACGGAGCTTCTTGGTCACATAGCTGCCCATCTGGAGAGTGGAATTGATGCTGTTATGTGTCCTTTTGTGGGTTGTGGTAGTGTGCTGAGGTCAGCAGGTTCCTTCAGAACACATGTTTCAAGGTATCACCGGGGCAAAACTGCAACACAGTGCACGGAAGTACCTGAAATTGAATCCAGTTCAGATCAAGAGCACAGTAGCACACCCCCTGCTGATGTTGGAGATAACTGTGAAAGGGAGTCTGGTTGTGACAGCGATTTGCCGCTGAACCCCTTTTTTTTTTTATAGTGATGTCATAATCGTGGAGTGCACGCCATTTTCCTGCTCATATGCTTTGGTGTTTACAAAAACAAAAGGAGCCTTTTTTATTTTGCAAACAAAATCTGTTGCAATCAATGCTCTATCTCGTCCACTTCTTTTTTTCTTGTCTATGTGGTTTACGTCCCTACCTTTCTTCAGCCTGAACCTACTAGCCAACAACATGTTCTAGTAAGCTGGTGCAGTAGTTTCAGGGTGGTATTCCCCACCAGTCTGTTTTTTGTCTTCTTTTTTTGGCGTGTCACAGCTGTTGCACTCAATTGTAGGGTGGTAATATAGTTCTACATTTCAATCAGTTTTCACTTTAATATCTCTACAGATGAATTCATCTATTATCAAGTAACTGTTATTTACTTTGATTTTTGGAATAATTGCAGGAAATCTTCCAGGAGAGGATGGCGGCCTGTGCGCCTGCATTATTTCAGATGATGGAGGAGGCGCCGACGAAACATACTATGGAACTGGTGGTGCGCGTGAGAGACGAAGGACAAAGAGAAAAAGCAGTCCAGGTAGCTGTGCTACCATTCCTCTGCGCGCATTTTAAGGAAGACAAGAACTACCTTTACCAAGTATTTGAAGTAAGTTTCACTTTGTTGCATTATGTTAGTACAAAACTGGACAGTAACATCTTTTCAGAAAGTGATGTATTGGTTTGTTGAGAACAGCTTTAGGTTCTAGATTTTATAGAATACAGTCGATCCCGGGTATATCAAACTATGATATATCGAATTATTGGCTATATCAAAAAGTTGAGAGATCCCCTTGAATTTCCCATGCAAAAATACGGGACTGCTGTACACATCTATCGAACTCACGCACAGCAGAACATCCGCTAAATTGAACTCTGAGCCACGCTAAAGCCCACAAATTGCATTTTTCCTAACAAATAATGATCATTTATAGCCACAATTCGACAAGTTCCGATCCCTTTTCGCGTGCAAGTGACTAAAAGGGGGTGCTGAAAAGTGAAACATTGAAACTCCATCTTGCTGATCTAGCTCGTTGCACAGCACTTGTGAGTGCACCGGTATGCTTGATGTGCGATCTGCAGGTTTTAACGTGGGGGCATGGTGATGACCGAGGGCACCAAAACGAAGTGGAATGACTTAAGGAAGTTTAGTGATCTCATTGCGATGTTCGCATTCAATCGTGTATGATGGCATGTGGGACTGAAAAGCGTGGCCTTCGAGATGTGCAACTTCATGAGGTATTTTGGTGCTTCCGGTTTTAGAACGCTCATTTCGGAGGCTACGCTTTTTTCTAGCTTTCCGCACCAAAGCAACAGCTGTCGGTTACAAAATGACAAAGCCACAAGTGACATCGCTATCACCAACATGCTGACGGTGGGAGCTTGCTCGTTTGTGGGCAGCATCGCCTTTTGTGGCTTGTGGACCTGTGTACTTCTCGCCTCGTTACTGATAAATCATCATTTGGAAGTCGGCGCTACACATTGATACGCTCGTAGCGATAAAAATCATGGCTGGTGCTAGGAGCGACCTCAAGTAAAGCACAGTCGTGAACTGTTTCTTTGCGGGCTTTGTGCCAGGTGACGACTTTGAGTGCGTCATGACTGCTGTCAAGGGCGTACAATGCCTCAGTAAATTCTATGCCTTGTTAGTGTTTTCGGGCACCATCTCGGACAGCGAGCGGCTTCATTGGAGCAGAAGACGACGTCGCTGGTTCTGACTGCATGGATGCCGAGATGATGCCCAATGTTGACGGTGCCGTGGAATTATTGCTTTCGCCACCAACGCTCTACGGAGCTTACATTGGCATTCAGTGCCACTCAGCGCTGTTGTGGCCGAATGAGCTGAATTTGCTTACTTGGAAGGGTCCAGTGATATTGAGGACAACTGAAACTTGGTGGCACGCAAAAAGAGAGAAAAGTTTACAGACTATTTTCAAGTGAAATGAAGTGCGATAACTTGCAAAAGTAGATGTTCAGGCCTTGTTCTTTATCATATTGTGAGAGAATCATTCTTTAAGTGCTTGTTAGGATTTCAAAAAACTGTTTTTAGGTCTGAGATGCTCTAATTTATGCCTTAAATACACATATTTTGTGTTTCGACTCATCGATATATTGAACTACATATATCGCGATCCCCTTCGAGTTCAATATATCTGGGATCGACTGAATGCTGTGCAGGTTTTTAGCACAAAACAATAGCTTTTTCAGTTGAATTTTGTGAAAAAAGCTGCTTTTGTATAAAGGAAAATTAAACTTTGACTGCTGAAATCAGTTTTCTTCTAATTTCACAATTTCTGAACTTTGAGCAGACTTAACTTTTTTACACTTCTTAATCGATGTATTTTCTTCCCATAAAGAACAAGTGCAATGCTACCGTATGAGAATTTAGTGACCGCTGCAGCAAAATTTTTTGACAGAACAAATATGCTAAACATCCAAAAATACCTAATTCATGAATTGCTGGACACAAGTTAAAAGGAGGATAGTGTAGCTTTGCATATCTTTTGCCTTTGTGCTTCATTTTAAGGTAATTTTGGTGGCTTTGTACAGCAGCATTATTCATTAAAATTACACCGGAACACGCGCTTTGTCACAAGTATCAGCATTTGAAGATAGTGTAAAAAAAAGGCAATTTTCAATTTTTTTGTGGAACTTACTTTGGTTATCCGCATTGTGTCGTAGTCACAAAAATGTTCTGAAAAAAAAAATACACTGCCCTTGAGCCAACAGTTAGTGCGGGCAGGTGCCATTGTTTCATCAGAGCCACTAGGATAGGGAGTGAAGTCCCCAAGCATCCGACTATAAAGTTCACAGAGTGAATGAGAAGGAACGTAGCGCTGTGAAAAGTGAGACTTCATGCAACAAAAACTGTGTTGGGGCATGGTGCACGCATGGTGAACCACAGTGCACAAACTTGGTTTACTAGCCTTTTTCAGGCTCAATGGGAAAAAAAGTGTTTGTGTGCAATCAGAGTGCTCCACATGCACAAAGCATTAGTTTTTTGCAATGCACTGCAGAACAATGTTTCTCGTCACTTTGGCTGTAGTGCCTCATTACGACGCAGTGAGGAGGGCACTAAGAATGGGAATAGGCCAGAGTTGTTGCAAGATGTTGCTCACTTTGTCCCTTGCTGTCGCACATGCAAAATAATTTTAAGCAATACTATCACCACTAACATTGATATATTGACCTGCAATCATTCAGAGTTGTCTATGATGTTGCTGTAATCCAAAGAGAAAAATGAATCAAAATGTGAGCAGGTTTTTTTGCGTGCTCGCTATCCATTCTACTTTGCTCTAAAATTGTTCCAAGTTTCAAGGCTCCTAGGTAGGTAATTTGTACTTGGTGCACACAGCCTGCAATAGACCAGGAACCATGGTGGAAAACGGAATTGCAGGGATCGCATCTCTGATTTATATATTGGAATGGCCGCAACTGTACATATCTCTTTGTGCTTTTGTGTACATGGGATATTTTTGCTCATCCAGGAGGGAACAAGCATCACTGAAAAGCTTGCCGAGTTGCCATCAACGCCTACAATCATTGCACTGGGTGAGTTCCCTTGTCGATATCATTATGTGTTGATTGTTGTGCGAGGAGGTCAAGTAAATTGATGACATTTTACAACATGAGTGTGAGCCTAACTCCAGCTACAAGGTGCAGTAGATACTTATACACTTAAATAACAGATGTTGTCGGAGGAGAAGAGTGGAAGATGAGGGCAGACCTGCAACTGGGTTTTATTCAGTACACTCATGCAGGGAACCTGCGTTCATTCTGATAGTCTGAGTGAAGTATCACAGACACAATCATTGCTTTTGTTCATTAGGAAAAAAGCCTAGGCAAGCTCAAGTGCCATTGGGTCACAACTGCATCTCAATTCTTGTCTTTGCCAGTAAAGTCTGCCATGGTTTACTAAAAGTAAACAATTCGTATGCATTTAAGTTGGGCAGGTGAGAACCTTGTCTGGTCTTTATCAAGGGCTGGTGTTCCCTACATCATTCATTTATACATTGACCTGTATGACCAATGTTAACATTCCTCCATGTCTGAGTGACTTCGTTATCCTACTTGACGAGCGCACGTCGAACTCAGTGGGGTGGCACTTAGTGCAATCTTGCACACCTCATAGAGGCAATGCGGGGTCTTAGCATTTACCTTGAACGGCACAGAAGAGTAACCTTCACCCACAAACTAGCTCACCAGACAAAATGCTGTGCTTTAATATTAACCCAACTTTAACATCAGATCATACATTCTGAACATATTTACCACGAGCATGTGAAGACTTATTTTATGATTGTGCGTATTCGAAGACTGAAAAAGGCCATTGCACATTTTTTCAAAGGAAGCCTTGGAAAAAATTTGGGAGCGTACAAACCACTAGTAGGGTGTGTAAAATTGCACTAAGTGCCACACCTTTTAGTTTGTTAGTTGCTTATCAAACCAGGAGGAATGTTTACATCAATCAAACAGGCCAATATATATATGAACGGCGCAGGGAACACAAGTTGTTGATTCCTGACAAGGGTCTTATCTGCCTCTGACTTCAGTGAAAGTCCATTGATTACTTGTCAGAAACTATGACAGCCATTACTGGCAAGAATGAAATTCGGAGATGCAGCCTTGACCAATTGGCTCCTAAGCTTGCTGAGGTCTTCTTTTTTTTTTTCAGGAGGAAAATGATTGGGCCAGCGTATTTGGCTCAGATTGTACAAGAATTAATGCAAGTCTATGATGCATAGATGAGGAATTTGCAGACTGTAGCGTGTAACCATACGTGTTCTAAATGAAGCCCATTGACGAGTCTGTACCCATCCTTGTGCTCTTCTCATATGTTTCATTTGAACCACACCTTGATAACCTTAAAGGGCTCCAACACGAAAAAGGGCAGCAGGTGCGAAGGTGGCCAGAAGTCTCGCACAAGTGTGCACACAAAGATAATGAAGTTGGCCCAGAAGCTGCGTTTCAATCAGTGAAAGTGTGAGCATGAATCATACACATTTTCTGATGATATCCGGTTATTAGAGCTGAATATTATCTTGATTGTGGCTTTGCATTTTCAATTTAATTTGTTTGTAAGTATTATGAGCCTGGCGTTTTCTTTTTTTTTGTCCTTCGGAGTGTAGTCAAAATATACTGCTATTATTTCACAAGAGCCAGCACATGAAAATGCACTCTCAATTGAGATTTCTATATACTGTGAATTGTGCCAAGGACATATAGTATGTTGTGAAAAGAGAAAAATGGAAGGTTTGGCCTTAATTTTATCCTAGTTATCAATCTCACTGATGCTTCGTTAAAGAACCCCAGGTGGTCGAAATTTCCGGAGCCCTCCACTACAGCGTTTCTCACAACCATATGTGGTTTTAGGACATTAAACCCCATATATCTATCTAATCTCACTGATGCTTATGTTAAACAGGGTTTGGAAATTCATTCATCTAAACCAAGGGCATACACAGAACTTTTTAGGGGGAGGGGGCCCTTTTTGATCTGAACCAGAGGTCTGGGCAGGCAAATGGTAATTTTGCGCTAAGTATTTCATGGAGAAAAAAGTTTGGGGGGAAGGAGGGGAGAGGCACGGGCCCGGTGTGCCACCGCCTGGCTACGAATAAGTGTAGTGTATATTCACATGATGTTTCTTAGTTCAGGTCAAGCTCTTTCAGTTTTTTTACAGGATCCTCAACCCCCCCCCCCTCCCACCTCAGCATAGTGAAAAAAAACATTCTGTGATCAATAAACAGTGCTTAAAAAATTTCACTAAAGCTGCTGCTTGGGCGAGTTGGTTCATGATTAAAATATGTGCCGTCTTTTTTTGCGCTGGTAAATCTATATTAAGAAAGTTCAGCCATAATTTGTAGCTATATGTGGCACATAGAGCTTAACAGCAGAATGCAAAGTTGAAAATCAGTATAGGTATTCACCCGTGCATTCTGCTATACAATAGCAACAAATATTTCTGAAAATGTAACTGCTCATTCTGAGCATGATCAGAGCCAGTGGGAAACTTCTCAGGAGCGCCGGGCAGGCCCTATACATCCTGTGCATTTTTGCTGATTTTAGGTAGTTTTCTCAGTGACTAAAAGGGATATTCATATAATCCATACATCATTTTCTTCCAAACTTTTTGCTCTTTTAACTTCATAATATAGAATTTTTGTGAATTTTTTACCACTAGAGCTTGACTTTTGAGTTAATTGGCATCTATGAAAATTTGTAACACAATAACGGTAAAGTGCATAGCTTCTATTTTGCTTCAGTAGCTGTATACAAAAAAAATAATCAACTGGTTATCTTAAAATACATGGGAAATAATGGTAGCTAAGTAATAAAAAACTGTTTTGAGATATGGAATAAAGTTCAAAAACAGGTGAAAAGTGATCGCACTGTCAGAAACACTGTTCAATTATTTTGTTTAGTAGTTACAAGCTTGGTAATCACTGCCAAAGTCAATTTTTCGCCGTGGAGCCTCTCGCAATGCTTGTCTTGTTTTTTTTTTTTGTGAGATGTCATTCAGCTCTATCTGCAACGTATCGTCAAGTGTGGTCAACGATTTCCAGCAAATTCATTGTAGTTTGGCCAAGCTTCAATCCTATCTCAGAATAGAGGCTCGTGTGATACTACCATTATTAAATGCAAAAAAAATATTCAATGTCGCCATTTCTAGGACTCTCACCCTAAACAAAGAAAGGAAAGATTCTGTGACTCAATTCCCATTAACTCAACACTTACACTGAGTCGTTCTCACACATTGTTATTCAGTTGCATCAGAAATATTAGTCCATGTCCATTAGAGCATACCCGTTGTCCCCATGTATATACGTGATTCACCTCGAAAGATGCTGAAAAGGCTGGGAGGTTTAACAATAAAGAGCTTGCTGGTTCAGCACCTCAGTACGTCACAGGGATTTATTCACATTAACAAGAAAACTGTACGGGCTTCAACGAAATTTACACTTCCTCAGAACCTTCTTTACCCCCAGCATCTAAGGTTATCGACAAGCACGGCAAATGCAAGGTGTAATGATGCTAGGAGCTGAAAGTGTTCCAACCTATGTATTCTGAAGGCGGATTGTGAATACAAAGGTGCACAGTGTCTTCGGACTGCTTTAGAAGTTACCCGACAATCTTCTATACACAGCTGACTCTAGACAAGCATTTTGACTTTTGTACGTCAGAAAATTAGGCCGTAAGCATAGAGCGAATGCAAGGGGCTTGCACTAGAGTGTGTTTTCACTGGCTACTTCCTTTTGGAAAAACTGGTTTTGAGCCACCAAAAATGCTGTTTATGAAAAGCACGAATGTGGATGCACAAAGGGACACCCCTCCCCAAATTGCAAAGAAAACAAAGCGATTTTTTTTTTCACATTTTGCTCTACCACGTGCCCCTACTTTTTGTATCAAGGGCCATATACATACACAGAGAAGGCATTATAAAGTGTGTGTAAGTTGCTTCTTGCATTCATTTGATCACTTGTTTTTCACATTCTTTTCAGGCATAAACATGCTGAAGTGATGAAGAATGGTGATGTAGCAAGCTACAGCACATGTATTATATGTAAATAAATTCATCTGTGTTTTGTTAATGTTGCATTATTATTTATATGGTATGCAGCAGCAGGGGTGGTTTACACACACACAGTACATAAAGACTGCATTAGTGTAGGTTGAAACAGTACATAAAATTGGACATAAAACTCAATCATGAGAATCTACAGGCAGCCACATAAACATTCCATTCCATCCCGTAAAACATCGGCTTTTCGACAGTACTGGTCAACAAAAGCTTGTGTTAGTTTTTCACAAATTAAGTTACTACCAAAACTAAGTTTATTTTATGCTCAGTGAAACAACTCTTTCCTTCAAGGCAAAGAAACTACACAAAACCTTAGTCAAGCACAGAAAAGCCATTAAACGAAACCAGGTGTTTTACTGAAGCTTCTGTTTTCATTAATAATAACGGAATAATTTACAGCCAGACTGCTCTACAGCGATCTCCGTTTATTCCTCCTCTAAATACAGCAAATTCTGTATTCCTACAAACAGAGTCATGATGTGTTTGAGATAACAGATTTGCTGTGTTTGGGATAACAGATTTGCTGTGTTTGGAATAACAGATCTGCTGTGTTTGGAATAACAGATTTGCTGTGTTTGGGTTAACAGATTTGCTGTGTTTGGGTTGACAGATTTGCTGTGTTTGGGTTGACAGATTTGCTGTGTTTGGGTTAACAGATTTGCTGTGTTTGAAATAACAGATCTGCTGTGTTCAGGAATACAGATATGATGTGAAAGAGAATACGGAAAAATGTATAACAGAGACTTCGTGATACGGAGCCTGCTGTTACTCATTTACAGAATGCCTCCGGCAACGATTTACCAGCAGCTTTTGCTGTGTACCGAGACATTTTTTTTTACAGTGTAATTTATATCATCCTATGTACTTTTACGTCCACCTAAGTATAAATACACAGGCTTGCGGCATTTCACCTTTATCGAAATGCGGCCGCCGTGGCCGGGACTCAACCCCGCAACCTTCAGGTGAGCAGTTGAGCGCCGTAAGCATCTTTACCGCCATGGCGGGTGTCGTTTGAGCATTAGCAGGTTAAATATGACCATCGAGATGTTGATAGCTGCAGATTTTCAGAAGAACAGAAAGGGCGATAGCTGCTTGATAATTATAGCTAGACCAACGTGCGCAACCGTTGCTCTCAGACAGATGTCAAACGGGACAGTCACTTTTGGAGTTGGTAGCTCTCGCGTACCACTCGGCTGTAGCAATTCGATGCAAAAATGTAATTCACTTATTGAGCACAGTCGTAGGTTGCATCAAATTATGCTATTGTTCAGTTCTTAACAATCTCGCATATTTTAAAAGAAAGTAGTTGTTGATTGCAGCAGTCAGTAGTAGTAGTAGTAGTAGTAGTAGTAGTAGTAGTAGTAGTAGTAGTAGTAGTAGTAGTGTCCGACGATGATGATGCCTCTCTTCCAATGACTCGAGCCCACAATCGGTATCAACCTGAAGCTGGTAGTATTAAATAACAATTACAACAATAATACACATATATAAGGTAAATATATAAGCGATATCATGTTTAATATCTTTATTAACCTCACTCATACCCTCCCAAATCCTGTTGGCTTCTTTCACCAGTGCAAAATACTTCAAATGTGCGCTCATACTTCTTTATCGGTCCAGGAACGCTTCAGGTTTTTAGTTTTGATAAACAAGATCGTGAGGTTAGTTATTAGTGCAGCTTATGGTTGAGTACAGCGTTGACGGACCGAAACTAAAAAATTGATGTGTAAGCAGAGCACGTACTCTCGTTTTCAGCGTTCCCCGTATCATCGTAGTTTTGTCTTTCCCGCTCTCTAAATTTGTTACTTCCCCATGTTTTTACCCGTGCAGGGTAGCATACCGGTAATAACACGACAGCGCTAAATAGTTTTGTTTCGCAGAAATTCCGGTGTCGTTTGTTATGAGCAAAAATCATCATATTATGCGTGACCCAAATCTTGAGAACGATGCAAATAAAATAACTAACTGACAAAAAAAAACCCGCAGGAGAGTGAGGACCACACCGGGGTTTCTTGGGTCCGAGTAAGGATGAAACTCAGGCCATTTGCGTGAACAGCGGATGTTCTACCACACGGCCAGGCCTCTGCTTGTGAAAACAGTGAACAAAACTTCTGCTTGGAAATGCAGTGAAAGTAGCTTGAAAGTATCGCAAGCACGCTCGTCCAGTATACATGCTTCACAATGCAACATGAAATATTGCAGTAATATTGCGTGGTGTACGCGTCCATTGCCAACGGGCGCCAGAACATGGGATTATCATAATGGCTCCGTGGTTGAGAGCCAGTACCCCACTACCAAAGGTACACACGCTACTGCGCCTATTTTCTTAAGGCCACGTATAGTGAGTGCATAGCAAATTCGAAAAGGTTTCATGTACTAAGTGTTTCATATACGCATAGGAACAGGGTGTCGCTATCGCGTTCAACACCTGACGGCGAAGCATTAGGGTCCCCCATTTTTTCTAAACGCCTTAACATTCCTGCTTTTCCTCTCTATTTTGCCTTCCTTCCTTCCGTGACTCGAACACTTACCCACCAATATTGACTTTATCTTTAGCGGCCAGATATGCAGCGACATTTCGCTATTATCACGCGCTTGTAGGAGTCGTCAATTCACAGGTCGGCAAGCTCATTGAGACTCGCATTGAGCCGTGAGTATGGAGAGTAATATTATTATAAGTTTGAGTCAGTCCAGTCGAGATAATTTTATTAAGTCGGAGTCGAGTGAGTCAGGTTGAGGAAACCCTTGGTAAGTTAGTCCGAGTCATAAGCAGAAAATGTATTTCTTGAGTACAGTTATAATATTTGGGGTTCAACGTCCCAAAATGACGATAGGAATAAGAGAAACGTTGAAATTTCTGAAGTCTTCATGGAGGACTCCAGAAATTTCCACCGCCTGAGGTCCTTCAAAGGGCCCTTCATCGGCAAGTTTTAGTTGACGAGTGCAATGCAATACACTGGGCGTTCATGATTAGGTACACCAAAATTTGCAACGCAACACGCCGGGAAAATGGGTCAAATTTTAAACAGAACGCCGCTTTGCCTTCATCTTGCGGGCCGCCGCCCCAAAGTCGAGAAGATGGCGTACAATGAATAGGGAAGAGAGGCTCAAGTTTGCGCAGCGCCGTTCGCCACCCTAGCGGAGAGAGGGCAAAGCTCCGGTCGCTCGGAAGGGCCACGTTTTCTTAGTTTTCCCATTGCGGGCATGGTAAACATATTCTGCGGGACTTTTATCTCGCATTTCGCACGCTATTGGCGCCACTCCTTCGTCATCCTGGAAAGCAGGCACGCACCCTTGCTGCATTGTGAGCTGCTACAAAAGTTTAAAAATATCGAAGAGCTGCAAACTGCCCTTGAGGTTCAACCGTTTCCAATGCAAGCAGTGTGCGAAGTAATGGCATCAAGAGTGGATTATGGCAGTTCGTCGATACTTCCATGGTCTTGTCACTTTGAAGAATTTTTTTTGTCGTGCACACTATTACCAACTAATAACGGGGAGAAACGTGATGGCCGGACTCGTATGAAAAGTGCGTATGTAAGCTGAAGCTAAATCAAATAGACAACCGCTCTGCATATCGAGATTGGGCACTGGTTTTCCGAGACAACCATTTGAAATGCGGAAGCAGCAGAGATTGCTAGCTTAATACACCACTGTTAAAATACTGTACCATGAGCCCTGCAAGTGCTTTATTCAGCTGATGACGGCAGACTTCTCGTCGCCGCTCACTGTAAACATACTTATGCTGCGTGTTCACGTTGAGCCTTTATGCGCACAGTTCTTGCAAGCAACACCCACCGATAAGTTAACAGGCTGAGGTGTCGCGATGCTAAGATCGAAGTCATGAGTTCGATTCCCGTATAAGCGAGCTGCATTTCCACGGAAATGAAACGTGGTAACACTACATGTGCTTAGATTTAGGTGCATCAATGGCAGACAGGGCGTTTTGGTAATGCATATTTCATGCGTACGATGGGATGATGCTCAATGTAAACAGAAGTAGTGCTAGGTGTGGTGCACCCTCTGTGAGTTGTCATCGCCGCGCCTAACACTTCAAATATATTTAGTAGGTGTACGTTAAAAACCTCAGGTGGCCGCAATTTATCTGGAGTCTCACGCCACGGTGTGCTTCCTAGTGATATTACGGATTTGGCATGTAAAATATTATATTCTCGCATGCACCTGAGCTGCGGGTGATATACAGCTGCCGCTATAAAAACTAGTTGAAAAAAAAAAACCAAGACAGCAATAAAGTTTTCGATGGTTTCGCGAAATTAAACGCGGAGATCAGGGGTAAATCTCGGTGTAACCGAAACATGCTCGATCCCAGTGCACGGGTATTGTGTAATATGACGAAGACCAAGTGAGCTGTTAAAACAGTCAAATCGATATTCCAATCAGTGAACACGTTGCATGCGTTATCAAGCGTGAATATTATCCGAAATGAAACATGCGCTGAAGGACACATGAACATGCATGGTCCAAGTGGACATAAAAACTTTTTGTTTGTGAGCGCATCATTATGCTTTCAAAGGAGCTGTAAAAATATCCAAGGTGACATGGAACTTACGATGCGATATTTTTAACATCCGATGAAAACCTCTGCAAAAGTGAAACTCTTATGAAACCTAGCACTGCGCATTGCGATGGTGCCAGCGACTCAGCAGGGAGACGTAAGTTTAGGCTCTTCACACTGACCTCCTAATGAATATAAAGCCACACGACAAACTTGACCTCCAAGCAATCGAAATCCGAACGCTACGTACACAGGCACGCGAAAGCGTGGTGGTGGTTCGACGACAGCTCTGAGAATTCATGACTGCCGCAGCAAATGGACGTTTTGCCAGACATATAGAATTCGCACCGTCCATCGCCACGCACATAGTACTCGCTTAATGACATCGTGTTTGACGACTTAACTTTTTGGTCCCACAAAGGCTGTCGATGAATCCCTCTCGTTTCTGGTGATAACCACACCGTAAAAATGTTTTTAAAACCGTTTTCAACCTTCGGAGCAAGTCACAGATGACGCTGCACGTGCAGGTTGATCAAACTAGAGTTACTGTATATGGTATACCTTTAGGTATACCTAAAGGTAGCATATACAGTAACTCTAGATCAGACAACAGCGCGTGTAGAGCACGTGAACGTGCTGAGAGAGCGCAAGCAGAAGGCGTGCTCGGAGTGACGAGCGTCTGGTTTTTGCTAGAAAGGTGGCAAAACGCACGCGGCGCAGCGCCCCCTGGCCGAGATTGGGAGGCCTATAACCCTTGGTAGTTATCGGAGCTTTGACGAGGCTCTTCTACGTAAGCATTAGTGCTCTGACGTCACCCACAGTAGCACGTGACATTGCGGGAATCATTCGAAGCAACATGAGTAATTTGTACTATCTGCTGCTTGTTAATGAATGAAAGCTGAGAGAAATATTAATACACACAAGGGGAATGCGCATATGTTTTTATTAATTTTTTTCTTTGAATGGCAGCGAGATGTGATACTAATCTGCCTCCGTTCTGCACGCGTTCGAGTTCTCGCCGTTTTCCACGTCGTGCAGGTGCCAGCAACGCTTGGCACGTTTTTTGGTGCATCGTCTCTGACAGCAGTTCAAGCGATGCGACGCGGTGTGTCACGGTAAGGATCTATGGTATACGTGCGAGCCTCTCCGAACGTCCGGGCTCCGAGGAATCCATCTCGCGGAAACAGCTAGGCAGTATACCACGAAGAACGCCGGCACAACATGACAGCACCGCTCGCGTCCTCGGGGGCTCGGGCACGTGATGCGCTCTTGATCTTGCGTGCGTGTGACGTGTTCACGTGTTTGCGTCATGCGATCCTCCGGCTCCGATGACAAAGAGGGCAGGGAACGGGTTCGGCTTGCGAAGACAACACGGGGCGAACGTCGAGGGTTTCGAGCTCACCTCCTCGCGTAATGGTTAATTAATTCATTTGTGGGTTTTAAGACCCATAACCACGACATGATTATGAGAGACGCCGCAGTGGAGGACTCCGAAACCCTCGCGTAATGGTTTCGCACTTCAAAATGTTGGTTTACTGAGCTCCTAATGAATCCTTTAAAAAAAATATTGTGTCCCGATTCTCTCCATTAGGCACACAACAATTTACGGTGTCTAACTAAAATTTTTTATGCGCAATAATATGGGGTCAGCGCTTGTGCGCTTGTGCCACAGCAACTTGTGGAAGGCTGTGAAGTGTCGTGTCAGTTCGCAGACGCTGGTCTCGCTCGGCGTACACGTTACGCTGAGTAATTCAGCAGGGATGACCTCATTCTTCATTGAATTCTAAGCTTCAGGCAAGTACTAGAGCAGAAGCTGCGGAGCCGATACAGGCGCAGTGCCTGGTGCGTACCTGCGTACAATACTATGTATACGGCCCTCTCCTTTCTAAACGCACGTATACGTAGCACAAACTTGAGCTAATTGGAAGACGTGTAATCAGCGAGATAATGTCGACAGTGGTTGAGCGAGAAGACACGAAATAAGCTAAAAAATTGATAACGACGCGTTGTTCACACGTAGGTTTGTCTGGTAATCATGAGATTTTGGCGCGACATCGGTACATGCGCCGACACTGAAGCAGCCTTCTGCGCGTCGAGAAAATTCCCGTAATCTCATACAAGAACATATATATTTTCACGGGGTCATGACGCCGGCTAAGGCAGACGTGGTTTGTCGAAAATGAAACCGTTTATTCGGCCGAAATTGTGGCCTCTAAACGAAAAGGTCACAGTGCTACGCACTGGCACTGATAGCGGCGAACAGGGCGTCAGCCGTCGATCAGCTGACAAGCGGTGACGCGCGTCGGCTTTTATACATGTGCCATTTAGTATTCCAGCCTTATCGCTAGCAGCCACGTAAGTTTCATAAAAATCTGCTGTGTTCGCGTTGGGTGCGAAATCTTGATTTGATTTGATTGATATGTGGAGTTTAACGTCCCAAAACCACTATATGATTATGAGAGACGCCGTAGTGGAGGGCTCCGGAAATTTAGACAACCTGGGGTTCTTTGACGTACACCCAAATCTGATAACACGGGCCTACAACATTTCCGCCTCCATAGGAAATGCAGCCGCCTGGGTGCGAAATCTTGACAAAACGATATAATACGCTAGAGAAGCTTTTAGAACAGAGTTTTAGCTATAGGCGAGTTTACGAGCGAGCGGGCGAGCGGAGATGGCAGCGGAGCACTCCGCTGCCCTCTCTGCTCACACGCTCGCTTGTAAACCCGCCTAGCTAAAACTCTCTACTGAGTCATGGTTTGCGCTGACAGTCTCTGTGGGTAAACCGAATAATGCAAAAAATAATAGAGAGAGAGAGAGAGAGAGAACTATATTAATGAAGAGCTCGAGAAGTTCATCTGGCTTTTCACCTGGCACGCTACTTCAGGAACCGGGTGATGACTATGATATATACAGTGATAAACACATAACGCATACAGTCACGCACATGCACTGCACTATTTACAACGTTTCGTTCAGTTTTGTAGCCCCCAAGAATGTCAGTATAGCGTGTCTGAGGCGTGTAGCGCTGGAGCTGCTCTGCCATGGTTCTAGAATATCTGTCAACTTCTGTTGACAGATATTCTGTGTGTCTGTGTCCCGTTGTATATCTTTAAGGCCATCTTCAGAGACATCTGTCTTATGCGTATACTGTGCACTCACAGAAGACGTGATTGATGTCTTCTATGATGTTACATTGGACACACAACAGTGAGTCTGACAGTGCTATTTCGTCCCTTAAGTAATTGGCATATGTTACGTTTAAACGGATGTGGTGTAAACATGTTTCGCTTTGACTGTTGAGGCCTCGTGCCTTACAAAGTGACACAACGGATCGATCTTGTGCAGAGGTTCATACTGATGTCTATAGGGTTTCTCCAGAGGTATCGCTGGAGGCGCCGCAGTGTTTTGCCTCGAGAAAGATATCTCGACAATTTCTGCCGAAGCGTGATGTCTAGCTTTGACAGCGTCATCAGTCCGGACGTTGCCTTGTATTCCGCAGTGGGCAGGCATCCACTGCTGAACAATGCGGTGATGGAAGCCGTAGGCTTTCTTACATAAGCGTTTGATGTCCATGACGATTTGGTCTCGAGTGCATTGAACAGCACTGCAGACTTCAGGGACTGCAGTGCTGCTCTCGAGTCATTAAAGATGACCCAGGACTCAGCTGTCTGTCTACGATGCAGTTAAAGGCAGCCCGTAGTGCAGCCAGTTCAGTGGCTGTAGATGAGGTGCAGTGACAGAGTGGCAGAGTTGGTGAAATTCGAAGATGGAATCTAGACACCAATGACGAAAATGAGAAACGCTCGTTGCATTATATACTGTTTTTTTTAAACACCGGGGACATGTTAGCTGATGCAACATTTCATTACACAATTCCTCGCGCATGAGGAGGGCATTAGTTTACGAAATAAATGATTAAGCTTTGTGACAAGCACGCAGGAGGAGAGAGGGATCATTGGTGTAACCAAGGAAGGGGGAGAATATTTACCATCACCCCTGAAACCTTTCAACTTTGCTTGTCTGTATAAAAACGATTTTCCGCAGCAGTGCATGCACGCGGGCATGCTTGATCACGTGATCGCTACGGTCCTTGGGCCAGCTAATTGGCCGATCGATGCCGCAAACGTAGCCGTACCGCGCAAGGTGGTTGTAGCAAGGTCTAAAGATGACACATTTTGCACAGCAAAACATAGTTCGATATCGCATCAATGTTGACAAGGCTAAGGCATTTGCGTTTGCTTGGCAGGTACTATGGTGCAGTGATAAGTGGTGACAATTCTGCTACGCATTTACATCGTTTATCTTTGATTGGGCATTAGTTTAGATTGGGCATTAGTTTTGATTGGGCATTAGATTGGGCATTACATGCGGTTAATTACTGATGGTTATTTGTGACTACAAATTAGAATGGCTGCACCATGCGGACGCGACCACCCACTTCGGTCCGAACTCGCACTTGCCCACACTCTTGACAGCAATGAATAAATAGTGAAATCGATGTCGCTTTGGGTCACCTTACGCCGAGATTAAAGGATTAGGTATGTTTTGTCTTCATTATCAAAATAAGCAGTGTTTAATTTACCACGTCTTCTGAGCATTGACTACGAAGATGTGGGTACATCGTTGTTACTTCATCATATTGCAATGTTACGCAACATAATACCAAACTGTTACGTCATCGTGATGTCACCTAACAATACGTCGCGTGATGAAGTCATCACACTACATCTCCGCTTGTTCAAACAGAATGCTGCCGGAAGGAGGCATGGGAGCATCTTTACACCGACTAGGAAAGAACAGAACATGACTTTCACATTAAGCGATTGCATTAGGGACGCTATGAGTGAGTGAGTTAATAAACTTTATTTCCTGATCCGGCATGTTTGTGGTCTGGGCGTTACGGCACAAGGAGGTACCCAAAAAACTAGTCTCCGTACAGCCACCCTGGCCGGCTATATAAGCTTTTTTTTCCTTGTACGTGCTTTTGAACTTCATATTACTTACTACAAAACAGATTTGGAAACAGCATCATGATCATCATCATCATCATCAGCCTGACTACGTCCACTGCAGGACAAAGGCCTCTCCCATGTTCCGCCAGTTAACCCGGTCCTGTGCTTGCTGCTGCCAATTTATACCCGCAAACTTCTTAATCTCATCTGCCCGCCTAACCTTCTCTCTCCTCCTAACCCGCTTGCCTTCTCTGGGAATCCAGTTCGTTAACCTTAATGACCAGCGGCTATCCTGTCTATCCTATCAGAAAAATATCCTATCAATATAAGGCTTCTTTCGTTTAATGACATCTTCAGCTCCGATTTTTAAATGCGGAGCATTTCTTAGTCGCACCATGTCGCGGTTCCGGGGAAGGCGGCACCATCCCCACCCCCACTGCGTATGCTCGCGTCTCGTGCCTACTGTCGCTCCCATGCTCCTCTCTCGCCTCGCAAGGCCGACGCAGGCAGCGTCTGCTAGTAAAAAAAAAAAAAAAAAACGACTGCTCGGTCTGCACAATCGTTCACTGGCCGCCCGGTATATGTAAGCACTAGCCGAATTACTGTATATGCTACCTTTAAGTAGCAGAGTTGCGCCAATGTTTTCCGGGCACCGTTTGCTCCTCTTGTAAGAGCTCTGTGCCCCTATTCGGCGAGCGCCATCACGTGGTAATAGTTGGTTTATTTGCACTGCAAAAAAAGCCAACACTACGCAAACGACCCCAATTCTTCACAGATTCCGGGCAGATCAAGCGTGGTTGACATTGGTTGTTGTTATTCTCACCACGCTTCTACCGATACTGTAGCCATGTTGCCCGTTGGTCACAAGTAATGTGGTTGCAAGTACATTCTTTGTTGAGTTGTACTACAGTTCACGTGATTAGACGTGCGTGCAGCGGGTGTTGCTATAGAAACAATAGTGTTCAGTGAGGAAGCAATGAACGCTTCGCTTCTTTTATCCATCCACGGCACTGCCAAACTTACTCTTGTATTACCCACAGATGCAGTGAATACATTATACATGCATAGTTGGCCAGCGTGTGTTAGCTGCATACGTCTAAATTGGTCTGACAGGTAAAACATATGAATAAAGAAGAATAACTCAAACTGGAATTATTCGAATCGGAAATGTGTTGCAGTTGGCGCGTGAATTTAATTCAGCTTTCGAACCTCAAGCGATAGGAATGTAGGACGCGACAAAGCTGTAGAACAACGATTCACATCAGCTGTTGTGAGCCGCGATTGTAATACGAGAGCCGTGCGTAACATGGGCGTCGCACGGCCACTCTCGATCGCTATCCAGCTCGACTCAGTAGAAGACGATTAAACTATAGCGGGCTTCCTCGCACAAATGAGTCGAACGCGACAAAAACATTTTATCCCTAACTGGTTCTAGCATGATCAAAAATGCAAAATTAATTTCATATCTGTTGTTTTTTTGCCACGTGGCGGTGGTCTAGTGGCTAAGGTACTCGGCTGCTGACTCGCAGGTCGCGGGTTCGAATCCCGGCTGCGGCTGTTGCATTTACGATGGAGGCGGAAATGTTGCAGGCCTGTGTGCTCAGATTTGGGTGCACGTTAAAGAACCCCAGGTGGTCAAAATTTCCGGAGCCCTCCACTACGGCGTCTCTCATAATCATATGGTGGTTATGGAACGTTAAACCCTACATATCAATCAATCAATTTTATATCTGTTAATGGGAAAAACAGCGAAAAAGACGAAGCTAATGTCTGACCAAATATAAATACTCTATCTCACTGATTCAACGAGCCGACGCACTTTGTTTCAGTATTACTTACTAAGAACGTAAGCATAAGATAAAGGCTTCTAGGTGGGATCGGAGCAACCAAGTTTTGTTCAGACCTCCATGAAAATAGAAAGAAAGCGAAAAAATAAATAAAGCAACGCAGTACTCAGAAGTGCAAGTGCTGCTCCTACGCGGGTGGTGAGCGGCTTCCCCGCAAGACATTTGAACTTAAATTGGCTTATTTTGGCTCAACTCCGCAACATAAATGTAGCATATAAATAAACAGTAAGCACGGGATCGCGCGTTCGGAATTCGCTCAAGGTCGTCGTTACTTGGCTTTCACTTGATTTCACGCTTTGCTTGACTCGAGTAGATGCGATGGAAGCAAGAGTACCTTCACCCAGTAGTGGGGCACAACCCGACATCAGCGTACCACCACTCGTTGAAGGCAACGCTTCTCCTTCATTCAATAAATAAGAGTTATAAAGACGAAATAACAATAACAATTCCCAAACCATACCCAATTACGCAACATTCAGGTGATACCCCCCGGTCCCCACCACTCTGCGACGCATTCACTCGAGTTCCCCCCGTGGTAAGACGTGGATGGCTTTTTTATTGCTCGGTATCCATTTCTAGCAGCGCTTCGAGATAGGTAATAGTGCACTTCAAATTGTAAAAGACTATGTCTACTTAGGGCAGGTAATAACCGCGGAGCTGAACCACGAGACTGAAGTAACTAGAAGAATAAGAATGAGGTGGAGCACATTTGGCAAGCACTCTCAAATTATGACGGGTAGATTGCCACTATCCCTCAAGAGGAAGGTATATAACAGCTGTATCTTGCCGGTACTTAGCTACGGAGCAGAAACCTGGAGACTTACAAAGAGGGCTCAGCTTAAATTGAGGACGACGCAGCGAGCAATGGAAAGAAAAATGGTAGGTGTAACCTTAGGAGACAAGAAGAGAGCAGAGTGGATTAGGGAACAAACGGGGGTTAAGGATGTCATAGTTGAAATCAAGAAGAGGAAATAGACATGGGCCGGGCAAGTAGCGCGTAGACAGGATAACCGCTGGTCATTAGGGGGAAATAACTGGACTCCCAGAGAAGGCAAGCGGGTTAGGGGGAGACAGAAGGTTAGGTGGGCAGATGAGATTAAGAAGTTTGCGGGTATAAATTGGCAGCAGCAAGCACAGGACCGGGTTAACTGGCGGAACATGGGAGAGGCCTTTGTCTTGCAGTGGACGTAGTCTGGCTGATGATGATGATAATGACAACGACAATGATGATGATGATGATGATTATTATGATCCATTTCTCCGCTCTAAATGACCGCCAGTCGTATCGTCTCTCCTCTGAATTTTGTGGCCCGCTAATGTACATTTCTTTCTATTGATGTCAACTAAAGCTTCGGTTACTCCAGTTTGTTCTCTGGCCCATTCTGCGGTATTCCAATCTCTTAATGATACGATTTCCGTATTCTGCTCTGTAGCGCGCTTCGGGGTTCTTAACTCTTTATTCTAGTTTCCGTGTAATCCTCTTATAGGTTCGGATCCGTATGTTTGAACTGGCAGTGCGCAGCGGTCGTGCACTTTTCTAATTAGGGACAGTGACATAATGCCTGACATCGTTTGGTAATTTCGGCCGTATGCGCTTCATCCCGGGAATGTTCTTCGGCGAATTTCTTTCTCATGCGAAGGCTGCCCTGTTAGTAATTGACCAAAATGCAGACACTCTTTTACCGACTCCAAATGTTGGCGGTCAGTCGCGAACACTTCTTTTTCGCATTACCACTGTTCATTATTTTTGCTTCCAGGTTATTCCCATCCAGGCCTGCTTTAGTACTTACTCAGTGTGGGTATTCTCTCCCTATTAGGCAACTTTATTTGTAGTAATTTTGATATAAATATTAATTATTATAGTTGCTGTTTTCTGGTATAACTACTGCACATAAAGTCCCCATACTTTGCTTGGCTTGATTGTCTGTCTGTTAGCCTCCCTGCCTTCTCCCTTTCTATTTGCCTCCGCCCTGCTTCATTGTCTGTTGATTCTGACTAATGTTGTGTCTAACTAAGAAAACGAGTCCTTAAGTTACCGTTCCGGAGTAGTAGTAGTAGTATAGTAGTAGTAGTAGTAGTAGTAGTAGTAGTAGTAGTAGTAGTAGTAGTAGTAGTAGTAGTAGTAGTAGGCGATACCCTGATGTAGTAAATTAAGGCAGACCATTCCATTTTCCCATTTATCTCGCAAACTGCGCAAGTGGTCGACGCCGAACAATGGTACAGAGACGCCCTCTAGGGCGTCTCTGTCTCTATAGAGGGCAAGACATCTGCGCAACCTGCGCACGTTTGTTACCCCAGATGATTCGGCGCAAAGTATACAAAGAAAGCGAGAACATGCGAAGGCGCTCGGGATTGTGAGGGGAAGTCGGCGCGCATTCCTTCCGAGCGAGCAGCGTTCGCCCTTTGGCGTGGCGGCGCGAGCACAGCGGGTGCCCGTAGCGCCGGAGGCAGGCCGCGCTCGCCGGGCACTGCCGAACGGAACGACGCGCCTCGTAAATACGCACAGATGGCGGCACGAGCAAGCCGCGGAGAAAGAAACAGCGCGCAAAGCAAAGAGCGGCTAGCGGCAGCACCGGCACGACCTGCCTCCACGCTGCTGAGGAAGGCATGGCACTCTTCGTGCCCAGCGGGGAGATAAACGCGAACGATCGGCGTGAGAAACGCGCCTCCTCTGAGAACGAGTACCGGGCCCCTCCACGTGATATGCACTATACTCGTTCGAGGAACCTCGGCGAGCTCCGTCTAGCAGCAACGTCGTATTCGGGCGCGCCCGTTCGATCCCCCGGCGATTATAGGAATATATGCTGGTTAAACGCACCGTGTTTGCAACATGCACGGTACATGTATGCAGACTACCGAATTGTCATCTTACTTGAAATAGCGTTTTTGGGCAAGTTCGTTTTCTTTGTCAGCGTATATATTGCGGGACACAACCCAAGAACTGCATGAAATGCCATGAATACAGGCTCTATTTACTTAAAATAAATTGGCCTTCAAAAGCATCACATTTTCGTATAGAGGGATGAGCAACAGCCTGTGCAAACGCATTTGTAATATTTCACATCCCATGCACACACTGTGTGTAGTGCCATATAAAACTGAGTAACCAACTAAAGATTATGAAGCGGGCTTTTATTATCGCATCTGCGTTTGTCGTATTTTAGGCCGTCCTTGGGGTGCGCCCTGCGCAACACATGCAAAAACATTATTCTACAAAGGTCCATTCTATACATTGTCTCTTAAAGGTTAAAATGACCTACGTTGGCGTACAACCGTACTTCAGCTAAGGCCCATTTACATTGACCCGACGAGGGCGAGTTGAGTCTAAATAAACAGGTTTTTTGGACTCGCCCTCACCATGTATAAGCGGACGCGTCGGGGCGGAGAGTCGTCGCGGCGAGTCCCGTCGACCCGGAGACAGGGGGTAGGTTCACCGAACTCACCGCGCTCAGAAAGGGCATGTATAACCGGTCGCGCTGAGTTGACGGCTCGTGACCTCTCCCGCCCGTCGCGGTCTTCGCTTCCCCTGTCCCCATCACTCCGACGTTGCTCTTTCTCTGTCGGCCGGTACGCGCGGTACGCGCGGAGGACATCGTTCTGTTATGCGGTAAATGCAGATCACTTTTATGTTTAAATCTTGCTTGGCACGTTCTACGAGAGCTTGTTGGTTATCGTTCTCACGACCGGCTATTTTGCTCTGCCCGTAGCAGGAAATCGGCTTGTGCGCCAGAAATCTCAAATACGTGCACATGAACGCTTTAATAAAGTTTCTGGTCACCTCGCCATCAGAATAAATTTGCGTAAATTCATAGAATTGTCTACTAATGCGCAGCATTCCAACTCCGCTTGCATTTATTTTGCGTTCTTCACAGCCAGGTTTGACTAAGAAAAGGCAAATACTTTTGGGTATTTTATTCTTTGTAAGTTTTGTTTTGGGTTTTTTTGCAAGTGGTGTAAATTGACTTTATCACAAAAATTAAGTGGCTTTACCAATACATGTAATTTCCCCCAGAGGAAAAGCGTAGTCCAAGGTTGGTTTCGCTCTTTTTAATTCAAGTTTCATTAATCCCTGAATGGACTTAGGCATTTCGAACGTTTTTCGGGTTTAGTGTTTGGGTTTTGGAGGAAATGAGGGTCGTTCCACGCCAAATATCTCAGACAGTACGCTAGACCATCTACGATTACACTCTAAAAAGTAATGGTTGGTCACTTTACTACACTATTCATTTTTGGAACCAATTTTCTAAAGAAAATTTTAATTTCTTAAATATGGTGGCAGTTAGGTTGCGACGAAACTTCGAAAAAGTGAAATATACGCAGCACGGTAAAACGATTCTAGTCGGTAGGAAAAGAACCGCATTTCCTTGTTAAAACGCATTCACCACTAGTGTATGTTAATGTATTTTGCGGGGAAGCAATGCAGTGTTCTTGACCAAAGTCAGAAATTTTTACAGCTTTTCAACTTTTCCGGAGACAACGCAGCTGCATAGCTTGCTTGCATTGTTGACGGTAAGTGGGGGGAAAACACGAGTCGCGAAGACAGTAGTTTGGAAGCGCTGGCACATGAACTTTGAAAAATTTGCAATATTGTTCATGTTCAGGCACTTATCGGTCTGTGTGGCGCTCCATATAAAAAATATACACTTTGGATAATTTCAAAGGGTGCAGAAACGATATTTATTTCTGTAAGTTTAATACGAATTTTTGTTTTACGCGAGAAAAGATTATATATATTCGGTACGGCGAATTCCTGGAGAGACCAGCCAGGGGTGAACAGGGGACGGTGCGTCAAGCTGCGGATACGCCTGCGGCGAGCGCTGTGCCGCAACAGAACCACTGCTGCCATCGCATTGTGCAGTGTTAGCCAAGACACCAACACAACTATAAAGTACAGCTGGTGCAAACTGAGAAAAAATACCAAGACAGCCATCGCGGTGGTGGAGCGACAACTCGGTAAACAACCGCAGCCCACAGCGGCGAGAGCGCAGGCTTGGAGGAGCGGAAACCGGTACCGGAAAACGGGCTTTCGGCTTGCCTCGACGCAAAGCGTCGCTGCGATCACCGCTCACCTCAACTCGTCCGTGCGAGTTCATATAAACTCGGGCACGTCGAGGTAAGCTCAACCCGCCACTCAACTCAGCCCGCCCCCGTCGCGTCCATGTACACGGGCCTCTAGAAGTCTCGCACATAAATGAATTTTTTTTCTTATGTTCGTGAGCTGAAAAGACTCGTCAGTACGCACCAGCTAGCCCAAGCTTCCAATCTTCTAAATTACACTTATGATCTTGATGTTCTTTGCAATGAATTCAGCTGCACCCCATAGCGTAATATCAAGGTACAGCAACATGAGCGCTGGCTCACAACGGCCGCGTAGTAGCCGCGGTCGATAATCAAATTCATGGCCTTGAGCTCGGCCGCTGCATTCTCTGGCAACATCGCGCCTTCACCGGAAGCGCGCCCGAGAAAACTTCCTGTTAAGCTTGTTTTTGTGTGCTTCGCTGGCCGCCGCCATTTGCGACATCTTAGGCAGATATAATAACCCCGAAGCCCTTGACACTCAGTCATTGCTGCGTATTCTCAAGATGATGCATTAGATCCGGAATCAGTTTACTCTAACAAGTAAAAATGTTCACGTTCGCGAAAGATCGCCGGAATTGTGGCCGATCAGACGGGGCAATTGGCCTCCTCAGATCAACTAGCATATTGTTCTGCCGACTTGATCGAAAGCAAGCAAAGTTTGATGTATGTTATAGCTACATTGATGCGATGCATTAGCGTTAGTCTAAAGCTTCAAGTTTAAAAGAACAAATTCCGAATAAGTTTCTAGCCCATACTAGAGCACATCAGTGCCAACGTGAAGCAAATAAGAAAGCGTAAAAGCCGCCTGAGGTTGAACTTTGGACGAAACCACCTTTTTTTTTTTTCAGTTATGCATAGGAGAGGTTTGTGACTATTCAGTGGCGTTGGCTACTCCCTTATAGCAAAAAAAATATGTTTTAAATAATGCTTAATGGAACACAAAGCTTCGCACAGTCAGACTTGTTACGTGCAAAAGCAGTACAATACAACCCCACATCACAGTTCAAAGGGTAAGATAAGTTCATATATACACAAGTATAGTGGAGCACTATAGTTCAGATAGAATTCACATGTAGACACTCAAACTAAATATTCCATAAGGCTTGACACACACCACAGGAAAACACATTAAGACAAATAATTACACGTAGCATATAACATCCAACACACTATCACATCACTATACGTTTGCGTTCAGTATTTAAAGGAAAACAAGAGCATTGTGTACGTTAATATTTCTATAATATATTTGTGCCTTCAAGAAACTTCTTGACGGCGACAAGAACTCGTTTCTGAAGAGACGCGTCGTTGACAGTCGACCTAGTATTTAAGTTTGTTGCTGTTAGATTTGACCGTTCACTGTCGAAAGCTTTGTTGTGGTTGGTGCTTAAGTTCACAATGTTCAGTGTAAGAAGCAACGCTCGGGATACCAACGCAGCCGCACTCAAAGTGTACTGTCATGCGTTGTACACTTTTTTTCTTGTTTGTCACCCACTGAAGTGACGCAGACACATTGTTTATCTGTTGAATATATGACGAGTATATTCGCGTCGCGGCGAACAATTAACAGATTGCCTTTAAATTCTACATAAGGTGCAATCATGCACTTATGTCACCGGCTATTACCATTGTATGTCACTCTCAAACCAAAGAGTTTTTGAATTTTAACGCGGACTGTATAGTCGTAAGAGGATTACACTGAAGGTTCGATTATTCTCATGAGTGCACCATAACTTTTCGCGCGTACCAGCCGGCCTCGCAACTTTACGCAATTAGTATGTTATACACTACACTTTTCTGCTTAAGATTCTTCCCTTCTGCCTTCTTTGTTTCTTTCCTCACAGCCACACGGGACACATCAGATAGGGATCATGTATGATTATTTTCTATTGCTACCGGTGCTGCCCAGCATGACAACGACTTTATAGTGAATGTCCTTTTGCTGCGTGCCTGCTACTCCACTGTTGAGCGCGTCTTCTAGCCCGTTTAAGCTAGGCTTGAGTATACGTGCAACTGAACTATCGATCAGTTTATCCAACATGTCATATTGTGCGCCATCCTGCTCTTTCAAATAGCTCTGCCTGAAACACGTGTGGCAAAGTGCGCCACAGATTACAGAACAGCAGAAATAAACGCACCCCACCAAGATCACCAGGGCCTCTTAGAAACCAGTGCCAAACGTCCCGCACCAGAAGTTTCATTGGGCGTGCACTCATGTGCATGCTGTTTTGTTTACATAAGTGAAACCGTTTATAAATGTGGCGAATCATACTACAATTCCGGTTCGTAAATGGCATGGCCGTACCTGATAAAGTTTACCACACCCTACAGCAGCAAGGGTCTACATTTAGATCTATACAGCTGCGTTTCCAGCACAATATGCTGGTCAAGTTGCGAATCAATCACTTCCTAGAACGAAAGAGACGTGCATATCGACAGGATAGCGTCAAGTTTCGGGAAAATGGCAGGCCACCGCTCAGCCGAGGAGGATATTGATCAGGATCCTGCGTTCACTTTAAACCTCACTGCCTATACCAGTGCTACCACGCTGGGCAGCAACCGTGCACATGTCAAGGTGGTCGTATACAGACCACTCAGTAGCCAGGTTGAACATTGCTCAAATACATATCGGGCGCTTAGGCCCTTCTTCTTCGAATCACTTGTCCCTCAGTTTGGGCGCTGTAATTGCTTAAAGAGTGATAGATGATTCTGTTAAATTTATTTAGAGTGATTATAAAGAGCAATGTCACCTAGCACGGCTCATTAAACAAAAAGAATAAAAAAGAATTTCAGAGTGAAGACAGCACTGGACCGACTACTGGTAACACACAGCCCCTCTAGTCCGAGAAGATATATATTGGCAGTTGGCTGCGCCAGCCATAACCGTACACTTGTCATTATTCAAGCTTTCATTTCTTTCCAGCTCTTCAGTCCGTCTTTGCCGTCAGTGAACAACCAATAAACGGAAGCCTCTTTAGAGAGCTTCGAGAGTTCTCAGATCCACCGAATATGAACGTTTAACAATTAAAGTGGAATCCAAAATCAACACTTCGCGAAAGCGATGACGAATACTTCATTCGTATATGAGACTCTTACCCATACTTGCGAATAGTTTGAAAAGTGCACAAAAAAGATACTTTCTAGAATGTTCCTTTGAGCACTAAACGTTTGTGCAAGTGTTATACCTATGTTTTTTTTTTCTGTAGTTCCTCCTAGATCTGAACGTGACTCTCAATTTAAGTTGGACAAAACCACGGGCATGTTCGGGGTTACGTGCACGTGGACCACATTTGAAAATGTACGGCTGAAATAACTGAAAACACGTGGAACATTTGTTTCCGTGTTAATTCAGAAAGCGCTCATCAATCTTAAGTTTGCAAAAATCAGGCGGTATATTATTCGTATACGTGATACACAAACCTAAAAATTAACGGATAAATGCGTTAGCTTTACAGGAATTCACACAAAACACTGATAATGGCGTCACTCCAAAGCACTATTGAGAAGCATTATACGTGTGTCATTTTTGCGCCTGCCTGCCCTGCCCTGCCCTGCCCTGCCCTGCCTTGCCCTGCCCTGCCCTGCCATGACTTGCCTTGCCTTGCCTTGCCTTGCCCTGCCTTGCCCTGCTTTACCCTGCCTTGCCTTGCCTGCCTATCTGCCTGCTTTGTTTCTTTCCTTCCTTCCTCTTTCCTGCACCACCGAGTTTACTTTTAGAGCGAGTGCGGGACATTTTGAGATAGGAGAAATTTGAAGTTTGTGGAATCAATTAGCGGCTGAGGATGAGGAGGAGGAGGTTATAGTTAGTAAACGTGAGAAACTCAACGAGACGATTCCACTGCCTCGTCTCGCCAACAGTACGTGAAAGAGCGAAAATGGAGGCCGTCATTTATGAGAACTAAAACATTGCGGGGTTCAACAGCATGTGGCAATGTCCGGGACAGCAAGCCAGCTCTATACAGCTGTTACAGCAATGATTTGTTTTGGAAAAGTGCTCACAAAGAACTCTGCATCTTTGAGAGAAGCGCGGCTTTCGAGAAAGTTACTGAGAACAGCTTTTCCTCGCCTGAAGCACGCAGCTCGTATATGATTTGTTCTGTGTCTAGGACAAACTAATGCGGCAGTGAGTAAGCTCTAGCGACTGATTGTGGACAAATTATTTCAGTGACGTGCATGCTACCGTTCAAATTGTGTAGGTTAATTGGATAATTTGTTGAGAAAATGACCATCCAAGCCCTTGAAAGCATTGCAGATGCATTCGTGGGGGAAGAGGGTCAAATCGCGTAGGTTAATTGGATACTTTGTTGAGAAAATGAGCATCCAAGCCCTCGAAAACATTGCAGATGCACTCGTGGGGGGAAAAGGGTACACGTTATGAATTTAAAAACGAAGTTACTTAGTAAGGCATTTCAAAGTGATATCCTTTGAAATGTAATGCTCGAAAGTTGCACAAGCCTGCCCTGTTTCTATCTCTTCTGTATCTATGCATGTGTGCGTGCAGCATTAACGGTGCGATAGTAGAAAGGGATCTCTGCATGGTCTGCATGATGGCAAATCCCTTCGTGGTAAACTGTCAAAAACTTTTCTGTTACATTCACCCATCATGCTATCTGGCTCTTTCATGGTTGAGTTGGCTACTCATGAGGCACAGGGAGTTTAGCAGCTCATTCGTACAAATACGCATACCCTGTCAGTATAAATATCCTTAAACGTTACCGACATGCACCTAATATATTCCAGCAAATGCAAACGAAAGAAAGCTTGTTCCTGGCCTCTGTTCCACGATGAAACAAAAGGCATTAAAAATTGTCGGGCCACACGGACTTTGGCTACTGCTTATTTTTTTTATGTAATAGGCAAAATAACTTCGTTCACTCACACCCCTTCGGACATGCAAAAACACAAACAAGAAAGCCCTTCAGCTTCCGAAACATGCCTGCCGAAGAGTGCGTCGATGCAAGTATAACCTCCTTGGTCTATGCACAGCAGGAAACACGTGTACTATGAGTCTGTGTGTCGAGTGTATTGTTTTCTTATCGGCGAGATGTCGTCTGTATCAGCCTGCCCAAGCGAATGCGTATTCGGGCGCTCTCTTCCTCATTTGGACGTCAAAGAGCACGGCTCCCCAATGTGTGACGTTGTGGGCTTCCGCCAACAGCGGCACATACGTGTACGCTCATCTGTAGTTTTATTTACACGCAGTACGGGCTTCCATTTTGTGCAGGTCGGTCCGACCAAGACGAACTCAAGCCAAACAGGAACACGTCAACAGAGCGGCGTACGCGCTACGGGTCCCATCTGCTTCGCGGCTCGAAGACAGCTTTCTCCTTACTCATGGGGTGTCAGGTTCCGGCGAGCACCTGTGCTGCCAAGCTTCGTGAACGCTCCTGTGTCAGCCATAGACTCAGGTCACGTAAGCCGAACACTTATATAAGCTCCGTATAGGAATCAAAAGAATACAAGCCCACTCCACGGTGTGTCTCCCTTCTGTTTGTCTTAGAGTGTTTGCCCATCGCGTTCTTTGCAAAGGAAGGTATGGCAGTGAGAACGTTGACGTTGAGACGTTTGCGCTGTATACATGTATCCTGACACACCTGCTTCTTTCGGCATGTTTTCGCTTGCAGAGGCTAAGCTTTGATATCACCACATATTTTCCTTCGTTTTGACTGCTATATGCTTGCGTGGTTCCACCTTCTATACTTAATGGTGATGTGACCATGTTTAAAGCTGAGTAATGAAGTACTAGCCCCTCCTGCGTCTCTATTAGCGTATCGCCATGCTATATATATATATATATATATATATATATATATATATATATATATATATATATATATTGTTGAGCACATGCACGAAGAGAACGAAGCGTATACGATGAACGCACTTGTCGCCCGGAGGAGAAAGGAAGAAGAGGATCAGGAGGATCTCTAACCAGTCAACCGCTTCTGAGCTGCCCGTCACGACCTAATAAATGGCCCCCCCAGAACCTCTACCGGTCTCTTTTGAGCATATATATATATATATATATATATATATATATATATATATATGTGTGTGTGTGTGTGTGTGTGTGTGTGTGTGTGTGTATGCTTTCCTTCTATTTACCGAGCCGGATCTCCACAACTCAGGGCTACGTGGTCATGATGAGTAGAAAAGTTATGGACCATCTCCCCAAAGCAAATCCTAATGCGATACGAAACAGCAGCGGTGCGCACGCCATTGACCCGGTTGAAACGGGCGTCGACGCGGGTGCTGGAAGAACGGTTTCATGTGAAACTCACTGTAGCCTTTACTTGAGTAAATTTTTCTTTGAAACGCAAAGACACGGGAGGCGGGTTGGGTTTCATGTAAGTTTCATCGCAGATAAACAAACTGGAAGAGGCTTTCCAGCGTGGTCGAGCGTTGCGGGTGGTGGAGAGGGTGAAGCGAGAAAGAAGCGTGTTGCAAGTGGGCGGAGTTGCAATACCCCCTAGGTGTGTTGAAGAGGATCCGGCAGCTGCTGCAGGTGAGGGAGAGAGTGACGTTTCACCTACCTGGTATCGTTCCAACAACTGGGGCGGGGGAACACGGTGTGGTGCCTTGTCATGGAGACACGGATGGATAGCGTTACACAGGCTAGTCAAAGAGGTGTATCGCATCTAATACAGGTGAGAAGACGAAGCGTATAAAAAATGTTTACACTAATCCCCCCCCCCCCCCCCCCTTGCTTGCAAGCGGCCAGCCCGGCCGCGTCTTAGACGGATACGGGACGTCGAATTAGTGATTTCAGACGCGCAACTTATACTACCCCAGAAGTTTTACAACGACGATCTGAAGAAAGCTCGACGGGAATGACACGATAGTTCACTGGCGACGTTCGTGAACTAATTATATAGGGCCCAATATAACGGAACTGTAATTTGTCGCGCAATCCTGAAGTACGAGTCTGTGTCCAAAGCAGGACTGCATCTTCATGTTTTTTTATAAATTCTGATGCAGATGACGTTACAGATGAGAGAACGAAGCGCTTAAATAATGCTCACAATATCTGTATATATAATTGGTAGGACAGACGACGAAGCAAATCATTCTATAACCTGTGCCTAAGCGCCGTTTGCATTTGCTGTCTCAGGAACTAATCAAGGGCAATACCCAGAGGAGGACACATTGTTGGACAGCTCTAATGCCCTAGGTCTACTTACAGCGTGTACAGGAAATTATCGTTTATCCTATTCCAACTCATCATGCTCATTGCTTTTTTTCCCCAGTTTTCTATTCTGTTTACATCATTTATAATATATTTCCAGAATCATGTTATTTGTCCCTAGTATGTGCAGAAATTACTACACAGTGATATTTTGACACTAATTTTTTCTATTCACATCGTGCAAACATTATTTCCTTCATAGTTATTACAACAAAAATATGTCAGCAAATATGCATACATTTTTACCAAATATATATTTCTCTTGCCCCAATGCAGTCACTATATCAGTATTTAACACATGTATCCTATAACCATATATACACAAAGTTTACGGAAATCCCCCAGAAAGCTTAAAAAAGCTTGCCAGATAATGTCAAAAAGTACGCAAAAAAAAAAAGAGTGACAGTACTAGAGCAAGCAGCCACTCCATGTGGCGGCGTCAGGGCGCAAGTACGATTTATGGGGACGTTTGTGCTCACATCCGAAAGGAAGCCTGTCAACCAGGCGTGTTAGAGCGCATTCCATCCATCAAGTCCGGGCAGAACAAAAGCACGCACACGTGGGAGCAAGCGGTACGCAACAGCCTCCCTGACAGACCACGATTACAGCGTGGCAAACACGCAAACAAGCGACAGCACAGGCCCACGTTATGCTGGCACCGCAGACTTCCCTTGGTTCTGACTGCTTTTTTCCTCGTTTCGCGTGGACAGACATCTGTTTTAGAGAATGTCCATGATGACAGATCAAGAAGGCATATTCGCGGCATCCAGTTGGGTTGAGAACCAAGGGAGTCATGTGCTATTTTTAGGCAATGCAAAACAGGACACTGAGCCCGGGTGGGCGCACGATTGAGCAACACCAAGCCCGCAATATTGGACCTACCATAAAATGCCAAACAAGCACCGACCCCGCCCCTCTACGGTGAAGGATACTCCGACCAGATTTGGGAGGAGGGCGCTTGCTCGGTTCCGGCCTGGTCATTGGCGCTTATTTGGCGCTTATCTCGGGTAGAGTTCCAAATGAGTCTGAATCAATCTTGCGATAAAAAATAATGAAGAAAACGTTTGCAGAAAATCTCGGCGAGAATTTCACTTCTGTTGGTCACATTTATAGGCTTGGTAATCCTCGGGCAAACATGCCTATTGTTTTGTACTTTCAAGACTACAGGGGAAAAGAAGCAGTGCAGCGTAACATCCACAAGCTGAGTGGAACAAAGTGTACTTTGAAAACGATTACTGGGCATACACACTGCGTGAACGTAAGAATTTCTGGACTGGCGCTAAAGATGACATAGGTGAAGGCAAAAGGATACCTTTGTGCATGATAATCTGCGCTTCGATTAGCAGTTGTACGCATGGTACAATGCTGCTAGGACACGCAAAGCATAATCAAACAAAAACATTCCATTGTGCCAGAGCTAGCAAGTGAAGACGCAACAGCTACGCCTCATCTCGCTCGATGCAAGAAGTGTGGTGAATAAAATCCCCGTTACTCTTATACGACCCGCATAATCCGCGTTATCCCTGAAACTTTGCTTCATGACAACATTCGTGATGATGAAATTGCATCACCAGTTTACTGCTTGTATCGGTGAGATAGGGGTTCTAGAAGAGGAGATTGGTTGATTGATTGTTATGTGGGGTTTATTGTCCCGAAACCACCATATGATTATGAGAGACGCCGTACTGGAGGGCTCCGGAAATTTCGACCACCTGGGGTTCTTTAACGTGCACGCACCCAAATCTGAACATACGGGCCTATACATTTCCGCCTTCATCGGAAATGCAGCCGCCGCAGCCGGGATTCGATCCCGCGACCTGTGGGTCAGCAGCCGAGTACCTTAGCCACTAGACCACCGCGGCGGGGCGAGAAGACTTTGTTGTTCCCGCAAAACATTCTGTCGATATAACCATCGGAGATCAAATTGCTGACCATGAATGCTATAGCTGCTAAGCGTGTGTTTTTGTAGAATTGAATTTTTTTCTTTGTGCAGTATACCGTCCACCTGACTCAAATTATGTTTACTTGTCAAAACTGCACGAACATTTACCTAACCTACGTTATAGAAATACAATCTTGACGGGTGATTTTTTAACCTTCATGAAATTAACTGGGATCAATTGAAATATGGATAAACAACTGATGTTCTATGGTATGTGATGTTTTGTTTAAGTTTATAGCAGATGGTGCCGTCAGTGCACACGTGGTAAATTCATCTTATATGTACTACTGACAACAGAAATACTTAACGGTGCTACGGCATCAGTGGAACCAGGCATTCCAGACCATGATGATTTTTTGTTGTTGTTGTTGGCAGCTAACAATAAATAGCCCGAAGCTAGGAAAAACTTTTTTAGTGGTTCGGTATTTCGAAAACACCGATGACATTCCAGTAACAGATTACCTATGTACATATTGACTTTCCAGTTGACAATATCGAGACTTCATGGATGAGGTTCCGAGATGCGATAAACTTTTGCGTTACAAAATTTACGCCTACCAAAATCCTTAAAAGACGACATGTAACCCCTTGGATAACTAGAGATATCATTCACACAAAACGTAAAATTAAACAGCTCCGCAAGGAACAAAAGTGTCATGCTGCACTTAAGATAGTCCCGAAATGCTCACTTCAACAATTGTCTTTCCAAGTTTATTAAATGCGACAGCCGAATGTTCTGGTGGTTTTTAAAGGAAAGTAGACAGAACATTTCTAAAATGAATATTTATGACGAGATAGCTACGGATGCTCGGCAGATCTCGGGCAATTTTAATCATTACTTCCAAAGTGATTTTTGCGAGGTGATAATTATGTGCCCAAGAGCGCTGATATATGTTTAGCTCATGATTTAAGAGCGTCGCATGAAGGCGTTGTGTCTATACGGCTTAATGTTAATAGAAAAATCGTCAGGGCCGAATGGTATCTCTGATCCTTTCTTACTTCGGTACGCAGAGCAGGTATCTCATTTTCGGACAGATTTTTTTTTAATTTGCCAATTGCAAAAGCTGAAACTCCTCATGGCGGGAATTTAGCACGCATCACTCCCATTCACAAAAAAAGTGATCATTTATCTGTGAATAACTATCGTCCCATATCTAGTACAAGCACATGTTGTAAGTTGCTGGAGCATGTCACTTCAAAATACCTTATCGACTTTTTCGAAAAGCACAATGTATTATCGCCATTTCAGCCCGGTTTTAGAAAGAACCATTCTACAGTTACACAGCTTGTGACAACAGTACATTATTTTCTACATATCCTTGTTGCGGCTAGAAAGGCTATGCTTTGTTTCTAGGCTGTTGGAAGGCACTTGATAAAGTGCCCCAAGAGAAGTTATTAGGGAAGCTAAAATATTTGGGTGTTTCGTCAAATATTGTTAAATGTATCGGTGCCTACCTTCGAGACAGGTAGCAATTTGTACAAGTTTTGGGTAAAATCTCAAAACTGTTGTGTGACTTGTGGAGTGTCCTTGGGAAGTGTTTTTGGACCTTTGTTGTTTTCAATGTATATTAGGAATTTGGCAGACATAATTATTAATTCTGTTTGCATTCGACTGTTCGCAGGTGACTGCGTTTCTCGTAAAGAAATTCATTCACCGAATGATCATATGTTGTTACAACAAAACCTACAGGCTGTTGGGGACTGGTGCATTCAATGGGGCATGGAGTTAAACACAAAAAAGAGTGTACTTCCGCGTATTACACGAAAGAAAATGCCTAGTACGTTTACTACTCTATTAACCAGCATTATTTACAGGAGGTAGACAAATGTAGTTATCTATAGGTGTCATTATCAACAACAAACTAACCTGATTATCCATCTATCAGCTACTTGTACCTCTGCACTGCAGAAGCTGTGGTTTCTGAAAAGGAAACTGAAAACCATGCCTCCTAGCGTTAAGCTTTTAACTTATAATACTTGCGTTAGAATTAAATTGAAATATGCTTCAGTGGTATGACATTCCCACAACAAAAGTGATGTTGCAGAACTAGAACGGGTTCAAATAAAAGCAGTGTGCTTCATATTTATTAAGTATAAAATGACTGACTCGCCTTTCGTATTAATGCAGCAACATAACATCCCATCGTTAGAATCGCGCAGAAAGATTTTCCTTCAAAATTGCCTCACCAGAATTACAAAAGTAGCCATGCCTGATTTCGTACGTCCCCACACAGCTATAAAGACTAGACACACTTACAGTAGGGCATTTTTCCAACTTTTCACGAAAATAAAATTGCATAAATACGGCTTTTCTCCTGGAACTGTGTCTGAATATAATAATCCACCCTCAACTGTTGTTGATGCCAATGATTTTGTATGCGAAAGGGAAAATCTTTATTTTGTGTCATAAATTCATCATTGTACTTGACATTTTTATTGCGTTCCTGTTTTTCTCATTGTTTCTATGTTCACTGTCATTGCGATGCTTTGTTTGTGTCGTTATTCTGCGATCAATGTACAACCCCTCCTGTATATATTATACGGTGGTCTGCAGTATTGTTAAATAAATATCCCGAAAATGAGAGAGGGAGGTGATTGCTCAGCATTTTGCGGCGGTATATGTATGAAGGAGTAAACCTCATATGCGGATGGAGTCAACAGCCAATGCATCATTCGGATCACTAAACAGTTGCAATAACACGTGTGTGCGAGAGGGGTTTACGAATAAAGGCCGAAACCCATGTATGGCAAATACTAATCGAATATAGTATACGAGTCGTTTTGGCTTCCCTACGCAACTTGAAGTGAGTGTAGGCCAAGGCGTAAGTGACTGCGGCGAGAATCAAGAGAAAAAAGTTGCAGTTGACTCAATCAGGAAAACGCGTACGAGCAAGACTAGCGACGGCGCTCTTCCAAGCGTGAAAAATGTGGCAGGCAATTACGCAGGGACAGTGCATAAGTTCCTTCTTTCGAAAGCTCTTGCTTGAAGAGGCACACACAGCGACTGTGCGTGCTGTGCTCCCTTCGCCATGCCGGTGCAAGTAGAGTGGATGAGCCATGTAGAGTATACCAGCTACGTCGTCGATAGATAGCACGGGCGCTGCATTTGCAACGTGGCGGTATTGAACAGTGGTCTGTTTTGCGCGCGGGTCGCGTAGCGACGCCCTTCCCCTCCCTGTCTACCACTTGCCGACCAGCATGCAGATGCCTGAGTGAGCGCGGCGAAGTCGTAGGTAAAGACCGGCTGGCAGGAGGCCAGCTGCTATCAGCGCGCAAGGCGAGCGCACAAACGGCGCCATACGGCAGGCTGCACTATTCTGGGGGTTCGCCGTGCCAATTTCTGGACGATTTCTCGCTATCGATTAAGCGGGAAGGGGGGGGGGGGTTGGATAGCACAGACAGCCATGTTACTACTGCCCATCGCTCTGTTATTTTTCAAGCAAACTTTACAAAACTAGGGAATGATTTGATATGTGGGGTTTAACGACCCAAATCCACCATATGATTATGAGAGACGCCGTAGTGGAGGGCTCCGGAAATTTCGACCACCTGGGGTTCTTTAACGTGCACCCGAATCTGAGCACACGGCCCTACAGCATTTTCACCTCCATCGAAAATTCAGCCGCCGCAGCCGGGAATCGATCCCGCGACCTGCGGGTCTAGACCACCACGGCGGGGCTGTTTTTTTTTTGAAGGAACATTTGCGACAAAGATTTTGCGTATGAAACGGTGAAATCTCTTCTAGTTATTACATGTGCCCTGGGTAACCTTCTGAACCACAATAATACGAGAAGGCATCAGCATTATTTATTTCAAAATATGAATGTTTATGACTATAGTTTTAGTGCTGTTTTTGTGCTGAAAAACTCTATTACAAAATACAATCCTTGTAGCAACAACATTAATTCGCTTCGGAAAGGGCGCATGGTATTCAGAAAAAAGTCGCAAAAGTTTGCCCTTGATAGCTTCAGTGGTTACACAGAAAATGTTCCTTTTCTGACGAGAAGTAGTGTTCGGAGAAAACGCCATTTGAAGTTCGAGTTTCCGCAGTAGAGACATGAGATCGGGTCCGTTTGGGGCTGTTTTTAAATGCTTTCCACTGCTCGCAAAAACTCGCCACTTCGTGGAAGCACTTCGGAGTTATGCTGGAATATTGTGACATGAAAATTGAAAACTCGCATATTCAGTCGTTTTTTCACTCCATCCCCCTTTAATACAAGGAAGGAAACTTACCGACGTCGTTAGCACGTTATCATACCTAGACACATGCCGTGCAAATACGGAGAGAATCGAAGCATTTAAACATGGAAGCCAGTCATGTAAGCCCCTACGCAAATAGGTGAACAGCTCAACCCGCAAAGAACCACAAATGAAAAGGCTGCGGAGCGTAAGCATTGAGAGGCGGAGTCAGGTAGCTCGAGCACAGCCTGTCATATCACTAAGACGGCGCAATATTAAACAGTTCAATTTTGAGAATACGAGTGGTCGGGATGGGGGCGCAGTTGTTGCTTCGATGCTGCACGCGTCTCTGTAGAGACAGTGTGCGACGGCCTGCTGCCGTGGGCAGGTAAGAACCATGCATTCGCGGTATACTTCAGAACTCTCAAAAAAGGACCATGAAATGAATGTGACAATTATCCTGCTTCTAGTTTGATTCCCTGGCGACACAATGAAGAGAAAGGAATAGATGTGAGAGATCCCGCTTGCGACCATAGAAAACATGTGGTCACGCACTCAGTCCACGCCGTCCAAAGTTTCTTGAGCTTAATGTTCTAAGCGTAATTAGAAAACCATCATCAAACATCATCTTCAAATGTTCCTCACAACCACGCTTCTATAGTGTCAAATTCTTGCGGATTGCGTAAAACAATGAAAAATTGTTGGAGAGGATCCGGGTAATGAATGCCGACATCTTGTGGATGCGAGAGCTGTACTTAGCACACTACTTGAGCTTAGTAGCGGAAGTTTGTTTACAAAGAATTACTTCAACGTAAGCAAACCGCGTTCACAGCCCTTCACGAGTTAGCTGTGTAAAGACGTCTCTTTCACGTTGTATGGAACTGTATGAGGGACGGACGGCCTTGCGTGTACTCTTGGAGCGTGCCGGAGATGCGCGACCGCCCAAGGCGACGTAAAAGACAAGCTGCCGCGTGGGGCGTGAAGGACGCCTTCGAAGACGCTTTCTACTGCGCATTAGGAGTCATCCGCAAGCTGATTACACGGCTGCTTTCATTCTCTTTCTTTCCGCTCACTCAGAACTCCTCTTTTTCTGGCCACTTCCTTAGCTCCGCATGACGCTTAAAAGGCTGCTACAACGTATATGAAAAAGGAAGAAAAGCAAACGACCCCGCTTCCGTTGGCTCTCGGCACACAGCTCTTGACGAATGAAACGACCGCTGTTTCCTGCTTGAGTGAACATGGCAGCTCACTAGAGAAAAAGCCTTCACGGCTGCTGCTGCATAATAGGTGTCTATGTAGTCTCACAGCTTCGAAAACTCCGCAGAACATTTCTCTTCCTATGCAGTATCGACAAAACACACATCATTGTAGCCTTTCGCAGTATTTTTTTTAAATCGCACTGACAGGTGATTGAAACTGGTTATTCCTACAGCTGTTTTCAAATATTGTTACAAGATGTCACTGAAAATATCTTGGCTTGGATTTATTAGATGCAAGTTACGTCGTCATTATTATTTATAGCTTGTGTTCATTTCGTTTTATCAGTTTTTAAAAATGCCACTACGAGGACAGCTGTTCCCAAGCACGGTAATAAACGATTTATTTATTTTTTACCTATTTATTTGTTAATTTATTCAGTCAGTGATTTTTCGTGTTGAAATACACGCACCCCCCGTATTTATTATTATTATTAATATTATTATTATTATTATTATTGTTGTTGTTGTTGTTGTTGTTGTTGTTGTTGTTGTTGTTGTTGTTGTTGTTGTTGTTGTTGTTGTTGTTGTTGTTGTTGTTGTTGTTGTTAGAGCTGCACGTCGTACGAATTTTTTTGGGGTGCGCAACTTATAGTATGTAGATTAGTAATTATGGAAAATATTTTGTAAAAGTAGACATTTGCAGCATGATTGAATTGAATGATTGATATGTGGCATTTAATGTCTCAAAACCACCATATGATTATGAGAGACGCCGTGCCGGAGGGCTCTGGAAATTTCGACCACTTGGGGTTCATTAACGTGCACCCAAACCTAAGCACACGGGTCTACAGCATTTTCGCGTCCATTAAAAATGCAGCCGCCGTAGCCGAGATTTGATCCCGCGACCTGCGGGTCAACAGCCGAGTACCTTAGCCACTAGACAACCGTGGTGGGGTGGCATGGATGAATGAGTGCAAGAATACGTAAAACGTGTAACTATTCCTACGTTCAAAATACGTATTAAAAACACAAGCATCGGGTCTCCAACTTCACTGGTGGTTGAAAGATTGCTGTATCTGTTTTTGTTATTTCCGCAATTGTCTACAAAAATTGTCGCCTGTCGTCCTCTATACATATCTATAGAGCAAAAAGGGGCACAACGCGACCCTGGTTTTGTGGTATATAAGAGAGCGTCCAGTATACATAGAGTACCATTGAGGAAGGAATGGAATTTTCTGTAGCACGTTAGGCTATATACCGCAGTGCGCAGGTTAACCTCCCTGCCTTTCTCTTATTTCACTCTCTCTCTCTCTCTCTTACTTCAGAACGATAATGCCGTCGTGTGCTTGCTTGTTTGTTTGTCTTTTCCATTTTTCGTATTGAGGTTATTACGAATCATATATTTGCATATAGCAATGTCCTATCTTCATCTTTCGATGAGCGCGGCTTTCGTGAACGAAGCCACCCACACCGAGACGGCAGAAATCACGAGTTGAAAGGTAAGGCCTTTGGCTAGAGTCTCACGCGTAGCTACAACAGCGAATAACAAATCTACGAGCAACGGCGAGAAAAAAAAGAGCCAAACTGACTATTCTCATCTCCTGTTTAAAAGCGACCTCGCCAAGAGGCGAGTGTGCACGCCTCGCAGTCGACATGCAAGGGCACTCTCGTACAGCAAAGCTCGATCCCAATTTCTCGCGCCACAAAGCAGGCACCTCCGGAAGCCTTTTCGCACCACCGCATCAGCGCTATACACTGCCGCAGATGCAGCTGGCTATGGGGGCCCTTGCTCAGCCAACCGCTTCACTCTAACGCGAGCGGGCACCTCGGCGGAAACCCGACGCCGCTGTTGGCTGGACAGCGCTCCAGTGTTGGCGGTATACACAAACCTCACAACACGATGCGCCCAATGCTACAGCACACCTGTACACCTATACACGCCTTCAACTGAATGTGCCCTGGCTTTTAAAGACGATAGTCTTTCTTGGGGACCTTCGACGCAGAAATTTTGGTGTGTCTGCCCATTTGTTTGTTTGTCCACCCTTCATGATACCGGGTACTCTAGACGGCACCAGCCGATACCCCAAACTGCCAACACCATCCGCAGCACCCACCAATGTTGCTCAACATTCAGCGTTCATACTTGTGTGATTGTCAGTTAAAAAGCAATCATTGCACATATCTGAGGCACCATAACAACACGTATATATTCTGTATGTTCGTCTTTTAATAGAAAAGGCCTACATAAGTAATTTTAGGCACCGTAGCGTTTATCACGCTACGCTGACCATGCAACGCTTGCACGAAAAGGCGAGTGTTTCCAATGCTTTGATAAGAAGAGACGGTGGTGGCACCGACACGTCGCCTTGCGTTCTACACCTTATCACCTCTGAGACGAGCGCGCATGCCTGTCTCAGAGCCACACGCTTCGTTTCCCAAGATAACTGCTAGATAGCGCTCATGTCTCACGTGTGACGTAACTTGATGCGCTCGTTCGCCTCCGCTGCACGCTCGAGGCACTGTAACGCAGCGCCTCCGGAATACAATTCACCAATTTTCTTGCGCGGAAAATCGAATGAATGTTTTGTTCATTCTCTCGAGACCCAATACTATCGTCTTTCGACGACATTTGCAGATTAACATGCAGATACGGAGCCATTTTTTTTCTTTTTCTTTCTTTCTTTTTTCCACCGAGTCCTATTCGTGATGGAGGCCCTCCTTCGGGTTCTTGCTTCATTCTAACCATATACGCTCTCAGTTATCTTTTTACACCACTTCCCCCAAGAAATTTCAGTAAGGTATTTCTACTTCGATGATGATGCTATCAAGTTCAGTCCAAAATAATTCTTAGCGCTGTGTCCTTTTTGCAGAACATGTAACCGAACTGCCTTGAGGTATATTGCCGCCACATTTAAAAAAAAGATTGTTTTTTTTTCTAACCACGAAGCTTGTTTTGTCTGGTTTTTCGAAAATTTACAGAAATTCAGAAATGTGCTTCAGCAGAAGCTCTCTGTTCTGCAATCGCAGGATCGCACAGACGTCACTATGGCGTTTCTCGTAATCATGTCCCAGTTTTGGGGCGTAAATCCGCAGATATTTATTTACTTAATAATTACTACGGACACACAGTTCAAGCACGCTTGGAAAAAGGTAAAAAGAACAAGGAAACCAAAAACATCATTCCAGAAATAGAGTCACTAGTCCGGCACAACGCTATACAACAAATCAATTATAATGATGATTATGATGTCGACTAGATTATGCAATGCCATTCAGTTACAGTAAGAAAAATAATTCATAAATGTGTTGGTTCTCCCGAATTATGTTGTTAATGCTGATGAGTCTAGTGGTGGAAAGTTCGTGTAAAGCAGCTTGTGAAATTCCATTCTCTGTATCTGTCTTCTGAAAAATTGGGGGATCCTTAAGCTTCGCCTTTAAGAGTTGAACGCGGTAGCGATATCCTGTCCCTAGTGCGTACTTCAAACACAGTGCATGAAATCTTTTTTTATAACTTGCTTTGAACGCACTACGTGGCCATTTGTAGTGGGTGACCTGTTTTGAACCATGAATTCATCAGGATAATGACTTGCTTTGAAGCCCGATGGCAATGTGCCCTTGCACTGCGCATTACTGCTGAAATATTTGATATAGCATTGTGAAACATGTATAGAGGACGCATGTGTTTGGGTAAAGCATGAATATTACTTTCAGTGCATTTTCAAGCAGAGGAAGGTACTTTCATTATATTCACAAGCAGGCGCGTGGCTGCATGCTGGAACACCCGCTTGCCACGCAAACGACCCGGGTTTGATTCTAACCCGGACCAATTATTTTCACTGCGATCTTTCTAGACTTTTTGGTCACGCACAAAATAATTTTTAGATCACAACCAACGACGCCCACGCCGGGATTTCTGTGAAACAAGCTTTTTAACGCTGTCACGTTATTAACAATAATAATGCGCAGGGAAGGTAACTGGTGGTTCGTTACGGCAACGGAAGGGATACCTAAGGATGGACAACAAAGTTGAAGATGACCCAAAGTTAGGTGGGAATGATGAGATGGGGGGGGGGGGGAAACTGCAGGGACAAACTGGGATCAACTCCTGCTATACGGGGTAAAGTGGATGTCATTGAAAGAGACCGACGTTGCCATTCTGTGCTTCGTGAGTCTTTCAGCATCCGCGGCGCGTGGGCGACCGAGCGGGGAGCCCCCGGGGCATCAGTGGGGTGCGTTTTGGTTTGGTGCGCCAGCCGAGAATGAGTGAGTGAGACGCGATGACAGATCTGAAGTTCCGCTCAACGGCGGCCACACGCAACTTGGAAAGGTAGCCAGCATTTACAGCCACCGCATACTCTGCGGGCGGTCGCGCGGATCGGTCAGGAACACGGACGACACCGAGAGCAACTGCAGGAAGCGACCGTTGCTGCCTTAGCGTTGAAACCGCCGCCCCTCCGCACTTGTTTCGTGGCTTATATGGCACGGCCACACGTTGGAAAAGGAACACACTGCGTTCTTTTTATCCAAGGAGGCCGCACGCCAATGCCTTCTGTTCCGTTTTTTTGTTTGTTGTTGTTCCTGTCCCCACCGTTATGATGATCCCACCAACGCATCCTGCGAACAAAGTGATTCCATTATTTGACGTGACCTTGGACCACCCATTATTTTGAAAATTATATGTGTGGTGGTTTGTGTAAGGACATGCCTCGATTGAATAGCCAAATAGACATATATCATGAACGAAGTGAAGCTCGAATGAGGCGACAATAATACAGACTTAACCAAACAACCTAATTTTTCTTGTCCTGTTGAGTATCCAGCGATGATCGACGCACTTCTGAATATGTGGGTCGTTTCCCCGACCAAGCTTGCTCACGCGCACACTGTACACTTATTTCAGACTTTTCTAAGCCTCTGTGGTACCATAACGTCCTATCGGTCTGAGGTGGGCGATTGAACCCAACTAGTGAATCAAATGTCTACAAGTACGCATAACATCAAGGTAGATGCGCATTTTAGTGGTTACACCTGGTTGACGTTTGAGGTAACTGTTATGTGAAGACGTTCGCGTCAATTATCTCAAGAACTGTTTCACGTATACCTCGCAAACGTAGCGTGTGTTTCCGATCTTCATTTTCCCCCTCAAGAAAGTATGTCACGTTATTATTAACACCATCGAGGAATTGGCAGTATTGTGCGTGCTAGCGAAGCATGAAACGCCGTTCCAAGAAGGCCCTATCTGCAATCGCTATGAAGTAAGCGAAGCAGAGGGAAATGGGAAAGGTAAAGGGAGGACGAAGAAAAACACGTGTTGTCGGAGAACCCGTTTTCAGGCCGGGGGACACGCTCTAACAGCCAGCTCACGATGGTAACCTGCACGCGGCTTGCTCTGAGATGCACCGGGGCCTGGTAAGTGACACGGGCCGCATGCACCACCGCACATGGAAGAAAAAATCAGTCCTCGCGAATCGGCCACAGCCCAGCTGCTGTAGAGCGCTCAGCTTGGCAGACGCCCGACGCGAGGTTGTCCTCAGGGGCATCAGACCTAGAAATCATTTCGCCTTCTCAAAATTTATTTCGCTGCGAAAAAAAAGGAAGAAAAAAATGCCTGTGCGCTTTTATATGAAAATGCAGACACATTTTGACGTAGTTCTGGTATAGCAGTGCGCCGCAGTGCATCCAAACCTCAGTAGGACCCTGCTGCTTTAAGACAGCCGCATGAGTGACACGCTTGGGTGCACATTTCCCATTGATTAACAGTCCTACGAATTCGGTAAGCAGGCTTTAGTAGAGGAGTGGTTAGCACGGCACGGGTGGTATACTATCGTGCATGTTTTATCCCGGAAGTAGCGGTCACATTTTCGACGGAGGCGAAAATGCTCGAAGCCCGTGTGCTTAGATTTCAGTTGAAGGACACCAGTTGTTACAAATTTCCGGAGCCATTCACTACAGCGTCTCTTTCAATCATGTCGAAGTTTGGGGATGTTCAACCCCCAGCACTACTACTACTTATTATTATTATTATTATTATTATTATTATTATTATTATTATTATTATTATTATTATTATTATTATTATTATTATTGTTGTTGTTGTTGTTGTTGTTGTTGTTAATATTGTTGTTGCTGTTGTTGTTGTTGTTGTTGTTGTTTTGTTGTTGTTGTTGTTAAGTAGCAACTGTCGATTGCGCACAATAAAGCAAAATTGAACTTCGGCAATGCGTCCGTGCAATACCATTCACGTTACGAGCAATCACTATCCGGTCGACACCTTATCTTGACTCTGCCAAACAATTGTTTGATTACCGTTCATTCATTCATTCATTCATTCATTCATTCATTTTTTTTTCTGTAAGCTGCGTAGTCTCCAACAACTTCTTGGCAAGCAAGTATAACGGAAGTAGTCAGCTCGTATATAGTTCAATTGATATCCGGATTACTTGTAGAGCTGTTATAGAATGCGCCAGCCTCAACTTCGATGCCTATTTGCAGAGTACCATACGCTATGGCATCACAATTTCTCTAAATTGTGAGTTGCTTGCAGGCCGCATCAGGCAAGTTTCCAAAAAGATCCGATCCAATAATGCAGGAATCGCGAAGAGAGGACCGCCACCGTAGCTCAGTTCGGAGAGCATTGAATGCGTTATTCCAAGATCACAGGCTCGGTCTCTGCCAGCGGCAAGTTATCTTTTCGTCCACTTTTCTTTCTACACATTTACATAACAACTATCACTAATAACATGTCTTATGCTTTCCTAGACATCATTGCCTGTTAGTTTTCGTTATTATTGTGTATAACATAGAAAAAGAGCTCTTAAATGTACACTTATTTCCTTTAAATAAAAACAAGATATTCAACAATTTCGAACAAAGTATCGAAATACTTTCAACATTCAAAAGTCGCTTGACAATATATGCCATGATGTTTTGTTAACTAAATTTGAAAACCTCCTTCTTTCAGTGTACCGTCAGTGTCTTATGGTTAGTCCACTCACTTCATCTTACATATCACTTGCTCACGTGATTTGAGTATGACAAAAGTATTAACAAGTGTGTCGTACCCCAGGGTTGGATGTTGGTTTCTGTGGTCATTTTGTGACGTGCGCTAAAGACATCCTCCATATCCTCCTCGCTCATTACATGCACTTACATGTAGATGACACCAGGGTCTCCTTTTTCTGGAGAGAACCTACGTGAATTCGAATCTGCCAGGTGCATGGAATTATGAACTCGGCATATGGGTATCAAAAAAGAATCAAAATATAAATCCAAAGAGTGCAATTATTATAATTTTTCCGTATAAAGCGGAATTGATTACGATATAAACATTCACTAATCTGTGGTTTTATACCTGTGGTTTTATACGCCAAAACCAATATCTGTGGTTTTATACGCCAAAACCACGACATGATTATGAGAGACGCCGTCGTGGAGGGCTCCGGAAATGTCGACAATCTGGCGTTCTTCGCCGCGCACCGACATCGTACAGTATACGCGGGCCTCTACCGTTTCGCCTACATCGAATTGAGACCGCCGGGATCGAACCCGCAACCTTCAGGCCAGCAACCGAGCACCGTAGCCACTATTCCATAGAGGCGGACTGACATCCTGTAATGTAAGCTGGGCCATCATTATCCTTTAGATATTAATTTCCGATTGAGCTTAAGTTGGCCTCATTCCAATGAAGGTGGCTATGTCTGTCGACATATTCTGTCATCATCTCGGCGCTGAGTGGCTATATAGGTAGGTGATAGAATTGCAAGGTGATATAAGAAAGTTTGAAGCCTGGTGCTGTTCGCAAAAAAGCAATCTATTTTTGTGTATTCAAGCAGTGTCACTTTTGAATGTTCCCTGGCTCAAGAATGCGGTACTCGTTCCTGCCTCTTTGTCGGTATGTCCTGGTCGTCTTATTTCTAGAATGAATCACGCACATTCCCTTCTGCGATTTGAGTATAACGAGGAATAGTGTCTAAATGAGGATATTTGGGTTCTTTGCTTTTTGTATATGTCTAATTTTGGAAAGAGAACAAAGTTATGTGAGACGAAGATATTGCAATTGTCACCGTGTACAAGCCCAACATCTCCGAGACTGAAACAAGTATTGTTCGCTTTCGACAAAGTGCATGATCATCATATTTATTTATACAATCAGTGCGTTATGCATCAGATGTTTCTCTCGAACGGCCAGACGGCAAAAAATGCCAGGCCTGCGCGGAAGGCGCCGCACAGTCACAGTGAAAGCTAGAAGAGTGCCGGTCTTTCAGCGCCTTTTCTAAACACTCAGTGGTTAACTGATGCAAGAACACTTCTGAGCACCCTCAACCAAACACGTAGCCAGAATTTTTTGTTTGGGGGGGGGGGGGGGGCGCCATTTTGATTTTGGGAGGAGCCCCCTCTTAGAATGGCCATTTTTCGCGTTCTATGCAATTTCGAAAAATTTGGGGGGGGGGGGGGGTACGTGCCCAGTGTGCCACCCCCTGGTTACACCCGTGCCTAGTATGGCATAAATAATTAATAATAATAATTTCTGCGTATAGTAGGCCGGCATTTGCTATGCTATTTTCCCTCATTCTTCTAAGAAGCGTGGTATCCATTATACACTTGCAGGGAATTATGTGCCAATTGTTCATGCAGTGGCTGACGACGTTGAGGAATTATGCCTGAATAGGGTGTGCGCCATAGTTAATAGGGGAACAAGAACAAGCTTTTGTAATGGGTTGGAGTTAACATTGTACGTTCACTCGTCACATTACTTGCATTGTGTGACGACTGGTTGTTCTTTTTCGTTCCAAAATACTAACGCGAATACGTTCCCGACATGAAGCCTGCCTAAGGCAAGCACCGGCATGGCTCAGTGGCTGAATGCTGGGCTGACACTCGGTGGACCCGGGTTTGAGCCCTACTGTGTCCTTAGTACTATGTTGTTGTTTTTTTTTGCTTATTTTGTGCGATATTGGTTACGGACACCGGCGTCGGCGCACAAGTACAGCGCCGCGCGTGACCCGAGCTGTGATATAACAACAGCTTTCGCTGTAAAAGACTCTTGATTTCACTGAAAAAGAAATCCGAGGATGGCAGTTTCCATGTAACGTCAATTGATAAGCCACACAGGGAATAAGGGTGCTGGATGACGACAATGCAGGCTGTTGCGCATACCTCTGCAACCGCGATTTTCTCTCCGTGACCAACGCGGTTTCCGCCCTGCTCGTCTGTAATGGTTACTGATGATTTCATCATCTTCCAAGCACTAAAGCCTCAGCTCGAAAGTTTCCATTCTGACGCTACTGCCTTAACAAGCTCGAAACCAATAAGTGCCTTCGACTCCAGTCAAAGAGAAAATATCCATGTCACGTTGGCAAAGCGGAGGGAGAGCTCTATTGCGGCACAAGGGGACCATTTCTAAGGCGACTGTGTTTCAAAGAGCATAAGTAAATTAACTTATTCAAACATATTCAGTCTCAAGGTAGTTTACTACAGCAATGTATATATTTCAACTACTCGGAACTATTTAAGCTAACGTTCACAATTTTGGAGAACTAAAAGCAATAATTAATAACAATAAATTATCCACTTAATGAAAAGTTCAGCAACGTCCATGTGTGCCCACACAAAACATAATTCATAATGAAACATAAAGACCTGTTATTTTTAATGTCTCTAAAACCAAAGTATTCGGTACCGGTTTTGGTGAAGTAAGGCAGAATGCAATTTGTTTATCAGTTGCTACCGAAATTAAAACGTTTGCAATCTGCACAGAAGCGACGTAATTGTCAGAGAGAACGTACAAACTACGACAAAAAATTAGTAGACAGTAAACTAATAAATTTATATAACCAATCGATTGAAGTTATGTAACAAATCAAGCGCTTCAAATAAAAATAATCACCATCCCATTCTAACTTGTCTGCCACTTAAAATCTCTGACATCACATACTGGCACCTCTCAAGTATTATTCTTTGCTGATTGGAGTATTAAAATGTAAACATTGTTCCCCGGCTTGATTTGAATGTTGAGTAGTTATCTTTATTTAAGTGAAATGGTCTTTATACCGTGAACTGTTCTTGTTTCCCCTCTTTCTCTTTTTACCCTACTTGCTATTTTCTGTGATCAAAGTTAGTTATTCGAGTGCAAACACTAGTAATAATCCAAATGTTTTTTTCCTGCAACCTTACGGATTATGAAGCACGGTCTATATCTATGCGGATGCATTTTTGCAATTGTGATATCGCGTAGATTTTAACTCTCAAACACGTTCCAGTTGTGACTGTCGGATTGTGAGGTGAACGCTGACATAAGTGTGCGCGTATCACTAATTCTCTTTTTTCTTCTTCGCTTCGCTCCCTCCATCGTGTAGGATAGCAAATCGGGTACAATCTGGTTCACCGTTCTGCCATTCTTTTGCCACCCTGTCCCTCTCTTAATGCATGTCTAAAGTTACGCTAACATTAGAAACAAGCACGCGTGGAACCGTTTCGTGCGGTCAGTGATCCCCTATTTTGTTCCTCAACCGCGGTTGTGTGTTGTCCGGAATATAAAAACAAATATTTGCCTACAGTGAACTTCTCTCGCTTGTATCGTGGTTTCGCTTTTTTAACGTGAATCTAATAGGTCGCTTTACAATACTTTTTTTTATTTCGAAACTATCACCTAAAATAATACCTGGGGTGTTACGTCCCAAAACCACGATATGATTATGAGAGACACCGTAGTGAATGGCTCCGGAAATTTCGACCGCCTGGGGTTCCTTAACGTGCACCCAAATCTGAGCACACGGGCCTACAGCATTTCGCCTCCATCGAAATGCGACCGCTGCTGCCGGGATTCGAACCCGCGCCTTTCGGTTCAGCATATGAACCACCTCACCAGGCTGTCGGATCACCGCCACGCACGTGATAGTGGAGACGTGGTTGTCGCGAGTTGGCACACTCATTACCCGTCTCTGATAGCAAAACAGGCGAAAGCACCGCGCCCTCCGAAAGCGGCCAGCGTCATCGCAGGCGTTTCGAGTGGCGCTCTCGTTTCGAGCGGACGACGCCCAGCAAAGACGCGCGGCGAGGTCGCACGTGCACGCAGCGTCCGCCTTCTTCGCGAGACCCCGACGCTCCATGGGGCGCTTATACGCGGAGCAGCCTAAACAAAATGCCACGACGTCGCCTATCCACTTTTACCTCATGCAAATTTGCCCCCTTTACGCCACCAACAGGATGACATCCCTGTGCCGGAATGATCCTGAGCTTCGACGGATGGCATCAGCGTGGACTTACACAAGCGAGCTTGTGTAAGCATGTCAGAAAAAAAATTCGCGTCAGCGTGTGAGAAAAAAAATGCTGCGAATGCAGCATAAGGAGCTTACAAATTATCAACTACGTCTCATAAGTATAGCACACACTGGTTTGATATGATATTCCGTATATACCGTAGGTGTTATAAAACGTCTTGTATAAAGGAGTTTCCCTAGTTATTAAGAAATTCAAGCTGATGGAGCTATAGAGAAACGTGGCGCGACCAGAACAGGTACACATGTCAAAGCACTCACCATGATTAATATTATTTGATGGCGCGTTCGATACATGGTTCTATTTTCGATTTATGGGCGTCGCCACGTGTAGGGCTAGTAAACGAACGTTTTCGGTTTTCTGTGTCGTGACGTGAAGTAAACAAGGCTATAAAATGGCGAATGCACCTGACCATCCATTTTCATACGTATAAACTTATCTAGCTGGCACTGTTAGTTTGTTTAGTCGATGCGAATACAAAACGGCTAACAGCCGAAGATGGCGGCATTTCAACGCATCCACAAATATAGTCTTTAGCATGAGAATTAACTTTGTCCACGTATGTTAACCGATGTACCGACTCAAAATGCCTTAAGTATTTCTTCACAAGGGGCACTTGCCAAAGAAAAGCTGGGGGCAGCGATACACCTGACTGACACAGATAAACCTGATTGGCGTAGATAATGCGGGATCACCACGTGCCCGGTGCTCACATGTGGTTGCAGGTGTACATAAAACAAAGCACATGTTGAGCAGAATATGCACCACCAGAAAAGAATCAGGATATACACCACTGGAAAAGAATACGCCGTGCCAAAAGCACAATCCTTTTAGATACCACTTTGCAGAAGCAGCAATGTAGTACTCATATGTAACATATCGGTCATTGGACTCATGATTGCATATATGGACAACGAAAGTCAAGCTTTAAAAACGCATTGACGAGGTGAAAGAGTGAGTGAAAGAACAGCCAAAAACATAAATATAGACGTAAGAGAACGCATCTCTGATTTATACCGAGCATGCAAGCTGTCGTGACTTAGCCTGCATGGTGTCGCTCACTAATGGCTCATGACAAGACTCCAAAAATATAACAAGGTTCGTCTCAGGAGTTTGACGTCCCAAAGTGACTCGGGCTATGGGAAACGCCGTATGATTCTGAAAATTTCGACCACCTATAGGGTTCTTTCACGTGCTCTGGCATCACACAGTATTTGTTCTCCACCATCTCGCTTCAAGATATAACAAGCGTAATGTAGTGGAGTCTCGTTATAGTGGTAGTAGCAATAAAAAAATATATTCATGAATATAGATGACACTCCTTGAACTGGGCTGTATATATTCGCGTAAAGAAGAGGTCCTTGATGACTCAGGTAGGGTGAGATATATGTCAGAGATAGATTCTCAACCTGGCCTGTCGTACAGATATTTCTTGCGCATATGAGCTATGTCGGAATCGCTGAGGTCGCTTCCAAGAGGCTTCTGTGAGCCGTGATTGAAGTCCTTTATACTTCGTCAGTGTATCTACACACACAGGTTTTTGGTGCCGTTGAAGAGCTGCCGACGAAAGAAAGGGGACGCAACCATTGCTGCGGATTGCATATAGACCACCTCAATTACAGTTCGCCAGATCATACAGAAAGAGAAAACGTGGCACATTACAAGGCCTTCATTCCGTCACTGAAAACAGCATGAAGACCGCATGTAATACAAATGATCTCACAGCCACAGCGTGTGTCACTTCGTCGAATTGATTACGTGCTCATGTTTAGCTACCACTGCGTTGCCCTCTGAGCCTTGGGCCATCGTGCAGCGTGAACACTTTATCGTAAGCTATAATCAAGGAGATGATGATCCTAACTTCTGTGAGAAACCATAGCGAAGGCTCTGGGCATTATTTAGAAATTCACAATAGTTTATGTAGTATGCGAAGCCTTTAGCGGCGGTGTCCGCTGCTGTACAGCCGGCGAAATATAGCAGCGAATGGTGTTTGCAGTGTCATAAAGCCCACTAAGGAAAGAGCTCATGGGCCACTGGTTGCAGCACAATTGGACCCCGCTTCTACAAATATGTATCAACGCGGAGGCAAAACAGTGCGCTCGAAGAAGACCCTCCGACGTGTGTGTCAAACGGAAAATTAATTATTTCAAAATAATCGCAATCATGCCTGTTAAATCTAAAACGGTATATCGTGCATTGTAAGTATACGTCAGCCTCCTGTGAAGGGTAGCGTAGAAGTTGATGTTTCTTTTTATTTAAAAAAGCTTTTTTTTTCCTAATTGGCACGGAAAACACATGAGAAGTGTGCTTTTGCAGCTGTATGATGTAAAAAGTACAAGGTATCATTTGATCACAATGGCAAATTATATTTTTATTGTCGCTGAATAGGCATACAAGCAGTTGTACTGTATATAGCACGACCATTATTATGCTTAGGGCACGCTCCGGAGCATGATGATCTGTTTCATAAATCTAAGGTAACGAAAAAATTGATGTCGTATTTAAAACAGTGTGTATCGTGAGACGCGATAGACACAATCACAATAGCCATCTTTACAAAATTTGGTGATCTCACTAAAGCCTGACTAGAGATGCCCTAAAGTCTATAACGAAAATGTTAACCAGTCAAAATGGATTCTTCAGACGCTTTATAAGAGTGATTTGTCAGCAGAAATCTATACCCCCTGTCTGTATAATTGATAAGGTTATTTGACATTGGAGTGATTATTTTCGAAGAGCATTGTTCAGGCAAAAATACAAGCTGGCAACGACATGTATATGTTGATGTTTTTAAGCGTAACAGTTCTTCATATAGCTACTTAGGTCTTCGACAACGATGGAGCTATAACTATGAGGTGTAATTTATCTGAGGTAGTTATAAGAAGTAGTTTAAGCATACACAAACAGCAAAATGATGACGGTTCAGTGAGGCCAACAGACATCAGGTTGACGCCCATCAAAACTTTCGAGCGCTCCCTCACTTGTGCTTATCATCAAACAAATGTTTCGGATATTTTGATATCGCTTTGTCACGGTCCAGCGCCTTTGATTCAGCAGCTGCATACCACAACGTAATAGAAACATGATTGTTTTAATGTTCATTCTGCTAGTATTCAGTAATGAATGCCGCAATAAATGTTGAACCCACAATTCAGACACTGCTGTGTATTGAGCCATATTCCATCGTTCGGCTGTCAGCGGAGCGACATACTTCGTTGAACGAACACGGGCATCACTCCCCTTCAAAACTATGGTGGGAAACAATGCGTACACATTTCTGTCGCTGCCTTTGACTATGCATCGTTTGGCGTTCCGTTACCGACTGTCTGTGGCAGCAACGCTTTAAGCTGCGTCGGTATACCTTGCAACTGTCAGCTGCAGTACACCCGAGCCGCGGGGAGAGGGTGAAGGCGCGCCTCCTCCGTTCTCACTATTGTTCTGCGTCGGGCGGCGGGAGGTGGTGCTGCGGCGGTTCAGCGGCGCGCCGCGCGACCACCGCGGGCGTGCCCCTGCGCCCTTTGGCGCGAAAGCGCTCGAGTTCAAAATTACTCCCTAGCAGCGCGGACCGAATGAAACTAGACTCGGCGTGACGCTCGCAGAGCTTCTCGGGCGGCTTCTACTCTCGAGCTGGCGCTGACCGGGGAGCGGTTCCGCAGCAGTGAACAGAGCAACGAGCGAAGGGGTCAGCGGGGTCCGGCTAGCATGGGGCCGCGCCATCGTTGGGCGCTGGCCGTCATAGAGGAGGCTGAACAGCGCTGGACAGCGGTCGGCGAAAGGAAAACAACGTCGTTTATGTCCGTGGCGGCACGCGTCCTTCACACCGGCGATGAGAAAAAACGCGAAAGTAACGAACGGCCGAAGGATCCGCCCATGAAGTGCGGCGCGTCGCGGACGCACGGCCGCCGCTTAGCCCGCTTGCTCGACGTATTCTTGTCGGAAGCGCCGCTGCACTTTGAGCGCCCATTGTGACAGCGCTGACAGGTGTTCGTAGCGATGTATCCGCTGCACAGCTGCATAGGAATCCATTGTGTGCGACACAACATACGCGTTCAAAGCACGCGTTGATTTGATTCACTCTTCGAACGTAACGAGTGCTGCGCTGGTGCATTGTACGAGAGAGACGTTGATCAAGTCTTAGTATGCCCTGGTTTCTTAATGTAGTGAGTCCAGTTCACAGACTACTCTGTGCACTGCCGTCAGAAAAAACTGCGTTTGCGTTGTGGTGAATGGAATAAAACGAACGAAGAGGCTACGGGCGTGTCGAGAACATGCAATAACGCCTGGAGTTTTGATCAACTGAGATATTCACTATACATTTACATTCAGGCATTACAATAGGGGAAATTCGCTTGCTCACTTGTGGCAAGATTTTCTGTTTGCATGTGAAATACGGTCATATCTTCACAGAACCCATTAATAAGCATTCAAATAATTAGTCAAAACAAGATGCCATGTCCAGTTTAAAGACAACCTGCATACGACTTCACACGCTATTGTCATCAACTGAAATTAATAACCTAAGAGGCGTTCGTATTCCTGCTTTATATGCATAGATTGTACACACTTGCGGTCATTTGGCAAGCGATCTTTCATTTGCATTGTTAAACATTCTTTTCGTCACAAACTACCTACTCCTAACTAGCCTGTTCGAAACTACTGCAAAATTGTGCGACACAATTTCTCATGAATCTCGGCTGAAACCACAGCTTGCACCGTAGGTCCACCACGTTCCAAGCACGCGGATGTCCACGCCCAAACTTCAAATAGCATCGCGCGTTGCAGGACAACACTGTTGCTGAAGGATCGCTCGGTATCTGTCAACAACAGTGCCAGTGCCGATAACGGAATCACCAAAAAATAAAGCTTCACTTAAAACTCCTTCGGCGGGGACGCGTGATGGCATGCAACTCCGCGCCCACGGGCCTGTCCGACAGCGGTAGAAGGGTGGAGGAAAGAAACACTTACGGTTCAATGCCGCTGAGCCCGAGTGTATCCACAAGCAGGTTGTCAGTGACTTCATTGCTGGTCAGGGCCGCGGATCCGAAACCCAACCAGACGCCACAGAGCCACAACCCGGTCAGGGCGGCTAGCATGGCGCACTGAGTAGCTCTCGGCGTCGCCGCGAGGTCGCAGCACCAAATAAAAACGCTGCCGGGCGCGCGCGCGCGCGCGCGCGCTAGGCGTGCGCGTTTGCGAGCGGCTCAAGCAGCAGGCACTGGCCGCTGGTCAAGCTCGCGTGGGACTCCGCTTCAGGCGCCGGGGCCCATGGTGCGCCGACGAATCGCTAGCACGGCCGGCTGAGCACACACGCGCACACACTCGCGCGCCGATCACGGCCTGCCGGCCAAAGCGCGCATTTCGACGCGTCGCTGAGTCAGGTGCCTGGCGAGCTCGTAAGTTATTTTGAAACTGGCCAACGCCGAAGCGAAAAAACCTGTTGTGGTGCGCTCGGACCGCCGCGAGGATGCCTTGATGCGAGTGGGCAAAGAGAAAAACAAAAAGCAATGCGAAACCGGTTTGCTTCTTCTCTTTCTTTTGAGCGAGAGATCATTATCGAGCGGCGGCCGTGGAGTAAAGTGGAATTACGAGCGCACTCGTGACGTCACAATTTTTTGGGGTCGTCGTGGTGGCAGTCGTGCTTCCTCTTCAATCTTTTGCCGGTGAGGTGTTTTTGTTGACGTCGACGCCCACATTTTTGCGAAGGGCGGCTTCGGCGCACGGAACCGATCGGCTGCCGCTACCGTGCTTCTCATTAGATAAGCAACAACTCGTCCAACAAATGTGAGAGGTGCACACTTAATTTGAATGGTAAATGCGCGCGCTTGTCGAGTGCGATGCACCCATGTTCGTACACAAGCCATCCGTGTCGTTTCAACACATGCCAAGGAGAGTGTAATGGTCACGAATGCATGCAGATGCGGAAGCCACCTCTGATATGCAGCGATGAAGAACGACGCGGCTATTCAGGTGCCCTGGGTGGGCCAGCATGTTCGGGCGTGGGCTCTCCGCGAAAATGTATTGAGTGTAATCAAAACACTGCGTCTCTTCTCTGCAGTAATTTTTGAAAGAAATGTACTCTCTTAGTGCGCAAAGAACATTTCAGAAAGAAGACAGATAGCACTGAAACATTTAGGAGAGTATATTTATTTTCAAAAATGCAATACCAACCAGCCCAAGTAGCCACTCTTTTGCAGTACTTTACTTTAAATGGCTGCAAACTGACAAGTACATGTGGTCGCAATGCGTGGTCTAACTCTATGCTATTTAGGGCATAGAGTTAGACCACGCTTCACTTCACTTTCGCTAAACATCCACACGTCACGAATTGCAAAATAGGTTGGCTTAGGGACAATCGAAACAGAGGGAGTGGTAGAAAAGTGACGGCGGCACAAGGCAGCTGAAACTATACATGATAACAACCATTATGCTTGCCTGCCAATATTGGAGGGACCTTGATACTAACAACTTTCTTGATATTGGGAAGATAGTTAAGGATTTTTGCTCTTAACCATACAGCTCAAATATAAATTCTCCGATTTCGAGCGAAAGCGCAGTCAAACATGACACTGAAGTAGCAAGCTCAACTATATACGTGAGCTTACAAAAGCCCACCAGGACATTTACCGCGGAAAAAAAAAGCGGCCGGAGAAGACGGCATAAGAACCAATTTGACCATAGAGGGACGATAGTGTATATTCAAGAAGATTGATACCCTTTCCCCATTATGCCAAAAACTAGAATAAACCAGCGAGTTGAAAAACAATAGTATGTTTTTTTTAGGAGACGCGAAAAACTTCAAGAACTTCAGACCAATCAGCCGGGCTCCTCCTCTCATGCGGAATTCGACAAAACTTGTAAATAAATAATAATTAAATACTCGTTAACAAATATATAATAAAAACATAAAAAATCCTAATATGGGCAAAACAAAGACACAGGGGCTAGCCGATATCCTTGATGTTAGGAGCAAAAATGAACCTCTAAACAGGCCACATTATGAAAACGGATCGTCAGTAGAGTGTCGGATTGGGCACTGAAAGATGGGAAGCGCAGCAGAGAAGCAATGGATTAGGTGAGGCGCTCGAAATTCTGAAGCACAGAATGGAATCAGCTCACCATAGACAGGGGTGGTTGCGAATAACTGGAAGAGGAATTCATACTGCAGAGGTCATGACATATAATTATGATAAAGATGACGACACTGAGAAACGCCGCCCACATATGCGCATGTGTTCGGCGTGCCTCGAGAACTGCACTTCTTTGCACTTCTGGGCTCCGAGTATTTTGCATGCTCGAAGAACTTCTTGCTAGTAGAGTTGGACAATGCGCGCATTTGCTGCCATTTGTGACGCAATGCTTGGAACATGAATTGATTGATATGTGGGGTTTAACGTCCCCAAACCACCATATGATTATGAGAGACGCTGTAGTGGAGGGCTTTGGAAAATTCGACCACCTGGGGTTCTTTAAAGTGCACCCAAATCTGAGCACATGGGCCCCTACAATATTTCCGCCTCCATTGGAAATACAGCCGCCGCAGCCGGGATTCGAACCCGTGACCTGCGGGTCAGCATCCGAGTACCTTAGTCACTAGACCACCGCGGCGGGGCTGCTTGGAACATGAAGACGGGAAAAGAATGAAGACAGATGAGCGACAACTACTAACGGCTTATTGACCGCAAATGATGCAAGTCAAGTAAACTTCCGAGCGTGCGTAGATACGTGAAGAGACGACATAAATGTCAACCGGCGGAAAGATGTATCAAAAAGGAAAAAAAAGCTAAGTCGGGTCCCCATGGCACCATGTATGTGTCACTGAGACAAGCGGACCCTTCCCTCGAATGTTAAACACTTCTCATAGCTCCCTCGCCATTTAATCTCTGCTCTCGATATGATCTTGACTTGCGTGAATCGTGGCTCACATGCACTTGACTTCACATGCGCCGGAAGAAGCACACCGTCTGTTTTTTTTTCTAAGCTATTCGCATGCTTTATTAGGTGGTCATTATTACGCCGCCCCGTTTGTCCAATATAGAACTTGCCACAGCTCAGGGGAGTCTCGTAGACGACCCTTACGGCACAATGGCTGAAAGACTTCACATGTTTCTTTTGCCACCCTTGTGGCTTAGCACGAGAGATTCACTGGCACAGCTGCGCCAATTTATTTGGAGCGGAAAACAAAGGCCCCGCGTTTGGAATTTAGGTGGATGATTCCGCACATGAGCCACTGGCTCTATACTGAAGGACAGCAAGCAAAGCTTCCACAGATCAGCGTGGGAGGTGCTTATTGGATGGTGTTGACAGTCTTCGTAGATGTGCACCCAGAACAGGAACATGTGAATGTGTTCTTTCGTGTGGTGTCTTTATTCAGGGACAATGACCTTTGCCTGATGCAATCTGACAAAGAAGGTGGTTTTGAGGTTATATCTTCTTGTGTCTTTAATGAGAAATCCTTCCAAGCTGTTAACAACAATTTCAAGGGTGTGAAAGTTATCTTGAGAAAAGCGAACTGTTTGAAAAACTTGGGGCTGAGCGATTGTCGAAACAGATCTGTAAGTCCAAAAACTATAGTATGGTAGCAATTTTAGAGCTAAAATCCACAAGGTCGATATTCCGTTCCAAATGATTAATAGTGCGTGGAACACATGTAAGCGGGTTTTCGTACACGCAGTGTAAGCAGTATGTATGCGGTTTTTTGAAAAAATTTCTCAAATGCTTTGTTGTATATAACCCTTACCTTTACCTACTAAAAATTCAGATGACGTTGAATTTTTTCTGTTCAACACAGGGCATCCAACGCTGGGTATCCCTTTTCTGTGAACGTAAATGATCGTTTTTATTCTGTTCCACATCCTGAGCTCATCTCCACTGTTAATAAGTACACTGACGAAAGTGGCGAGGCTCATTTTATAGCCAGATGGAGGCGAAAATGCTGTAAGTGCAAGTGCTTAGATTTAGGAGCATGTAAATAACCTCACGTGGTCAAAATTTCCAGAGCCCCCCACTACGGCGTCTCTCATAATCATATGGTGGTTTTGGGACGTTAAACCCTAGATATCAATCATCAATGATTTTGTAGACAGAACTGTCAGTCTAATTTTATCACTCTCTTGATCTCAACCGCACCTTCGTTTCTTTCGAAGGTGGCATTTATCTGCAAAACAAAAGTATTCGCATTGTGTACAGTGTAGCACCAATTTCATGTGGCATCTTTTAAACCCGCATCGACCAGGCATTGCATGATGTTTCTACTTAATCGCCTACTCTAATGTTTTTAGATACGTTGATGTTTCATTGTTTTAGACGAGATGTGCCCTCTGCCTTCCCATGAAATTGAAGGCTTTATTCTAGATGCCTTCAGGACAAATGCGAAAGGACTAACTTTCACCCATGGGTTCACCGATGACAATTCTATGGCAGCTTTTAGATATTACGCTGGCTGTGAAAAATTATCGCGTTTGTAGCTGTCACTTGCCTCTCAGTTAAAAAGCACTCTCGCCATACGATTCTGCGCATTCTTGTACTGCAGAGCGTGAAATCGCTCCGCTAAGGCGTCTCTCATGACAACGCCCCCTTTATTTCTTTCAATGCAAGTGAAAAGGCGTGCTTATCTATGGGAGCCGTCAGTCCGCCTTCGTTCAAGGAATGGCCGTGATGCGACGCTGCATGAAGGGTGGCGCTGCATGCGTCACACGTGCCTCTGAGCGCTTTACCCCGGAGATGCGATAAGCGTGTTTCCCACCACAATATTGTACATCTGCCAGATTTGTTGCTTCGTGCTCTTTTTTTTAAAGACCATAGTCTTTCTTGGGGACCTTCGGCAGAAAAGTTCTGGTCTGTCTGTACATTTTTCTGTTTGTCTGCCCTTAACGATACCTCAAACGTCTCCAAACGGTCAACCCAATCCGCAGCACCCACCAATAATGCCTAAGGTTTAGCGTTCATAGTTGTGCGATTGTCAAAAACAATTATTGCGCATATCTGAGGCGCCATAACAACACGTCGGTGGTTTGTATGTCTGCCTTTATACTAGAAGAGGCACACACAAGTAACTCCAAGGACTGTAGCGTTTATCGCGCTGCGCTGACAGCGCAACGCGATCCTCAAAAAGGTAGGTGCTTCCAACGCTTTTGCTACGACGTCATGGGGGTGTCACCTGCCCGTCGCGTTTAGTTCTACACCTTATCACCCCGGAGACTGGCGCACATCTTTCTCCGCAGGTGCGCACGCCTTCGTTTTCGAAGATAACTGCCAGATGGCGCTCGTGTCTAACGTGCCTCGATGCAGTCGTTCACCTCCGCTACACGCTCGAGGTACTCTAACGCAGCGCCTCTAGAATACTATTCACCGATTTTATTGCGCAGAACATCAAATAAACGTTTTGTTCACTTTTTCCAGACGCAAGACTATCGTCTTTCAACGACATTTGCACTGTACCATGCAGATTCGGGCCAATTTTAGTGTGTGTGTGTGTGTGTGTGTGTGTGTGTGTGTGTGTGTGTGTGTGTGTGTGTGTGTGTGTGTGTGTGTGTGCGTGTGTGCGTGTGCGTGCGTGCGTGCGTGCGTGCGTGTGCGTGTGCGTGCGCGTGCGCGTGCGTGTGCGTGCGTGTGCGTGTGTGTGTGTGTGTGTGTGTTTGGCTCGAAGCAACGTCACCGCCACATGGCACAGCGCATGTGGTAGCGTTGAAGTGGCACTTCTCCATTGGTAGCCCGCATAGCGCCACGAACGGTAGCACGCTATCTCAAAACACCGTATCTTTTTAGAGCCAGCGTGACCGCCAACGTAGGAAACAAGGTGACTGATAGACGCTGCCCCACGGATCTGCACGCAACTGAACAAAAAATTACTTTGTGAGATTTCCGTCCTCTCCCATGACAGCAAAGCACACGCGAAGGCTAGGTGATGGGAGAGAGCAAGGAAGGGGCTAGAGGAGAGGGTTGTGACTGGCTGGATCAGGCGCATCTCGCTGGCATTGATAAAATCGAGGAGGCATTGCTCATAATCATATCGTGCTTTTGGGACGTAAAGCCACAGATATTATTATTAAGCATGGAATCGCTCTGCGTGGAATCGCTCTGCATTGCCTTTTATGTGCTCTGCGCAAATCGTGTGCGCACATGATGCAGGGTAGTCTTTATTCTCAGATTGATAAACTTGAAAAAGCGGGCTCCCCTCGGGCAGTCTTGTATTCCGTGGCTAAATCCTCGCTATACGAAAACTGAAAAACGATTCTCAGGAAAACCACTCGAAAAAACGGGAGCATGAGATACCACAGGTGTTTTTATTCATGCACAAACTGTGCCATAACTTAAAAAAAAGTGGCGCGAGTTATGTAATTCCTGTTTTCCGCTCCAAATAAATTGGCGCAGCTGTGCCAGGGAACCTCTCGTGCTAAGCTACAAGGTTGCCAAAAGAAACATGTGAAATCTTTCAGCCGTTGTGCCGTAAGTGTCGTCTACGAGACTTCCCTGAGCTGTGTCAAGTTCTATATTGGACAAACGGGGTGGCGTATTAATAACCACCTAAGAAAGTATGCCAATAGCATAGAAAAAACAGACGCTTCTTCCGGCGCATCTAAACTCAGGCACAAGTGAGCCAGGTTTTGAGCAAGATCACAAGCTTTAGCAGGGATGAAACGACAAAAGAGCAATTAGAAGCGCTTAACATTCGAAGGAAGGGGTCCGCTTGGGTCAGTAGCACATCAATTGTGCTACATGGATCCGAGTTATCCTTGTTTTAATACAGCTTTCCGGTTTTTTATTGAGTTACCTTAAAGGCACAGAAGGCATTGCATAGGGGGGGGGGGGAAGGCATAGAAATATTAGACAAAAACAATAAACAGTATAAAAGAAATACATGAACAAGAGTAAGTAAAAGCAAACACCTTTGAAGGTCAAACAATTGCCAAAGAAAAGCAATCATAACAAGAAAAGTAACCACAGTTCAAGCACTTAACACTAAATAATACTTTCATCCGAGGGAGAACACGAGTCTTGATAACGATTAACTTTGAGTTTTATGAATTACTTTACGGGATTAACAAAACACTCAAGATCGACAATGTGTGCCGTGTCAGTAGGCAGAACGTTCCATGCACGAATGGCGAGTAGAAGTGGCGAGTGATACAACAGATTAGTGCGACCTAAAATGCGTTCAATTTTATACTGGTGATCTAGTCGTGAAGATATATGACGAGCTAGCCTAATATTGAAAGTATCATGGGATGACTAATTGTAGTGTAGCTTATGAAAGAATACAACACTGTTGGCATCCTGCGCTTTTCTAACGGAGCTAAGTTGAGTGAAGATTTGATGCGAGTTGTTCTTGATGTGCGTATGTAGTTTTTTTTTTTTTAGACGAAGCAAGCAGCCTTATTTTGTACAGACTCCAGCTTCTGTGTGAGGCAGGCCTGATGCGGATTCCAGATTAAGGAGGCGTATTAAACTTGAAGCGTACTAGGGTCTCGTAAGCAAGAATGGTTTAGTCTCGGAGTTCGCCGGATCCGAATTTCGCCTTATGAAGCCAAGAGCTTGGGATGCTTTACTAACAATGGCGTCTATATGAGCGTTCCATGACAGTTCTCATGATAAATAAACACCAAGGTACTTTATCGTAGATACAGACTATGGGTATATTGTTCAACGTGTAGTCGCATAACACCGAGTTCACGATTGTTCCGAGGCTGATAGCCTGTGTTTTAGTTACGTTAAGGGGAATTTGCGAGTAATTACACCATTCACTAAGATTTGGGAGGTCTCTGACTGAATTTATCAGATATTTCAAGGGTTAGTAATTTGTCTGTAAATGTATGTCGTCCCTTCTTCACGCATCTGCGCATCCTCAAAAGTTTACTTGGCTTGCTACCTTTCCTGATGGTAATCAACTGTTGGTAATTACCAACAGTTGGTAACTGTTGGTAATTAACGCTCATCTGTCCTTCTCTTCCCGTCTTCATGTTCCAAGCATTGCGCCACAATTAACTTGTCTTGCGTACGACGCGAAAATCTAAGTTACAAAAGCTTCGCTTAAAAGATTTGTACGCGGCTAGCTTTAATGTATGCGTGAAAGAAAGCGAATATGACAAACTAGTACACACTACATTATAACTTCTGGCCATATTGGAATTGAATTGCTGTTTCCCTATCTGCTGCAAAATATTTCAGGTGAGAAGGCTAGGCAGGGCAAAACTCTTATTTATTAAGATTTTTGTAAAAGTGGGCATGAAAATCTATGCGCGAAGTTGTGGGTGAGCTCACGCTGATTAGTAGAGATCGGATGTTAGGCAAATGCTCTTTTGTTCCTCGCGCTTCTATTGCGCCACTATGATGTATCAGCATAAATGAGAAGGTATTGAGGGTTTTTTATAGGTCTGTCATAGTGTCTATAAATCCCTATTTTTGGCATTCGTGCCTAATTTCCTATAGGCGCCTCTAAATGCAAAAATTAAAAATTGGTGCTTATATGAACACTATTTAACCTCACAATTTGCTTTCAAGTACAGTTTGATACCGTTATACGTGTATAACAAGGCAAAATTGACTTCTTGAAAATCTATCAGGCGCAACCTAGTTTTCTAGTTTAAAAACTTGCGGAAAGCAACCACAAGCAGCAGTGAAATGGGACGCGCTGGCCATCTTACGCCGCCGCACTAACATGGGCACGAGTGGTTGAGGGAGGAGGAGGAAAGGAACTATTTTGCAACTATAAATGGGAGCATTGACAAAGTGTGGGGAGAGGAAAATGAAGGTGGGAAGAGCAGAGGAAGAGGAGAGTAGCATCCATGGCTGAGGACGTGGCAGGTGGCTTCTACAGCCGATTTTACGGTCCACTGTTCCCAAGGAATGGAACCACCTCCTTGAAGCCCTTGGTGTGGCGGGGGCAGGGAACAGAAGTTGTCTCTGTGTAGTTGTACGAAGATGGAGAAAGAAGGCGAAACCGCTTGAGTTTGAGTTTGAGTTTATTTAACCACGTGACATGTATATGAAAATACACTGTATACGTGGTTTGGTGCGAAAGGAAAAAAGCTGCATTTCACAGCTTCACTGGCCCCTTCACCCAGAAAAAAATCAAAACTACAAATTTACAGAACTACAAAAAATACAGGCAGCGGAAAGCCACAATACAAAAAGAAACACGCATGTGGCCCATGAGAGCAAATAATAGAATGACAACTCTGAAATACATACAAAAATATTCATAACAAAGCAATGTATGAAAGAATAAAAACTGAATAACCATTACCGAAATCACCCAACACTCATTTACAACACAATTAGCACATCCGATTTAACATTTCAGTTTTAGACAATATACGCAGATTATCAGTTGTTAGTTTCCATTTGTTCATCACACTTGGAAGGTGGTAACGTAGTGTTTCAAATCCATAGTTTGTGCGAGGAAAAGGTACGTGCCAAGTCTCTGTACACCGAGTAACGCGACTGGCAGGATTTGGTTGCAAGGTGCCCAAGGTGCGTAAAAAGATACTTCCTCTGCGTATTTCTGATTTAAAAGCTGACAAAATCTGGTATTCGTAATAACAGGTAATTCTTAAAATTCTATATTTTGCAAATATTGAAGCACTATGTGCGTTATAGGATACACCTTCAATGTACCGCAAGGCATTTTTTTGTAACACGACCAGGTTCTTTAGAGATGCTTTAGAGCCTGTAGACCAGACCAGATGACAATAGTGTAAACGTGAAGAAAAAAAAGAGCATTGTACACTAATATTTTTTGTTTCACAGGTAGTATGTTCTGGCATCGACGCAACACACCTAAAGCTTTACAAAGTTTGTGACCAATGTGTTCTCCATGGTAATTCCATGCCATGTGTTCGTTAAATTGGACACCGAGAGTTTTAACTGTTTGAAAAAGTTTAATTTCAACGTTATTAAGTATTAGTTTGTGAGACGTTTCAAATGACCTGGCTTTCGCACGGAACAGTACAGCCTTGCTTTTAGAGCAATTAATGTGTAGAGAATTCGCCACAGTCCAGGCATATATTTTATTTAGTATTTCATTAGCAGAAACAAGGAGGTCATCAGCCGTTTCCCCAGAAAAAAATATACTGGTATCGTCCGCGTAGATTACATATTCTACAGAGCTGTCAATACGTTCAATATCGTTGATAAAAATATTAAATAATAGGGGCCCCAAAACGCTACCTTGAGGTACACCATTCTTAACGTTCATGGATGATGATAGCTCGCGATTGATTGATACACAATGTTTCCTATTAGATAAGTAGCTTATAAAGCTAAAACGGTACCGCGAACTCCATAACAGTCAAGTTTTTCGAGCATAATATCATGGTTTATTCTATCGAAAGCTTTCGAGGGTAAGTTTTTTTGCTTTTATATATCTTAGAATCAATTCCTTTTGGTATGGTAAGGCACTTTCGGTTGAGAGGCTTGACTGAGAACCGAACTGTGACGGCGTAATAATGTGTTTATTAAAGAAATTAGATAACCGAATGAAAATACGTTTTTCACACCCCTTATAAAAAACTGGTAAAATCGAAATCGGCCTGTAGTTTTCTAAATTGCTCTTGTCCCCACACTTATATATAACCGTTACTTTAGCGTTTTTCATTCTCTGAGGAAACAGCCCAGTGGTGAACACGAGATTATAAATATGTACTAAGCAGGCGCATATGACATCTAAAATGTATATTATAGGTTCCAATTTTAAGCCATCGGTCCCCGCTTTTACTCGCTTTGAAATGCTGAAAAACGCTGATGACCTCTTGCGCGTCTGTAGGATTAGCAAACACAGAATTATTTAAAGCAGGAGGTAAATAACCTGATGAATCACAATTATGACTACTGTCAACTAGTGAGGTAAAGTACTCGTTAAATTTGTTTGCTAGTACTGCACCCTTGTGTATTTTATTTTCGATCACCAGCTCACTAATATCATTAGACACTTGTTTGGTAGATATAATAGCATTAAGTTTGTTCCATAATTGCTTAGAATTGGTGACATCATCAAACATCTTGAAGTGATAATCGCGTTTAGCTTGTTTTTGTAGTTTAGTGAGTTTATTTCTGTATACCTTAAAAGCTTTAAATTTATCCGGGTCTCGCTTTATCAGAAACTCTTGATACAACCTATTTTTTTCTTTTATCATATTGAATATTGCGGAAGAAATCCAAGGTTTGCGCTCCCGTTTTGATCTCTTTAAAGCTTTGTAAGTAAAATGTTTTTTATACACAGAACATAGAGTATCAATAAAACGATCATAAGCAAGATCAGCAGAAGAACTAGATAGAACGTTGTTCCAATTTAGAGTTCTAATTTCCTCTCTAAAAGAAGATAGCGTTCGCGGATTAATTTGTTGATTGTGAACGGCAGGAAGGATTTGACTCCTTACACTGGTGATGTTTTCTATGACTAGATATATGGGCAAATGATCACTTATCGGGGCACGCAGGACGCGTGCCTGTAACGTACTGTTTGTACTACTTGTGATAAACAAGTTCAATAGAGTAGAAGTGGTATCAGTAATACGTGTTGGAATGGCAATTGCGTTTGTTAAGAAAAAATAAGCAAGAAGGTCTGAAGGTTTCATCTGTTTATGTGTGTCGCTCAACATATCTATGTTAAGATCACCTCCCAGCACTAGTTTGTAATTAAATTGGTTTACAACGGAAAATATGTTTTCTAAATATTGAATAAATGAATCGAAATCGCCACTTGGTGGCCTGTAAACTGCAACAAAAATGTAGTTATGATACTGTTAAGTTAACGCCTCAAGGTCATCGGTGCACAGAGACAGATCTTCACGATACTCATAAGTTATTTCAGCTTTTACATACAAGCATACACCACCAATTCTCAATTTTCTATTTTGGTACACAACATTATATCCGTCAATACAAAACACGTCTGTTTCACTACGGTACCAAGTTTCAGTCATCATAATAACGGAAAAGAAAAAAATGAACTCATCAAGAAACAAAAGAAAGTTTTGTTCTTTCGAACGAGCTGACTGCATATTAATGTGAAGGAATGTCATGGGCTGCCTATGACGGCCACTTACATACGAGTTCAATTCAGAAACGCTGGAATACAGTGCCATTGTTCACAGTAGAAATATAAGTCTACTATTAATCTAGACTACTTTAGCCAGATCCGCCTCAGAAGTTACATTTAAAACAGGTGTCCTGTCTGCTTTCCGCGTGAAGATCCCGCCCTGTGATACCCATACATATTTCTATTCTCTTTCACGCCTTGCTTGCCTCGCCTTACTGAGCAGAACCTTCATTTCCATGCACAGGTGTTCATTTATATATACAGGGCTACTGTTGTCAAAACCAAGACGAGTGTTATCTAGTTTTATCTTTTTTTTTCGAACAACATCTTGTCTCGCGCCGTTCTGGTGAGGAATCTGACGACCACATTTGATTTCTTTTTATCTTTCGATAGTACAGGGTGCGCGACGTCAATGTCATTATTTGTGACATCAGTTTCTAAGCACTTGGCGATGTTTGCGACAATTTTCTCCAAGCTTTCTTTTTCGATTAGCGGAAGACCTTGGATTTCAATATTCATATTTCGGCTGTATTGCTTCAGCTCGACAATTTCCCGTCTAGCTTCTTTCAGGTCCCTCCACAGTTCTTCATTTTCCTTGCGACACTGCGCACTCTCAGCCTTTACCACGTCAATTTCCTTGCGAAAAGCCTCCACGTCAGTCCTAAAGAGCTCAAAGCTCTCATTCATGAAGCCAATAGCATCTCGAACACTTCCAAGTTCAGTGACTATTTCAGTGTCACCATAGCTATTTCACATTTAACCTCAGTCGAGAACACGTCAAGTCTTCCCACCAGATCACCTAGAAATTTCACGACCTCTTTAATTTTATTAGGCTGCCTCTCAGCAAGGGTCGCCGCAATATTGCCCCTGTCGCCCGAATTTTTATCCCCCATGGTTTCAAGCACTTCAAGTAAAAATTGCACAAAAATGCTCTTGTGCACACAAAGCAAGAGGCAAAGTTTGAAGATTAGAAAGAAAATACTGTTGTGACTACAATGCCCAATAAAACTTCAGCAGCAGCAGCAGCGACGAAACTAGGTGCATATAATGTTCAATATGAAAGTTAACCAACCTGCAAAGAGTGCAGACAGTAGGTTAGCGTGCGTCCTTTCGTCGTCGCCGCTGCTGCCTGAGTGAAGCCAGTTGCAAAGAGACAACGCCCCCAGCACAAACTTGATAACAGCTTGAAACTGCAGCAGGCTGAGGTAGATGGCGGTCTCGGTAGCGCTGTCCAAGTCACTTTTCTTGATGATATGCCGGTATCTGCAAAGAGTGCAGACAGTAGGTTAGCGTGCGTCCTTTCGCCGTCGCCGCTGCTGCCTAAGTCCGTGGACTCAGGCAGCAGCGGAGTGCTGCCAGGGTCAAAAGAGCGTAGGTAAGAAAAAATCGGATGTGCACATGGCTTTTGTTTTTTATTTCTGAATTTTCTTCTTGAAGGGTGCTCCACCAGGTCACATAAGAAATTTCAGTTAGACACCGGATGTTGTTATAGAACCAATGCAAAGTATTGTACCCCAAGAATTAATTGGTTCAAAACAAGCCACGAAATCACGAGGTGAAGAGGTGAACTTGAAATGTTTGCCACTCGCCCCGTGTAGACTTCGCAAGCCACATTTCTTCCCAGCCCTCTTCGCTATCAAAGCAGCTCGAAGCCGGAAAATCACACGGCACTGATGCATCGACAATTCATGCACATGAAACGCGTCAGCCAAGTCGTGCACGCAAGCGATGTTTCGGCGTTCTCTGTGTATTGTATACACTGCCTGCTCTGCGGTATGGATCCCTGAATGTGTGCACGTTTGGACATGCTGGCATGGATCATTTATTCTTACCACGATACTCGGCGCCGCATCTATAGAACTGGTATAAGGAACGATGCACCAAAAACATGCCAAGCGTTCTCAGGGCTGGCGCCGGCATGCACGATATGAGAACAGCGAGAACACGAACGCAAACGAAATAGAGGTCGCTTAGTCTCGCGTCTTACTCGATTCAATGTAAAAAAAGGCACAGGTTTCGTTTTTATGCTCTAATATTTTACCAATTTTTATTCCTCGAATAAAGCGACAGACTGCACAAGCTACAAATGTCACCTCGAAGTGTGACGCATTACTGTGACAGACGCACGATCATTCCTTGTTGTAGGTAGCCTCCTCTATTTTGGCTTCAGAGCCGGTGAGGTGAAGGGCAAGAGGCGTTCAGTCTAACATTTCACTTCTTTTCGGAGCGCATAGCATTGATAATCTTGGTAGACATCATCTTGAACGCCCATTGCAGATCAATGATCCTGCTCGATTAGACCCGGCCAATACGAGGCTAGAAGGCCATCCTGACCTTTTAGCGGTCTGGTTATTTGCTACTGTGCTGCGCTTCTCAGCTATACCGAAAAGAAGGAGACCCAGGAGCCTGTTTATTCGACGGTAGACACGTAACACACCATACTGGACGATAAAAAAAGAGACCGATTTCTGTTGACCATTGCCACACAAAGGACAACTGCATGACTTTGAAACCATGGATGCATTTGTGTCATCACCAATTATAGTATTTTTTTCTTTTTTCGTATACATGAGTTACCCACGTCTGTCTTCTAAAATTTTATTGCTCGTAAAAATTGATTGCGCCTATATTATCTACTTGGGTGCCTAAAACTCTGTTTTTCTTGCCTATTTTCGGCGCCTAAAAGACGATGTTCAATGCGTAAAAATCTGGCCTCTACTGTTTAGCACATAAACATGAAAACATCGGCTACTTTTTTTTAACAAATGTCTTCATGAAGCTACATTTCACAATTATTCATGTTTTGTTTGCAAAATTTTATCCCTCCATAAGCTAGCTTACGGTGGAAACATAAATGATCCTGTTTGATATGACCGTACGTCTGATATTTAGAGCAGAGCATGAGCTCTGAATATAGTTGCAGTAACGCAGTGGTCTAAGAGAAAATAAGGAATGTGTTCCCATCGTAAATTCTTAGTTCAGTTATTCGTTTTGTACCGTTACTATGCGAATGTTCTCATGTTTTATCAAATGGACCGTTACGAGACGCCAAAGAGCATAAAAGCCTATATTACCTAAATTACGTACAGTAGATGCCACCCTAACATCAAATCACGAACGCTTGCAACGAAGCGCGCGTACGAGACGCAAATCATGTAGTAGCGTAGCTGTGCTGATTGTTAGGTTTATGCAGAAGGCTGCATGATCATATTTATACCGCGTAAGTAGTAAGTAGCGTATTCCATAAAACATATGACCGTAAAGGTAGCTCCGTGACGTCCTCTTTCCCTTTCTTTCGTCATCATTCGCTCGTGTCGTCTGCCTTTCTCCTTCTCCGAACTCTTGCCCCACCGGCTATTCCCGTCGCCGGAAATTCGAGACATCGCTTTTAGGTCACCGTTTTTCGTAAGCCGTTGTTCAAAATTCAAGTACCAACCTTCAAAGTTTAAAAAAATGGCTTAGTGGCGCCTGCTGCGCGGCAGACAAAACAACAGTTATAAGAAAAAAGAGGAAACCGATATTCTCTATTACCACCGAGCATGAAACCCAGTCGCTGATTCATAACTGCAAGACTTACGACTAGTGGCCGACTGGCTCCTCGACTGTGCACCAGCAGTTCAGAGTGCAATGAGTGGATGTGCATGAAACACGTCACTTGGCTGTGCTTGAAAACAACAAAATCTGGAAAGGGCGTGGTTCCCTTTTACTCATACCCTGTCTCTTCAGAATATTTCATCAGATCGTATTTTAATTGGCCTTCGCGGGTTAATTCCAAAAACTAATACGATCTTATTACTAGGTAATGACGGTTATATGCATACAAAGACTTTCAATCGCTTATTCTTGTTGGCATCAATTCGCGAACGTTCGAGTTCATACTATTGCGTAAAAATGCTCAACTGAGACATTTCACTGCCAGAGGCATCATTTTTCATAACTTAGTAAGCGGCAGAACTGTGAGCGTAAATTCATCGGAAACTCGAGATTGTTCCATTACATTTTTTGCTGGAAGATTTTATGCAGACCTCTTATGTTTGAAATACGCTTTTTTCCTTCATCAATCATATAGTAAATATACGTCATAAATAATTTACTTCATAATGCACATGGCTTGCTATACAGTTCTTTTTCGCTTGGCTGCTAAGTATTGGTGAAAGCGCAAAGGAACAATGCATTTATGATTGGTGTACCGTACCGCAAACCCGCCTCTTTCTCTGGCTGTGATCGTCTGCGGCACAGCACGAGGTCGTCGCTTGAGCCCGGCTATTTCAGCCACT